>NC_045705.1:9426617-10029172 GCF_009834535.1 Camelus ferus | reverse complement strand
TTGAGGTTTACATACTAATTACTTTAGTCTAATAATTAGCTGTCATAAAGTGAGTCATAAATTGAGAGTTTAAAAATGTGTGCTGATCCTCAGTATTATCGCTGCCAGCGTAGGTAGGTAATTGCTTCAACCTGGGGCGGATTCTGCAGCATATGCAAATGATCGGAGTAGTTTTTCAAGGAAGGACCTGCGGTCCTTTAAGGGTGAAACTGAAGCGGCAGCAGATACCAGCTTTGTCCCAGAGCTGCATCCATTTTCTCTGGTGGTTGGGGGCTCCCTCAAGTTAATTCCTAGAGACTATTCAGTTACTTGGTTTGGTTTCAGTTACTTATTGGTCTCAATCTTAACACAGCCTTGCCTGTGTCATTAAATAGCACCTTGCGGTGAGGTTTTTAGGACATTTTTACAAACAGGTGGATTGTATCACAAGTAAATTTATAAAGCTTGAGCTCAAGAGGAGAGTTCATATTTCTGTGTTACAGATCTTGTGTTCATTCCCCAGCAGGATGTGTAAGTTGTTCTTATTTTTCAGTGAGTACAGTCCGTGAATTGCTTTTATGCCATTGGGGTAATCCGTTCAAATTCTAACCTTTGTGATCAAATGCTAAAAATTGCAGATTAGGGCAAAACACATGAAGTTTGCATACTCTGAGGAATATCTCCTCTGAAAGTTGGCATTAACTTCCAGGCACAAGTTCCAATCAGTTGAGCCTTTATCACATGGGAGAAGGGTAGGAAGAACTCCAATGTTCCTACTAGTGGTAGAAGAATAGCTTAAGAAAAAAGAAAAAAAACACAACTTTCTTCTCTGACTTAGATTTTGCTTTTGATTACCACCAAGAAGAGGAAGAAGCAGTACATTTGCTGCAATAAAACTTTTAACCTCCTCAAGAAAGTAAAGATACTTTAAAAAATAATTACTACTGTGGCACTGAGACTCCTGCAGGCAGGACTGCCTGGAGCTCCACAGAGAAATTCACAGGGCATCGGCATGTTTGGGAGATAACAGCCATTTCCAAAGAAAAACGCAGATCTCCTTGTGATATAAATTTTTTTTGTGTGTGTGTGGAAAAAAATTTTTTTTTAATTTTGTGATATAATATTTGATTGTTTTATTTCCTTCAATTGTGTCCGGTGGAAAACCTAGGAGAGAAAGAAATTGAGATTCAGAGAGAAAAAGAGAAGGAGAGAGAAAGAGAAAACAGTGAACTGGAGAATACACACTCTGAAAAGCAAGCCCTCTGCAAGTGACGTACATGCATATTATAAATAAGCCAGCAGGTATTTATAGACTGCCCACCAAATGCTCAAGGTGATGGGACACAGAGCTTTTATGTAAACGCTAAGCTTCATTTTAAAAATTATGTTCAGGCTAATACATTATTGACTCAAAGAGACACTGAAATAGTTGCCAGAAAATAACTATTTGATTATTAAATATTAAGGATAAGAAAAAAGAAAAGATAGTAATTTGACCAACACTGACTAATAGTGTTCAGAGGGTGACTCGGTTCTCTGTACTAACAGACTGTGAGTAGGCCAAGTCATTGTAAGTGATTATACCATGTATTGTAGATCCAGGGGTCTGAGGACGGTGTGCTCATTTGCAGTGGTAACTTCTGCACCCAGTTTGGAAGTGCTGTGGTGTACTCCCTGATTGACCCTGTGGGCCACTTAATGTTATCACAGCCATTTTGTAAAACAAAAGCCCAGAGAGCGTGTGTGATCTCCAGGAAGTCACTCATGGAAGAAGTCTCCAGACCTCAGGCCACGTGGGCTTTCCATTATGTGACGCTGCTGCCTGCAGCACAGTGACACGGTGTGGGAAATAGTTCCTATTTTGATAATGGACTGCAAATTTGAGAGAGTTATTCCCTGGTGCTATCTTCCAGCTGCCATTAGGCAGAAGAGAGCCGGGGACATGCACCCCAATTCTCACCCCTGTTTGAGCAGTCTGTCGAACCTTAACCATGTCCTCTTCCGAGGCCTCACTTTGCCTGTTTATAAAATAAGGAGGAAAAAAACCTTCCACCGCTCAGAGATGAGTGTTTTAAGGACACATTAGATCACTTATGAGAGAAGCTTTATGTTCTTTAGAAGAAAAGTACATGGCAAAGTAACATTTTTCACCATAATCGTCTAATATGTCATAAAAACCATTGCTGTGAAGATAATTAAGTATGTGGCTTTGACAGAAGAGTTGAAAGGAATGGGAAACTGATGAAAATAAAAATAGTCAGTTATCTTGGTGACTGCAATGGTATTACCTTATAAGGGCATTTCTGAGCCCGTGGTTCTATTAAGACAGTTCTTTATTAAAAACCAGATGAGTATCTATAGCCCCATTAATTGTGTTGTATGTTAAAATCCAGACTAATCCGGGAGTAAAATCTGTAACATAAAGATGAGTGGTCTGTTCTTACTAAATTGCTATGTCAGGACCCTATTACCAATGAAATATTTGGAAAAGGTCACGAATGGATCAGTGAAAATGACTCAAGAATTAAGAAGCAGAACCTGTTGGGGAAAGATTGGAGGCAGAGAATAAAATAGAAGACAAGGCTGAAGGAGGAGAGAAATATGAGAGGTGGATGGCGACTGGAGGACAGAATGAAAAGAAATAGGTTTAAATTATGACCAGAGGATTACAGGCAGTGCCCAAGGGAGACCCTGATGCGTCTGAAGGTTGTAAGCTACTGGAATGCACTATTGATTGAATTTATGGAATCTCTTATTTTTTTTTTCAGAGATATATTTAATAATAGGCCACCTTTCCATCTCAGCAGATTGCTAGAGGCTGTAGATAAAAGGGTACATTCTATCGTATTGCGTGGCCATACCCTAAGATAATTAAATGTGGGGACAGGGTACTTCAGTGTGCGGTGGCTATCCCGGGGAGAGCTGCAGCACTTCAGGACCCTAATCAGACGCTACCTGGCATATTAATTAAAGACCTGTATTGTTAAGAAAAAATAATGCTGTTACTCCTTTTCATAGCTATGGAATTCTGACTACTTTAGCAATGGCGTCAGAAAAGTCTCCCCCTCGACCCCCATCAATACCTGTTATGAAGAGATACTGGAAGTTACAGGCATAGCCACGCTCTGTTACCTTAGGAGACACCTTTGTCCTCCAGATGGCGAAGAACATGGGATGTCCTCTTTGGAAATTTTTAAAAGTCTATAAAAAGCAGTAATTATATAATCTCTGAATATTTCAAAATAATTAATATGCTTTAAACACCTCAGTAGTTAGGGTAAACAAACAATTTGGCATAGACTAGAATATTACATAAATACAATTATTCAGTTTACATTATATGCCCAATAGCTGCTTGAATTGCTTAAGGCATATGAAACACCCTGCGTTGTAATCTTGTTTTTGTTAAGTTAGCATAGACAAAAATTTTAAATAGAGCCTTTTTATTTGTGTTAAGTAGAAGATGAGGTCGGGAAGAATAATGACTCATATCTCTTACTGAGCTCCTTGTTTTCGCCTTAACTTCAGTTTTGTTTTTCCAGCCAATTCCAGCACAGCCTTACTTAGATGCCCCAGTTATGTCCTGGACTCATTGTTCCATTTCATCCAATGAGGCCACCATGATTGTTTGTCACCTTTGTTGGAGGTGTTCTTCTCCCAACACTACCTGCACCTGTTAATATCCTACTCATCCTTTAAGATTCAATTCAGAATTTTTTTTCTCCAGTTCCCTCCTCCTCACGCACAATTTGGTAAGACAGTTTCCTGCCTTCGGCACATCCATGGTGCCTAGCTCTTGACCTTTCTTGGCTTTTCAGAATCTGGCTATTTATTGTTCTCTGTCTTAATCCTTCCCTCTGATCAGGAGCATTTGGAAGGCATTGATGTCCTTCTTTTCCCTGTCTTCTTTGCAATCTTGCACATACTGGATATTTACTAACTATCTGTTGAATCTGCTTCCCCTCCTGCCTCCTCTTTACCCACCATCCATTGTCTCGTTTCTTTATCCCTTTGAATTGAATGTCTTCCAGCCATGCTCACTTTTGCCATCTTGTTCTGGGCTTCCCTTGGTGATTTATAGCTGAATTCCTGCCCTGGGTACCTCGTGTGAGCCTGTTTGGATTCCTTCACTCTCACCCCCTCCTGCCAAGCTTTGGGAACCCATCAGAAGGCCACAGCTACAATTTAGTATAGCTCAGGGAACTCTTCCAACCACTGCCTCCTTCATTCCATTCCATCTTCCCATGTTTGCTTTGAGGTTCCTGGTTTCTAACTAGTTTCCATATGCTTGAGTTTTGCCTGTCTGGATCATTCCATCATGTCATTGCCCTCGGTGGACGGCTCTTGGCTTTGTTTTCCATTTCAGCTCTGCCCACGACCTGGTTCTTGGCTCTACTTTCCCTGTGTTTGTTTCAGCCCAAATGCAACACCATCAGCATTACCCGGGTCCTAGCAGGGACACAGAGGTTTGTTGTCCTCCTTGTAGGAAAGGGAATTATGGCCCCTATGGAGCTAAGTCAGCTCCTTATACCAGCATCAAAAACCCCGTGTAATCTGCCCTCATCCTCCGTAAGCAAGCTTCTTTGCCATGTCCCGTCAAATCCCCCTCCTCTCAGCTGGGCTGTTCTTGGTGACTCTTGAGGACCACGGGCTCTTGCTCCCTTGGGGAATTTGCTTATTCTCATTTCATAATAGTTCCTTTTGGATCCAATTCAAGATCTACCATCTCTGTGATTTTTTCGGTTCAACAATTCAGGCCATCTGATTTTTCCTGATCCTCACCCACACATTGCATTTATGATTTTGGCCTTGACTGAATTGTCATCCTATGATTGTTCCAGGAATGGGCATTGCATCTTACCAGCTAGCTTATAAAGTTCACGGGGAGGGGGGGGGTGGTGATGCCATAGACTTCTCTCTTCTATTGCGCCTTCCTCAGAAAATATGATAGTAATTGTAAATATGTATGTGTGTGTATACACACACACACACACACACACACACACCCTGAACTACATGCTCTGCGTGAATTATTTAACTTAATCTACACAAGTAGGGTTGCCAGATAAAATACAATATGCAAGTATTGAGTCCTGTAATACTAAAGAATCACCCTAAATGTTATTCGTTGTTTATCTGATATTCAGATTTAACTGATAAGGATTTATTACCTTCATTATTTTATAAATAAGGCTGTTTTTGCCCAGAGCTAGATTTCAAATGAAATCTGTTGGCTGCAAAGGCATGTGTTCTAAGCTCTATTCTTAGCTTAGTAAATGTGAAATTATGTGAAGGCGAACAAAATGACATGACACCCTTCAAGAAAACCTAAATTTCACTTTGTCATAACGGAGGGAATCATATAAACCCTGGATCATCTTGAGATCTTCTGTTGCAAAGATAAAAGGTCTATTCAAGAGTTGGAAAATGTATTTCTCTAAATACTATTTTAATGTGGGAATGGACCTGCTCTGAGTCCAAAGCAAAACCTAAATGCAAAACTTAGCCACAACAGGTACTGTAGAAAGCAGTGGAGATGAACCATATTGTACAGGATAAGGCACCTTTTAAATACTCTCTAACAATTTTGTGTTTCACTTAATATACTCCCCTGTAAATATTGGTTTCCTTTATTAGACTGTTATTACAGTGAAATCACATTAGCACTTTGCAGAATTTTTTTTTCACCCATCTCCTACAATTATGTTAAATTAAATTTAATTCAGGCTCCCTTGCCTAAAAGAAAATATCTTTGCATTTAGCGAATCTAATTAGCATTACACAGACCTTTCCCATTAAGGGAGGGGGCTTGGAATATTCCCCTTGAATAGAAAAACTCTTTTCTCTATTAATGGGGAAAAAAAAAATCCAGGGGAAAAGTGTAGGAAGCTTTACAAGATAGCCTTCCCCTTTCTTTGTGTTTCTCTCCTTTCTGTTGGGTGAAGGCATGAATTTGGTGGAAAGCTTTGCTCTGGGCTAGTCTGTGAAAACCAGCCAGGAAAATGGAGGTCTGTAGCCTCTCTGACTAAAGGACTAGTATATTAGCTCAGATGTGACCAACCTGGGATAACGTTCATCCGATACATAGTCTGCCTTTAGGAACGTTAACAAAACTACCAAGTGTCTTGCCTCCCATTCTGAATCTCCTTTCTCTGCCCCTCTTTTTGCCAACAGTTCTGTTGACCCTTGATCTAGAAAGTTGCCCAACTTACCCAGTCCTATCTCTAAAAACTCCAAAAAGATCTCCTGTACTCTTTGACCTCAGGCCACAACCTCATTGTCACTGTTATCAACTCCATCTAAAGTTGATGTTCTGCTTAATTTTGTCTAAACTTTTAATTTTACGCAGCTCCAGGCAGCTCAGCAACTAGAGTCTTTCTCCCTCCCTCCCTCCCTCGTTCCCTCTCTCCCTCCCTTCCATTCTTCCTTCCTTCTTTCATTTTTAATTGGAAGGAATTAGAATTGAGGTTATCTGACTCTACTTGCCTACAGAAAATGATTTCAAACAGCATCCTGAAAACCGGAGAGACAGAGGATGAAATATTTTGATTGAGTCCTCGAGATTAAACAAAATTCTTATTGGTACTCAGCAAGGAAAGTGCAAATTCTTGCGGCAAGGCAAGGATCACCCTGAGAGAGCAAAGGGCTGGAATTCCAGCTCTGCCCCTTGCTATCTGGGTGACCTCGGGCAAGTTTCAGAAACTCTTTGGTTCTCATTTTCCTTGTCAAAAAAATTGTGATAAAATATAGCTGCTTGTCTGTATTTCTGAGAATATTAAAGGAAGTTCTGTGGCTTGGCTGGTTTTGAATCTCTGTAGATAATGGCTTTCATTGTCACCCTTGCTGGACATGGTGGTTGGGATCAGGTGTGCACTTCACCAGGCAGCCTCTTCCCCCAGCTGCCTAGGCTCCCTCCCAGGGCCCAGACTTCCCTTTCACAATGATGCTGCTGATCATAGCTGTGGGCCCTGGATTCTGCAAAGACCCAATCTTTGTATTTTCAGTCATTAAAAAAAATTGATTGAACTGAGATTCATGGAGTTTTTTGAAGTGGTTTTTATGGTACAGACAGCCTCTTTTTGCCACTTGATATTTAGCTAAGCCTGGTCCTGAAGGCTAAGCACACGTTTCAGGGAGCTTTCTTGCTTTTTCTTACTGCCCTTGTGCGCCTGTCTCAGTCTGTTCTGGCTGCTGTCACAAAACAACACAGGCTGGGTGACTTTTAAGCAACAGATATTTATTTCTCACGGTTTGAAGAAGATAAATATGGAAAGTCCAAGATCATGGCGCCTACAGATTCGGTGTCTAGTGAGGGCCCACTTCCTTACAGAGAGCAGGCTTCTCCCTGTAACTTCACACAGTGGAGGGGTGAGGGATGCCACTCAGGCCTCTTCTTATTTTGCGTGTTTGCCTTTTTTTTTTTTTTTCAATCTACAATGTTGTACTGGTTTCTGGTGTGCAGCATAGTGATTCAGTTATTTTTCATTACAAGTTACTACAAGACATTGAATATAGTTCCTTGTGCTATGTAGTAGGACCTTGTTGTTGATCTATTCTGCACACAGTAGCTTATATCAGCCAATCCCAAACTCTCAGTTTATTCCTCCTTCCCCTCATCCCCCCGCCTCCCGCCACGGGTAACCATAAGTTTGTTTTCTATGTCTGTGAGTCTCTTTCTGTTTTGTAAATAAGTTGTTTTGTGTCATTGTTTTAGATTCCAGATATAAGTGATATCATATGATGTTTGTCTTTGTCTGACTTACCTCACTTAGTGTGATCATCTCTAGGTCTTCTTCTTAGATCACTCAGCCCATTCTTGAGGTCTCTGCCTTCAAGCCTCAATCACCTTCCAAAGGCTCCAACTCTAAACACCATCACACTGAGAATTAGGTTTCAAAATATGAATCTGGGGGGACACAAACATTCAGTAAATAGCAACTCCAGAACCCATTTGTAGAGCCAGAGGTGAGAGAGTGGGTTCAGTGAGGGCTTCACTTTGTGGCCATGTTAGTGCCATCGACTTTTGTCAATGTTATGTTATGTCAGGAACATGAGATAGAGGTTGAAATGGATCTTAGGCAGGCTCCTGACACGGTGGTGATGATAGTAAAAAGGGAAGTGTTACAAGAGGGAGAATGCATGTATTTTAATTCTTTCACTGTCTGTGATCCTCACAGAGATATGTGTGGTAACTATTTATAAATTAGAATATATTCACTTCATTTTCTAAATATGAGGAGGAACGTTTTCCATGGATTGAAAAAAATGCAAAAAAAAAAAAAGGACTGATTGGAAAATTAAGTCATTATCTCAGCTGGAGGGCAGTATTTTGTCTTGATATGTGTTTTGAATAGCCTGTGGAATTTACTTAGATTATTTGAGCTAGAGATTTATAATTTAAAATGATACCCTTTTGTATTCATGCAGAGACCTTCATTTTAGGAATGATAACAGCCAGAAAAATACCTTATCTAACACCCTGTGGGAAGAAAAATGATGGAAATGATAAAAGCAGTCGTTGACAATGAAGTTACTGGGGCAGTAAATAATATTTGGAAGTCTTTGATAATCAGGATAACCCAGTCTGTTCTTATGATGTGGACATTCTGTAGAAATGAGAGATTGGGGAACCAGGGAGGCGTCGGGGCCGGGTATGCTAATGAGTCTCCATTTTCAGTGTTTCAAATTCTGGTGAGTGTAACTTTAATTTTGCACCGTCTTTCGATAGTTTTCATCATCAGCATCCTTGCCAGGGCATCTTAAAATACAAAGCTCGGCTGAGCTCATTAAAATGATTGTCTCACAATTACATCTCTTATAGTATTACCTGGAGGAGAGAAATTACGCACTTCTATAGATAAATAATAAAATAGTTAGCATTCAGTTGTTCTTGCAAAGTTCCAGGTGCCTTTCTAAATGCTTTACATATGAGAACACATTAGTCTGTAAGATAAGTACGTGATTCCTGATTTAAAGATGGGGAAGACAGGGGTGCAGAGGAGTAAAGTAAATTGCCCAAATTTTCACAGCTAGTAAGCAGCAGACTGAAGATTCAAACCCAAGTTTGATTCCAGAGCCCCTGCTTTTAGTCATTATTCTCTGCTGTCTCTTTTTTCTTCCACTTTTTTTCTTTTTTCCCCCCTTTGCCCTTTTTCTGATACTCATTAAATGCACTGTACCTACTGCAACCAAAAAAAATTTTTTTCATCTTTCCTTCCTTCCCCTTTCCCTCTCCTTTCTATTGCAGAAGAAAGAAGAAGAAAAAAAAAAACAAAAAACAAAAAACAAACAGCCCAGGTGTAAGGGGATGACTGGGTGGAGTTGGGCCCACTGAGGTCAGAGATGGAGAGGAAAGTGCTGAGAAGATGAATGGCTGGTCCTGTCAGTAGATGAGACTGGTGACGGATTGCGTATTGAGCAAATAAGTAAATGGATAATGGAAGCCAGTTTTCATACTGTCAGAGGAGAAGGATGTAGCAGATGGGAGAAGAGGAAGGCTAGACTGACTTTGTGATGCTGGATTAGAATTAGAGGCATCGCCATGTTTTCAAGATATATAGTTAGCTACAGAAATAAATACAGATGCAAGGGCATGCGTGTGTGTACTGATAGACAGATATTTCTTAGCTCTGTTTAGCAGGGGCACCTCAGTATCAGTAAGCCCACCTGAGCCCAACCAGCGTCATCAAAAATGAGGAGGTCGTGAAAGTCAAGGACTGAAGAATGTCATCCTGATTGAAGAGGACGAAAGAGTCATGACCATCAAGTGCCACGTGTGATCCTGGATTGGATCCTTTTACTGTAAAGGACACTATCAGGACAACTGGTCAGAGTTAGATGGGGTCTCTGAGTGAAAGATGCAGGAGAGTTCTCTGAACTCTCCTTGCAGCTTTTCTGTAAATTTGAGGTTATTTTGAAATAAAAATTTCTAAGAAGAAATAATAATATTGGCCAGCAGAATAGTTGTCTTGTCACTTTCTAGTTCTTTTTGTCAGTAAATTTAAAATTTTGGAATTTAACCAAATCTCAAGAATCAGGGATTATTAAACTCCACTAACTGTGGATTAAAAAAGAGTTTCTGTTAATTGCAAATAATGAGTCTGAATAACGGCAATATTTTTATGTGCTTTCTTTTGAGTACGTACTCTGATTCACTGAAATACTATGCTTTTAAGAAATGGGCTGTGTTTCAGCAATCGCTTTCCCTGAACTGCTTTTGTACAATCATGTTTCTGAGTGATACTAACTGGAGAGTTTTTTTAGAACGTTGGCTCCAGCTATTTAAGGGAAAGATGTTTTCCTTGTCTTGGAATAATTTCAGATGTGAGAGGTGTAGCAGAAATGGAACGTACAAAAGCTACACAACTGATTTCCGGTTAGTATACATTTACCTGCAGTAGCAGCAATGAGAATCTTTTTACAGTTGACATTCTTCTCTTTACTTCACTTTCTTCCAGAGATGGGAAAATATCACGGTGATATTTTCTAAGGCTTTTTTATTTGATGTTAAAGAGGGCCCACTTTTACAATCCTCTTAAATTCAAATGAATTCATTAAATTATATTTAGGATCCTCAAGACAAGACCCTGATCTGCAGAATGTGGGATATTTAATTACACTAACTTGGTTATTAATGTAATTTTATTACAACAGATCCCATGTACCGCCTTTTCTTTTGTCTCTAATATCCAGAGTGAGGCTGTTTTTAATTTTTTACTATTAGTAAAAAGATGCTATGATCAACATCTTTGTAAACTGATTTGTTTTTGTTTCACCCTTAGAAATTCCTGGAAGCAGACTTGCAGGTCATAGAAATGCATATGTTTGAGACTTTTGATCAGTGTTGCCAAAATATTTGCCGACACACAAACTAAAAATGCCCCCCTCAAATGTTAACTGTTTAAGCTTTTTGTTAATAATTAAAACGCTAAACTATAGCATATTGATCTTAAATGTCACATTGTGTTCTTAAAATGGTGAGTCTGTTGACTTGGACCACATCATGGTACTGGAGAACAGAGAACTTGTCATTCCTAGGGAGGCGCATCAGAGAAGATGGGATTGTAAGCTTTGTCTAATGCCAAATCTCAGCAAGGAACGATTTGTTCATTTTCCCTCAGCAGTGATCTTGGAGCAAGGTTGGCCAGCAGCGCCAACTAACAACTCTCCATTTATTCAAAGTCTGTTGTAAAATCCCTCAGCACTTCTCTGAGTCACTGAAAACTTCCAAGACTTTGGGCCGTTGGTCTCCCACTTTGATCATACAGGGTCTAAGGATCTTTTCCAATAGATTTTTGCTCGAGACTTGGAGAGCATGCATGTTTTCAACAGTGATGTCTCCTTTCCCCCATTTACCTGGTCCGTTTATAGAGTAACAGTGTTTCTAGCAATGGCCTCTGTTACTCTTTGTTTTACATGTCATTTGGCTTGACTCACAGATTTTTCATGTGCTTTTTTGCAGTAAGATGCTGTTCCAGGGCAAAGATGGAATGTTTTCTTCTTCCAGTAACTTGCCAATGTGGTACATCCATTAAATCCAGTTACACATGTAACAGAATGTACTATTGTTATTGGCAGTGACCTCACTGATTAATTACATGCTGACCCTCTTGACAACTTCCTACTGATTTTACTTCCTGAGTGATTAGTTCCAATGTTGCTTAGTGCAGTTGGAGTAAAGGAGGCTTACATTAATAGTCCTGCTTTGGAGCACTCTCTGCTCTACTGATATTAATTAGCAAAATACACCACAGAAGACAATGGGTATTTATTGTCACAGATGGAAAGAGTTGAGACTTATTCCAGACCATTCAGCAAGTCACTGTTACCCATCAGATGAGGTGAGAAAGGAATCAGCCATTCTTTTTTTAGACACCAGACAGATGAGTTTGGGTGGAGCACAGGCAAACAAAGACACCCCCCCCAAGAGGTGCAAAAAGTATGTGGCACATTTCCCTCAAAATATGATCATCATAGCCTGGTCCCCATTCTGAACCTAGATAGAAAAGCTAAATGCAGCCACTTTCCAATAGTCCTGGGGCAATTTATATTAGAGAATTAATGAGGAATTATATTAGGATGAAAATGAAGCTGTCATAATAAAGAAACTTCCAAAGTACAGTGGCATAATGAAGATAGTTAATTTCTCTTTAATGTAACAAGTTTGAGGTGACAGTCCAGGTAGATGGGGTGGCTGTTTCATGTGGTCAATTTAAAGACTAGGGATTTTCCATCTTATGATCCCACCATCTCCTTGGGTCTGACTCATCTCTATGCTTGAAGCTGAGACACAGGCACATCCATGTTTTAGCTCACAGAAAAAGGAAAGAAAGGAACCCCAGGGCATATGGCTTGACCTCTGCGTAGGAGATGACCTGGAAGTTGCCTCCCGTCAGCCTGAGTTAGCCACACCAGCCGTAAAGGCGGGATGAGGGATGTATGTGGTTTCCAGCTGAGTGGTCCCGATTCTCCATTACTGTGACAGAAGAGAACAGATTGTGGTGGACAAGTGGCAGTTTCCTCCACCGATTTATTGGCTGTAGCACTTCTCATTTACTGGTGAAAGTTTTGTCAAACGGCATATAACTAGCACTTGCAGGCACTCGATATATTTTCATTGAATGAGTCGATTTGGGTAAGAAGAAGGATGACAAGTTCCAGTCTAAGGATACCGAATCCTGGCCCTCTCCCCATGTGCAGACACCACCATCTAGGCACAATTTCCTCCTCCTGAGGAAGTCATGCTGCTATTTAAGCCAAAAATCGCTCACTTGTTCAGCAAAGTGGGTATATAATATTTGCCTGACTTGAGTAGGCTTATCTTTTGGAATGACGTTTGATGGTCTCTCTCTCTCTGGCCACGTAAATGACATTCCTTCCCCTCTGATCTCAATAACAGAGATGTAACACGTCTAACTGAGGCCTAATTGAGGCTATTCATATTGTGAGGCTGCTGTCTGCTTCTATATCAAGCACCGTTTGTCATAAAAGGATGCTTAAATACAGGAAATCAATCTTGTACCATCAGCAGGCACCTGGAATACCAGCCTGCTCCATCAGACCAATATAAATAGGTGCCTGGATGCTCATATTTACCCCAAATTAAATTTCAGTAGAATTTTCAGTTGGAACCAACTTCTCTCCCTGTAGAATCTCACCTTTTTCCCCATTGTTTACTTTTAGTATCATTTCAATAAATATTCTTTAAGGAGCTGCTATGATTCGAGTGCTGTGTATACGATTCAAGGGCTTAGTACATAGAGGGTGACACAGAGAGATTTTTCTTTTTCTTTTTTTTTTTTTTAGTACCAGGAACTTGCTCATAAGTGGTATAATCGAGGTTTAAACAATGTACTGTAGGAGATTGGGGGAGCAACAGGTTAATACAAAATGAGAAGGTGGCAGAGGTTTCTTGGGAGAAGAAAGATTTGAACTTGGCCTTTAAACTTTAGATGGGTACATACGATAGGAAGGCTCTGCCTGGCAGGAGGAAGAGCTGAGCTCCAAGATGGAAAAGTTCAGAAAGAGAGCACACTGGTGTGTTTGGAGGGGGCTGGAGGATAAAGGAGAGAAACCACGTGGGTAGGTAGAGGCCAGATTGTGGATGGACACGCATCTGAGAAGTTGTGTGACAGAAGGTGGTGAGACTCACAAAATACAATGTCTCATCATAAAACCAAACTCAGATTTTAACTAGTTATCACTACTTCTGTTATACCCTAAAAATAGCTGACTTTATATAAAAAGGTTGAAGAAAAGAGCGCTCAAAAACTAACATTTGTTTATCCATGGAATAGTCCTCTGTTATACAGCAGTCTTCTTCTGATTTGATCAGGAGCAGATGCTTCAAAAGCCTTTGTTTATTGAGTATTCGCTGTAATAGCTTATTAGCATTCACTATATATGCTGGGCTTGCGTGCTGATGTAGAGGTAAAAAACAAAGGAAATATTTGTTGCCTTTTTCCTACATCCATTCTTTTCCTTCATCTCTTAATAACAATTCCTCTATGTTTTTATATGGTCAGAGGAAGTATGATTTTGACAGAGTCTGACCTGTGCTGAGTTGGTTACAAGGGAGAAAGGCAGAGAATTTCTACTATTGGACGCGTAATTAACCATAACCCGATGAGGCTGACCTCTGTATGTGTTTAAATCAAATACAAAAGCAGGGAAGCCAATGGCCTGAATGTTTTCAAATTCAAGACCCTTTGGAATAGTTCTATCCCCAAGCCAAATGTAAATCTACCTGCCCTAGGAACAAAACAATAAAACCCACTTAAAGTACTTAGGCTGGCCCTCTGGCTTTGAAACGTGGCTATGGTGACCTCATATTCTCTAAAGTTAAAAGTTTATTATCCCTCATCTCTGAAATAAGTGCCAGAAGAGCCTATGGTTCCTAACGGGCCCCTGTGCTTCCCACAAACGGGCTCCTGCATTGGGTGTTTTCACAGTAGAGGTCTTATATGGACCCCCGTAAGAGAGGACCATTCTGGGAGAGGATTTTAGAAGGATTCTGGAACACTGTGGAATGTACTCATGTATTTCTGTCAGTCCCAAGAATGCATTTGTTTACTGTAAACAACCGTATTACAACCACCAAATCATAGCAGCTAGGACTTCAGTGTGTTAATTACCTCACTCTTCATTGCCTTATTCTGCCTTGAACGTTATCTTCTCAGAAAGTTGGTTTTTTTTTTTTGTTTTTTTTTTTATCTAATACAGTTTCACCATTGCAGAGACTAGCAGGAAGCCCAAGTCAGTGTTTGCTGAACTGTAAGCATACCAGATGTTTTACAAAGCTCATGACAGGGACTTAAAATATTTTCACTCCTAAAAAGGCATGGAATTTTATCATTTTAGCTGCAGGCAGAATAGCAGGCATCCAGCTCCTGACATATGAATTGTTGCAAAGGAAAATGAACGTTTTCTATCTATTTATTTGGACCTGTCTCATTTCAACAGTAGTTAAACTGAAAGCGTGCGCTATCTGGCCATTTATTGGGTGTTTGTTCTTCAGCTTCGGGGATACAGAGTGAATATGACACAGCTCCTGCCCTCAAGTCCTTAGTCTTGTCATTAAGGAATGTGTGTCGGTTTTAAACTTGTCTAGTCACTAACTCTTTTGTAGACAACAACATTGCCCAACGATAGGTCAGGAATCTTCTGAATCTTCTAATTCGCTTTTTTAAAGAGTATGAACCATTTAGGGGGTAATGATTAAAACAAGCTATATTTAAGGTATCTATTACATTTATGGGACAATTGGACATTTGATTGCTGATGGATATTTGATGGTATTAAAGAATTCTATTTCTTTAGGTATTGTGGATATTTTGTTTGTTTGTTTCTGTGGACTTAAATTTTTTTAACTGTGGCAAAAGACAATAACATAAATGTCACCATCCTAACATTTTCACATGTCCAGTTCAGTAGCCTTAAGGACATTTAAGTACATTGTTTAGTGGCTGATATCCAGAACTTTTTTCATCCTGAAAAACTGAAGCCCTATACCTAGTGAACAACTCCCCATCCGCCTCTCCCACAGGCTCTTGGCAACCACTTAATCAACTTTCTGTCTCTATGAAATTGCCTATTCTAGGTACCTCATGTAAGTGGAATTACACACTATTTGTCTTTTGAGACTGGCTCATTTCACATGGCATTGTGTTCTCAAAATTCATCCGTTTGTAGCATGTGTCAGCATTTCCTTCCTTTTTAAGGCTGAATAATATTCCATGGTATGTCTACAGCACATTTTGTTTATCAGTTCATCTGTGGATGGACACTTGGGCCACTTCCATCTTCTGGTTCTTGGGAGTGATGCTGCTGTGAACACAGGTGTACAAATAACTCTCTGAGACCTTGCTTTCAATGACTTTAGGTATATACCCATATGTGAGACTTCTGGATCATATGGTAATTCTTTTTAATTTTTTGAGAACCACCATACTGTTTTTATAGCAGCTGCACCATTTTACATTCCATTAACAATACAGAAGGGTTCCAGTTTCTCCACATCCTCACCAACAGTTATTACTTTCTGGATTTTTTAATAATAGCCATCCTGATGGGTGTAAGGTACTATAATTTGATTTTAATTAGCCATTTAGCAAATGTTTATGGAGTGCCTGCTGGAAAAAGACCCTGGGCTGGGTTGTGCTGAGCTCTGAGAGTGTTTCCCTTACAGTCGGCTACCTGATCAACAGTTACCTGGTGGCCTCAGCCATCAATCAGGTGCATTCTATCCCTTCCACATTCTACAAGGGTCACTAACATAAGGTTAAGGGTCTGCAACGCCAACCCTGTTGCAACATATAGCACCCTGTCTCAAGACTTCACCTAAAAGGAATCCTAAGGTTACAAGCAGATTGTATTTAAAATATATTTACTGATCTCTTATTAGAACACTTGCCATTATAACATGTGATTTGATTCCTGAGCTAGGTCAGGAAAGTATGCGGAAGCAAAAAGTGATAACTGAGTAAGATGGGTTTAGTTATAAAGCATCATCTCAGTCATGTATGTTCCCACTTCCAGGTGGTGATGCCAGAGACACAACATCCCTACTCTGCATTGCATCCACGCCCTGAGCAAAAACAGGAGGAGCAGAGGCCCCTCCTCTCTGATTGATCCTCCTTTCATCCATTGATAAGCAGGGCATCCGTCACAGTGACAACTCAGTGCTAGAACCAGAAAGAATCAGAGGTGGGATCCAGGGAGCTGGGGGTGGGTGTGAATGGCAGGGACTTTTGGATACCAAATATTTAACTTGCACACCTGCACAAGAGAGTAAAAGAGTGATTTAATAGTCTTCCCTGAGCCCTAGGTGTTCAGAACCATGAAACCAAGACCTTTTTCACTTCTCTGTATGAACTCATTCTTCCCTTAGTCAATGGGCCAGACTTGGACGGAACACATCTTTTCAATATCTAGTGGGTCAGGCACTGTGCTGGGCATGGGCACACGGTGGTGGAGAAGATGACTTAGTTTCTGAACTTGTAGATGACATTTAGGGTATTCCGTTAGTATTTATGGATTATTCATAAGGCAGAGGCTCTTAGTCGGAAGACTGCCTGTGCATTTTGCAGTAGTACCCCAGATTGCTTTACCATAAAACCCAGCCCCCCTTCCCCATCCTTGATATTTGCTGCCAAAATCCACAGTATGCTTCAGAAAGCTTTCTATTTTGGTAGTGCTTCTAAATGAGGGTGAGGTGGATTGCTTACAAGAAAAATATGTATATATAGTAGAGCTCGCTTAAAATAAAATACCGTGTTAGGAAAAGCATACGTGTTAAAGCATGCATTCACAGTTATAGTATTCCTTTGGAGCTAGGAGTAAGGAGCATCCTGATGTCCACGTGTACTCTGCATGCTCTTTAATTTCACTCCCCTTTTCCCTGGTGAGATGAACGCTGCTCTTGGGCAGGAAGGATGGGATTTTTTCAGGCATGTGACCCTCTTGAGTAAATCTGATTTTAATAACATGTGAGTTCAAAAGAGGGTGGTGGAGACAGAGTGCTGAGGGACCAGTGTCCCTGTCGAGGCTCCTCTGAGGCACCTCCCCTCCCCAGCCTGTGTGTCCTCTTTGGCTTCACCTTAGACTGCATTTCTGAGAAAGCTGGAATCTGTTGAATTGAGTATAGGGATGTGGGCAACTGAACAAAACGTGTTTTATTTATTTCCTGACAGGCTTTTAACAGGCTGTGGTTCTAATGGGAGAGAAATGCATTCTGTCCGCAACACAAATTGCTTTTCTTCCCGAACATGATGGTGGTACTTCCTGGCCCAGGATTTCCATGGTTGTTGAATTTGGTCTCTCTTTTGTTGGTCTGTGAATGAAGAAAGAAAAGAACAAGACCTTTGTAACCCAAATAACGAAGTAGTAATTAAGTCCTTTATAAAGGCAAGCTTATTCCCACATCTTATTCCAAGGTACAAGACATACTTTCTCATTAGGAACCGTTTCAAGTACTCCTTGGTTGTGGATCAGGCATTAGACGGAATAAATAAATATGACCTCATTCACGTGGAGCCTCACCCCTGAGACTGACACCTGATGTGCATACAAGCACGTTCTCAAATAGTGTTACTGTTACACAGCAACGGTGTTGGTCAGACTCCCAGACCAGCTCCCCACCCCCAACTATTGTGTTCTCATGCTTGACATCCAGATTCCTGGGGCCTAGAGGGGTAATGGACACCCACTTTTTTTTTTACTGATTAGCCTAGAACAAGGGAGAGCATTGGGCCATATTGGTGTGTGTGGCCCAGGACAGAAGGGGGATCAGGGTGGTGGAGAGCTTGCTCGTGCGCGAAGACTTATGAGAGTGGTGTTTGCCAGGTCATCCTTACCAATCACAGCTCTCATGGGGAACCGCTTTTTTGATAAGGAATTTACTACATTTTAACATGTGCTCTTTTTTAAAGGATTCGTGGGGAGAGCCTCACCATGTTGGGTCAGTACATGGTTCGTGACATCTTCCCCTCTGAGTAACCTGTGGAACCTAACTCCGCCACCTTCTCACACCCTCCAAATCTCACTTTCTGAGACACTCTAACAGCAGCTGTAGAATTTCTGAATAGGATGGGTGAAGGGGGGCAACTAGTTTGGTGGGGGCTTCCTGGACTTGCTGGGGCCACGTTTTCAGAACCAGGACAATTTTTTGTTCAGATTGCATATATAGTCAAGGTGACCCATGGGGCTGGTGGTGGTTTGGGGTGCCATGCTTTGGTGACAAGCTCTTCTGATGGGTGGCCTGCAGGTGCCATGTTCCAGTGTGCAAGGTCACCACCCACTCTCTCTAATGACAGACAGAACCATCTTGCCATTGACACTCTGATGCACAGTGCAAGGGAGCGAGCCATGAGTACCGTGAGGATGGGCTTCCTTCTCTGTTCTGTTGAGTTGGATACCAGGCTCTTTGGTATCTGATTACAAGAACAACAGCTTGCATTCCTCCCAGCTTCCTAGTGGCCATGATTATCCAAAAGCTTTAACTAAACAACCTACATCAGGCTTTAGTCCTGTCAGACATCCCTCCGGTCGCAGTACCACCAGCTGCTGGTGCCCTCTTCCCCCAAGTAAGGCCACCGGAGTTCTCATGAACTTGTGCCCACCCTGTAGTCCTAAGATCTTGTGGTTCTTTTTCCCCATGTGCCTCCTCTTTATCACTTAAATGACAAACCTTGACGTTCGTGTGGATTTTGTTCCCTTCATTTTTAGTTTAACTCCTCTTTTCTTCTGTGTACCTGTTTCCTACTTGTACCTTTTACTACCTCTCACTCCCGCCCTCAATAGTCTTTCTCATTAAACCTATCTCATTGCATCCTCTTGGATGTACTAATGGCTTACAGGGTGTTTTCATAAATTCTCTCTATTTCTAAGGACTTGTCTGATGTCACATTAACTGCGTCATTTATGGGTGGATGTTCTGGATAGAAATGACTCTACAGAGGTCTTCTCTTATAGCTGCCTTAAGTTATAGCTTAACTGATAGCCTTTACATAATAATCCATCAAATCTTTTCAAAAGAAATGAATACATCTCCTTTTTTTGTTAACATTTTAATGAGCACCTACAAGTGACAGGCAATTTATAGGATGTCATTATTTCCGTTTTACAGGTAGGGAAACAGACTGAGTTTAAGTCTTTTCCCTAGACTCACATTGCTGAGGAAGGGATGGAGCGATGATTTAATCTCTGGTCTCTATGGCTTTAGCCAAGCCCGACCACGCATTATGGAGGCCCCTTCATGGATGGAGAGGTCCTAGTTTTGAGAAGCCCTTTGACCATTTCTCAAGCAATTTCTCCTTAGTTGCTTATTTGCATGGAGAATAGAAGTAAAAGGTTTAACGTATTTCTAGCCGCCCCTGGAGATTGCCAAAAATGTTGATTCAAGGTATATTCTGAAAAATGTAGAGTTTTCTTCTGAAGTAGGTCCTATTATATATTATGGATAACAGGATACAAAACTAAATGACCCAGGGGTGCGTGACTTGTCTCAAGTTTATAACTAAGTTCAACATGCCAGGCTGGCGTGAATCAAAAGGAGAAAAAAGCCTTTGGGAAAATGTTTGAAATATGAGAGCAAATAAAATGCACCAGTAACCCACGGAACTACGAATAGCCTCATTCATTTAAAAGATCTGTATTTTATCCGGAGTTTCCTCAGAGCACAATCTCTGCAGGATAACTTTTTCTTAGAAGTTCATAGTCGGAGAACAATTTTGAAATCCATGTTGAAATCCCTGATGTGGGGACAAGAAATACGTGAACTTGTCATGTAAAGGCCAGGTACATTTTTCTTTTGTAAATGGATTTCCTAGGCTTGAGGAAAAACATGAGTTTCTTTGCGTGTCACGTGAGTTCACACAGAAATCATCCACAAAGTCACATATGTAGGGCTTACCTTTTCGTGTCAGATAAAAGTTTCCACAGGAATTTGAGGGTGTCTCCACCTGAGCTCCATGCGACTCTGTGAGGGAGAGTATGGGTGTGTTTATTCCCATTTTATAGATGAGAAAGCTGAGGCCCAGAAAGTTTATGAGGTGTGTAAGACATCCAGCTAGAAAGCGGCAGGGAAAGTCTGGCTTTGAGGTTTGTCTCCTCTGTTTACTAGCTAGCTAACCTTAGTCCAGCACTAAGCTCTCTTTTCCTCAGTTTCGTCTTCTACATGATGATGACAATGATGATGATGGCAGTTGTGGTGGTAATAGAAAAGGTCTATAGAACTATTCTTTTTTTAAATTAAAGTATAGTCAATTACAGTGTGTCAATTTCTGGTGTACAGCATAATGTCCCAGTCATACATATATTCGTTTTCATATTCTTTTTCATTAAAGGTTACTGCAGTTCCCTGTGCTATACAGTTGAAATTTGTTTTCTATCTATTTTTATATATAGTAGTTAATATTTGCAAATCTCAAAATACCAAATTTATCCCTTCCCACTCCCTTTCCCCAGAACTGTTCTTAATATTAAGTGAGATAACAGTCAAAAGGTACTCAACATAGTTCCTAGAACAAAAGAAATAATAAATGTCAGCTCCTCTTGCAACAGTTTTGCCTCCTAGCCCTGTGCCCTTTCCTTCATACCATCCTGCACCTGCTGGCCATAGAAGCCGCTTCTGAGAAGAGGACACATCCCCTCTGGTCTGCGTCAAATCTGGGGATGAGAACAGCCCCCTGCTTCTTCCCACCTCCCTGCTTGGTGCTGCTATCCAGGGAGTTCATTTCTTGCTTAAGGGCAGGGTCTCAACATCCCAGGAAGAAACATGAGTGGAAAGTGCACAAGTTCCAACCACCAAGCCCCATCGCTGTCCCAGCAAATATCAGATCCATTTGTTGTCCCTTAGCAACGTGAATTAGTGACTGCGGAGATTAAACTTCCCATGCTAGGCTGCTTCCCCAAGGAAAAAGTTCCATCAGTAAAAATTTTGTGCCCAGTCATGTGCTAAGCTTACAACAAGAATGCCTTATTTATCTGACCTCACTGGGGAAAGGTGCCCCAGCCAAAGAGGGAGAAGTTTTGACAACTGAAACCTATACCTTTAAGTGCTTATACCACAAAGGACTTCTTTTGATTGCAAACGTTTCTGTGATCCATCGTAATTTCCTGTGCCTTTTAAACTGATCACGAGTCACAGTACATCCAAGATCCCACGTGCTTCAGTGAAGCAGCTCTCATGGTTCTGAGGCAGGCAGGGTGTTGGACCTCACCGTGAAATGCCACCCCCCTCACACACGTGTGTGCCTTTTGACCTCTCATACCCACTTTTTTCTTGTATCACTGTCTTCCTTACCGCTTATTCTTAGCTGTCATTTCTTGTTGTCAGAATCTGCTTAGATGCCACAACAGGGCCTAAAATAAGAGTATGTAGACCCTTAGCGAGGCTCGAGCAGCCTCCCCTCGAAGTTAAGTGCATGAACCTCTGATTACTCCTGACTTGCAGCTTCACTGGGGATGGCCAAGGTTGCTGCTTTCAAAGAAGTTAGAAGCCAGTGGGGCAGAGAAGGCTTACATTTCTCCAGATGAAACAGGACAGGTATGTTTATGAGAAAGTGCTGAGCAGTGATACCAAATGCATGGGGACTTCAGACTAGATGAAGCCATTAGAGAAGACTTTGGAGAAAGAGAGACACTTAAGGCAGACCTCAAAGAACTACTTAAAGTTGTATATCCCCTCTCTCCCTCCCTCGTTCGTGCATTGGTTCAGTAAGTATTTACAGAGGGCGATTATGGGCAAGGTTGTGTTGTAAGTGCAAGAGATACTGTACTAAGCCAAGCACGGTTTCTGTTCTCGTGGAGCGTGTATGTGAGAGTGGAGAGACAGCAGACAAGTAAGTGAGAAAGGAACAAGGGCCATCAGAGGGTAATAATTGCTGGAAACAAAGAAGATAGAAAAATAGGCAAGAGAATGGCAGAGACTGAGTGGGTGAAGGCACCAGGGGCTGGTTTAGAGAAGGTGGCTGGGAACGGCCACAGGAGAGGTCAGGTTCTAGGTGGAACTTGGATGGAGAGAAAGATCTGGCCACAGGAAGAGCAGAGAAACAGAATTCCAGGAAGGGGAATCAAAACTCAAAGGCCTTGAGGCTGGAGCCAACGTAGCAGCGTCGAGGACCAGAGGAAAAGCTGCCGAGGCAGGAGCCGAGGGGTGGGGGTGGGGAAGTCACCAGAGAGGGAGGTGGGGTGGGAGCACCTGGGAGGTTAGAATTTATTATAAGCACAAGAAGCTAGAAGAAGGCTTTGAGTGGGGAGTGATGTGAAGCAACTGCTTTTTGAAAGGTCTCCTGGCTGCCATGAGGAGACGGTGGAGGTGGGGCAAGAGTGGAGATGAGCTGAAAGGCTGGCAAATAAGCAGAGAATGCAAGGTGGGAGAGAGAGAGACAGAGAGAGAGAGAGAGAGAGAGAGATTGTGAGAGAGAGACAGAGAGAAAGAGAAAGAGAGAGAAGCGACGGGTCAGGGGTGGGAGTGGTGGCAAAGTGTCGAGAAACAGTCTGAGAAGAATGGCAAAGGATATAAAGTTGGAGGAGGGGCATAAGTGTGTGGAATCTTCAAATGGAATCTATCATATATGGAATAAACTTCTGTAGCTGAGAGGGCTACGTTTCTTTGTTTATCCTTCTGCAAAACAGCTTAGGGTTGGTATTCACACTGCTAGTGCCAAGACTTGATTGCCTTTGAGAGTTTACATCAAAGAAATTACACCGCACCCAGTTTCTTATTCCAAAATAGCTCGTCCTTCCATTCTGCGGGCATGTGCGCTCTGTGCATCTGGGGCTTTGGAAGACGAATCTGGGGCGATTCCAGCCAGGTATTTAGAACATACTTGGTTCTGCTTCTTTCTCAGTAAGAATAATAATAGCTGACATTTACTGAGTTCATACCATGTGCAAGGCACAGTCTTCCCTCCCTGCTCATGAGTATACCTTATTTAAAGTTCACATCCCTTTTTATCTCAATTTTGCAGATGGGGAGACAGGCACAATCGGCCAATTAGCTTGTTCAAGTTGACAGATAACTAGAGGTGGCAGCAGGATTTGAACCCAGGCAGCCTCTGAGCCCCTGCTGTTCACCCCTCTCCCTCCCCTCAGCCTTTATGGTCCTGCAAGGACTCATAGGGATACAAGTGCGTGTGGAACTCGCGGGAAATCCAAGAGGCACAGATGAGCTGCCACTTGGTGCCCTGGCTTGCTATGCAGCTCGACCCTCCTTGACTGGTCTTCTTCATTGGTAAACAGCTACTGTCACCCACTCCCACCCCAAAGCAGCTTCTTCCTTGATAGAAGGATAGTAGGTATTTATTGTTGGGCTTGTTGAAAAAGAAGATGGCAAAGAACATAGTGAAAAGTTTCGGAGCCCTTGAACAAAAGATTCAGTGGACTCAGGACTGGTGGAGAATTTTCATTCCACTTATTTGTTGGCTTTGCCAGGCATCAGCCAGAAAAATAAAAATAATCATCCTGGCAGCTTCTGCATGCTTTTCAACAAAGATTTACTAACCCTGTGGTATAAGGAAGGTTCATGTTGCAAAGACGTCATTACTTTCAGCATGCGTACTGCGAGATAGGTTGATAAATCATTTAACCCAAACTTTACTAATCAGAATAAATGTAAAGAAGTCATACTGTGATGGCTTATGTTTTCTCAGTAATTCCCAAACTTTGGTAAGCTTTGCTGGGCTTCCAGGTCATTAGTGAGAACTGCAGGCTCGCTCCAGGTCTCTGCTGCTGCCCCATCTACACCCCTGTGGTAGCTATGTTCCATGCTGTCTTGGGAAAAGCATTTTCAGAATCGCGAAATACCACAGTAACTTCTGCTCCCTTCCTAGTGACTAGAATGTGTATAAATGAGTTAGGCCACGAGCCGTCAACTCACCAAAGTTTCAGTGACGGGAGAGTAATGAGCTGTGTTTGTCCATCTGCGGTTTTCAAGGTTAATCGCTTGGCCATTTCAAGAAAAGGATTTTGCTCTTCTATTAGAGCCCATGAAATAAAACTGGGCCACAATTTCAACAAGAGGTTGGAATTTCAGAAGTTTTACATTCCTCATGAAGGGAAAGATTCAGTTTAAATCATCAGATATTTGGGCCGCATGTTTTTTATTTTTCCTCTCAAACCCTTTCTGGGGTCTGCTTCTGTCCCAGGGATTTCTGTGCCCCGCAGGGTCTTGCCTCAGCTTTGGAATGTCACAACATCTGACACCAGGCTTTGTATGCAGTATGTGTCTACTGCATGTTTGTGAAATTGAACAGCTCTGAAAAGTCCACCAGATTTCACTGAAATAACTAGCATTGAAAATATCGTATCAAAAAGAAGCATAATTTATGCTTTTATAATACATTTTTCTTCCTGACTTTTAGCCATTCCAAGATCTGTTTTCACATGTACTGGATTCCTACAAGACCAGTGCTCTAACCCCTGAGCTATGGAGCCAGCTGCCTGGATTCTTATATTCTGCATCCTGATAAAAAACTAAGATACATATTTTATCTTGCCCTTAATGCTCAGTCTAAAATAGCCTTCCAACCACTTATATTTAAAATGCTGTGATATGCACCAGAATTTCCCTACATGAACACAGTTTTCATTTACAATGAAATGGATGTCACACACATATTTCCCTGAGGTCCCCCTCAACATTTATATATGTTCAAGGGTTCTGTTTTGTTCTTTGGATGTGCCCAGCAGCACAGTTGTTCAATGATCCCACCCAGAGGGCAAGATCGCAGGGCATGTATTCACGGTAGTGCTGCTGGACAGATAAGAAAATGTACAAAAAAAAAAAGCTTTGTGAAAAAGCAAATGGTAATATACATGGGCCAATTTGCTGGTAAAGATTATTTTCTTCTTTTCATTATGAATTTGTGCTTGATGAGTGCAGAATAACCTTCTAAACTTAATTATATTTAATTATTTTTTAATATCTTCTTACATCCCAGCACTAAGCTGAGAATCGTGAAGAAATAAATGACACAAGAATTGTCCTTTTCTGGCAGGTAATTTAGTGTATAATCCTCCCTAGGTCCTCTCCAGTCCCGCAGTCTTTCCCCCAAGCCAAATCATGCTAGACCTCATAACCATGTCACTATTCCAAGAGGACAGTTTCCTTCCGCTACTAAAACTTTATGTAGAGATACTGGCATTCACTGCCCTTTAGTAATAGACCCCAGTATCCATCCTACATCATCTTACTCTGCTCCCAGCAGCAGTGTTCAACTCCAGGAGCGCTGGTCTCTGCACCCCTCACTGGCACGGCACCCCTCACTCCCCAGACAAGCCGGGAAAGTAGGAACATGCAGTAATGCTCGGAGCTGAGGAATCGGGGTCAGGCAGGTCTGCGTTCAAGTTTGGATTCTGCTATATCTGAGCCGAGTGCCCGTGAGCAAGTTATTTCAACATTTTGACCTTGTACTTCGTCCCCTGTTAATGTAGTCCCTCCTGCAAGATGTTTATGAAAATGGAAATGAGGCAAGTATGCAAAGCACCAGACACAGCGCCTGGCCCATGGAAGGCACTCGGGGCGTGGAGCTCCAACTGGGCGGCATCCCATGAAACTTACCCCAGTGCATCCAGCGTCATTCATATGCCCCCCTCCAGCTGCCTCCTGGACTCAGAGTCTGAGTCACAGACTTTCTGCAAGGCAAAGCCTGAACTGAGTCTCCTTTTGAATTCTCACACCCACCTCATCTGACAGACAAGAGGGGCTTGACAAATACCCATTGACTCTTGTCTAAGTGACAGAATTGAGCCTACCTCCTCCTCTGAGGGTTTAAATCCACAGCATGTGTGTCAAAGGAGGCCATCCTGGAGCACCTGAGACCATGCTTCTCTGACGTCCAGGGTGGGCTGGGCAGTGACTGGGGTCAGCGGGCGCTCATCCCACAGCACCTCATCCCAGGTGCCGACTCTTTGTCGTGGGCACGGCCCTGCAGAGCAGTGATGAACAAAACAAGCATGATCTCTGCCCTCAGACAGGTTTCATCTAGGGGAAAAGATGCTTCAGTAACCGAGCATTAGTGTGTACTGAGGGAAGGAGGAGGGTGCCTTGAGAAAGAATAAAGGGAGAGGGCACTTACTCGGTTCGGAAATTCACGGAAATCCCCTCTGAACGCACGAACACGTCATCATAATTGAAAAGACTTACAGGTTACTACTTTGCGTACTTTGTACACATTACAAAAATTAAACCTTACAAAAAATTAAATGTCAAAATAATGCAGTAAGATAGCTACTAGTATCCCCTTTTTACAAATGAGAAAACGGAAACTCACGGAGGGTAACTCTTACCGAAGTCAACTTGTATGAAATGGCAGAGACTGGACTGCCACCAAGGGTACCCACGGTCCTGGGCCCGTGATCAGTCTGTAACATTCCTTGCCAGGGCCCCTTCGCCATATCGCCAGCGAACATCAGTTTTCGGAATGGGTGACCAGCCAGGGAAGCTTGCTAGCGCGGGGCAGACAGTAAATTCAGTAAACACAGAATGTCATCCTTTAACCAAAAACTCATGTTCTCTCCTCATTCACAAGCTGAATGAATTAGTCGTATGATAAAGCATCTGCTTTTTCCCTCATTAGGCCGTCAACAACTGGTGACTGATTCCCAGTCCTCAACTCCCTCCAGTTTTCTACTTATTTCAGGAAAGTCAAGAAAGCCTCACAGTGTTTTCTCAGTCAAACGAGTTATGAGCTTTCTCTTACTGCGGTGTTCGAGCCTCATAATTCTGTCCCAGGAGTTTCCTAATGAGATTTTATTTTTTTAAAAGTTACTAAGCAGAAAATTCTGTTCTCATTCTGGATGAAGCCACATCACACATCATGCCTTCCAGGCTCATGTAGTTTGCAGTCATCCCTCCTCCTGCGAGGACTGCGGTGCAGCCTGCGTGTACCCGAGAACAGACACTTTTCCAGGTCAGGGACCTGGTACCCTGTTAGACCCTGGGCACTGCCTGGAACTCCAGCCTGCAGGAAAGATGGGCTGCTCTGGGCTGCTCCCGCCTCCTCTTTCCAGCTCACCAAGGAGCAAACATCTCCATTTGCTGAAGATGATAATGGCAATAATAAAGGCACTTTTCCTTTGTTAAGTGCCTTCGCTGAGCGCTGTGTTCTGCTAACTGCTTCATATGTGTGGTTTAATTTAATCTTCGCCACAATTTTCTAAGGTCACCATTATTAAATCACATTTTAGAGTTGAGGAAACTGAGACTCAGTATAGTCAACTGATTTGCTCACGGCTCTAGCTGAATCCCAGTCTGGTTCTTAATCAGTTCCTGCAGGCTTTGGAGCACATGGGGGTGGGAAGTACTCATAGCTTACTTCAATTTCTTATCATTTGGTTCACTGTGGGTACCCCTTTCCAACTAAGACAGTGATATGGGGAAATGGAGGGTATCACAGTGACCCTAACATGTTGTTAGATGACACAGCATCTTGGCAACTTCCTGCGTCTTCATCCTCTCTGTTCCAAGCCACCTGCCATTAACAATGAAGAGGTGTGAACTAACCATCACATCCTATTGATGTCCTTAGTTTTCACCTGAGTAGTCTATCTTAATGTTTGTATCTCTTGGCTGGGAACCCAGTTAGTATTTTTGGTAGATGTGAACTTTCTGTGATGCTTGGAAATTTTTGTTGCCCATCATTGAAAGTACTTGCTGGAATATACCTCAGGAGATTTTCCCATGGAGACCTACCATTTCTCTTCCCGGTACCCACCCCAGTAAGCAGGGTAGGGTGGCTGCTGACAGAAGAAAGGGAAGATGCCCCACTCCAACTGCCGTGGCTAGCTGCCTTCTTCTAGTCATCTATTTGATCAAAGAAACATGGCAGGAATTAGACTGATTTTTAAAATTAACTTCTAGAGACATTTTAATATAACAATTGGTTAGTAACAGAAGATTTTGTCTCCTTAGGAAACTATATCTCTTTTCCTCCCACTGTTTTCAAACCAGCTTTGAAGCAAATGTTTAGGAACTTCTTGCATATATGAAGGGATAATTATTGTTTTGCTGTTCAGTCTTAAAACAAATTAACCAAGCAGAAATATATTTTAAACATGTATTTAACTCTCAGATAAACAATTCAAATGTTGAACACCCTCTTGAAGACCATGTGATTAAAACAACCCCCATATTTCATGTATTATTATCAACTTTTCTTTGCACATGAGTCATATTAGGCCAGAATTGTTACTAATTTCTCATTTACGTTTTCTCATTTCACAGCTTTCCATTTTAAAGGTAATTTACTTTTCCTGCTGATTCACTTGTGAGGCAAGTTCTCTAGATAATACGAGCAAACATGAGTATACATTTGGTCACCCTTAATATTACTGGTTCCCACTGTCCATAGCCATGTGCAATTTCCTTTATCCTGATAAGAGACTTTGGACCAATATCTTTCATATCTACCTAAATTTCCTTAGATATGTGATCAAGTAAACAAAGAGTGCCTTCCATTTTTGAACAGTTTTTTTTTTTTTACCTTAAAATGAAATATCATAGCATCTGACTTTGCAGTTGAGGTTTTAAGTGTGTTCAGGAAATTAAAAGCCAGGATCCCTGCAGGAACCATAAGATAA
Organism: Camelus ferus; assembly: GCF_009834535.1. Taxonomy (NCBI): domain Eukaryota; kingdom Metazoa; phylum Chordata; class Mammalia; order Artiodactyla; family Camelidae; genus Camelus; species Camelus ferus. The sequence goes on along the minus strand of NC_045705.1, from coordinate 10,000,111 downwards.
TGATACATGGATGATAAGTGTGACAAATTTCACATATATCGGAAAGAGCTGAGTCATCACTGCCTTTTTGCTGTGAACAAATACCAATTCCCTGACCCTAAAATCTTCAAATGTTAAGTTAATGCATTTTATTTCCATTTCCAGTGAGTTGTTTGAGGCAGTATTACACACGTGAGTTCTGATGGGTTTTATATTACCAGGATATTGATACTTGCCAACGCTCAGTTAATTTACTTTTCATTTTCAACTCTTTATGGAATGATATGCTGTTAGTTGTTACTTTTCAATCTGTGTTCATGCTTTCATATTGCAATTACTCAGCTTTTAATAGAAAACTAAATGGAAAAATCCTGCCTGGGTGTGAAATATGTGAATTTGCAGGTTACATATTTTCTGCCCGTTTCTTCTTTTTGCATCATACCTCAAAACTTCTCCAGCCTGCCTCCTCTCTCCCGACAGCATCATGAAACAAAAGATACAGCTTTTAGAATAGGCTGGCTGATTGCATAGTAGCATTCCTGGATGATTATGCCAGTAAGAATCAGAGAATTAAAAAAAAATCTGACAGTGAGATAATGTTCTTCATGAAAATACAGTCCTGAGTTCAGTAATTTAAAAAAACAAACAAACAAAAAAAACTCCTGTCTAATGCGGCCGTGTTCTAGGGCAGCAGGCAGTGCCTAGGGAGCAGCGTCTCCGCTGGCAGGTGGGGGCGGAAGTAAGCACAGAGCGCCAGCCAGCCAGGGAACGCTCTGAGAACCTCCCCTTTGCAGGAGCTTTGGAAAGACTAGAAATAGACTGTTGCCATGGCCCGGGCATCTGGAGTCTACAGCTCTGTGGCACAGAGCAAGGAAGGGAAAGCGTTAAGATAGATGAAAACCATTCCCAGAGATACCTCCTAATTTTTCATGTTTATGTCTGAGGTTTATGCATGCTGCTGTTTTGTTTTGCATACGTTTTGAGCGATGTATCCTTGAGCACTTACTGAGCAAAAAGTTCCTTCCTTTCCCACTGATACTTATTCCTGACTGCTGAATAATTCACTGTGGATCGTTCAGTTCTCAGAACTCAAATGCACTGCGTACACCTCTTGCTCCGTGGTGTGCCTCCGCCACTCCCCTAGCAGAAATGAACTTACAAGCAATTCCCTGAGAATAGCAGTGCACTTGCCGAGGCACCAGGGTTGGACAGTTTCTAGTTCATAATTGACATAAATGAAAACTTGTTTGGAATTTGCAGGTGGCTCTATGTATTATTTGCTTTGTGCATGTGAGCATGTATGGTATGAAGCACATAGTCCCTGGTGGAATCTGAATTTGGATTTGCTGTGTGCATTCACAAAAAACAAGTGCACCAAAACCTCATTCTAGCTCAGGTACTGTCTGAGCTGAGTGAAGTGGTGGGAAAAACAAAGTATATTTTGATATCAAAGCTTGTTTGGAAATTTAAAAAAAAAAAACAAGCAAAACTAAAGATCAGATATATAAATGAAAAGCAGCAATTACGAGAACTGCAGATAAAAGTTTGTTGATCTTGTGGATAAAAGAACAGACTGGATGGATGTTGTGTGTGTGTGTGCGTGGGTGGGTGGGTAGGTGTGTGTGCCTGTGTGCACATGGGTATGTCTACAATTTAAGCACATCGTTTCCTTGAGACGGTGTTTCAGTTCTGCTTTACAAATGGGCCTGGAAGCAGTATCATATATTATCAATTTGTGGATTCAGACATTGGCCCATTGACACTGAACTACCTAAAACCTGCAAACTAAAATTGCCTTTCTTTGTTAGTAAGTGAAACGAAGAATTGTTTATTAAGTTTGAAACTTAACAATCATTCTAGAAATGAATTTCTATTCAGCCTTTTTTCCACATTAACAATGTACAAAGCATTTTTAAGCAGATTCCTTTTGAAATTTTTCTTTACTTCATATAAACTTTAGTAAGTCCATATTAAGTGATGATTTGAAATAATTTAGCTCGGATTGAGCTGACATGTTCTATTGCACTGGCATAAAGGATTGCTAACTAAATGAAAATATTACAATACATTAGCAGTAAAAGCCATACTAGAAGGGTTATTTCAGTCACCTTTACAGGAAGTATTTCACACATTTGCTCTCTGTGACCTTTAACAAGTTTTTTAACTTACTTCTACTTTAGTTTCCTCATCTCCAAGATGGGGGGGAAATAATAGGACCTATTTCATAGAGTTGTTTAACTATTAAAAGAGGTAATACATGAAAAGTGCTGAATTAACACAGTACTGGGCACAATGGGGACACTCAATAAATATGAGCTATTTTGTTATTTTCCTCTAGTTAGAATTAACCCACAGTGAGAACATCTCCACATTTTTCTTTCCTTGTTTTACTTGTTACAGTGTTTCATACAAAACTGTTTCAATTTTATACTAAATGATTTTTTTCTCTTTGTCTCAGAATAACCATAGAAATAACATCCTACCCCCACAACAAGTCTCCATTTTGCAAATTAACTCAGGATACCTAATCATGAGAATGATAAGAAACCATTTTATCAGTTTTACCAATGGATTTTTTTTCTTGCAATTAGAGGAATGGGAGAAAGCGGGAGACTTTAACAGGGCTTTCAGTGCTGGTAATTGGGCAACATAGATAAACACAGCAGGATAAGAAAAACAGGAAGAAATAAGAGCAGGGACTTCACTTCTCTTATCTGAATTAAGCCAGGATTTAGATGCGGTTCCATCAGAAGACTTGTCTTGATATGGGGAAATGAATTCATAGAATTTGACTGTAGAGAAACGACATTGGTTGTGTCAGAGAGAAGTGATGGCGTTCTTTCCCATTTCACAAATACTTGAGAGCCTGCTCCAAACCAAACCCCTTGCTAACTTGGGAAGGGACACTTTAAGTATGTACTTTCTGCGACCCTAGATTAAGTAAGAGACGTTCAAAGGGAGTGCTGTGTGAAGTTCACAGGTGGGAGAGATGGCACTGATTGGAGAAATCAGGAGATGCTTCCTGAAAGATAGTGGTGTTGAGGATAAACCTTGAGTGATGGCTGAAGTTTTGATAGATGAAAATAAAACCCTGAGAGGGCACTACGGGCAGAGGGAAGAGTAGGAGCCAAGACACACAGGTGGGTAGATGTGTGAGAAATAGTGATGTTTCCATTAAGCCTCAATGTATACTACTCAGGTGTTGGGAGGGAGAGACTGAGTAACAAAGCTTACAAAGTAGAATGGGGTCATGGAATAAACCTTACTTACCATACTGAAAGTATCTCATAGATTTGGAGTCATTAAAGTTCTTTAAATGAAAATCATAGCTCTTATCAAACTCAAGGATCATCTTCTTCGATTCTAAGGCAAGAGTTTCCAGCAGCACATATTGGAGTATATAATAGGGTCTATATGTGCATCTTCTGTTTTGTTCATCTTCATTTTGTTTGTTTGTTTGTTTGTTTTTAGAATAATGTCTCTTGGCCTTCTTTGGTCAGGAAGACTTTGAAACTCACCAGCCTAAGTCATTCACAGTTGTTACCTCTAACCTCTTCACTTTTCCTCATTTGTGGAATTTAGACATCATTTTAACTATCCTATTTAGAACTTAAGAAAACCAGCAAGTTCATTTAAAACACCTTTATTGAGGATGAACATATTGAGTGCCAAAGTAATTAAGTGTAAAAAGATTAACTGAGTTTTTAAATAATACAATTAACTTCTAAACCAACTTTAACTTGATCTAAAAGATAATGAAAAGATGGTTCTAACTCCTCTTTTAATAACTTTTTCAGTATTCATTTTTAAAAATCCCATGAGCGCATTATATACACACACACATACTCATAACTGATGACCCATTAACTCTCCTCTCTGCTTAACTACTTTGGGGTTACTCTCCAAACCTCACCTTTCAGCCTCTATTTAGAAACTGGCCAAGGAAAATGAAGCCGCTGACTCCCAAAGAACTTTTTTCATCAAAGTATCAGGCAGCTCAATAGAGAAGCTGATAATGATATTCTGGGTATAAGATGGGTGATGAAATATGCACTTTGCTTCTTTTTAAATTGTATGATTCAGTCATTTTAGTGTACTGACAGAGTTGTACACCCATCACCTCAACTAAGTTTAAAACATTTTCATCACTGCCCAAAAAAACCCTGCACTCATTATCAATCATTCGCCATCTCCCTCAAATCCTCCCAGATGTTGACAACCGCAAAACCATTTTCTGTCTTTATACATTTGCCTACTCTGGACATTTCAAATAAATGGAATCATACAATATATAGTTTTTAATATCTGGCTTTTTTCACTTAGCATAATGTCTTCAAGGATCTTTGTGTTGTAGCATATATCAGTTCTTCATTTTTAATTGTAGAATAATATTCCATTGCGTAGACTATTTTATATATTAAGTCTCCAGTTGATGGATTGTGGGATTTTTCTATTTTTGGTTATTATGAGTAATCCATGCAAAAGTTTTTGTGTGAGTATATGTTTTCACTTCTTTTAGAAATATATCTAGGAATAGATGTGGTCATATGGTTAATTTATGTTTAACATTTTGAGTAACTGCTAGACTGTTTTCTAAAGGTGCAATGCCATTTTACATTCCTACAAGCAGTGGATGAGCAATTTCCTTACATCCTCACCAGCATTTCTTTATCTGTTTATTTTGATTCTAGCCATCCCACTGTGTTTGAAGCAGTGTCTCACTGTGGTTTTTATTTGCATTTCCCTAATGGCTAATGATGTTAAGTATCTTTCCATGTGATTATTAATGATATATATTTCTTTATTAGAGACATGTCCATTTAGATGCTTTTCCTTCTTTGCCAATTTTTAATTGGGTTGTTTATTGTTTTACTATTGAGTTGTCAGAGTTCTTTAGGTATCTGGATACAAGTTCTTTATCAAATATACGATTTTCAAATGCTACTCCTAATCAATGGATTATCTTTTCACTTCCTTGATTATGGCCATAGAAAAACGAAAGTTTAAAATTTTTATGAACTCCACTTTATCTTCTTTCTTTTGTCATATGTACTCTTGGTGTCATATCTAAGAAGGCTTTCCCTAATCCAAGATCATGAATATTTAATCCTATATTTTCTCCTAAGAGTTACATAGTTTTAGCTCTTGCATTTAGGTCTATGATTCATTTGGAGACTTTTTTTTTTTTTTTTTGGGTATATTGTGAGTAGAGATCCAACTTTATTCATTTGCATGTGGATTCCGAGTTGTCCCAGTACCATTTGTTGTCTAGACTATTTTCTTCCTTTTACTTGTCTTGGCACCTTTATTGAAAATCATTTGATCAGAAATGGAAGTGTTTATTTCTGTACTTTCAATTCTATTCCATAGAACTATCCATCTATCTTAAGGCTAGGACCACATTGTTTTGATTACTGAAGGTATACAGCAAGCTTTGAAATCAGCAAGAGTGACTCATCCAAACTTTTTCTTCTTTTTCGAGATTGTTTGGCTGTTTTGTCCCTTGCATTTCCATGTGACTTTTTAATATCAGCTCATCAATTTCTTAAAAAAAGAAAAGCCAGCTGGGATTTTGTTGGGTATTGTGTCAATATTTGGGTCAATTTGGGGAGTATTGCCACCTTAATAATATTTCACCTTAAGATATATGAACAAGGAATATCTTTCCATTTATTTGTCTTCTTTAATTTCTTTCAGCAATATTTTGTAGTTTTCAAAGTACAAGTCATACACTTATTTGTTAAATTAATTTCTAAGGGTTTCATTCTTTTTTTAGCTATTGTAGATAGAATTACTTCCTTAACCTGATTTTGGATTGTTCATTGCTAACACATATAAATGCAATTGGTATTTTTTTATATTCATCTTGTATCCTACAGCCTTGCTGAACTCATTCTCTGATGTTTCTTTGTGGATTCCTTAGAGTTTTCTATATACAAGATCATGCAGTCTACAAATAGAGATAGTTTTACTTCTTCTGTTCCAACTTTGATGTCTTTTATTGCTTTTTTTTTTTTTTTTTTGTCTTTTTCCCTGGCCAGAACCTGCAGTACAATGTTGAATTGAAGTGGCAAGAACACACATCTTTGTCTTGTTCCTCAGCTTAGAGAGAAAGCATCCATTTTTTCACCATTACATATTATGTTGTGGGGTTTTTTTTAAGATTTTTTTTATCAAGTTGAGTAAGTCCCCTTATATTACTAATTTGTTTAGTGTTTTAATCATGAAAGTGTTTGGATTGTCAGACACTTTCTCTATTAGCATAGTCATATGGTTTTTGTCCTTTAATCTATCGAAACAGAATATTATATTAATTGGTTATCAGATTTTTTTATGTTGAGAAACTTAATTTATTTCCATGATGGGCCCTGAACAATCTGGTGCTAGAACCATGTCTCCTGCCCCTTCCCCTCTTGTTCCAGAGGAAGAGGGGCTTGGCCAAGAGGTCCAGCTGAGGCCTGAACAGGCCCAGGGTGATTCCTTGGCTTGAGGACCTGTTCAGGCAGGACAGCAAGCAGACACTGGGCAGGGTCACTTGGGCAGTGGATATTCCAGCTTCTGGCCCTTGAGGACTGACCACTTAAGCTGCTTCGTGGCATAGACCAAGGGCAAAAGCAAGCCCATCATCATCAACACCTCGAATCCCATGCGTTTGCGATGACCGTGCTCTGGCTCAGATGCCAGCACAGGAAGGTGCACACGTCCTTGGCTAGCTGGGACATAGTAGCTGGGCTGTCATCATCAAACTCCAGGACTTCGGGGTAGATGGGCGGGGCCATGGCAATGGCCTAGCCCGGAAAATAGGGGTTGAGGTAGGGGCCTTCTCGCCATAAGCCCTGAGCAGGGAGATGTCCTTACCGCTGTGCCTAGCTCGCACGAGGCAGCTGAGGGCAGGGGGCAGGGGCCATTATTCGCTGCTCGTGCAGCCTCAGGGTTGGGGTGCGGCTTGAGGAAGTAGTCAGACAGCTTTCCTGGCAGCGTGAACATCTCCCCATCCTCACTGGGGCCGCCCTGAACCTCTGCCTCCTCAACCAGGGCCGCAGCTTCACCCTCTGTGTAGCGCACGCCTGCCAGGTGGCGGTGAGCCACGAAGTCCATGCTGTGGCAGGAGGAGCACACCTGCTTGTACACCTGGAAACCCCTCTGGATGCTGGTGTGGTCCAGGGACGAGAGGAGGCCATGGTGGGACCACGGACAGCTTGGGGCGTATGGCTGCAGGTCACTGGCACTCAGTGCAGAAAGCAGAGCCTCAGCCAGCCCTGCACCCCCTGTCGCCAGCATGCCCAGCGCTGGCCGGCTCGGGGCAGGCCTGACTTCGGCGACAGGGACAGTACCTGAGGTGTCCACAGTGGGAGCCGCCCGGGCCGCGCGCCGCGCAGCGGACCCTGCTCCTGGCGCCCGGCAGCCCCGCGCCCCGCGGGCCCAGCACCGCCGCGCAGAGCCGCGCCGCCGCCGTCTTGGCCGTGTTCAGCGCCGCCTCGGTCATCACATTTTAAACCAACCTTGTATTCCCGGGACAAATCCCAGCTGGGCATGCTGTATAATCCCTTTTATACTTTACTCGATCCAAGTATTTGGTTGATGACGTTGTATATATATTCATAAGAGATATGGATGTGGTTTTCTTTCCTTTCGATAGTACTGACATCATGGTAATAACCTGATGAACTGGGAAGTGTTCCCTTCTCCCATATTTTTGAGAAGAGTTTGTGAAGAACTGGTATTAAGTCATGTTTAAATGTTTTGTAGAATTTACTAGTGAAACCACCTGAACTTGGGTTCTTATTTTGGGGAATAATTATTTTTATTATTTTTATTTTTTAAAAATTATTTTTATTATTAATTCAGTCTCTTTACTTATTTTAGGTCTGTTTTTAAAATTATTTTTATTATTAATTCAGTCTCTTTACTTATTTTAGGTCTGTTTTTTCCTATTTCACTAATTTCCACTATATTCTTTACTATTCCCTTCTTTCTACTTGCTTTAGGCTTAGTTTTTCTGTTCTTTTCTTAGCTCCGTAAAGTAGAAGTTTAGATTATTGATTTGAAAGTTTTGTTCTTTTTAAATATAGTGATGTACAGCTATAAATTTCCCATTAAGCACTGCTTTGTCTGTATCTCGTAAGTTTTGCTATGTCACACCTTTGGTTTCATTTATCTCAAAGTATTTCTAATTTTCCTTGTCATTGACCCATGGGTTATTTGGGAATGTGTTGTTTCATTTCCACATACATAAGGTGTCCCCAAATTTCTGTTTATTATTGGTTTTTAATTTCATTTCACTGTGGTTAGAGAACACATTTTGCATGATTCTAATCTTTGAAATTTATTGAGTCTTTTTAATTGTCTGTCCTGTTCCATATGTTCTGAAGAATATATAACCTGTTACTAAGTGTTACTTCGATGTCTCTTGGGTCTAGTTGGTTTATAGTGCTGTTTAAGTCTTTTATTTCCTTGTTGATCTTTGACCTAGTTGTTCTATGGGGTACGTGCTTTGACATAGAAATCTCAATAGTATAGATTTTATATTGACTTAAGTCCCACGTTTAAATTTGTTTTCACCTTTCTCTTCCATAGCTTTCTATAGCAAAAATCTTAGTTTAGCTTTTTTAAAAACTGGTTTTCAGTCATACTATCTTCTAAGCTAATTAGGGGAAATTTTAGTTGGTTTCTTTTATTTACTACACCCTCACATACCTTTATTCTCCCATTATTTTTAAAATTCTTTTTGTAATTCACAATTTAATTGAAGTTTGAGTCCAGTGTTTATTTCCATAAAAGACTCTTTTATTTGACTTTTGTGTTCCATCTGTCACTGCCTTCATTATTTTAGGTTGCTGTAACAAAATACCGTAAACTTGATGGGTGAAACAACAAACATTAATTTCTCACAGTTCTGGAGGCTGGGAAGTCCAAGATCAAGGTTCTAACTGATCCAGTATCTAGTAAGAGCCCTCTTCTTAGTTTGCAGACAGCCGTCTTCTCATTATAGCCTCACATGGTGGAGAGCAGAAAGAGGAAGGAAGCTTTTTATTATAAGGATACTTACCTCATCATGAGGGCTCCACCCTCATGACCTAATTGCCTCCCAGGGGCCTCATCCCCAAATATCACATTGGCCATTACGGTTTCTACATATGAATTTGGGAGGGACACAAACATGTAGTCCATAACAAGTACCATCCTAAATTAAGGCTTGATCTGGAAAACTACTTCCTAATTTGATTACAAAATTTAATTCTGCCTTTAATCCCTGTCAGAATGTTTCTTCCTGGTAAATCAGGAAATGCATTTAAGTCTGCTCTAGGTTCATCGGGGAATCAAGAGTATCCAAGTAAACAGAAATAGAGGGAGCAGACGAATTCTTTGTCTTGTGCAGAAAGTCAGGAGAAAAGAAAAATTAGTTTTAAGAGGAACTGTTTCCCAATGGATTAAATCATCAGCACTTCTTGCTTATCCTTAAGACTTATCTTTCATCCCCTAATCCTCCTCCTTGAAATGTTGGACCTCATTCAGCCAGATCAGTTCTTTTGGGGAGATGGAGAGAATCCACCACAAGACACCTGGCAGGAGCTTCACTGTCTGATCTGGCTCAGCCCTCCAGATGCCGCTGCAACACCATTCATTTCAACGGCACCTATAGCTCATGACTATCTTGTTTCTTCTACCATTAGCAGTCAGGATTGTTCTTCTACTTGTGTTTTTTTTTTTTTTTTTAAACTTTAAAGGCTTATCTTGTAATCATGCTGTTCTTTGAATGTTTGTGATTTCTAAAGTCTGTTTTTTGAGTTGCTTGAGTTCATATGATAGGAATTACGTGGAAATTGTATGAGCCGGTAACAAAAGCCGACATGAATAAATATTCGCGGTGTTATCTCTCATGGCTCGGTCAGCAGAACCCCCTCTATCAGAAACCTCTGGGATTCCTGTTTAAAAATCAGATTTGGGCATGGTAGCTCTGAGTAGCAGCCCAGGAATCTGCATCTTAGCAACTCATGTAACTGTAATGTAATAAAGTTTTAGATCTGCGGCTCATTGTGTAGGCGCCCCATTGTAGATAAGAACTCTGCCCTTACCTTTAGCACCTAGTTAACTTCCCCCAGCACTTTAAAATTCTTGTAGAACACAGTTATGGTAGAGTTCCTGGGACTGCTCTCTCTTGTCAGTGCAGTTATTTTTATACTATATATTATTGGTTGATCATAGACAGTGTTCCCAATGATCCCTTGCTGAGCAATTCTTTGGAGACAGTAGCGTGCATACAACATCAGCTGTTAACACAAGCAAACAGAGGGACAGACGGTGAGATCGTTATTGAGTGATTCTGTGAGTCCATCATTTCTGCTTCCTCAGCCTTGACTTCTGGGGAGCGTTCGAGGTGTTCCCTTGTGATGAGAAGCAGGCATGCTGTGTGTATTTCTGTATCAACCTTCAAGCAGAAGCATCACATATCAGAAGTCACATTGTGACCTGTTTTCATGAGGTTTTTAGGAAGAAGTAGTGGAAAATCAACTAAAAGGGGAGGATGGAGGGCCTCTTAAGTGCAGGGTCATGTTGAGTTCTTGTTTGAGCCCTGCTCGTTCCATAGGGAAGCCACAGAGGTTAATAAAAAGGAGTTTAAATCTTCTGCCTGAAATGATGCTCTTCTTTCCTGAGACTCCCTGTAAGAAACTTGGCTGCAAAAGCAGCCTCATGTCTGCCTCTGCCATGTGAACAAGCTTCTTCTTAAAGAATTACTGCCGTGTTCCTGGGTGGTTCCATGATGATATATCAGTCACTGACCGAGAGCTCCCCCAGGGTGGCCTCCCAGCAAATTCGGATTCAAGGCACCTCCCATAACAAAGCTGACCCCAGGGATGTCTTTGAACATCCTTCACTCCTTGCTCGTGAAAGCCTGGGTGTTCAGCCCTAAATTCTCCTTAAAACTTAGAAAAGAACCTGAAAACAAAACATTTCTGTCATGTCTGCTGTACACAGTTCCATGTAGCAGCTTAATTGAATATTGCAGAGAAGGAGGTACCTTCTCCCGCTAATCTGTGAGCTTACACAGAAGACAGGGACCTGGTCGTTCATTTTAGTGTCTTCAGTCTTCCCCATACCACCTGCCTTCCTCACTCCCACCCTTCAATGCCTTATTTAACGGACAGCAGATACAGAGGTACTCACGGTACTTTATGTGCTTGTTAGAAGAGCACTGAATTGACTTCAATCAGATTGGTCTTAATTAGTCTTAAATCAGATGGATTAGCAGAGGATGTGTGAATTTGTGTTTTTGGTTATGTGTACCAAAAAGAGACTGGGAATCTGCTGTATCCATGTTGTCTGAGGGCAAGCTAATCTATTACTTGCTCACTGCTTCATAAAGGAAACTAAATTGCGGAGGGAGAAGATACTGTGATAATTTTTAAATTATAGCATTTAGAGTGTTATAGAAATAGTATCACCTGCTTTTAAATATTGAAACATTTACCCTGTGCTACAGATATGTATGAAGTTCTCACTATGTGTCCAGCACTGTGCTAGACACAAAAACAAACGAGGCTACAAGGGCAAACAAGACAGGCCCCGCTTCCAAGTTATTCATGGGCAAGATGCTATTAGAGTGCAATCTAGCGAGTCTTTGGACAGAGCCGAACACAGAATCTGTGAAGAAGTTCAGGAAAGGAGCTCAGCCCACCTAAGATCCAAGGACACTTCCCAGAGAAGCCCTTGGAAGCGATGACACCTGGCTGTGGCTGGACAGTATTTTGCCAGGTGAAAAGCAAGGAGAAGGATGTTCTCAGCCGGGAAAATAACATCAACAAATGCATGGAGATGGGCAAGCCAGTCAGGCTGAGGAAACCAGAGAAGGCTGGAGCGTGGCGTTGAGGGAAGGGAAAAGAACAAGATAAAAGTCTAGGAGAAGCTGGCTGGGTCAGATCCTGAAGGGCCTGGGGCGTACAGGCCAATGATGCTCTCTCTACCCTGATGCCAGGAGGTAGATGGTGAAGGTTTAGAAGCAGATTTGCATTGTAGCAAGGCCACTTTGGTGACTATAAGAATTGGAGGATGGCAAGAATCGAGGTGAACCGACCTGCTGGAAGCCTCTGGTGGTGACCCATGTGAAAGATGGTGGTGCTCTGAACTAACGTCTAATGATGGGGTAGAGAAAAGTGAACGGATTCTGAAAATATTAAGTAGTGGAGTTAATGGAACCAAGCACTGCTTGGCTGTAGGTTAAGAGAGAGAGAGGAAATGTCTGGCGTGGCAGGAGTTTTCATTTGCTCAGGCTGCTGCTGTAAGAAGTACTACAAACTGCATGACTTAAACAGAAATCTACGGTCTAGGAGTTCTGGCTGCTCAAAGTCTGAAATCAAAGAGTTGGCAGAGCTGTTAGGGCAGAATCTGTTCAGAGCCTCTCTCCCTGGCTTGTAGATGGCCATCTTCTCTTCACATCTGTCTACCTCTGCTGTATCTCCAAGCCCACCCCCTTTTTAAGGACACCAGTGTTATGGGTTAGGGCCCACCCTAGTGACCTTGTTTTAACTTGATAACCTCTGCAAAGACCCTCTCTTTACATCAGGTCACACTCTGAGGTCCTGGGGGGATAGAACACCAACATATATATTTTTAGGGGGAAACACAGTTCAACCTGTAACAGTGCACGTGGGGCCGTCCACTGAGCACACGGGCGGAGACTTGGTGGGCGCGGGGGCAAGAGAACGAGATTGGTTTCACACCGTGCTGCCCATGCGACGTTTTGCTTAAATATAGAGTGTTGCAGTCACATAGCTGCTTGCTTTTGTGACCTTTGTTTTACGCCTATGCAGCAGCTTTGTCTCTGTGTTTATCTCGCTTTTCTGGTTTAGTCTTCTGACAGCACCTAAGTGAGGGGTACTGGGGGGAACCGCAGGCTGTCCGGCTTATACATGGGCTGTCAGATTCTATGGCATTGAAGGCATTCTTCTTGGATGACATTAATCCAAGTTTCAACTCCCCCCTCCTCAAGACAGTGGCTGCCATCCCTGGGAATGACACCTGAGGCCAGCAAAACCAGCCTCTAGAAACTCTCCACAATCATGTTGTCAGCTGGAGCCCCCAACAAAACTCAGACCGATAGCCCAGAGAACAAAGATGTCAAATTTAGCAGCTAAATCTACTCAGACACCACACTGACTCTTTATTTTCCCCAAAGTTGTCATTGGCTATAGTCATTTGATGCTCTATGGGGCGAGGTAGGGTGAGTAGATTGTCAGCCCCTATGTCAATACACCAAGCATCTGTCCTTCACTTTTCTTTTTAAAGCAGATTAGTCGGTATTGCCCAAATCCCAAGACACACTTAGCTAACTCCATGCCAAAGACTCCTCACCTTTGTCCCTTTGCAACATTGGGTCCCACTGAAGGCAGAGATAAATTGTCATCCAGAGAGAAGAATCACATCAGGCAGAGGGACTTCCTGGGTTTAATTAAAGTGCTGAAATTGATGAGTATTTTAAGTGACTTTGCCAAATCGCCTGACAAAATCATTTCCACAGATAACTCCTTGTTTTCAGAAAAATGCAAGAAAGTAGCCAGATCTTTGAAGTGAACCAAACAAATGACATCCTAATGGAGGATTAGCTGGAAGATGCCTGAGGTTTGGAAAATGACCAAGTGTTACTCTGGGAAACTCCTTGTATTATAGCCCTTGGAGCAGCCCCAAAGTCTGGCTTTGGATTTATCCAGAGTTGTTTTTCTCCCCAGCTGAAGAAAGACACTGGAATTATATTTGCCTAAATTATTGTTACTGCGAGTTAATTTTAAAGAAAGACAATTGAGACAATAGTTTCAAAAGTTAAGATTTAATTTGGTAACCTGATTTAATCAAAGAATTTAGAGAAATAGCATGCTGGGACTTTTTAGATTAGAGAGTTACAAAAAAAGAATTTATGTGCACCATTTTGTTGGCTAAGCAGAAAGATTTTTTTAGCTCATGAAAAAAGAAATTTGACATTGTCAAGGCATATTCCAATTTTTGTTGTTGTTGTTCTTTCAGAAAAGAACCTGATGCTTTCCTTACTGAGTTTATCGTCAGATGAATTGATGGCTTCTGTTTCTAATACTTGAAGCTAGGGTCCTTTTTTGGGGTCAAGTATTATATCCCAGAAGACTCTAAAGTTTCCATATGTGCCAGCTCCAGAATGAATGAGAAGTAGTTCTAGAACTTTGTCTTGATGGAGAAGTGATGTGAGTTTGTTACCAAGTCCAAATTCGTTCTGCTCACCACAACAAAGCAATAAATCTGGAGACGAGGTATTGCGGCAAGGAATAACGACTTTATTTGGAAAGCCAACAGACCGAGAACATGGAAGACTAATGGCCTAGAGAACCATCTCACTCAAGTTAGAATTCAGGTCTTTTTATTCTAAAAGGGGGATGGAGTGTGGTTGGTTGTTGCAAACTTCTTGGTGTCAGAATCCTTTGTTCTTGCAGCTGTCCACCTAGGTCAGGTCATGATGTTCCTGTAAACCTCCAACAAGACAAACGTTATTCTCTGTTCTGCAACTTTCTGTCTCTATATGAACGGAAAAGTGTTGTACCCTTAAAGGTCAGAGCCTTGAGAATGGGCTAGCCTGTATACTGCAGGCTACAGGCAACATTCTTTTACAAAAGATGCGGAACAAGCTTGACTAAGCACAGGGTTAGAGCTAAAGGAACAGATCTAATGTGGAGTCAGATTTGTTCTTCCCCATTACAAGTTTTCACAAGGAACTGGGATTTGTGAAGAGGTTTGGATTTTCTCCCCAGTACAACAAAGAGTTAATGAGAGTGGGGAGTGAATGGGATGGCTGTCACAGGGCTGTCAAGGCAGATCTCCTCAGTTCCATTGGTTCTGCCAGCTATTAAAGTTGCTCATGTTACTCTAATGAACTATGTATGGTACTTGTTCTGATGTGGAGGGGGCCCCATCACAAACGCTCTTCATCCCAGTAAGAGCCATTTGATATAACTGCACTTTTAATTCACCCAGTGATATACACTTAAAGAAAAGAAAATGTGAGTGAATTTTACTAATGAAGCTGCAACAGTGTTGAAACAGGCATAGACTTCCCCACCCTGTGAATTTTAATCAGCCTGCACATCCCTGTTTATTAGTGACGGGTAATCTATAGATGTCTTACTTTTTAAAGGTCTTCAGAGGAAATTGAATGTTGTCAGATCATCATGATCTTCTTTGTCATGCATGTAACTCTGGTTAACATTAATCAATGTTCTTTGCAGATTAATGGAAGAGACCTCTTTATATAAAGGTTAGTAAAGAAGATTTCAGTGGCCCTCTATGAGCAAATAAGGTCGCCGGCTTGATTCACAGGTGAAGGTTCTATTACATCAGAGGATGTACAACTTTGTGATGGGCTGGGGAGGGAACGGAAAAAGGCAAGGCAGCTCCTCTGAAGGTCCCCGTTACAGCAGTTAACAGAGCGAAAGGGAGTCCTTTTGGAAGCAAAGTCCTCTGGAGGTTTAAAGTTTTATGAAAAATCTCCAGGGATTGATAGTTGGTAGAGGCAAAGCAGGGAGAAAGAAGAGGGGCTCAAGATGCCCACTTAGGAAAATAATTAATCAGCAGTAAATAACAAGGTTAGGTCATGGGTGGTGGAGAGAAGCTGAGGTTCGAAAGCCAGGCAAGGCTGCAGTTCAGGTCTCACTTCTGTGGAAGGAGTTTGCTCCCTTTGGACTCTGGTTTCCTGAGCGAATAAAAAGAGATATTTGGTCAGGCTCTCTTGAAGTCTCCTTTTCCTCTAACAGTTGATGATTATAGTGTAGAGAGCAAAATGTGCATGCCATTGATAAACAGGGTGACGGCATTATAAGGATGAGTTGACATTAATCACGAAAGGATTACAGGAAAAGGTACGGCGTGAACAGCTTTGTAAGTGAGCAGCCTGTGCAGGGAGAGGACAGAGCCCCGAGAACAGTGTCAGGGGCTTTGGAGCCAGGAAACAGTTCTGAATCCCAGCATGATGCCTGCTGTGTGTCCTGGGGACTATTTGCTACTGTGGCCACCATTTGTCATGTGACACACGGAACGATATAGTGTTCCTCATTTGGATGTTGAATGAGGCAGTTCAGGTATTGGTGCCCAGGGTGTAGCAGGGGACTGCGCGTAGTGGGCCTTTGGCACTGGGCCCTTTACTTCTGAGTAACGCAGACGTGCACCGTGTTGTTGGCATGTTGAGCACATTATGCCCCAAAATTGTTTAAATAGCTCTCAGAATGTACATTTTATCATCCGTTCACTAAGGACCGTGCTGTTGCAAAGGAATCTAGCTTGTTTCTCTTCATAAGGAGATTTTTACAATGTTAATTACCTCCTCATAATGTATCTGGCTTATGAAGTTTGGCTTCTGTTCTTTGGTGTTTTCTTAAAGCAGAGCACACCTGAGCACTCGCTAGTATCTTGCTCAGCTCCCATTTGCCCGCTTTTGTGAGCAGCTGTGATGATACGTGATGACCGACTTCAAGAAATGCCTTTGCCCTCCTTTCTTGAAGCACGAAACTAGGGGAAACTTTTCTTCCAGCCGATTATTCTCATAGGTTGAATGGTCTTTAAATTGCAGTGGCCAGAGTGCTTAGTGAAACGCTGTATTTAGGAACCATTGTGTACCTATGTCTATTATCTGTGTTTCCTTTTCTCTTCCACGAGGTGGTGTTTCCATGGAAAAAGCGCGTTTGTTGCTTAGGAGATTGCCCACTCCTGTCTTCTTGCTTATCGTTCCCATTTAGACCTAGACAGGTTTGTAATATCATTCACATTTGCTGTGGAGACTATTATGATGTCATGTGTGTTGAGCTATTATTTAAAGTGGTGACTTAGCAGCCAGATCTCCTGAAACAAGAAGGGCACATGCACAGGCAGGGTGCGCCGCACCCAGCCAGCCACCCACCTACCCAGCCTGCAGTGCAGAAATTCTTCCTTGAAATGATCCCATCACAGACTTTTTGAAGGAAAAAGTGCATCCAGTTTTCTTTTCCTAATTTAGTCGAGCTTATATTCTGCTCTCATAGAGCCTGGATTCTCAGTCATTTCAGGATTAAAATAGCGACAAGAGGAAGGATGTACAACTTTTCTTACATAAGATACTGCCTAAAACTGTAACACTTGCTAACAGAGCCAATTAATGTGTGGCATGCACCCAGATCTCTTCCTCCAAGCTGGTCATTCTTTATTAATCAATGTAACTGGAAATGAATCAAGATACAGTAGCAGGGAGAGAATTCAATTACTCATAACTATGCTAGGAATTTCATTCTGCTAAAGGGCAAATGAAAGGAGAGAGGACTAACGTTTTGTTGAGTTCTTACTATGTGATAAGCAGTTAACTTCCCCAGGATCTTTTCTTCTGCCTCTTCTCTCTTGACACCCTGACCTCTCACTCGTCTCCCCCTGACACCAACCTGTAAATGTGCTCAATTCTCTCCCATCTTGATCCTTGCTTCCCACTCCCATCTAAATCAAACTCCTGCCCATCTCTCATTCCATTGTGTGCCAAGTGTCTTAAAAGAACAGTCTGCTGTTTGCAACCATCCTGTACATCAGAATCACGAGGGGAGCCTGATAAAACACAGGTTGCTAGGTTCCTCATCAGAGGTTTCGATTCAGATTGCAGCTCAGAGATTTTGTTTTTAGCATGCTCCCTGGGTGATTCTGGGGTGCTGTCAAGTGTTGGGACACTAATCTGTACTCATTGCCTCTTACTGCCTCTCTTCCTGTTCACTCACCACACTCTTCAATCTGGCTTTCACCTTTCTCATGCCAGTGAAATGCTCTCGCCAGGGTCACCGCGATCCTTCCTAACTGCTGAGTGCGGCGGTGCGTTGGCCCACTGTAGAGCTCTGCACATGGTGGGCCACTCTGATTTTGGAACTCTTTCCCTCACTTGGCACCTGTGACACTGTGCTCTCCCAAGCGTCCCTCCTGCCCCTTTGACAGCTTCTTCTTGGTATTCCTTGTGGATTCTAATTTTTCATCCTCTCCTTAAGGGTTGGTTTTCCCCAGAATACCATCCTCAGCCTTCTAATCTTATTTCCCTACAGATACTGAGCAGTTTTATCCATTCATATAGTTTACCTCCCACAGATATGTTGATAAAACTCACATGTACTGACAACCCTGACCATCTCTTACCCAAGCTTCAGATTCATAGAAATCTCCATGCGCTGGACACGTGCCCCAATGCCCTGTAAGCACCTTAGGCTCAGCTTCTCCAAAAATTGTCTTCTGCCCTAAATCGCGCACAGTGTTTTCTCCCAGGACAGATCCCACTGTCACCCAAGCCAGAAACCTGAAGTCATCCTTGCCTAATTTTCCTCACCCTCAACATTAAACATTGCCACCTCCTTTCCATTTTTCTCCTGAGTATTTCTTCAATTGTATTTTCTCTTCTCTCAGCTTCAAGCCTTTATTACCCTTTGTGACAGTCTTTGAACAGGTTCCCCTAGATATCTGGCAGTAATTCATGCTCTCGCCTCTTCCGTTGGCTGGTTAGCTCTGTGAGGTTAGAAAATATGGCTGCTTCATGCTGTATTCTGAGCATCTAGCTGGATGCCTGGCAGGTGATCAATACAGTTAGATGAATGAAAGTGTGAACCATCCAGCACACAGCTTCTTTGGAAATCCTTACTTACAGATCAAACATACAAAGTGATGAGCTTTAGGGCTAGAGTGTTTAAAATCCGAGTTGCCAGCAACCAGATTGGTATTGGTATTAAGTCAAGGATTTTTCAATTATTTCCCTCCTTCAGGTCCTCAGCACCAAACTAGGTCAGCTGGAATCTTCCCCTCACACTGTGAGAGCCAGCTATTTTGTTGAAAAGTGACCTTTCTCTAGTTTCATTGCCAAGAATCTCAACTTTACAGTGAGTTACTCAGACTTGTGTATTCTCTCCTGACCTAGTCAGATTAGCAGTGAATTACAGGCATGGTCAATGTGGCTTGAGTCTTCTCTGTCACAAAGGATCACCATGGTGGTCACCTCCCTGAGTCTCTGATTTCCCTGTTGGATCTGTCACAAAGTGGGAATCCTTGCTACAGTAAAGTATCATTGAAGAATTAAAACCTGTCCTTCTTTTTTATTCCCTAGACACAGGCAGAAAGTATAGCTCAGGGCAGCAAGCACTTGTCCAATCAGATGATGACTTGGGAGAATTGAAAGCTTCCATCTACTTCTTGGACGTTATGGAAGCCACTCAGACTCCCTCTGACTCTACATCTCCCTCTGCAAAACCTACTGGTTTTTCTGGCCCTTCCATGGATAACTGCACGGTGTATAAAGAGCATTTGTAGTTTCTTGGAGGAAATATGTCAACTTAAATGGGTGTTTATTAGTGTCACCATGGGTGATAGGTGACATTTGAAAGCCCATGTTTACACTTACTGTTTTTAGGATTATATTTGCAATGTTTTCCTTTGCTTCAGTCACTCTTTATGAAAGATCATCCACATAGAACACCTGCGGAGACTGGTAGGATTGTTTGCTGCATCACCTGCCATGTAGTAAACATAGCCATTCTAGCGAGACCAGGACTATCCATGCTAATGAGGACGAGGCGTGGTACGGATAATATAAATCTGCAGATAATAGAAGAGTCTTGAGTCACCCGGTATTATCTCTCTTTTCCTGCTGTCAAACCAGCAGTCATTTGAATTTCACATCCCTTTCCTTCCCCATTCGCTTTCATAAAAGGTGCTAATGAGAGGCGAAATGGCCAAGAGGCAGGCGGATTACTGGAGAAGGAGCTATAGCTCAGGGATGAGCTGAGGCAACAACTGGATAATCAGCTCCTGAAAAATGGTTTCAAAAAGCATTATTCAACTCGTCTTGACTGCTCCTTAAGGCTAGGCAGTCACTTCTGTTCTGCAGGCATTAAGTGAGACCTCCTTGGGGTCAGGTTCTGGGGGATGCAGCAGAAGTTGAGAAGGTAAACAGGACATGGTTGGTACACAAATTCCTAGAACAGAACACAGCGCCTGATCAGTGTCACCAGGGAGATTCCATGTGCTGGGGGTTCAGAGGCTGGAGGCAGAGAAGCACTGGAGAGGGGAATCTCACCGTCTGGCCTGTGAATTTATTCTTGCAAATTTCACTGCAGATGTGTAATTCGGAGGTTAATTTCTATTCTGAGCCTAAATTCAGAAAGGAGGTGCCTCTCTTCACTCCTCAGCCTTTGGAGAAACACATGTTTTAGAGCAGGTGGGCACAGTGGGCTGGTAAGTGTGCATAGTTACTTTCACTGCCTCTGAAAATGTATCTGATGTTTGAGGGGACATTGCCACCTATGCTCATTGTCTACACGCTTTCCCTTATTTTGCACCTGCTACCTTCATTGACACTAATTAACGGAAATCTTGGTATTATAATTGGCTGTGTTTATTGGATAAATTAGTTGTACGTTCCTGGTTATTTTCCTTCATTCTCTGATACTTGCTGACACATTTGTGGGTTGACTAAATGTCGCTAACTCTATGCATAAGTAGCTTCACAAACAGAAGGAGCTTTCCCCACACAAGAGGATGACAATTTGAGGGGACTTTAATCCCTCTTGGGTCAATAGCTTTTAATAGAGAAGAGAGAGCTTTCCCAGGTTTGGCCTAAGGGAGCCCTGGCTCCACGTGGGCTCAGATAGCTATGTCTTGCCCCAAGACAGCAGTACATTGGATGATTACACTTTCTAGTCCAAAATAAGCCAAATGTGTTGTCAGAGAGTGACTTTAAAATAAAGGTGACTTGATTTGGAGTTTTTTTTTTTTTTTTTTTTTAAAAAAAAGAGTATTGTTTGTTGCCAACATCCTAAAAATCAAGATCATGGCCCTGCGAACTCTACAAATGCCAATGATCGAGTGGGGAGTCAGCACAGTCCAACAGACCACTGAGTAATCCAACAGTGTATTACTCATTCTCTGTCTTCAAACTCAGGAGACTGACTTGGTTTCAGAAAGGAGAACACAAAGTTCAAGCATAAGAGTGAAAGGCAGTGAACTCCCCCTTGTAGACGATATAGTGGTCAGCAAACCATGTTCTATCAGCCCCATGCTCATCTTGCTGCTTATCAGCTTTGGAGGTGAAGGATGGGAGGCAATAGATCACTTGATAAATCTGAGTCTGATCACTGTTGATCTCCTTGCCAATGGTTTCTCCAGAGAGATCTTCAATAGGTGAGGTTAAAGATAAAGTGTAATTGAACCTGTCAGGGTTCAGTTGGGTTCATCATCTGCCTACAGGTGTCACTAGTTTTGCTCCAGAAAGGGAAAAATTTTTTGTCCTTGCCTACGTGTACTGAGTACTGTGCTAAATGCGATAGCTGTGCTGTGGCTATAGGCATTAAATGAACTACTTCTTCTCTGAGGGGCTTGGACTGAAACAGAGATGGGCACGTGAGCATATAATGATTGTGGTATAACATAACTTTTCATTCCTTATGCAAAGGAACTGAGGCCCTCTGTCCTCTGCTTGCTAGAGTATTGTGTTATAAACAGTCATCTTCTTGACCACAGCAGCCCTCCACAGTCCATGACAGATTTGGAAAGAAATGCAGAGAGTCCAACAGTAAAGTCTTGAATAGATAGCATTTCAGACACAAGAGAACTCTGGACAAAGGCTGTATGACTGACTCAGTGCTTTGTTTCGGACCTGCCACTACTTCTTCCTGCCGTTTTTGGCCCCTGTTTTTTTCTTTTTATTGAAGTATAATTGATTTATGATGTTGCATTAGTTTCCGGTGTACAGCAAACTTGTTGAGTTATATGTATGTGTGTATATGTGTGTGTGTGTGTGTGTGTGTGTGTGTGTATATATATATTCTTTTTCATATTATTTTCCATCATGGTTTATTATAAGATACTGAATGCAGTTCCCTATGCTATATAGTAGGACCATGTTGTTTATTTTATACATGGTGGTGTGTATCTGTTAATCCCAGACTCCTAATTTATCCTTCCCCAACTCCTGTCCCCTTTGGTAACCATAGTTTGTTTTCTGAGTCTGTGAGTCTGTTTCTGATTTGTAAATAAGCTCATTTGTATCATAATTTAGATTCTACATTTAAGTGATGCCATATGATGTTTGTCTTTCTCTTTCTGACTTTATTTATATGATAATCTATAGGTCCATCCTGTGTCGCTGCAACTGGCATTATTTCGTTCTTTTTATGACTGAGTAATACTCCATTTTATATCACATCTTCTTTATCCAGTCATCTGTCAGTGGACATTTTGGTTGCTTCCATGTCTTCACTATTATAAATAGTGCTGCTATGAACATTGGGATGCGTGTATCTTATTGTATTATAGTTTCTCCAGATAGATGCTAAGGAATGGGATGGCTGGATCATATGGCAATCCTATTTTTAGTCTTTCAAGGAACCTCCATACCATTTTGCTTAGTGGCTGCACCAATTTATATCCCTACCAGCAGTGTAGGAGGGTTCCTTTCTCTCCACACCCTCTCCAGCATTTGTTATTTGTAGACTTTTAAATGATGGCCATTCTGACCAATGTTAAGCTATCCCTCATTGTAGTTTTCATTTGCATTTCTCTGGTAATTAGAGACGTTGAACATCTTTTCTTGTGCCTTTTGGCCTTTTGTATGTCTTCCTTGGAGAAACTGGACCCCTATTTCTTACAGCTCCTGAGAGCCCAAGTCCCACTGTCATCTTTTGCCCTATTTTTCAGTTCTCATGGTCAGGCAACAGATTTGTACTGTCCAAGAATCCATCCATTATATCTCATTTAAATCTCTCCCCACATTCTGGCTGAGTCCTCTTTTCTCCTAATTGGCCGCCAGTAGCAACAGGGAACAGCTGGTCAGGATTCTGTGCATACTCTCTCCTCCTCTATTAAAGATTGTCAAGTCACCTCCATCATCTCTTCTCTCAGCTATGCAGTTTTGTTCCTTTGACCTTTGCTCATCTATTTCAATTTCTAAACCTTGAAGCATGCGCTGCTCACATACTCCGAGGAGTAGAGTGCAGGGCTTCTCGTGGAGCCTCAGCAAGGAGAGGTGGTGAGACCCTTCCCAGGCTCCCCTCAGCTGGGGACAGTCACACACACTCTGAGGAGCTGGCACCCCACACAGAACAGAAGTGAAGTGAGCACAGGAATGAGAGGAGCAGAGTTGTGGACTGTATGTTTGTGTCCCACCCCACCCCCACCAACTCCTCTGCTGAAGCCCTAAATCTCCAGGGTGACTGTATTTGGAGATGGGGCCTCTGTGGAGGTAATTAAGGTTAAAGTCTTAAGGCTACAACCTGGTCTGATAGGACTAATAACCTTATCAAAGGAAACACCAGGAAGATTGCTCTCTCTCCACTCACTTGCACTGAGAAAAGGCCATGTAAAGACACAGCAAGAAGATGACCATCTGCAAGCCGGGAGGAGAGGCCTCACCAGAAACTGACCACACCAGGACCTTGATTTCAGACTTCCAGGCTCCAGAACTGTGACAAAGTGAAATTCTGTCGTTTAAGCCACCCAATCTGTGGTCCTTTGTTGTGGCAGCCCGAGCAGACAAACACAAGCAGTTCTTGGGTCATCCCTGGACCGTTCCTCCGTGCCTCTGTCCTCACAAGGTTTATTCCTGCGTGAGCCTGCTAGGATGCTGAGATTTTTCCCCCTGACCATTCTGACCTACTTCTCCAGCAGAATATTTAAAACAACATTTTCAGCAGGACATCTTCATATTCCTGATACTGAGGAATGCATTATGCAGAACAGCTCGTTGAACCAGGCTTTTACTGGGTACTGTAGATAGTTTTTCCACTGGAACTGATTTAATCTGTCGTATATTCAAATATACTTAATAATCAGCTATATCATGAGGGCATTCTACTTTATTATTAAAATATCAGGAATCATTGTCTGACGAGGTCTTCTGCATTATGTTTTAATTATATAGAGAGAAAAAGGGTTCTTAGGTTTCAAGTCAGGGTGTAATTTTTTAAAAATTATTTAAATTGACTTTGAAACACCTTCCAGTCATTTGTTCAACAGTTAAATTCCCCAGAATGCCTGCTGTTTTCTGGCTAATTTTTTTGACATTATTATCTTTCTGGAAACAGAGCTGCTATTTAACTCAGCTAGTACTGAGCAGAAACTGATTATTCCCTTTTGATGTTACTGGAGTGACTTAAACACTTACAGTCTTTTGTGTTAAGGAAAGATTAAAGCCAAGGAGAAAAGTGTTCTGTCTTACAATTCAAAATAAATATTTCAATATGAAGTGGCTATAATTTCTTTAGGAAAAGCATACTGGGTCATCGGGTGTTTGGTAACACAGCGTTAGAGAGAGATGTAAGTGGTTCCTACAGAGCACTTTCTTCTTAAAAGATGCAAAGACATTCTTTGACTTTGGTCATGATACATGACTGAGCTCTGGTAAGGCCAAATTATACCATGGACTCTTCTTTCTATAAATCAGAGACTTGTCATTAGCTTATCCATAATCCATATTCCTGTCAGAGTTCTTTATAAATTACAATTCCTTTCAGTCATTATATCTTCTTAAAGGACTTAATGCATCAGTATGGCTTGAGAGGTTTAGGAAGAATTTAGACAAATTGGGCAGCAAGTTTAGCAGCTCTCAAAAACATCCCTGGTCATCCACTAGTTTCTGAGAAACAAAGATCCAACAATAAAGGAGAAATCAATGTGTTATTAAAAAATAATAAAGTCAGCGAGATTCACAACAGCTAGGGAGCTTTCTATTGACAGCACAGTTTAGAATTCACTGAAGATCTTGCTCAAACTGGACTTCAGGCTTCAGGAGTCTTCCTTCTGTTTAAGTGAAGGTGCAAACTAGATTGCTCCGTCAGTCTCTTTCTGTCAGAAGCACCATGGTGACAGTCCAGCTGTGTCCTTTTCATTGTTAGCCACAGCTGTTTCATTCTTCAAGTGACTAATGACCAGTCCTAAGTAAAATTAAGTTATCTTGGCTCCAGATATCAGTCTCACCCAGGACTTCAGTGCTGGTCCTGTGCATCCTCTCTAATTGGGCACCTGTCACTACAGACTCAGGATGTACCAGTTTCTCATTTCTACTGTTCACCCTTTCTTCTCAGAGTAGTTTCTCCACCCTCCTCCAACTTGCCCATTTCTGTAAATATTCGAAGGCTCCCTCATTCAACTACAACAGACTTTTGCTGAGTAAAAATTCAGTGCCAGACGTTATGTTGGGAGAGTCAGGACCAGTGTGAGAAAGGGGGCAGGGTCCACAGTCCATATGAAAAGGAAAAGACAGCCCCTGCCTTCATGAAGCTGACGGCCTGTTGAGGAGATGGTGTAAGGCATGGAACAAATGTCTGAAAAACCAATGTTCCAGCAAATATTGGTTTAAGAAAAAGTACCAAACTTCTCCTCCAAGCCCTGTCCTGTTATCTTAGAAGAGAGGATGGTTAGCAAGGAGAGCTCAGGAAGGATGCATCTTCTTTTTATACCATTTGTTTCACTTAATAACAAAGTCAAGACACTGTAACCTGCTACCTATCTTGGTGAAAAGGTTGTTATTTTCTCTCAGTTTTGCAAGGAATCATTACAAAGACTAATGATCACCATATGATACCTCTGTCATCAGTGGCTTTGAAGTCACCAATGCCTTCTTCACAGCAGGGCTTGATAAATAGCAACACAATGTTCACTGTCACCGAGTATCCAAGTAACTCACAATCTGGCATCAACATACAGTGTCAGGAGCAGAAAGCGCTGTAGGCACTTCGTGAGTATTTACTTCCACGTGGTTTATGAAAATCTCCCAAGAAAACAGGAGCACGGTAACTGTCAATAATGGGGTTTATCTAACCTTGCTGAGCTTCTGAAGATTCTCTGTACAGTGGAAATAATTCTGACTGTCTGGATAATGATCTCCCCTCATTATACAGTATACATGGGGGGGTTGTTTTTAAAATAAATGAACTAGCAGGTCAGGCAGATGAAGCAACCAGAAATAAAGCTGACCCTTAGCAAAAGCTGCCTGTTGTGTGAATATTACTTTTTTACCTTATTATAGTGCATCTCACTCCTTCACGTAACAGGTACTATTGAGGTTTGGGAGCCCATGTACTCCATGTTGCGTGTGATACATCCACTGGCGTGGATCATGTGAAAATGTGAATCTCATCATATGGATTTTATTGACTTCAATTTGCAATAAATAGAGCTCACTATAAAACCTTTTAAAAAGGTTGAAAGGTACTCGTTGGACTGGGTGATAGGGTGACTATTTGCACATTAAATTTAAGCTACATTAAATAATATGGAAAGCAAATGGGCTTTGTGAATGCAAGTTTATACATAACCTTGAACTCCTGTGTCTTTGCATGATCTACTGAACATGCTCTTGACGCAAGTACAGTAAAGTAGTTGGAGTCCTACTTTAGGACTTTTTTCTTGAGCATTCTTTACTCTTGTTTCCACATCAGTCGGCCTTGGCTCAGATCTCACGTGTATTCCATCTTGATGGTCAGTCGTGATAGCATCTCTCTGATTCTCCCTTTACCTCTAAATGAATTGAGTAAGCTATGCTGTATCATGAATTTGGACTGTATGGAGTCCAGACTGTATAAATGAGGAAAGCCATGTTGGGCACTGTGGTATTTAAATGAATATGAGTTCTGAAATGTGGTTTCTGCTGCTTCTTTCCACACATTTGGACCCACCTTGGATTTTTGCAACTGGATTGGAAACTTACTAGCATGCGTCACAGCCAATGTCAGTGTCAGTAATGGTTTTTGGAAGTCATGAAGACATCCTGATGTGAATTTTGCTTTTCTGGGTGGTGTACGTGCATGAAAGTGGACCCCTGGTGTGCTGCGTACCTGGTTTCCAATACTCATCAATCCCTTCCTCCAAAGGTTCCACCTGATCCCGTAAAGGAACCTGATGATGGTTGGTCTGGTAGTGGTATTTGTCATCCTTCAGAACGTAATGGTGCTTGTTCACGGACTTGTTGTTAACCTCCTAGAGCCCCTGCCTGCCGTGTCTAACTGAGAAAATGCTGATCCCTTAGTCCCGATTCCAGTCAGCATATTTCATTCCCTGTATACCCACATTTCTCCTGATTAATACATTAATTAGTTATTGTAATACGGTAAGTGTATGGATGCTAATAGCCTGAGGCACAGACACAGATGAATTAAGTCAGGCTGCCTTCCAGACCAAATCCCCTCTTGTCCCGGAAGCAACCCTCTAGCCCTTCCCTAATATGCGAATCAGCGTATGCACGTGGGAGGGGAGAAATAATCACCAACAACAGGGACATCCTGGGATCTCAGGGGCTTCAGATGTACTATCATCTGCCACTCTAGAGCCAGGTTCCCGAACACTGTCTTCAACATTTCCTTCATTTCCCTGACGTTGGGGAGTAAACAAAACCTGCCTTCTCCAGCCTAATAAATTACACTCTAAGGATCATGAATGCAGAGAGAGCTGAGTGCCTCTTCCT
Source organism: Camelus ferus (assembly GCF_009834535.1). Classification (NCBI taxonomy): domain Eukaryota; kingdom Metazoa; phylum Chordata; class Mammalia; order Artiodactyla; family Camelidae; genus Camelus; species Camelus ferus. The sequence goes on along the minus strand of NC_045705.1, from coordinate 9,972,681 downwards.
GCAGTTTGAGGAGCACTGCAGCATCCCGTAGTTAGCAAATCGCACTGCCGCGTGCTTGTGGAAAATTCAGGATCACACCTCCCTCTCCCTCTCTCTCCTCTCTCTCTCTTTCATCCCTAGCCCACCTGGCCTACCAACTCTGCTGGGAGCCATTCACTATCTGGGCATGGTGCTTGACGATATGTATACCCAAGTAGAGAAGTACCCCTGCGGCAGAAACGTCTGAGAGTTGTGTGAACCTCCTCAGCTGGTGAGGCGCACGCTTTTGAGGGCCTCTGGGGCCTTTGCTTCTGAATGTGCCATGCTCCCCAGTCCTCCACCAGCCAGCCGTGGTGTTTGTTTACAGGTCATCTCTGTTGCTGTTGAGAATTACCATTTTATCTTATGAACTACAGGGATTTGACTCACACGTAACCTCTTTACAAGTCCATTTTCTAGATTGGAAATTTATTTCATCATCTTGCAGGAAAGGGCTTGGGCTCTACTCAGATGCATGAGTTTGGCCTGGGAGGCGTCCGTGGTCAATGCCAGGACAGGTTCCCAAGTGAGCCTTCATGTTCCACCTCCCGATCCCGCCTCCCTGGAATGCCCTTTGCCCCACTACCCTTGTCCAAACCCTGCTCATCTTTTTAATACCTCCCAGTTCCTGGAAGTCTTCATTTTAGTACTGTGATCTTTTTTTCTTTTAGTGGGTTTTTGGTTTTTTTTGTTTTTTGTTTTTTGTTTTCCTGTCTTCAACTAAATTGGAACAGGGAGTTTGCAGAGGCCGTGTCAGGGTCCTGTCACTGACTGTGAGCACAGAGAGACTCCCACAACAGCTTTCAGGTCCTCCTGTTCCCAGGCCTCTCTGTGTACTTGTTGGGGTCAGGAGCTCTGGAGCCCAGCAGTGGACGGGCAGAGGCCCATCAGTCCTGCTTGTTGTAACGACCACCAGCTTGGATGAGTCACTTCACCTCCATGAACATGATGTTTGCTTCTTTATCTGAAAAACGGGTGTAAAGATACACTCCTCACAGGACTTCTATATGGATTCGTTAAAAAAAAAACAATGCTTGTAAATAATCTGGCCTGGTGCCTGAATCATAGCAAATGCTCAGTAAGCATTCACTATAACTCCTGTGACTATTACTTTATTATCTGAACCATTGTGACTATTATTATTTGTAGAACGGGTTAGAAACACAGCAGAAAGCTTTACTCCAAATGCATACATATAAAAGTGAGGACATGAGATTACAAAATGCTTTATATGACCATTTCTCTCAGTGTCATGCTGTGTATCCCTTTAAATATTGAGCGTACTCTACCTTCGCATTTGAATATAGATTTTATTAATACAGTTAGCTCAAATTCTTTCAGGTACCCTAACCTTGTGTAGTATTTAATGATTCTTTCTGAGGAAGAGAGAACCCTGTCAGGTGTTCTTTCTACTCAATTCCCATTTTAAGAGCCCCAGTGTAATTATTTATTTCCCCCACATAAGACACAGTTGTTGAAGGCAGTTGGTCAACGGGTGACAATCTCTCTTGCTTTTTTGTAGCATCATGCAACCAGGGATGATGAAGGAATTTAGATCCCGTGTGATGAAACAACATGATCACCATATAATACATACACACACTGGAGAGAGAGAAACACAGATACAGATATGCAGATACACAGATCACATATATACATGTTATAAACGTACTGCATTAGTGTCCTAGGGATGCTTAACTAATTACCACAAACTTGATGACTTAAAAATAGCAAAAATTCGAGAGGCCAAAAGTCCAAAACCAAGGCGTGGCAGAGCCTTGTTCCCACTGAAGCCTCTGCGAGAGAATCTGTTCTTCCTCGGACTGCTGTGGCTCCAGGCATTCCTTGGCTTCTGGCAGCATAACTCCAGTTTCCACCTCCATCTTCATTTGGCCTTCCCCTCTGTGTTTCAAATCTTTCTCTGTCTTTCTGTCTTTTTCTTTTAAGGACACCTGTCACTGGGTTGAGAGCCCACTCAGATAATCCAGGATGATCTCATTTCAAGATCCTGAACTTAATTACATCTGCAAAGATTCCTTCTCCAAATCAGCTCCCATGGACAGGGTCTGAGGGTTAGGAGGACACAGACCTATATTCTGGGGGAGCCACCATTCAGCCCTCTACACACGTGTCTAACCATTCTGCATATCTGTTTTAACCATCTGTAACCCTGCCATTCGTGTTAAGCTTGGAAGTGAAGTCTATTCCTATAACTGTAAAACACAAACAAAAATAATAGCTGTTAGGCGAGCTGAAAAATTGTACCAACATACTGATTCCTGCTAAGATGCTGAGATGTGTAGAATGTGGGGTTGAAAGAGACCACAAAGCACCCTGGAGGAGTCCTTTGGGGAAGACTGAATTCTTAGGAAAGGCACTGGTCCAACCTGGACCACACGTCTGGCCCCCCCTGAAATGAGACCAGCTATAGTAAGTTATGAGATGCATGTCTTTGAAACAGGGGCCTGTGAATCTTCCTTTCTGCTTTGCCTTTGAGAGACTTGAGGAACTATTCAAGACAGTCACAGACAGAGGTAGAGAGAAGCACCTGCTAGAAATGCCTTGGCCTTCAGCCTCATCCTGCTTCCCATCTTCACCCGGTGCCATGAGTGCCTTTGGGTGCCCAAGTACCATGACTCAAAGATGCCGTCATGCAGGTACCTGGTCAACCTGCCCTATCAGTTGAGCAAGTTGACAGGGTGGGTCACCATCAGGACAAAGAGCTAACCCAGTTTGGACCATCAGCTCAGTTACTGTCTGGGCCTCACAAAACTGTTTGCCTGGCAAGATGCCCACTCTGCCAGACAGTTATTTGAAGGTAATTTGGATTTTATCCTAGCCAGAAAATTGAAAATATATTTAAATCAACAGGAAATGCCTATGATATTGCAGGATAGTTGCTATTATTTTTTTCCTTTAGTTTGCATCCATAAACAAGGGCACACCAGGAAGCACTACTGCCTATTTGAGGATTGGCCAAGCATATCTGGACAGCACTGGGGCGTGGCTTCTCCCCCTCCCCCCTGGGGAGACAGCAGACTGTGTCATTCCTGGCACTTCCCTCTGGCTTCCTTCCTGATGTTTATACAGAACTTTTCCTCAGTGCCTGGAGTTCTGGGGCATTCCCACAGTGGGAACTCTTAAAAACACTCTCCTCCCCGTTACAGAATGGACAGAGCCCACCGGGGAGTCTGACGGAAAGAGGAACACAACTAACCCTTGCTCTGTGCCAGGCTTTGCACCTGTGCATTATCCCCATCATCTCGTTCCGTGCTCCTGTGCCCCTGTGAGATGGTATGAATGAATAAATGAAGTAGCATACATGATGGCAGCCCCGGACGCTTTTGATTTACTAGTCATTGCAGCATACCCACAGATATGATTACCAGTGAGGAAGCAAATTCTTAAAGAGGTTAAGTTACTTGATGAAGCAAACCCAGACCATGCTGAGACTGAACCTATGCTTGCCATCTGGAGCTCTTTGCCCTTTCTGCTGTATCCAGTGGCAGCTTAATGAGTGCCGATGCCCTGGTCCTCCCCTGACTCACATTCCTTGGGGCTCTGGACCTGCAACCGCAGAAGCAAGAGGGACATTGGCAATGCCTAGCAGCTCTGGCACCCAAACTTTTGTTCAGAGGCTTCAGCAAAAGCCCCATGAGACGGGGCAGAGTCTGGAATGTCTGGGTTTGTCATGAGAAGACCTGGGTGTGAGTCTTGACTGGGCTTCTTACTTGCTGTCTGGCTTCAGGCATGTTCCTCAATGCCTCAGATCTGTCTTGTGCATCTGTAACAGAACAAAATACCACCCGTCATGCTTCCAACGAGAGAGGTGATGATGGTAAGGAGACACTAAAAATAGCTGTAGAAATGTTAAGATGCCATTTATAAGGAGATACACGAAATCAGAGCTAGACAGACAGTCCCTTACACGACTGATCTCCCAACTCAGAGGACCCAGCACCACTTGGGCACACACCCCGCGGGCCATCAGCACTTCCCTTGCACTTAGACTCTGCCACAGTGCTGGGCTGCATCTCTAAGGCCTTTTAGGAGGGGAATCCGACGATAATACTTGTAAGGCCAGTGTCTTCACTGACACCTGAACTTGCATAAATCGCCTCACACCGTGCGTAGCGTGAAGAAGGTAAGCACCTTGCTGATTAAATGGGAGAGTGCATGCATGCCTTCAAGATTCTTCCCAGTGGGCTGCGAGGTCCCTGCCGTCGTTTCAGGGAATATGAAGCCTGGACCCGCAGCCATCCTTGTCAGTTGCAGGGCGCCTGCGCTGCTGCCTGCCAGGGCAGCCCGGGGCAGTCCCCAGGGTGGAGGGCCCAGGCGGCAGCCCCAGAACCATCCTTCTGTCGGGCAGGCCAGTGGGCCGTCTCTGAAGCCTGCATCAACACATCGGCACCCTATTTAATAGAAGCGCCTTCCCAGGGCCGAGCACCCTCCTCAGTTCTGGGTTATCATCTGGATTTTTCCTTCTGTCAGCTATTTCTGGATCTTTCCCTCTGGACCAGTAATCATGATGCTGACTTCTGAGGTATCAACCAGGCAGTCCGAAGATTCTGGACCCTTCTCCCTGGGAGCTATTGCAGAAGAGGCAGTGATTCCTCATAACTTGTCACTGCCCATGTTTCGTTCTGTCAAGGAAGACACATGCCCCCCACCCCTCACCCCATAACCTCTAATCCTTGGCCTTGCACCTGAAATGGCACAGTTGCAACACAGCTCCCGCCTTACGTACTTCTCACTGGAGACAGACTTTGATGAACTCTCTATTATGAGTTCACTGGCACGCATGATTACGTCTGCCTCGCCTCGCGGTACAGAGATGTTGTTACCATGTGACTCGAATGTCCCGAGGCCAGAAATCCAATAAAGATGACATACCAGCCTCGTTATGCGTACTGCTGCTTTTCCATAGCTCATCGCCAGCCCAGGTGCTGTACTTTGGGGGCAGAGTCAGAAGTTAATTAAAATGGCTGCCACCTTGCATCTTACGGAGAATCCTTTCTCTAACATGCGTGACTGGTTCTGTCTCCACGTAGAAGTTCTTCGGTTTTGCTGTGCAAAGCGTAAGTGGAAATATAAAGTCTCAGAGAACAGGGACTTTATCCTTGATTGGAGGGAAAGCGTGGCAGAAACAGGACCCCGGTGGAGAAAGTGTTTCGGTGGTTGTCAGCACTTTCCTCTAACAGAATGATCCATTTTTTTAAGAGTTTTTTATAATCCTCCTGCACCTTTTTTGCTTCAGTTCACATTAAGAAGTTTTCTAAGTAGATGGCAAAGAACAGTTCTGAAAATATGTGAATACCAAATGTAAGATAAAAAACATAATTGCAGTTTAGACTTCAGATTTATTTGAAAAGGGGATAATGATAGTAATTACCCAGTTTGAGTTTTGTAGAAGGCTAATTAGATCCCCAAAGCATTTGTATGCACAAGGAAAACCATAAATACAAAAGACCATCTGGTCCTTATCAGCTTACAACACTAACACTGTCTGTAATTATTTTTTCTATATTGTTTTGTTGTTGACATTTTATGGGGCAATACGTTCTACCCTGGTTAGGGACTAAACTACATTTCTGAAAACCTGGGGGTTTGCCCCTGGTTCTCCTAATAAAAGTTTTAGGGCGTCACGGGCAATAGGAGACGCTGCTTTTGAGAAATAGGTAAACATCCTTTCATTATACCTATTATTCCGGAAATGTGCTTTTATAAACTTCTTTGGCTTATCTGACTTGTCTTGTTGGTAACTTAGTCTTCCAGATACTTGGATTCAGTTACTTTTTTTTTCAGTTTTTTGTTTTTAGGCACAACTGAGAGAGAGCCATTGAGCTGCGCTGTAGTGCACAGAGTAGAGCCTTCCTCAGGCGCTTCTGCTGGTTAGCTCTGTGCCCGGCAATTTGGATATTACAAAATAACCTTATTTGTTTTCATCTTCATTGTCTGTCTCCCTCACTAGAATGTCAGCTTATAAGGGGCAGAAGTTTTGTCACATTCGTTTTGTTGTATCTCTAGCTCCTACCATGGTGCTTGGTACATGGTGGACACTCCATGGTTATTTGTTTTAGTGAATTCATAATGAAGTAGAATGCCTGATTTCAGCCTCAGGATGCTTATGATTTGCTATCAAATGTTCCATAATAAACCGCCCGCCTTCAAAATTAAGTGGCTTAAAACAAATGAGATCTCATTAGATCTCAAGATTTTGTTGGCTCAGCATTTGGGCAGGACCCGACTGGCAGTTCTTTTGTTCTGTATGGTGTTGATGGAGATCACTTGGTGGTATTCAGCTGGCAGATGAACTGGTCTCAAGGGTCCAAGACACCTTCATCTTATCCTAGTCTTTGATGGGAGTGGATGGAAGGCTGGGCTCTACTGGAACTATTGATCAGACCACCTGTGTGGCCTGTCCATGTGGCCACAGTGTGACCACCCCAGGTTCCTAGAGGGCAAAACAGAAGTTGCCAGTTGTCTGAGAGGATAGGCCTGGAATAGGCCTAACATCGCTTCCACCATATTTTATTTATTTTTGTTTGTTTGTTGGTGGGGGAGGCAGTTAGGTGTGCCTATTTGTTCTTAGAAGAAGTACTGGGGATTGAACCCAGGGCCTCATGCATGCGAAGTATGCAGTCTACCACTTGAGCTATCCCATATTTTATGATTTAAGCAAGTCCTTAAGGTCCGCCAGATTCAATGGGAGGATGATTGGTTCCTCCTCTAGTAGCAAAAATTAACTGCAGGCCTCTTTAACCCACCGCACCATTGAATTGAAGAGAAAAGCATAACCCTGAAGCAATCTCTAGACAAGAATGTTGAGTTCTCTATATGTGACTGTCATGCGTAGGCAGAGTAAGAAACCAGCATGATGAAGGAAGGCTTCATGGAGGCCACATGTGAGTCTTGACCTGAGCCTGGAAGAAAGGATAAGGTTTCAAAACTGGAAGATAATGGAGGAGGGTATTCCCACAGAAGGAACTTTTGCTTCAGTGTGGGTGTAGTACCAGGACTGTCAACATTAACAGCATTTCTTTATCTAGAAGCTCTTAGTTTACCATAAATTAGAGATAAAAGGACATAACCATCACTATTTTTGGAAAGGCACCATATATAATTTTTGACTACATTTTCTGTGAAACGCTGACAGTGTCCCTCCCTAGAGAATCCCCTGTGGAGAGTTCTCTTTCAGAATCATGCTAAGAATAGGCTTTGTTAGACCAGTTCTGCTTTATTCTTGCTGATAAGAACTAGGACAATTCCAGCTTTCTTTGTCCTATTGGCTTCTGGGAGGCTCAGACCTTAAATTGGAACTCTGGAAATTATGCAGAGCCTTCTGTTTGGCATTTTTGCAGCATCTCCTTTTCTTTGATACTAATGTTTTAATTCTCTTTCTGTTTTGCTAGTTCACTGTATGAATTTTTCCTTTAATCTGCCTCAAAAATTGTCCACAAAATAAATTGAGCAAACACCGAGTACTTAATGCTAATTGTTAGGGGAAAAAAGATATATAAATAATTAAAAGCAAATAATATAGTTCCTTATTTAAAGGGACTGTATCATTTAGGTTGGGATCCATGTACAGGGGGATGCTAAGAACAGTGGCCAATTTGAGGAATGGACTTCAAATCAGGTAATTGCTAGAAATAAGATGAACAAGGTACGTTTTGATCACCTGATCGAGTCCTTGAATGCTTGAATAAAGAGCCTGCCTCAACTGGAAAACTTGGAAAGTCTGACATCAGTGTGACAAGGTATATAGCGTGTATGTTTCTCAAGGAGTTGAATGTTTCATGGAGGTTTTCTTCTAAACTGTTTCCTCATTCAGAGAGTGGGTCAGAATTCTTACATTTTTCACTTCCTCTGCACTGAGGGCCAAAATGAGCAGAAGCCTCTGCTAGGGCATCTGGGAGATGTCAGGACCAGGAGGATGCATTTTGTACTTGCAGCACGTTTAGAGTCGAGTCAGAGAGACAACACTTTGATTTATCAGCACCCAGCAGCCTATCAAATAAGCTGTATGTCCCTTATCATATTTCTGGATCTTAATTTTTCAGGCTTTCTAAACAAGGAACATAGGAAATAGTAGACATTTGTCTTCTGGTTGATGGGACACATAGACTGCTCCGGAATGAGCAGAGTTTCTTAATAAATGTCAAATGTACAGAACAGGAAATCACTAAATGAAATGATAATATGCTTGTTTCCTGTGCTGTGTATTCACCCTGGGAAAAGCAGGCCTGGTCTCATTACACTGGGACTCGTGAATTTCAGGAAGTCACTGTCACCTCCCAGGGACAGAATGGCCGGATGGAGATTTCAGTAGAAATTCACCTGGCCATGTCCTGAGAAGAGGAAAATGGTCAAGAGACCAGGACTACTGGCGGTCAAGAAGGTGTTTTTCCTTCATTTTGATGGCTGGATCTGCCAGACTCTGTTCTGGGGCTGGAGTGGTGAGTGGAGGAGGGAAATGGTAAAGTTCTTTCTGGGTTGTAGAGTAAATGGCAGATGAATCAAGTTGCCATGTTTTTGTTTTGGAGGAATGAGACTTTCTGCAAAGAAGGTACATGAAGTGGCTACTTGAAGGGTGGCACCAGTCACTGACAGCACTGAAGACAGGACAAGGCATGTTAAGAGCTCCGTACGTGAGCGGCCTCTTTGACTGCTCTTCACTGTCTTGTAGCGGATGCTGTGGTGCGCTGCTCAGGCCCCTCAGGGCTGAGACACCATCTCCTGCCTCTGGGAGTGTTGACAGCTATGACTCTCGGTTGGTTCCATCTCTGGGAATAGTCTTAGCTGAAGAGAGCCCCCTGACCTCCAGGTACGGTTTACATCCACAGATACACCACAGCCTCCTTCCCTCAAGGCAGGACAGCTCTGCAGGGTCATTCCGGCTCCAGGGCTCTCCTTGGATAGTCTGGGGCTTTTGTTCCATTTCGGTTTGTCCATCTGCTTCTGTCAGGGCCTCATGACTGTTGATCCCAGAGAGCTTCCCAGTAACCTGCCTGCACACCAGTCTTCATCTCAGTCTGCTTCCTGGGGGACCTGAGCCCAAAACATGGGCTGTTCTCAAAATTGTGTCCCAGGACCAGGATCCAACAAACGATTGGAAGCACATACTTTTGACCAGGGACTCATAGCAGGCCCGAAGGTGCACACTTAAATAAGGCCTGTGATGACTCCCATGGTCTGCAACTGTCAAGAAACAACAGGGATCACCCTGGAACGCTGCCCAGTATCCCGGGGTAACTGCAGTGGACCCTCCTTCACTTCTGCTTCCCATCCCTTCTCTCCGCAGGCCTGCTCTGAGTCCCTGTGCATCTGTTTGTCTTTATAATTCCCCTTCATGTACCTGCCCAGCGAGGCATAAAAGGTGCTATTTGTCTTTCACAGCTGGTGTGTGGGGAAGAGTGTCTGGGCACGTGATAGAACAGGTCTGACCCTGGGTTGTGATGAAGACCGGCATTTCTCACTAATTATGAAGAATATAGGATCACTGGATCTATTGATTTCCATTAACTTGCGTAGAGTTATGAATCTTACAGTGGAAGTCCACAGCTATAGATACCTTAGGAGGGTGTTTTATAGCAAGCAGGGCTCTAGAGGGTACCATAAAAATCAGCCTCTGATGCTCGTCTAAGGGTTTATGACTTAAAAAATTGCTTGTGCTTTATCTGCAAATGTCTCCCAGCCATCCTTCAGAATACTGGCCTGGTTGAGGCGGGGGCTACGGCCGAGTTGTGCACGGAGCTCTAGAACTCATCTGAAATTGACTTTTCTTTCCTCAGTCTCTTCTTCTTTTATCCGTGGTGGAGGATATATCTCCTTGCCATATTGCCAGCAGGTGATCTGGTTGTCGATCATCCAGGTTTCGGGAAGGTCCTCTCCAAAGCTAAAGAAGAGGCCTCAGCCTCTTGGCCAAGTGCTCTGTTAGTCAGACTCTGATCTCAGAGGGCTTCCTGGATTTGCCAGGTAGGGCGAAGGATAGCAGATGAAGGGAAATGGGCCTTGTATCCCAGTGAAGCCAGGTCAGTCTGTTCTTAGGTAAGTTTTGATATCAGTGACCTAGATATGAGATGGTTAGCGATCAAGTGTTTTTTTATTACCTTTTCTCATTCATCAAGCATTGACTGAACACCCACTGTGTACCATCCTGTATATGCACCTCCTTTCCCTTTCTTGTCCTTTTCTTTCTCCCTTTTCACTTTATCTCTAGAGCAAATAAATGAAGGGGAAGTCAGGCCCTTCCGAGGAGACCGCTGGGTTCTTACCTTTGTGTGGAGAGCAGTTTCATCGGTCCTCCCAGGAGGATCAGGCATTGGAGAACGACTGACCAGGTCCACAGGGGCTGGCGGAAGTACCATTTTCTGTCATCACAATGAGTGTGTACCTTTCTAACAGCCAGAAAGCTGGTGTCTGCTCTTCCTCCCACATATCAGAAGGCTGCCAGGAGTCAGAGCAGGGGCACAGGTGATCTTGAGAGAGACTTGTTCCAGCCTGTAGTGGAAACTCATAAACTATTCCTTTGCTTTACATGAACACAACTTTCTGGTGTCCTGGGGATTTCCTGACAAATCTTAATATTCGGTGTTCTTTTCAAGGCTCCCCACACACCTCGGTCCCTCTGCACACTGCCCTGGTCATGCCAACATGCAGGCATTGCTGAATCCATGTACTGTTGTTTACTGATTACATATGGAGTGGTGGTTGATTAGCACAGAGACTTTGGAATTAAGACTGCCCTGGATAGTGGACGTGCTGGTAAAAACTAGCACACACGCACACACACACACACACACACACACACACACACGTGCATGCAGCCCCAGTCTGCAGTGCTTACTGATTTCCATAGTGTAAATATTCCCACCACGGCCAGGTTCAAGCCACCCAAGTGAGATCTCTGTGCACAGAGTGAAGGAAGGATGACAGCACAGTGGGTTGTCACGTGCTGGTACCAGATACCATCGGCCCTAGGACTGAGCCCAGGATCCAGCCCTTGTCAGCCCTGGGGAACATTACTTAGCCTCTGCAAGTCTCAACTTCCTCGTGGGTCAGATGGGGTTAATGTGAAAATGATTGCTCCAAAGGGTTATGGTAAGGATTCGGTAGTATTTCATATATAGAATTTAGCTAAGCAGGAGGAATCTAGTAACCATTCAGTGAGGGACGCCTAGTTAGCTAGGAGTCCTAGACATTTTAATCTGATCAGTAATGCAGCTCTCTCTCTGGAGTGGGCATTACCTCTGGTGAACTTTCCATCATAAACCACCCCAGCTCACGATGTTGGTTTCAGTTGTGGAAAGAGACTGGCCTCTTTCAGCTTCAGGGACTCACATAAGAAGCAAAGTGGGGCTGGCAGCCCCTGTCATCTCTCGTAGCTCCATTATCCTAATTACTTGATAACTAATTATTGATTATTAAAAGGCAGCTGTTCTCAAAAGAGATACGGTGGGAAGAAACACTTAGCAGGTCTAGACCTCACTCAGGCAACTTACCATCCAGTGGAGGGAGACAGATGTGTACAAGTAACAGAATTGTGAAGCCAACAGGGCTGAAGGGAGCCAGGGCAGTACTATTGGTACTGCAGGATTGTTCCTCCCAAGAGGGCCGCTGGGCTTGGTCAGCACACCCAGCTTCAGGGACGGGCAAAACATGGGACATGCTTTCTTGGTGTGTGAACCCAGCCTCTCTTTGGGGTCAAAAAAGCCCACCCCTCTTCTAATCCCATCTGGGACTGTGCATTGCTTTAGACTAGAGTCTCAGTCAGGGAAACCTTGGTTTTAATGTGAGAGAAACATAATGTTTTAGTTCTCAGATACAGCCACGTGGCCCCTTTTCCACAGAGTTCCATCTCAACAGTCGGAGTCAAGAGGTGCACACTCAGTATCTTGAAATGAAGCTGATGATGAGAGCAGGTGCTTCTGCCAAAAGAGCAGGCGGCCTCCTGCACACTTTCAGGCTTCCCAGTTTGTCCTCCTGTCTGTTTCCCTCTTCCCTGGCGGTGCGGGGAATGAGTATCTTGCAGGTCAGCATTCGCCTGCCTTAGGCAATGCTAAAGCTTTCCTGGTCGAATCTTTCCTATCCAACCCCTGAATTTCTGCGAGTTTGAAAACTGACATCTAGGGGACACCTTGCTTTAAAAAAATGGAAATTGATGTGCTCATTTGCATAATATATTCATTTCAATTGTCTGCCTTCCTGTCTAGACTGTAAACACTTTGAGAGTAAGGGACCCACTCATATATGCCCTGACATTATTGACATTATTACAGACTCACTGTAGTCACCCCAGCGAGCCTGTGAGAGGGAGGTGCTGCTATGATGCCTTTAGCCTTTTACATACATATTAAAATACAGGGTTTCTTTTTGTTTTATTTTTTAAATATTTATTGAAGTATGGTTGATTTACAATGTTGTGTTAGTTTCCGATGTACAGCAAAGTGATTCAGTTATACATATTCTTTTTCAGATTCTTTTCCATTATAGGTTTAGTAAGATACATAATATAGTTCCCAAAATACAGGGTTTCTGACCTCCCCAACATGCCACTGTTCGTCCTGGGTGAAACCAGGGCAGTCTAACTCCAAAGCCCTGCTCCCAAAGCTTGTGCTCTGATCACCTCCCACTCTTTGCCCCTGACAGCAAGGCAGTGCCTCTGGCCCCTCAGATCCAGCCCAAAAGGCGCTTGGTTCTCATCAAAGCCGTAAGCCATATACAGACATTTGCTTGTCTAGTTAAGGAGGCCAGATATTCAAATTAACATAATTTTTAAATATTTAATTTCGCTATGCCTTTAAAGCCATCAAACTGATTTTGCTTTCAAGAATTTACTAAGCCACTTTGAAGAGACAGACTTATGCAAAACTTTGGCCCACATTTTCCAATAAAACTGGTCCTGTGTTCCTCAGAGCTGCAAACAAGGCTTTGATTAAAACTCAGAAACGAGTAGCTTACCCAGAATAAAGAGCCTCCAAGCGCCGGGCTTCTCCTGTTCTCTCCCCGTTACCCAAAAGGCCAGCTTCTTCCTGTGAATGTCTCCCTTTGCTTTAATTGCTCCTGAGAAATAGAAGGGGAGAAAAAAGAGTCTGAAGGCTGGAAAATGATAGCCATCGGGTTGTATATGTGTGTGTTACTGAAACGATTTTGCATCTTCCATTTAAATACAGAAGTTGGGAAGATGCTCCCTGGAGTGCTACTGCCTCTCCTGGCCGTGGCTCCTGCCTCATCTCCTTTACTTCTGTCTTGTGTTTGGTTTAACATGCTGCTTAACATCCCTTTCTCTGCTTGTCATAAAGTGTGTGTGTGTGAGCATGCTCACGCGTCCTTCAATAACCACCTAAAACATCCCTCCTCGATGAAGCCTGTTTTCATCCTCGAGCCAGAATTCGCTGAAACTGCTTCTCTGTTTCTACCATTCCAGTGGCCCTCATCTGCTACCTGTGGTGTTGAAATGGGGGTGCACTGGACTTCCCAAACCCCACTCCAAGCTGATCGATTAGCTCCTTGGAAACAGGAGCCCTGAACCATCTATGCAGCCCACCTTCCCAGCAGCATGATGCTTTGTGTGTATTAGTACCCAGTAAACACTATCACAATCAGACCTCTGTTTTCCAGAAATGCATTAAATTATAAATGTGTTGGGGAACATCCAGAACTCTCTTTCCGAAAGCAATCAGTTGCTCCGGCCGTATTAAGAAACACTGCGTTCTGGTTCACAATAAATCTTAAATCATTGCATTGTTCACTGTTCCCATATATCGCAGTTGGAAAGTCCAGGTCCTTGTTACTCTTTCCCACTGTGAACCTGACAAATTACATCTTCTCGTCTTGGCTGCCAAAGTGTGGGCCTCATTAGCATTAATTCTTCAGTGAATTTTAAATATCTCCACTTTCCCTTTTTATTTTTCACTGGAATAGATGAGTTGTGCTGCCTCTAAAATGAGGCCTCTCGTGGTTCTAGAAAAATGACTCCTACGCACCTTGCCCACCACTTCCCCAGAGCTCTCCGTAAGCCTCACGGGGGTCCTGCAGGATTTCCAAGCCTGATGATGTTTTGCCTTGAAACTTGCTGGTGAATTTCTAAATCAGTCCGTTTTAAGCTGTCACTCCTTTGTTTTCTTACGGGATATTTTTTTAATTAGTTTGGCCTCCCTTCTTGGTCAATGATGGCAGAAATCCACTTACTTAAGGCACTTTAAATATTGCATCCTCTTTAGCGTTCTGGAGCTAAATTGATGAGACGAATAGTTTATACGTTTCCTTCAGAATTCCCACCCATCCGGAGGGCAGCAAGAGTATCAGTTTCTTAAGGATCTAGGACAGTTCCTGGCACTCTGTAGAAACTTAGTGAATATTGGATGAATGGATGACTGATTGAATGAAGGAAGGAATATTGGCCCTGTCACTTTGTGTCCATGGATATATTGCTTAGTTCTCCTGCATTTGCTTCTTTATCTGTAAATGGGGTCTGTTGTCAGGACAAAATGTCATAGTTATAGAAACCTTTTAGCAAGATAAGTAACAATAAATATTTGTTACCACTGGTGTTATTTCTCTGTACTTTTTTGTCTCATCCTTTCATCTGGATCATTCAGGGTCAGCTCTCACCTAAGATGCTTAGCCAACCTACCTAGGCAGGAAGTGCCCTCTCCTGACTCCCCCCTCCCAGAGTGTCTGCTCTGAGCATGGCATTTACCCCTCTCGGCCTTGTGTGCAGCTATGTAACATTCTTTAAGTACCCAGGAGATACTGAGCTTTGTGCTGGATGCAAAGGTATTTGTTTTTGGAGATTGTTACTGGGTTATTTCTAAAGCTTGGTTGGGAGCTCCTTGCGAGTAGTTCTGTGTCTAGTTCAGCTTTGTAACCTCACAGTGTGCAGCGTTACACCCTGCGTTTGGTCCTCATTTCACATATAGGAATGAATGAATGAAAGAGCGAATCACCTTAACTAAATCTTAAGCTACTAGATGCACTAAATCCATTCCATCCTGCCCATCACTGCATTTCTTGGGGACACAGGATGAACTGGGCTGTGAAATGCTTGAAAGCTTTGCCCACATACCGGCAAAGGCTCACAGACCTCTGAATTTGGGGTCTATGAATCCCTGGAATTGGGTTCCTTGACCCCACATTTGATTCAGACCATTGCCTCTGCTCCCTTTGACAAATGTTTCTCCTGGGAACTAAGAGTGCTAGGTCATCTTGGGTATAGAAACAAAATTGTATAACGGTCAGTGGAATGAAGATGGGGCTTGGTTGTTATATTTCCCTTTGTCTCAGCTGTAGAATACAGATAGCCAACAGGTGATGAATCTGCTTTGTTTCATTAAAATCCACCCAATAGCTCTGGTCTGGTGACCTGTTGGCTCAGAAGTGAGTTCTTACTCTGGGACGGGTTCATCGACCTCTAACATGGATATATAACATAGAGATGCCTACATTTCTGCTTTATTCTTTGCATCTACGTGCATGCACGTTTTGCTACACATTTGTTTTTAAAACTCAAGCCACCTGCTCATCGCATAGAGCCCATCTTGATGTAATGACACCCCTAAACCACCAGACACCAGCATGAATTTCCCACTGTGGTGGCTTAGACCACCATTAGTTCTGCTTTTTTGCCATCCCAATAATAGATTCTCAAGTTTAAATTTACTTTCTAATTCAGAGAAGCCATGGTTTTGCTAATTACTTTAAATGGTTTCTGTGTAAAAAAAAAAAACTTAGCAAATACGTAGCATTAATGGCATTCTTTGGATTTTTAAGAGTGAGTTACAGTCATTAATTAGCCAATTAATACAGCATCCCTGGGCAGAAGACTTTATCAGCCTGGATTCCATTTTATAGATGGGGAAACTGAAACACATCGACTCAGACTTGCCCCTTGGAGTTCTGTCTTATTTATTTCTCTGCCCCTTTCTCCACTGCTCATTTTACCACATGTTTCCTCCCACTAAACACCTGGCTTATGGATTTCTCTCTGTGTGTGTGTGTGTGTGTGTGTGTGTGTGTGTGTGTGTGTACAGGCTCAGGGGGAAGGAGGGAAATAGCTAGCTATGGCACAAAGGAAAACTTGATAACTACCACCAAGAATTAAGCTAGAAAAGACCTCTACCCGAGGAGAAGAGAGGGTAGAGTTGAATCAAGAGCTTATATTTCCACTGGAAAGTCGCATTTTTCAGATCTCTTTGTATAAACATGCCTGCTGTCCAGTGGCATCGTCAAAGACTTACCCCCCACCTCCAGAACAGGGATTGAGCTGATTCCCTATTACACTGAGTGGTTGGCCCTCCACCCAAATACATCTCCTGTAGGGATCTAATCATGTGCCCAGTAAACTAAGAAAGAGTAAATTTTGTTCAATAAAGATAATGGTGAAGAGGTAGATGTACCCATTTCTTGGGTGATATTTCTTGGGTAATAATTCTGATGGCAGAAGTTCAGTAGGAACCATTTGATTATTTTTTGCACTGTCGGCACACAGAAAGAACTAGGAGGTGCAGCCGTGGAGTGTGAGTTAGCCGAGTTCTCGGTGAGGGCTGTGAAGTCAGCATGTCGAGTACAGATGAGCCCCTTCCATGGGACTGTGGAGGGAGATATCCTCACTGTTACAAATGATGGCAGGAAGTTGGAGCGTGCTGTGGAATTCACACATCTTCTTTGAAGCCCTCCCAGCTGAATTCCACAGCATTTGGTCATTCGACCAAATCATAGAAGGCATATTTATCAAGTTTTCAGAGGACATAAGATAAAAGGGAAAGCAAATACTTTCAAATATTGCATCAGGGTTCAGGGAGACCTCAGAAAGCAGCAAGAGGCTGACGATATCTAAATTAAGTAGAAGCCAGATTCAAATTCAGCTCTGGGCTCCAAAGCCTGTGCCCTGTTAGATCTGGCAAGTCCATTACAAAGGATATGGTATTCCCAGCACATCTTCAGTGGTTGACAATATCTGAAACTTTATGTCCATTTCTGAGAGTGTACAGACTAGTGCTATTGAAAAGAAATAGATGGGCCACATTTGTCATTTAAATGTTTCTTCTACCTACATTAAAAAGGTAAAAATAAACAGACAAACTTAATTTCAATAATGTATTTAAATTCCTAGGCACAAAATAATTTTTATATTGATGAATATAAAAATATTAAGATATTTTCAATTATTTTTCATACTAAATTTTCAAAATCCAAAGTGCATTTTACACTAATGGTACATTTCAATTCCCGTGCAGTTTTCATCAGAAATACTTTGATTTAGGTTTCATAAAATTTACACTTGAACAGATAGAGTCACATATTCAAGTGGTTCCAAAGCTATTTTTAAATTTTCCAAAAATGAATCAAGTATCAGTTTTCAAATTTAAATTTGAACTACTTAAAGTTAAGTGAAATGTAAAAGTCAGCTCCTCAGTTGCACTGGCCACAATTCGTGTGGTCCGTAGCCACGTGAGGATGGTGGTTAGTGTATCAGGCAGCGTGAGGCTAGATTCAGAATCATTCCCCAAGTGGGCATTAGGATGAGGTAGGGTCTCAGTCAGGAAGAGAAGGCAGAGCAGAAGGACTTGCTTCGCATCCGTCGGCAACATGGTGGAGGGAAACCGGACTGAATGGCCTCTGCCTTGCTCTGAGTGCATCCAGTTTTGCAAAGCCCCAGTCCAGTGATCTTGCCATTTTGCCTGGCTGCCTTCCCAGAGCCCGTTGACACCGTGATTACTTAAAACGCACGGCCTGAGCATTCTTAGTCCTTGTAAAGTTATCATGCCACCTGTTTTCTCAAGTTCATCTCTACAAGTAGATACGCTTATAGCTCTTCAAGGACCCACTGCATTGTCTGAACAGATAAATGCTCTCTTGGAGAGATAGCTGGCTCAGCCTGCTCCATCAGCCTGGCCTACACCTGTTAAATGAGTTGCAAGTGCCTTACGGGTAAAGGGTCTAAAGCATAGTTCTTTTCCTCGTGGTCTTGGCCATTGTCAGCATCATCAGTGTTGTCATCATCCTTTCAGTCCATCAAACCCTCACTGTCCAACTGAAGCTCCCTTTTGGGTTGGGGAACCTAGATTCTCATGCTGTGTATCAAACTAAGGAGATTATGGAAAAGAGAAAAGAAGCTAAAAATGCCAGGCATTCTTACATAACCCTTGCAGAGGGTTCTAACAGTTGGGAACACTACAACTCACGGAGGTTAACTGGCTTGTCCAAGATCACACAGCAGAGCTCAGATATAAAACCAAGGCGGCCCGACTCCCAAGTCTGTGCCGTTTCTGCTGTTCACCTCTAGCAGAGGACAGAGCTCAGGGAATGTAGTAACCCAGCAAGTCCTCGGTGGAACATGACTGCAGTCCGTTGAGTTTCTACTCTCAAAGGAGGGTGCAATTGTCAGCCCAGAAAGCTGACGGGAAAATGACCTTCCTCCCTATTCGTTAAAAAGCCATGCCCGTGAGCCACAAAGAAGGGTTCCACTTGCACTTTCTCTTTCTAAGAATGCTCACAAATATTACCTTAACATTTTCCTCAGCAGTTTCCTCATCATTATGCCCATTTTGCCAGTGGAAAAATTCTGAAAGGAAAAACAGTTAAGTGTTGGTTTCTAGAGAAATCATCTCTGGAGAGCTGCTGCCTCAGTCATACTCCCTCCTATGAAGCCTGCAGCATGAGAGGTTTTTTTTTTTTTAAAAAAAGGTGTGAAGCTGATGGTAGTAGATGGCCTTGTTCCCAAAACGTGAGTGATGAGTGATGATTGACAGTGAGGAAGACACACTGCAGGAAGTAGCCAGGCGGGAGGGAGGATGGAGCGCCTGCCAGGAGCATCTCCAGACGCCCAGATTGGACCTCCCGTTTGTGTGGACACCAGCCCTAGGCGTACGCTGCTCTTTCCTACATAGTAACTCTGAGAAACGTTGGTAAGGTGCTAGGAATGAAAATACAAAATGGGAACAGCAGCCAAGATTTAGTCTTTCTTGGGGCTCTCACTTAGCCACCTGTTGAGAATATGGTTGTCCTTCCCAGGCAGCATATAGAAAAATAGGAGAGGAAAACTAGGGAAGACAGTGCAGCACTGATGTGCACCACTTAGGACTTTTTTGTCTCAGTCTGAGAGACTGTACGGCACGCCACGTAAGTACGCATATAATGTAATAAAAACCCAAATATCTCGTTGGATTTCTACAGCTGTTTAAAATTGCAAACTGTTTTGTAATTGAAATATAGTTGGTTTACAATATTGTGTTAGTTTTAGTTGTACAGCAGAGCGATTCAAAATTTTTATAGATTATATTCCATTTAAAGTTATTATAAAATGTTGGCAGTATTCCCTGTGCCATACAATATACCCTTGTAGCTTACTTGTTATTTTATTTTATTATTCTTAACATAAAAACAATACACCTTTTTTATTGAGATATAGTTGATTTACAATATTATATTAGTTTTTGGTGTACAACAAAGTGATTCAAAATTTTTACAGATTACGGTCCATTTAGAGTTATTATACAGTATTGCCCATATTCCCTGTGCTGTACAATATATCTTTGTAGTTTATTTATTTTATACATAATAGTTCATTCCTCTTACTCCCCTTGTCCTATCTTGCCCCTCCACCCTTCCCTCTCCCCACTGGTAACCACTAGTTTGTCCCCTGTATCTGTGATTCTGTTTCTGTTTTGTCATATTCATTCTTTTCTTTTACTTTTTTAGATTTCACATATTAGTGATAACATACCGTATTTTAGCATCTAACCTAAGAGTAAATTGATGATTTGCAATACATGAAATTTGTGCTGGGAGTCAGGGTGGAACAAGGTTTATAAAGGTGTCTTTAAATTCGTGAAAGAGATGATTTCCTAAATTAACATTAGAGTCCCGACTGAATAAAGACAGCAAGCATTTCATTTTCTTTGACATCTTACCATGTGGCGGGGGCAGGGTGGGGGTGGTCGCCACCAGCAGGGGCTGGGTCATAAGATATGCAGGCATCATCCTTTTGAGGGTCAGAGAAAGGTCTGTCCATCCACTGAGATGTCCAAAAGTGATGCCCAGTCCTGTAACAGAGAGCAGCCCTGCTTGCCCCAGACTGCATCCCACTTGCTAATGGAATTTTGTTTTAAGTATAGTGGCGAGGTCACCCGCAGTGGTTACTTTGTGAGACCTGTGGTAATTACTGTCAGAGTTCATGTTATACTGAGAGAACAGGGAGTGAGAAGTCTGGGTCTCGTGCCGTGATTTAAATTGTGCTCTTAGACTGTGGAATTAGCTTTTCCTTGCTCTGCTTTTCATGGCTTTGAGACGAAGTTAAATAACAGTGTCAGCCTTCCACTGACTTCACAGGCTGAAAGCCTTTCATCATACAACTTTCACCTAAATGTTTCTCCAAAATCATAAGTGCATAAAATACGTCTTGTTCTAGATTATGTCTTAAACAGCAACAGCTGTCTTCACAGTGGGGATTCTTCAACATGTAGGTCCAACAGCAAAAAGAGTAGTATCAACAGACCTAGTAAAAGTTAATCTTTAAAAAAATATTATTCTACTTCTCTATCTGCACACATACAGATTTTTTAATCTGGGCACTTCATTTTGTAAGTACTTGATAATGAAGCAGAAATAGCTGTGGGATTGAGCCAAAGAAATGTGTTGAGTGGTGTTGGAAATGGCTCAGAACCCCAGAGGAGCCGGTGGAGTTGGGATGAGGGCAGGGATGAGTGAGCGGGGAGCAGGGGAGTGCCTGTGTGGTAACAAGCTAAGCAGATACAAATCGTCAGAGTTCACACATAACACACAGTTACATCGGAGTCAAGGGCATACAAAAATATTCATGGGGTAAATGTGATAAAATGTGGCCACACTGAGGGGACAGAGCAGTGTGTGGTCTTCTGAACCCTGGCCATGGTCCACCACGTGTCCGCAACTGCCCCGCAGTTCTGAGGGGAGATGCCATTACCATATGTGGCGAAGCCTTGAAATGGATTCAATTCCAAGGTCCACATCCTGCCTCCAAGGATCCCCTAGAGTCACGAAGACTGTTTCACATGTGGATTCTGAGGCGTAATGGATGGGCATTAAAGAGTGTGGTTGACAATGATCCTATGATGCACTGGTGTCTCTTTTTCTTCCTTCTTTTAGTGTGTTGACATGTGTCCACTAGCATAAATAAGCCTTCCCATCTCTACTGATCTGTTTAGACGCATCAATAAATTCATGTGGGCGAAAAACTCATTTGTCTTTAGAAATGGAAAGAGCGAGTGTTTCAGAAAGAACTGGAGTCGGGGAAGAGGCGTTTTACAAATGATCGATAAATCAGCGTCTAATTTTTTACTAAAATAAGCACTGGCTATTTATACGGTCCGGGTAGAGATTGTGAGAAAGGAATTATAAGATGGAGAGACACAAAGGATCTTTGTATTTTGTTTGACAGCCAGATCTTCAAGCAGATATAAGATGCATGCCTTCCACATCTGTGACTGTGGGTGATTGTTATACAAAAAACCCAAAAAAACTGGCTTTCTTGATAGCCAAGTGGATGATCTGTTTCTTCTACGTCTCTATTAATATTATTACTACTATTACTGTAATTATTAGAATAGTATTAACATATCTGACCATTATAAATATAGAAGGAGCTGTATCTTATGAACAGAATCTAAGGACGTAGCCATTTATGTTGGCGCGCAGAATCTAAGTTGCTAATGCCTTGTCAACTAACGTGGAGTGAGAACAGGGCACCTTATGCCAGGAGCCATTAGCAGGAGGCGGCACCAGTGTGGTTCAGCCTTACAGACAGCAGAGACTAGAGGCAGAGGTTGGAGGCGGGGGAGCTTCTTTCTACTTGTTTCTGCATCTCTAAGTCTTGGGTGATGAGAGAATTTACAAAGAAGAAGAGGCTGCCTCGACTCTGAGGTCCGCCCCTCGTTAACCCGATTCCTTTCCAGAATAATTCCTTGATAATTAGAGGTAGTGTTATGTTGTTTTCCTGGAAAGACCTTAAACTGTTGACAGCTGAGGTCACAGCCTGAATTTAGCCACAGTTGGGGTCACAGATGCTTTTGTTTTCGCACAAGTGGCAATAATCATTTTTTTAAAAGTCTAATGAGTGCATAAACATGAAAACCTCACAGTTAAATTGCCAAGGAAAACACTCCCCCTCTTCTTGGGCTCTGCGCGTGGAAGTCGGAATGCTCAGGCGTGGCAGGAAGGGTCACGGCGAGTAGAGAAGCCGGAAGAACACCAGGAAAGAAGGAAGGTCTAATCTTCGCAATTTTGTCAGTTCACTAAGTCATTTGTCATGTTTCATCGCATCATCCTGAATTCTCCATTCCCCACTGGGGCCCGAGTGATCAGCCCTGAAGCTTTTAGCTTCTCATATGATAGCAAGGCTCTGTTCCCAGGAGCAGAGCAAAGGACATTATATGCTCAAAACTCAAGGAGACTGCATTCCTTTATTTAGCACATCCTATGGGGATGGCCCTGCTCGGATAAACTCCCAGTTCAAGGTGGGAGAGTGACTTATGGAGACAGCGATGGGCCAGGCTGGAGGAGGCAAGACTGTGCCTCAGAGGTGTGAACTGCGTGTCCTGGGAGCCCAGAGGAAGGGCAGGTTTTTTATCATTGAGGGGTGCCATTGGGGGAACACTTTCTGGCTGCTACAGGATCTGGGATGAAACCTAAAATGGGTCAGATTTCAACCAGTGGTGTGAGCGTGGGCAGGAAGGGAATGCTAAGCTGGGGAGAGAGCAGTGAATACCTGAGGATGTGTCCAGGAAGCAGGGGGTGGTTTGCTTGGCTTGAGCATCTGGGATGAGGGAGAAAAGGCTGGAAAGGGAGGATGAGACTAGATCAGGCTGGTCTTTGACAGTGAGGATAAGGAGTCTGCACCTGATTCTATGGGCAGTGAAGGAACTAAAGGAAGTTCCTGCACGAGAGCGGCAGACCTACGGTTCAGGAAGAGGGGAGTTGCTGACCGACTCTCAGGGAGACCATCACAGCCCCTGCCTTCTCTCCTGAGCTGGAGACCCAGATATCTAACCACCTCTTGTGTCACTCCGTCTGGATTTCTCGTGTCAAATCTTGCATCCAGAATGTCCAAAAGTTCTACCATAGTCTAAACTCATTCCTCCTTTTTGAGAAACAGCACATCCACTCACTCAGTTGGTCAGACTAAAAAAATAAAACCTGATCATCCTTAAGTGGCTCGTCTCTCACTTCCCACATCAAACCAGTCATCACATCTGCTAGATTCTCACTCCTACTTCATGAATCTGTTTATTTCCTCATATTCACGGCCATTCCACATCAGCTGATTCAATTTAATTCTATATTTTTCCTCCCTAGTCCAGCCTCCCTGTGGTTATTGTTAATGGCCACTGGTTATTGTTTGAAAACAGATAAGCTCATAGGACTTGGAGATTCTAAAATCTCCATTGGCTCTCTGTTACAAAAGGATAAAACCACCTTTCTCTCCTTTCAATTCTAACGCCTCTACCCCAACGCCCTAACCCCCAACCCCCAATATACCACACAGCATGTATGGGCTTGTGTCTTCCAGTTATACATGCTCGGCATCATTCCCATGCTTCTACACAAAATGCTTGCTCAGCATGGCATGTCCTTTTCCTGCTTGGTGAACTCCTGTTCATCCTTCAAAACCCAGCTGGATTCTTCCCTTTGTTCCTCTTTGCAATGATCAATCAGCGCACTAATCTGTGCTCCAGTGGTGCTAGTGCATAGAATGAGCAGTTTGGCACTTTTAATCTGTTGTGTTGTAACAAGCGATTTTCCCATATTGGTCTCTCACCAGGAGAAAGCTGCTCGAAGGTAGTGACATAGTCTGATTGACATTAGTTGCCCTTCTGTCACCTGCTACTCAGGAGACACTAATCCATGTCTGCAGAATGAATGAAGGACGGAGATGACTACAATTAGATTTGTGGTGTATGGTGGATTACTGATGTACCATTTCTTAACCGAGCTCTCAGATCTCCTCTAAGTTTACTTTTTGTTCTTCTGTAAAATGACTTAGTAAAGATAAAATATCTAACACATAGTCTTCACTTGGTGAATGTGTCATTCCTGCCAACACACACACACACACACACACACACACACACACACACACACACCCCTTTTAAGAGAAATTTTATATCTCTTAAAAGAATAACAATATTACCAACACAGCTTCTGGAAGACAACATGAACTATGTAATACTCTCATCCCAGAATTTTAAACATTAGATTAACTTCTGATCCTTTTAGGAACCCATCTTCCTTCTATAAAATATTCCAATATTAGATTGTTTATTTATCCATTTACTATTTGAAATGGATACTTTTATAAATTTCTTTCCCCCCATTTAGTCTTTCCTCCCCCACCTTTGCTCTCAGCAAGACTAGCTTGGCTATTTATTTTGGGTTTTATTTGCAATATTAGATTTAATGAAGAAGGAACAGTTTTAATGTGGTCATATATTTGGTCTGAAATTCCTACCCTAAAATTCCCCAGCAAAGAGCATATTGGTCCCATTTGTCATCCTTAACAGCTGCCATGCTGATTTGGGCTCAGACTCCTCCAAGAGCTTGTTAGATCATTTGCGACCCATAGTCAAGATCATTCTAATACTGTGAGGCAGAAGAGGTGGGAAGAGTCTCTGTTTGCCTCAAAACTAAATGAAGATTCCTCGAAAGCCTCCCACAAATGCATGTTGACATTCGGTTTGAATGCCACAGCCCCTCCCTCCCTGACCTCGCGTCATCTTTGCTGTGCTCTTGCTGGAGACGGATGGTTGTCCAGATGCATCTCACGACATGATCGAATGGTTGTCCAGATGCATCTCACAACGTGATGTTGTCAAGTACGGAAGAACGACCCCAGTAAAAATCACACATTTTTCAAAATGTAACAAATACCAACTGTAGCTATGTTCATCTGGTTTTACTGACAGCAAGATTTCTCTTTCTAATTAATAAAGAAAAAAAATGAAAGAAAATACTCAAGATCGGAAAGACTGGTGATAACAATGGATATATTTTTCAAAGAGCCCCCAAGAGAGCTCTTCTTGGGTTTCTGTAACTATCCTTAACTGAATTGTAAAAGAAGTGGTATCACCTCAGTTACTGGTTGCTGAACCCCTAACATTTAACAGAATAACCGAGATCAGTCAAGTGGGAACTCAGTGTTCCCTACTTCCTGGTCTCAGCTTCAAACTCTGGAGGGGAATCGAGCCCTGTGTGCTGATTCTCCTTTCTGACTCATTATGGTCCTCGCCGTCTCTGCTCTTCTCCACCAGCTGCCTTGGGAACCATTCCACATCTCCTTGTGTAGCCGGGGTCTTACAAGGATGCTGACTTTTCTGTGGTGGAGAGAGATGTCAATTGCTTTAATTGGGTCTTCCTTTTCTTCCATTTCAAAATCACTTGCACTACAAGCTTATCTTTTCCCTTTCAGCACTCTATTCTGAAACACCTTCTCTGCCTCATTTGATGCAAATTTTATGACATTGCCTGTTGGCAATTTGTCACTAAAAAGAGACTCAAAAAAGGGATGAGTTATGAATGTAGTAACAACGGTGAACTAGGAACATGAGGCTTGAGAGGAGTCTGGGTAAAACATTTGTGTTTGATGATTTAATTGATTAGATGTTAATTTGGCAAGGAAACAGATAACACTTGATAGATTAATGTATTCCAGATTTTTTATTTCTAAATCCATACTTAAGGATGGATTTGAAGGGTTTTTAAAAATATATCCTTAAGGAGCAGGTTACTGGTATAAATTGTTCTTAAAGGAGGAGGGAGAAGGTAGGAGAGCTGAACTGTAGTCCAGTCTTATCATTGAGTACAGTAAGCCAGCAGAAGGGAAAAGAGCATGAGGCCCAGAGCATGGAAGTTTACCCTGGGCCAGCATCCCATCTCCTCATATCCCATTGGCTGCAGTCAGTCACATGACCATGCCTAGCTGCAAGAGAACCTGGGCAGTCTGCACCAGCTGCATGCCCAGAAAGAAGAGGAAACCAGCTCCAGCGAAAACCAGCTCTGGTGAACAGCTAGCTAATGCAATCAGAGGACCAGGGCCAAGACACATCATCTCTGGGCCTGAGTTTACTACTGACCTGTAAGATGAAGGGATGATGCCTAAGATTCTGCTTGTAACTCTAACCTCTCTGATTCCAGATGGGCAGCAAATCACTCATCCGATTCTGCTACACCATTTGCAGTTAATTCTTTTTTTAAATTATAGTTGGTTTACAATATTGTTAGTTTCTGGTGTACAGCAAAGTGATTCAGTTTTATATATACATATCTGTGTATACACACACACACACACACACACACACACACACACACATATTCCTTTTCAGATCCTTTTCCATTATAGTTTATTAGAAGATATTGAAAATAATTCCCTGTGCTCTACAGTAGGACCTTGTAGTTTATCCATTTTATCTATAGTAGTGTGTATCCATTTGCAGTTCATTCTTTAAGGAATTTTCCAACGATTAAAAATTCTTTTTAAAAAACTAGTAAGAAGTGGGCTTTAGCACTTGTGTTCAAAGGAAGTGTTTCCTCAGATTTCTTTCCTATTCCCATGACTTGGGATGAGACAGGTTTTTCTTTCCCCTCTCCCCAGCCCCTTATACCTTTTCTGGGAAATAAACACAAGAGAGATAAAACACCAAGAGAACATCACCACAGCCCCCTCCCCGCTACAAGGTAATTTTGAACTCGAGCCAGCTCGCTGTAGGATGGAGCCAGGCATTCTGGCACATCCCTTTGGAATTCTGAAGCAGGAGTGCTGACAGTTGAGACCGAGGCCGTGGTGAATGGGGCTGCGGATGGGGCCAGTGCTGATTAACGACTTACACACAAGCCGCCCAAAGAATGCTGGCTCTTGCTGGGGCGGTGATGTCATCCCTAGCAACAGGTGGCAGCCCTCTTTCTCCCAGCCCTGCTCCCGGAGGTCCTAGTGTTCCCAATCGTGAATGAGAAACAATAAGGCAACCACAAGGTTAACTGCCACTTTCACTCACTCTTTTGTGGATCGGGGGGCCTTTCCCAGAGCCGTGTCACTGGCTTGAACCGGTTTCTTTTTTTCTGCTGCCCGAATGTCAGACTCTCATATAAAAGTGGATCTTGAGCAACTTTTGCCACCGAGACCCTTTCAAGAGCAGCTGGTGATATGTGTGCTTTCCTTGTGTAAACAGACGTGAACCTGCCTCAGGGAAAGGTGGTGGGATGGGGGTTCTGCCTGGGGATGCCCCTTAGGAAAGATCATCAGAGAAGCATGAAACCTGCACTGGCTGGGGGGTTGGACTTTCACCTGTTTGTCTCCTCTGGTTTGGGAGCTCAGTGTATCTTCAGGACTGGATGGCCAGACAACAAAGCCGTAAGAACTCGCTAGGAGTTCTCAGAGAGAGCGGCCAAGTGGAATTTCTCATAGTCGCTGTCCCAGGATTGAGGTTGGTTGCATGTGACCTCAATTTATCGCTCTCAATCCTGTTAACCAGGAAGGGAGCCTTTTACAAATGCACATCCTCAGTACCGTCTAAGAGCTCAGCCCGCAAAGTGGAAGACACAAAGGAGAAAACGTGATCCCTGCCTCCAGGAGGTCTGTTCAGTCTGTCAGAGTGGGCCCGGGAATCTCTGTGTTTGCAGGGATCCGGGTGGTTCGGATTCACTCTGGCCTCAAGCAGTGGGCCTGGCCTCTGGTGTAGAACTAGAGATGCAGGAAAGTGGGAGAAATAACCTGGACTTTGGGCTCATGCAGTGTCGGTTTGAATCTGGACTTTGCTGCCCTCAAGCTGTGTGACCTTGATCAAGCCATCTTGCTTTCCTGAGCCTGGCTCTCCAATAATCTGTAAACAAGGGAAACCACATCTTCCTCCAGGATCATTGTGAGGTTTAGAACAAATGTGTGTCAAGCTCCTAGCACAGCACTGGACATCAAATCAATTGCTTACTAATTTATATGAAGCCTCAATTTCTTCAATCTCTTATCAGTAAACTGAGATTTGGACTAGATGACTTTGAAGCACCTTCTAAGCTTTAATATTTCATGGTGCTCCTCTGGCATTGGGGTCCGCTTTCAGAGTGGGTTGTGTCCAAGCAGCACGAGAGGTCCCCCACTGGGGAAGGAGCCCCTGGGCCCGGCTGAAGTGCAGAAGTTGTAAACCAAGCGAGACGCTTAGACGACAGTGCCAAAGGCTGCCCAGTGAGGACGTGGCTGTCTTCAGTGATTTTAATTTACAGGATTACCGGGGGTCCTGTAAAACATCCCTGGCTTTCCAAGTCACCTTTTATGGTTCCATCAACCATGATTTATCTAGATCCTTTTTCAGCTTTTTGATGGTTTCACACTATTCTATGCCCTAAGATAAAGCATCTAAGTTGACTTTTGCCATCTCAAGTAATTCTTTCTTGCACTTGTTGTAAACTAATTCTTTCACCCTTCAGAGCTTGGGCTTGGTTTCAGACAGACTGATCTCAGCCCCAGAGCTTTCTAGCTTTGTGATCTCGCACAGCCACTCAGTGCACCTGAGCCCCTAGAGCAGTGATCACAAAATGTATGTCGCACAGTTGTGCAAATGAAAATGAAATAATTCATGCCCCACCAGCAGTACCCTTCTGAATTTCACAGGCAAGCCCATGTTCATTGTGCCCATCCATGCCACTGTAAAAATACAGATTTTGACCATATGCCTTCTTTTGTCTGTTGCTCCCAGACCTGGTCTGTCCTACACAGAATCCATACTTTAGACATGTCAATTGCCAGTGTCTTAATACTTTGCCTGTCCCGGCTATGGCACATAGGAGCAAATGGCCCATCTTTCCTATCTGGCTTAGGAAATTTGGCCAGCCTTCTCTTCCGGAGGCTGGTGGCAATATAACAACAGTGAGAGCGTATGTTTGGGGACAGGCAACCCTGGTTTCCAATTCCAGCTCCATCACTTACTGGCTACAGGCCCTCAGACAAATCATTTTGCTGTGTTCCTGATCCATAAAATGGGAATAATCATGCCAACCTCGCAGTGTGATTGTGATGATTATAGGAGAACATGTCAATGAACCACAAGGCAGCTAGCTAATACTGCTGTTGTTTCAAACAGGCAGCATGGGCTGCAGACAGAAAGTGGATCAGAAGTCAAAGAGCCAGTTTTGCCAACAACTGGCCAGATGACTACAGAGGAGCCATGTCTGTTTTCTTAGCTGTCAAAAGGCATATTTCTTCTATGGGTTCCATAGTGGTGCTTCCTGGCTGAAAGGGGATAACAGGGAAGTTGCGTCCTTATTTTTATTAACATTCTAACTATTCTTTTTGGTGCTGCCCCAAGATGGCTTTCGTTCCTGATGACTTGGCATCTGCTTTCTAGACATGCTTTTGAGGCATAAGCAGCCTCTAGTTTATCTTCAGTGAATGTGCTTGTGATCAGGGTGTTTCATTCCCATTGGTTGGAATAACTGCTTTCCGTTCTGGAGTATTCCTTACGAGCAGACTTCCCGTTCGCCAATTTCAGTTGACCTGATAATGATCAGCACTAAAACTAGTGTCCCTCCCTGTCCGATTAGACAAAACCACTAGGCAGCCCTTTCTAGATACACATCTGCGACCGCATTACATGTTTCTTTATTAATGAAACACAGCAAATCACATCCTTTTAGAGGATTCTCGAATTACCTCTGGGAGGAAGTACTTTGTTAATGAGCTGAACTGCCGTGTTTAGGGGATGAGCTGTGTTGCTATATCAGGTGTCCTTTTGAGCCCGGTGCCCGAGTGCCTGGGAATTGGGGCCAAACAGTGTTTCATGACAGTTTCCTGAATTCCATGGTTTGAAATTTTTTGTAGCGAAGCGAGTGCTAGATTATTTACACAGTGATCACATCTGCAGAAGAGATGGCTTGAATTTCAAAAGAGAAAAAGCATTTTATAAATGGGTCACACCTGTGGCGGGGAAGCGAGACAGGTTAGGGTAGACAAATTGTCTGGACACAAAACCACTCCGTGTCTAGCTGGAGCTTACTCATAGGACAAGAAGAAGGCTCCGGAAGCCTCCAGTTCCCAAGCTGATAATCAGTCACGTCACTCCCTTCTTCAAAACCCTTAAGTAGCTTTCCATTGCTGTAAAAATAAATTTTTTCAAAAATCCTAAACCCAGCATGCAAAGCCCCTGCCTGCTCCTCTAGCCTCATCCCGCCTCATTGCTTCCTGGCCCACTCTTTATGAGTCATAGTGACCACCTTTCATTTGCACTGGTTCACGGAGCTCTTTTCCCACCACAGGTTGGTACTCCATGCTGGTTACTGCCGAGACGTTTCTCGCCTTCTCAGGCGGACCAAATTGTGCCCGTCCTCCAGGACTCATCTCTGAGGCTTCTTGCTCAGACTGACCTTTCCTGTACGCTCCAGTCTCAGTCTGGTCCCCTTTTATCCATTTCATTGTGCTCACTGGTTTTCCTTCCAAGCACTTACTGTAGTGTCCAATGCTATCTCCCTGTGCTTATTTGTTTAATAATTTGTAGGAAATTATTTGTTTAATGTGTGTCTTTCCTACTGGACTGTAAATTCTAAGAGGGCAAGGATTGTATCTGCTTTGCTCTTTGTTATATTCTATTTATGTCTGAGTAAAGGGCTTAGGCAATGATAGAGGCTTATTAGATAATTTCTAGAATAAATTGCTGAATGAATGAGGCCTTGGGCAGGGTTAATCATGAAGCAAAAAAGGACAAAATATACAGTGAGTACGCTGTCATCCCCAGACTCTCCACCTGCCTAACCGTGGTCCACTTGCCCCAGCATCCTAGTGTCATTATCCCACTGGAAAGACCCTTTCAGGGTTAAGCTCTCCATCCACATGGTCTGCAGGCTGCCCATTGCTGTATGGGCAGGAAAAGCTAAGAGAAGCATCTTTAGAGCAGAAATGAATTTTGCAATGTTTCCAAACATTGGAATAAATACTGCTGAAGACCCTACCCTTTATTTTAATTGCTGGTGATTTATGGTAGAACGTCTCTGGCAATGATACAGGTATTTAGTCCCTGGTGACAGAATGAAAGCAGGTCTTAGTACCAATTAGAATTGGAATTATGTATATATACATATATACACACACACACACACACATATATATAATTATATATACATATATATACACACACACACATATATATATATATAAATAATTAGAATTTCTATTAGAATATATATTATCCAGCACAGTTGTCCCAGCCTCTTTGTCTCTTTGTGATCTAACCAGATACACAGATTGGGTAGCTTGTTTCGAGGAGGGGGACTGTTGATGGAACATGATCTGAAATCCTTGAATCAGAAGAAGGAACTGGGATATGATGATTATACTCGGAAAACAAAGGAGCAATCCAGTGTTTTCCATTAAGTATTCTAAGAGGTACCATGCAGAACAGGAGAAGATTTTTCTGTGTTTTGCTGGAAGGCTAGACTAGGTGAGCTTTATAGGGATACACATTTTCATGACTACAAGGAGGAGCCTATGATCCCATTTTGGATTCAGAATTGAAGGGGGACCTGTCATGAAGCTGTAAGGAGAATTCAGGTAGAGTTTGGCAGACCATTTGGTAGGGATATTGTAAAAAGTATTCATGCATCGGTTCTGAAATGAGCTATAAAGTTCCTTCCAACTCTGGGAGTTAGTAATTCTATTCTGCTTGGGATTATTACTAAAAACCATTCATTAGTTTGATTTGGCTTTGGCTTTAGGCTACTTTCCTTGAGGCCTTGGGATCAGAAGGTCAGACTAGTTTTCTGAAGTGATTTAAAAGGGGAATTAAATTGAAATTAGATGACTTCCTCAATTTCACATGGCTAACTCATAACTCAGTACTTGGCAAAGAAGTCATAAACCAGAAAGCTTTTCCCAAGTGTCATTTTCATTTTTATTTTTACTGTTAAATATGCAGTTACGTTCAGTGTAACAAACACCAATGAACACATTACGTGTATTCACTCAGCAAGCCTTTACTGCGTGTTAACTGTGGGTCAGGCTATATTAGACACTGAGGACATAGACTTTGTCATTAGGAACTCATAGTCAAGTTCAGACAAGTGCATCAGCCATAACAATCCCAGTGGTATGGGATAGACATTAGCATATGACACTATGTGAGTGCATAGAAGACTGTAAGTCATTCTGGGGGAGAATAAGGGGTCAGGGCGTTCCAAGCGGAGGTTAACTTGTAGGCATCCAAAATGCAAAAAAAGGATGAGCTATGATTTCTGTCCTCCAAGAGTCTGCAGTTCACTTGCTCTTTTGGTGTCTAGAAGCTGCCTGCATATTCACAAGGTGCTATGTTAGTGCTTTATGTACTGGGCTATTATCTTTTTTCCTTAACTACAATGTGATCATTATAAATTACTTCTCAACCTAGTCTGGACTCAGATTTGCAATTAAAAAAAATTCTTAGGAGCCTGGAATGGAGATGGTTCCAGATCTGAAGACTGGTATGAAACCAGGTGAGTAAGGAGCCCGCCTTGATTTTTCCTGGGCTCTTCCACATTTGCCCCAGAAACACTTACCGTGGTCCAGACAAGGTGCTAGATGTGATGTGAGGAGCGATGAGGAATTTGGAGACGTAGTGAACAAAGTACCGTGACATCAGTGCCTTCAAGGACTGTGAGCTCCTGAGATTCAGGGCAAGGAGACGAAGAAATTGATAGGTGTGTACTCTGGTGCACAGAGAAGTGTGGATCCTAGTGCAAAAACACCGAGAATCTAGGGTCAGTTATGTTGCTACTCCCTCTTCCTCCCCTACCTGCCCCAACCTGCCTCTTAGCTCTGAATTGTGTTTCTTCACTTGCTTCTTAAAGGCACAGAATAATCTAGAAATATATATATATATATATGATTAGTGTTTTGGAAGGCACAGGATAAATAAGTTATGTTCATTAAGATGTTTTCGTAATTAGTACCTCCTCTGAGAATGAGATCTGCTAGGTTTTATTCCTTGTTCATCCTCTGAAATTGATCTCCCTCTGACTCAATTTTCTCATCATTTTAATGGGATAAGAATGCTCGTTACCCTCACAGTTTAAAAAGGCATCGTGAGAATTCACTTCTCCCGGCTTGAGCAGCTGGGAAATCTAATTCTCTAGCAGGAAGCCCGAGTGTTGCTCTCTTTGTGATCCTTGAGAAACATTTATCGTCCATTTGCTCTACTGAGCAGCAAGAAGAACTCATCTTCTTGGGTTCAGAAAGAAGCTCGTCTGCGCCATTGCAGGAAGAAAACAGTTCCTGAGAGCGCGGCTAGGTCATTTGAGAATCTGCTCTTTGCGTCTGATGGTGGTGAACTTCTCAGGATAGAAATAGGACCTAAAGTCCATCTCAACAGCACTTAAACTTAGAACTCAATGGATAGCAATTAGGAAAAATTTAAAGCACACCCGGGAGGCTGCAAAAGTAAATATTTCTCTGGGCAGATGTGTTATAGCTGAATTAACTGGGTGTTTGTGCAACTGCAATGAATCGGAGAGATAACAGTCTTTATTGCCTGTAGATGTAGCCTGTGATTTCAAAATACAAGTGGTGTTAACTGTTCCCAATAGAGGTTCAGGCAGTTTGCTGAGCAAAACCGTTGCGGCTGCTGGGTTGTAATCATACCGCCTTAGGTTATTTGTCCAATTCTAAGTAATGAGGTTCCCATCACCCTCCATTTGAGGTGTGTTTATCTTATGAGAACTTGGGTCAAATTGAACTTAAATTTCACTTGATCGTATTCTCCGCTAAGAATCATTCCTAGAGGAGTTAAACACAAGATTGATTTCTCTCACAGTAATCCTTGTTAAAAGTTTTTGCAGGAGAAAAACAAATGATCTCCCCTTTGCGGTTGATTGGGTAGTTTGTGGCGATGCTTCCAGCCTCTCACTTTCACAGGCGAGAAAGCTGTAAAAACAGGATGCTGCTGCCTGCATGCCTGGTCTTTTCTGTCTTCTTCCTGAGACCACTTAATGGGAGTAGCATATTGTGACATTCCTTACAGGACAGAGCCACAGGAGAGGGGGCGATGCGTGTAGAAGGGGAGGTTCCGAGGTCCAGAGGAAAGAAGCAGGTAGTGCCTGTAAAGCAGTGAGCAGCAGCTATCTGCTCTAGCTTCTGCTAACTGTTGTTGCCTTTGCGGTACTACAGTGCACTTCACCAGGATAAAGGCTCTACTGCCAATGGGAATGGTTTAGTTCTGGTCCAGCCAAGGCAGGGATAAGGCAGGTGTTCACATGGGCTCATCACCTGCTGTGCTCCAGTCTTCACACTACATGCTTTTATATGTATGATCATAATTTCTACTTACA
Organism: Camelus ferus; assembly: GCF_009834535.1. Lineage (NCBI taxonomy): Eukaryota > Metazoa > Chordata > Mammalia > Artiodactyla > Camelidae > Camelus > Camelus ferus. The sequence goes on along the minus strand of NC_045705.1, from coordinate 9,938,355 downwards.
GTCAGGTTGGAATTGTCCCGCACCTAACAGATGAGTAAAGAGAGTCCAGTATCACATAGAAAGTCAACAGCGAGGCTTGAGCTAGAATCCAGTCTGTTGGATTCTGGTCATTTTAACTTAGGTTTGGCTGAGGGCAGCATGATTGCCACAAAGGCAGTTCCCACCCAGGCACACGAACCGGGCAGGCATTTGGACCCAAATGATCACACCTGGAAAGTTCCTGAAGGAGGTAAGGGTCCCTGGTGCATAGCCTAAAAGCATTCAGTATATTTTCGTTGACTCAATAAATGAGATGAAAGTTAAACCGGGCTTTGAAGTTGATAAGGTTAAGGAGAAGTGGATCTTAGTCCAAGCATGACTTTAATTATGAGATGGCTGGACAGTCTCATTCATTGTTTATCCTTTTTTTTATCCACATCTCTGTATTGGGGTCCGAAATGTAAGGGACTTTAATCATTGTCCTATTTTGTGAAAGTAATGCTTTTTAATTTGAAATAAGTCTTTTAAAGTTGTCTTACTTGGATCCTCTCATTTTCATTCATTCTCTCAACTCATGGCTAGAAGTTGTTATGTGTAGGCACCGCACAAAGGAGGGTTAGGGCCAGAAAGAGAGGCTGGGATCTGATCACAAAAGGCCGTGAACATCGGGTGGGGCTAAGACTTTGTACTCAATAGACTGTGAAGATCTGGTGGCAGGGAAGTCACAGATGATGATAAATGGATGAGCTACGTGGTTGGAAGTTGTCATTATCCCTGTTAAGATGCAGACCCTGAATCAGAGCGGCTGTGTGACTTGCATAAAATCATAGGGCATCTAAGGGGAGAAACTAAGGTTTAGCCTTGTTCTCTGGGCTCTGGAGTTTTCTGCGCTCTCCTCCATTACAGTCTTTCTTACCAAAGGCCACTAATGCCTTAGCAAACAACAGGGGCAGAGTCAAACAAAAAAAAAGAGAGAGAGAGAGATCTGGAAACTTCCATCTATGGACTTGCACAGGAGAGCCATTTACTCAGGTGGAAGATTACAACTGAGCAAAAGGAATACGGACATAAGAGGTGCTTACCCAGAGGACCAGAGAGCTGTTCTGATCATCTCATTTGCAGGAGATTAATATCTACTCCGAGATTTGAATTCAGTCCATTGACTCAAATGAGATTAGATGGCTTCACACTAACCTCTTTGGTCTCCTGGTAGAAGTTACATCTGTCTCCCTAGAGTTTCCCACCAGCAGGCTTTGCTAGGGCACCAGACTTGTAACTGATGTTTCCTGACAGGTGGCACATAAGGTTCCTGGGTTTTTGAAAGAGAATAGAGAATTCTAAGGTTTTCCTGAGCTTCCGTCTATTCCAAACTCTCTGTTTTCAAATTCATTATTTATTTGTTGAGTATGGACAGATAGGTAAAATTATTAAAGGTCAATGTACTTAATAACTACATAAGGAGAGAGTAAGGAACACATCAGTTGTTGCCTTGCAGGTGCTTTTGTCCACCTCATCTCATTTCAGAGTCACAGTGGTCCCACGAGGTAGACATGAGCATTCCCTTTTTATGGATGAGGAAAGAAATGGAAGCTCGAAGAGTTTGAGTTACTTGCTCAAGATCATTTAGCCTGGAAGTGGGGAAGCTTGGAACCAAACCTAGATCTTTCTTGACTCACATCCACTGCCCTTCGGGCCGGCTCCCAGATGGACAGCACCCACAAGCTTTTCGTCAAAAAACCCTTATTGAAAACATTCACCGTGAAAATGAAAGTGGAGGGAAAAGCATGCAAAAAATATTTAATGCCAGGGCAGGAGGGCTTCCGCGGTGTTCATGAATGTTTTGCATATAGGCATTCCTGCTTCTGGGCGACAGTCAGACGGTCATTTATTGAGGGGCTGCTACGTGCCGGGCACTCCTGCAGGGGCTGCAGATGAGGCAGTGCATAAGACAGAGACAGACGGAGCTCCTGCCTTTGTGAGGCTCCCATCCTAGAGAAGGAGTTAAGACAATAGATAAGGAAACAAGTAAACAGGATAATTTCAGACGGTAGGGTCAGAAGTAAATACAACAAGGAGGGGGAGACTTGAGGTGCAGAGGAGGACAGTATTTTCTCGAATGATGATATTTGAACTGTGGTCTGTGCGGTGAGGAAGGAATGAACCGTGCAGATATGGGGATGGAGGTGGGTGGGAGGGAGAAGTATTGCGGTCAAGGGCAGGGCAAGGACAAAGGCTTAACGCAGAAATAAGCTTTGCACGTTCAAGGAAAAGGAAGACTTGCCAAGTAGCTGGGATGTGACAATAAATTATCAATATTTTGGTGAATTGAATTGAATTTGTTAAGTATGAAGACTGCTTTCAAAAGAAAGTGATTAACAGGGAGACATGGAAGAGAGGACGTAACCTGAGAAGATAAACCCTCAGAGAAGATGCAGCTGAATCCAAATGATCAGGGCCCGGTCTTGGCAGAGTTCTTAAGAGAAGTGTGGTGTTTGAATCCCTGTTGGGTCTCCTTCAGTTAATGGGGAACCCCGATGGCACTTAATTGAATTGATCCTATAACAGCTCAGTGGCTTAAGACAAAAACACTGTCCACTCACCAAATTTGCATTTTTCTGAAGCAGGATTTCAGTGGAAAGACTTGATGGGGCCCCCAACCCCCTGAGAACTGAAAAGCAAGTATAGACCCTTATCTGAAGATGCTTTTCCAGCAAATGAAATAATGAATGAGAGATAGAATAGAAGACAGAATAAATTAAATTCCTATAATGAAAAAGAATATGGAAAATATATATGTATAAGTGAATCACTTTGCAGTACACCAGAAACTAACGCAACATTGTAAATCAACTATAAATCTGTAAATTAAAAACAAATAACAAAATCATTTCTATGCTTTTTCAAATATTTTGGTTGAATAATGAAGTCATTTTACATGAAATAGTGGAAAATAAAATTGAACAGGAAGAGAAATCTTGTATCCTCGTGGTTAAGAAGAAGGATTCTGGAGTCAGACAACTGGATCAAGTTTGATATCCCTCACTAAGTGCGTAACCTAAGTTGCTTGGTCTTGCAAAGACTCGATTTCCTCCTCGGCAAAATGGGGATGACAGTGGTATTTAGCATTTTAGCAACAGAAATTTGAATTGCTAGGAGGATTAAATGAGCTATTGCATGTTCAGTGTTCAGCATACCACTGGCCACATGGAGAATAATCAGAAAAGGGTACCAGTTGTCAGCTGTGTTAGGGAAATGCATAACTATGTGAGGAGGACAAAAAGCAGTCATAAAGCAGTTCTGAGTGTTTTTGAGCAGGGGCAGCACCTAGTCGGAGCTAAGCGCTGTGGAACCTGACAAGATGCTGTCCCTCTCCGAGCCTTAGTTTCCCACCTGCAAACCTAAGGGGATGTCAGGCCGGGTGGTAAACACCCTCAGACGTGTCATGCCTTGCAAATTTACCGTTTGGATAAGTTCATCACAAGAAACCTGGCATTCAGTTGCGATCTGAAACTCTGGTGATCAACCATCCTGATTTGCCCAAGACTGGGGGGTTTCTTGGGACACAGAGCTGGGACTTTCAGTCCTAAAACCGGCAAGGTTGCTCACTCCGCAAAAAGGGATGCTTCCAAGAGGAGGCAGAGGGAGTAGGAAGGAAGCTCTGTTTAAATGGTAACTGACTGGTGTTCTCCTAGCTTCCCCTACCTGTTCCTTTGTTGGGCTCAGGTACTTGCTTGTAACGTGGTCTTGGTCCCTTTTTTCTGAGCCTGAGAAGAATGGAGAGGGGAACTTTTCCCACTGTCACCTACGATGTTGTTTCTTGACATGTAAAACGCTTTCATGTTAAAAGTTAAGAGAGCACCTTAAAGGAGAAAGATATTATTTTCTTTCCATTTCCAACAATAGATAATACAGAATTCCAAGATTTCCCTAGGATGTCCTGAAGTAACTTTGGGACAGGACTGGGGTCCTTCTTGCCTGTATGCTTTTGTTACTGACTTTAAGCTCATACTGCTACCACAAGACAGGCCATTAAATCAAGAGACAAGGTGTTGGGGCAAGGAATAGCGACTTTATTCAGAAAGCCAGCAGAAGATGGTGAACTAGTGTCCCAAAGAACCATCTTACCTGAGTTAGAATCCAGGCTTCTTTTATACTAAAAGGGGTGGGGGGTGTGGTTGGTTGTTGCAAACTTCTTGGTGTCAGAATGTAGCAGCTGTCCACGTCGGTCACAATGTTTCTGTAAACCTCCAGTAAGACAAATGTTATTCTCTGTTCTGTAACTTTTTGTCTTTCTATGAATAGGAAAGGATTATACCTTTAAAGGTGAGAGCCTTGAGAATAGACTATCTCCTATATCTCAGGCTAGAGGCAACATTCCTGACTTATAGCAAAAGCAATAGAATCCAAAGGTTAAAGTAAAAGAAACAGATCCAATATAGAGGCAGATTTGTTCTTCCCTTTTGCCCCTTTCCCTGTCCCATGAGAATGTGATGAAACGTTCTCTCTTCCTCGTCTGGCTGACAAACTACTCATTTCAACCAAGCGACCCCATCATGAGAAGGCTTCCCTTGCACCCTCAGGTGGAGATCAAGGCTGACTCTTCTGTGCCCCCACGTTACCTTTCCGCATAATTCTAACTGAGCCTTTAACAGCTTAGCTATAATTATTTATCCACTGACAATATTGTCAGCATTCCCCGAAGGCAAGTATCCCAGTGCCAAGACTAGAACAGTAGTTTGTGTTATATTAAAAACCCAGAGCCCAGAATGACTGATGAGACCATGGAATGCATCCTGCCCTCTGTCCTGTCTGCTGCTTCAGTTGGTTAATGCAGAACCTTCTAGCAATTTTCTTTTCCATGGGAGAAATGAAACCCATTAATGTAATTTCAAACCTTAGTCTGTCTAGCTTGAGTTCCAGGTTTTCTAGTGCCAGGGCACCAGTGTGACTCGCAAGAATTAAAATTGCAGCAAAATTAAGTAATCTTGTTGAATGGATGCTAAACCAGGTGCCAGTTCCATGACATGTAGCATCAACATGTACAGGTACTAATTATCCACTAATTACAACCACAGCAGAATTGAGCTCATTTTCACTGAGAAAGAAGGACTGACACAGTGTTGTGAATGCTTTAAAAATCCACTCTCAGCCCCTGTATGCCCAGCCATTTGTTCAAAAGATACTGAATTTCTCAGAGTGCCAACAAAGAGGGTGACATTTTCTTTAACACGGAGTAGCATGTTTCTTCGGCTTGTTAGTTTGTAAATGGGTACCTCTTGGGTACTCACCCAGTACAAACTGTTAGCCTCAAAGAGGGGATGCTAAATTGCTGAAAATATAGAAGGAACATTTTGCAACCCTGTTTCTGGCCCCTCTGCTGGATTGCATGGGAGGGATGGAGGTCAACCTTGGGACAACAAGGAAAGGAGTGAGAAAGAGAGATGGAGAAACCTGAACACGGGTGCCCAGCTGACCCATGACCAGAGGCAGCCTTGAATTTCCAATTTGCCCCATTTCAGGTCTGCATCACTGTTCTCATCCCTGAAATAGGAAGAAAACCTAAACAAGCTTCTGCCACCTCTACCGTGGCAACCCGTAAAAGGAAAGCCAAACGAGTAATTATAGGATGCTAGCTGAAGACACAAATGCAGGAGTCAAACAGAGCTGGCTAGTAGTGATGCAACGCTCAATAAATGACATGCATTTATATTGCTTTTTTCCATAAATGTGGAATAATTAAGATCTAGAGACATGATACGGTGGTCTTCCAGGCTGCCCACCTTCCCCCAACTCCCCACACTGGCTCCACCCCCACAGCCAGGATTAGCTGCTCTCTGATTTTGCCTCAAGTTTTACTCTTTCAGTGATTCACTCACTTACTTGCCAGTTCTTTTGGTTTTGCTTTTGTTTTTCATTTTCTGAACAAGAAACTAAAATGGCATCTAGGTCAACCTTTCAGTAGGATATGCCTGAGATACCCCGCTAGTACACTCTGTTTTATGGATTTTTGGTTGCGTTTTAGAAAGATCAGTACATTAGCCCCCAGCCAGGAGTGTGATTCTGCAAGGCCCTTTGACTCATCTTCCATTTAGAGATTCACCATGGAGTGCTTGGAGGACCTAGAGAAATGAGAGGCTGGCTGCTTTTTGCAACCTCCTCCTTTCTGTTTTTCACACCCCGTCCCCCCAACACTGTTTTAATGTTCTTTGAGAAAGGAAACATGGCTGAATCCTCTCTGACAGGTTAGGAATCTGCTTCTATGTGACAGATTCTTGGATAAATAACATTACTTAGTTAAACAAAAAGTAAAGGCAAAAAAGAAATAAAATATATATTAGAAAGAATCAAGAAAAACTCATTAGCATGGGCAATCTGCCATCTCCCCCCTGCCCCATTAACCTCAATTAACCACCCAGACTGCAGACTCTGACCTATGGTACCAAAAAATATGGCTTTATGAACTTGTAACATTGTACAGTAAAAATCCAAAATACTAATTATCTCAGCACATAATTCCATTTTGAATGTATTTGGAAGCTTTTCCCAAAAGGCATGGAAGCTTTTGCAAACCATAATGTAAAATGCTGAGTGGCATTCCCACATAAGTGGCCAATTACCTGCTTTGGGTGGTTCTGATCTCAGGTTTGTCATCTCTGATGTGGGGACAGTAATAACCCCCTCAGAGGTGTTTGGTCAGAAATGACCCAGAGGACGTGTTCCTGCAGCTGTGCTCTGCACACTTCCATGAACATTTTCGATAGTACAGTTTATTCACCCAATAGGCAAATACTTAATTGATTATCATCCATATGCCAGGCACTTTGAAAGATACAAAGATTAGCTTAGGCTCTTAAAACATGAATATTAAATGAATAAAAACATGGTTGCCCTGGAGAAGCCACAGTCTATTGAAGGAAACAAACACCCAAACAGAATACAAAGTGATAAAGCTATAACAGAACTGTTTAAAAATTTCTCTACAAAAGAGCAGAGGGAGTGTACAACTCCTCCCTGAATTGATACAGCATTTTTCCCAAGGAAAGGATTCTAACTCCTCGTTTACTTCCACTTATATTTATAAAGGAAAAAAAAATGTATGTTACCCCTAGTGAGGAAGGGGTTAATTGCTCCCCCTTTAAATCATTGCTAAGTCACAGAGGAAGAAACTGAGGCACATACCATTTTTAAAGGCTTGCACAAAGTTGCTGCATTTGTTGTTGAATGATTAAGCACAAATTTCATCGTTCTTGCAAGAGATGGTACCTTTCCCCAAAGAAATACCGGAAAATTCCATGAATTCAAACTTTTTTTTGAGGAGGATTCTACAGAATGTGGATTCTAAAATATTTCAGGAAACACTCGTTTACAGCTTCCAAATAAACACATAAGGTTAATGTTACTATTAACAAAATGTTGCCAAACAAAAGACCTGCTTGTGCAGACTGGAATGAATAGTTACCTAGGTCGTTTGCAATTAGAACATCAAAATGGTGGTTGTTAAAATTGAAGTGCTTTGCAAATGGTTTGTCTGGAGTACATTAAATATTCCCCTGAGACCTTATTAATTTACCTATGTGGTACAAAGGTAAACTTCAACCAGCCACAGAATTATTACAAATTCTCAGATAGGTGGAATGAAAAATAATGAGGTTTTACAGTGTATATATAAATTTAGGACAAAAGAAATGATTGAATTATGTGAAAATTAACTGGAAAATGTGTGATATAAAAAACAAACAGTGTTGTCAGTCTTCTGATAACTTTCAAAGCTTTTCATAACAAGTGATATTTTCCCCAGATTTGTTTTAATTGGGTTTCAAAGCATTGCTCCCGCCTACGACCTTGTATAAGTCAGAGCAAAGATGATCTTCAAGAGCTGCATGCCTACAAAGCACGTGTGTGTTTTCAAGACTTTGCACATCCTCTGAGTAATTTACACTTTGTCCATCCTCCTGACTTTATCTGTCACGTGAAAACAGATGTAGAGAGAAATTATTTGCAGTGAAACCATTTCTAAGGGGAGTTCAGTGGTGGTTTTCACACCTCGGGAGTGTGGCAGGAATTAAAAAACTTTATGGTGTTCGTTTGATTAAGCAGAAGGAAACTTCAACTATTCGTTGCTTGGTTATTAAGTTCTCAAGACATTGTCAGAGGTAACCAGTCTAGAGACAGTAAGGTTTTCCTTTAGGATCTAACCAGAAATAGCATCCCATCGCTTTTAGGGTTTTTAATAAAAATAGAAGATAATGCACTGCCTTTTATAGATGCTGTTTCTATTTCTTAAAACAGTATCTGCTAAGTGCAGGGCACCACATTAAGCATGTCCTCTGGGTCGTTTCTAACCAAACGCCTATGAGGGGGTTATTACTGTCCCCATGTCAGAGATGACAAGCCTGAGATCAGAAAAGTGATGTAAGTTGTCATTGGTCACACCGCTGAGAAATAGCAGAGCCAAGATTTAAACCCAGATTTACCTTTTTTCATTAACCTCTGTCTCCTGATGCTCAGCTAAAGATTTGACATTTTAACTTTTTCCAACTTCTCTGGTAGAATCTTACTCACCATTAAAGGCCCTGGAAAAATTCAGCTTATGTTTTCCTGTCACACAATTCAGTGACAATCTTTCCTTCTACAGGGCACCCCAAGTTGTCCAGGGCATGTATCAGCTCACACTGTTAACTAGTCCAAACTCGTTCTGCTCCTCACACAACAAGCCAATAGGGAGACAAGGTGTTGGGGCAAGGAGTAATGACTTTATTCAGAAAGCCAGCTGACTGAGATGGGGGACTAATGTCCTAGAGAGCCATCTTACCCAAGTCAGAACTCAGGTTTCTCTTATACTAAAAAAATGGGAGAGGTTGTGGTTGGTTGCTGCAAACTTCTTGGTGTCAGAATCCTTTGTTCTTGGAGCTGGCCACCCAGCTGGTCATGATGTTCCTGTAAATCTCCCAGACAAACGTTATTCTCTGTTCTGCAACTTTTTATCTCTATAAATGGAAAAATGTTATACCCTTAAAGATCAGAGCCTTGACAATGGACTATCCTGTATATTTCAGGCTATAGGCAACATTCTTTCACAGAAGGTGCAGAACCAGCACAAGGAAGCACAGGAAGCAGAGCGCAGGGTTACAGGTAAAGGAACAGATCTAATGTGGAGTCAGATTTGTTCCTCCCTGTTACATCACTTCGTATCATAGTTATTTGCATACATGTCTGTCTCCCCTCCTGGAATCTTAGTTCCACGAGAGCAAATATGGGACTTATTGTTGTATCCTCCTGGCTCGTGCGTACTGTGCCTTGTGTAAGAACATGTTTTTGTGGGGAAAGAGGTGGCATCACCATGGAGATGAGGTTTTCCCTCTCTGTGAGGATCCTAGGAACCACAAGGGGCTGGGAACGGTGTAACACAACATAAGGAAGTGTGCCAAACTGTAGCTGAGATGATCCAGTGTATTAGGGGAAGACCAGGCCCATATCAGATCTAAAGTCAGAACAGACCTGACAACCATAGTTGAGTCCTTTTCTGGGTGGGCTCATAATAGAACCTGGCAGAATTCAGATGAAGGTACACAGGAGACTGTGCGTCACGTGCCTCATTTTACTGGTCTTTAAATTATTCTGTATTATAAAATTGAGTTGTTCATTGTGGGGAAGTAAGACCAATTAGATAAGCCATAACCCCATCATCCAGAGATAACAACTGTGTATACCCTGCCTGCCTAGTACCATCACCTGGTGCTTTTTAAAAATCCCTATGCCTAGACCTGAACCCGTACCAAATAATTCAGAATGTCTGGATGTGGGATGCTGCTCCCCAGGTGATTCCAGTGCACAGCCAAGTTTGCACAGCAATGGTCTAGAGCCAGGCTTCTCAGAATTGAGTACATACAAATCACCAAGGTCTGGGAGGAGCCTGTGGCATTTCTAACCAGCTCCCAGGCGGTGCTGATGCTGTTAATCCCTGCCACACCTTGAGGAGTAAGGATATGCACTCTCATCGCAATAAAATGGAACAATGCATGAATGAAGGATTTCTTTTTTTTTTTAATTTTTAATTGAAGTATAACGATTTACAATGTGTTAGTTACAGGTGTTCAGCAAAGTGATTCAGTTATACATACATATATATATTCTTTTCAGATTCTTTTCCATTATAGGTTATTACAAGATATTGAATATAGTTCCCTGTGCTGTACAGTAGGACCTTGTTGTTTATCTATTTTATACACAGGAGTGTATATCTGTTAATCCCAAACTCCTGAAGTATCAACTCCTTCCTCCTAATCACTAGCTCTTCATCAAGAAGCTCCAGGTTTTTTTGTTTTGTTTTGTTTTGTTTTTGTCTGGTTGGTTTTGTATACATTAATTTTTTAATGACCAAAAGAATAAGAAAATATTCAGATATGCTACTTTCATCAAGTTATGAACCAGCTAGCATAAACAAAGACCTATATAGCTCAGAGCCAAATAATACCATGCAGAGAGCTATTTTTAATTTTTTATGTTGATTCCATTAGGTAACGTGCTTCTGAGCAATGAGGTCATTTTTGTCTTAACAACTTACAACATTCTAGAATAAAAATAGTTTAGGGAAGGGGAAGGGATTGTTGGTAGGGAGGGTGTCTATTAATTAATTGCTAATCTCAATTAACAATGCAGCCTGAATTATTTGCCAACACAGAAAACATGAGCAGGAGAACAGTATTTCTGGAAAGCACTGAAATTACTAATTTAGTCATTCATTCAGTATTACCGAATACCTACTCTTTGGTTAAAACTGCAATACACACCAACACGTATAAAAACCTACAGGATGGGAAAAGTGTGGATAAACACACCGCTGTGGAAAAGCAACTCCCATATATGTATTTATTGGTATCTTAGGCACAAAATACTATCAAACTAAACACAACAAGAGGCTATGTTTAAATCTAACCAGTGAGTTCTCACTATATGCGGATGACATGATACTGTGTATAGGATTTCTTATGAATAAATCTTTGAACAAGTTATTTAAACTGTGAACATTGGTTTCCTTATCTGTCAGATGACAAGGTAAGAAGTAGAAATTTTACAATTTTTGTTGCCCTGATCTTTGGACACAGGAGAGAAATCTCAAGATCAGAAGGAAACAAGTTTAGACCATTGAACACATATGGTACTCCAGGCAATATTTGTGGAGCTAATAATAAGAGTAATGTTTTCTGAGCATTTAATATGTGTCAGGAACCGAGCTAAGCATTTTAAATTGATTATTTAATTTAATAAATCTCATTTTGCTTAAAGAAAATAGAAAACTCGCCAAAGAACAGGCAGTTGCCTCAGCCTGGAACTGGGATGGGAAGCCAGGCGGTCGGATGCCAGCGGCTGAGCACTGGTTAGTGTACTGCTCATCAGTTCACCATAATGATCCTCAGGCTAGATAATCTTTGAAACCCATCTATATGGTATAATTTAGATTGCCAGCCATTTCTTCCTAATTTTGATCATCCCATATTCAGAATTCTGTAAAAAAAAAAAAAAATCTTGGCAGAAAGAGGAAGGGGGAGACGTGTGCCATATTGCACATCTGAGCACACTCATCAGGGGCATGTTAATGGCACCTAAAATGGCATCATTTCACACGACATCCCTAATACTGGTTCGCCATCTGCAGCCTGATTTCTCTGAAGAAATCCAATACGGCATTCAAGGTTTAGCAAAATCGCCTAGAGACTTCTTCAGGTGCATAAATACTTCTTCATCTAGGCTGAATCAGAAGGCAGAGCCGGAGGGCTCTGTGAGATGGCGGGGAGAGAGCCATGAGGATTGATGATGAGGAGAGGAACTGAGGGAAGAACAGATGGGACTGGTAAGAATCCAGGTATTCCGGCAAAATTAGATGTGTACACAGCATCTCTGGTCCGAAGAGTGGATGTGTGTGTACGTGTATATGTGTATGTGAGTGGGTGTGGCAGGACCACCTGGTACAAGAGAGACTTATTCAGAGGAGGTGACCTTTGGAAATTTCCTCCACCATACTTCCTCAACATTACTAGTCCCTTGTTAGCCACCGTCTTACCCTTCACTCTGATGACAAGTTGTCTTGACCCAGACCCCCTAATCGATTTCTTCTGTAATGAGTGGTACACATCGAGGGAGCAGGGTTTGCCTGAACCTCAGAACTCTCCCTCCAGGCTGCAGACAATTCCATCTGTCAACTAGGCCTGAAGGGAAGGTGCAAGATGTATCAGATGTGTGCCAGCATCAACCTTTTCCACCTTTGCTTCTTGGAGCAGCTACAGAATCCTGTATCCAAAGGGGAAGGTATTTCTAGCAGAAGAGCACTGCCCACGGTTTCCCTGCTGCTAAGGCAGAATTGGGAAATGTCATCCGTTGCCTTGCCAAGGAAAACAAGTGAAACTTACCTGTTACAGAAAACCATCAGCTATGAACCATGTTTGACCCACAGGGTCTTTATACTTTGGCTTAAGATGCCGTCTCACACCCTTTTAAAAGTTCTACTAGCATCTTGGAAATCATGATTTATAAAGAAAAATCCAAGTTTCAGGCTTAAAGCTGCATCAGTGAATTCCCCTGTCAAAATTTCTTAAGGAAATTTAATAGCCGCCCTGTGCGCTCAATTGAGCAACTCCAAATCTTTACATCTGATGAAACAGCGCTTACTTAAGAAGCATTCCTGATGGGGCCAGTTTCCAGAATCCTTTTCTTTTTAACCCCCTCATAACTCATGTTATAGCTCTTGTATATATATTTTTTCTGGTTATTCTTTTCTTTTCAAAGAAACATCATGTAGTCTAAGAACACATATTATTTAGGTGCTTTTTAAACAAACATGTCTTCACTTTAACTTTAATTCTTCCTACAATCCTGAAATTTGTATTTACTGTGTCCATTTCATTTTTTCCAGTTTCAGCGCACAGCCTCATGTCCCTGTGTAAGTACTACAGGGAATATTTTAAGGCTTCTGAATGGGCTGAAATAAGAGGTGGAAATAGTTTCTAGAAGTTAGAATCTTGTGGAAGAGACAATAAATATGAGAAAAACTACTTTTTTTACCTGCTTAAAAACACACACTAATAGTTAACTGATGTTTTTACTTTGCCACCTTTGAGAAATATGCATGTGAGTGTTTAAGTGTTGATTTCATGGGTGAGTGAAAACCGGAACCCGGCCCCTCTTGTTCCTGCCAGGGACCTGCCCAGGTCCTGCACAGCTGGACTGAGGTCCATGAAGAAGAAAGCGGGGTCAGGTGAGAGAGCAGGAAGAGCAGAATGATCCCTTCTGATGCTTCCATATCATTCCTAGATGAGGAAACAAGTTTAGAAAAGAAAGATGTGGTTGCTCTAGTCTCATAGCTAAGTATTGACAAAGCTGAAACAGGAGCCCAGGTCTCCTGGCTCCTGGGCAGGTGGCTTTGCCAGGGCTCTGCATCCCTGTCTGTTAGGAAGACAGTGCAGATGCTTCAGTTAGAGGCTCTGGATTTGAATCACGGCTCGGTCATGGCAAGTTATTTCACAGTTTCCTCCTATAAACAGAGTCAGAATAGTTCCTATTTCTCTAAACTCTTGTGAGGTTGAAAAACATTAACAGTCACGTATGTGAACTGTTTAGTATAGTGTTCAGCAAATAGGACTCAATACATGTTGGATACTAATATGCTATTATTTGCCCACCTTTCTCCATAGATTAGATACAAACCAGGATGTGAGAAAACCATGGAATGGGCACAAAGCCCCTGTGTCTACCATTAAAGATTAAAATCTTTACCTGCCAGCGGAAAAATGGTGTGTGTGTGTGTGTGTGTGTGTGTGTGTGTATGTATATAATAAAAGGCTATCAGGAAGTGTTCTAATGACCACCGACTGTCAGCATGGAAGAAGTCTAAAAACTAGGAAAACATTAAGATCATTCAAAGAAAAATAGCATACAAATAATTTTAACTCCCATGCTTTGGGGCCAACACTGAGAGTTCTGGGAGACTGTATCCACGTCACTCTCTTTCAGGCAGGTTTTCCTTGGTACCCACCATGTACCAGGTTCTATGTTAAATGCCAGGGACACAAGATGAATGAGACCTATTAAATACCTTTTAGCTTTTATCCTGTTAGGGAAGATTGACTCTTTAACAAATAATTAGAGACAACTACTGGGTGCCATACTAGAGATACTTATATATTCAACAGATGTAATAGGCACTGACCTAGGTTCCTGAGCTCAGTTAATGAGCCACCCAAAGCCTTCCTGAAACTGTGGTCTGGAGAGAGAGCCAGACAATAGATGAGTTACATGCAACATGCTAGAGGAGGAAAGGTCAGAGAAAGCCTTGCAGAGAAGGTGACAGTTAAACTGTCTGGAACAATGGTGAGGGGGTTTACCAGATAGCCGGGGTGGGCATGGGGAAATGGTAAGCAGAGGAAATGGGATATGGAAAAAGACAGAATAAGCACCAACTGTAGCTTACAGGGCTGATAATCCAGTTGTATTTGTAATACCAAACTCTGCTTCCAACAGTCCTGGAAAATTATGCTGAAACAGCTAAGATCTACATTGCTTCGAGTAGCACTTAAAGGAAATGTCAATGTCATGGCAATAGATTACACAGCTGCAACCCAGGACACCCACAGGGAGGAAAAGCAGGGAAAAGATGTCATCCTTGCAAGTATCACTTCTCTGACCATAACTGCTTAGAACATTTTGAGTTATCTTTTGAACAGGCAGCCACATTTTCATGTTCAGACTGTTTCTCAGAAAGGTTGTTAGATTCCCCCATTTCCACAACAACAACAAAAAATCAAAAGCAGCCCTTTTTACCATAATTGCATGGTTCCAGCCATATGCTCTCCCCTCTCCCTTTACTGAGTATCATTCACATAGGACTGGCGTAATCCCCCTTCTAAATTGGAGGTTTGCATATGTAATTATATCAAATGATGTGTTTGTTTATATCCCCAAACCACATTCCAAAGCTCGCCTATGATTTATCTTTGAAATTCAGTTTCATCATGTCAGTCCCCAATTTACTGTGCCCAATGGGTCTACAGTTACACGTGTGATGTACACGCCTCTCTCTCGCAGAGATTACACGATGAGGTTGCCTTCCTCAGTGGTGAATTGGAGCAGAGGAAGAGGAAGGTTGCTCTGTTTCAGTCTCTGTCCTGTTCTAAGGCCAAACTGCATCCCACTACAGCAGAGTTGTTAGCAAGGGAGATGCAGCTTTGGCAATTTTGACTAATTCCTCTGGACTCTGGAGGATGGCTCTCCTGGCTCCTGTCTGACTGTGAAACTGTACCATTTCTCTAAAGCAACATAACTCATCCTATGAATATGTACCTTGAGAAGGAAGAAAGCTTTTTCCCCTTCTTGGTTTAGCTGGCCCTGTCTTGACAACAAGATTTATTTTCAGTGCAAATAACCACCAGTTGTGGTTTTAACCCAAAATGTTCTGTTCATTATTTTTATGTTCCAGACTCCCCATGGACAATGGCCCAATTCATTCCAACCTTCTTTCTACCAGATTCCCAAACTAACTCAATCCTTGAAGCTTATTTTCTCCCTAATAGTTTGTCCCTCTTAACTCCCTACCCCTTTATTGCCCCTCCCTCCTCCCCTCTCCCCACTGGTAACCACACCTTTGTTCTCTCCATCTGTGAGTCTGCTGCTTTGTTGTTTTACTCACTAGTTTGTTGTATATTTTTAGATTCCACATATAAGTGACATCCTACAGTATTTGTCTTTCTCTGTCTGACTTATTTCACTTAGTCATTCAATCGTTTTAAGTATTTCTAAAAGTCTGTCTTCTCCAAACATGGAAGACTCGTTAAAATCTAAAAGGCAGAGTTTATGATCGCCTACTAATTTTTTTTTTTTTTTTGCCTACTGATTTTTAAACAGCTTCACTGATGCATAAGTTACATATAATAAGAATCACCCACTTAAAGTATGCA
Source organism: Camelus ferus (assembly GCF_009834535.1). Lineage (NCBI taxonomy): Eukaryota > Metazoa > Chordata > Mammalia > Artiodactyla > Camelidae > Camelus > Camelus ferus. The sequence continues at coordinate 9,922,429 of NC_045705.1, read as the reverse complement.
GTTCAGTGGGTTGCAGAACACTTATGGAATTGTGCAACTGTCACCATTATCTGTGACTTCAGAGCATTTTCATCACCTCCAAAAGAAACCTTGCCCCCCTTAGCAGCCTCTCCCTGTTCCCCCTACCCCATCTCATCCAATCTCCTCTTTTTCACTTTTGACTTAGATTTTTTTCCTGCCTTTCCTTTAGATCTGTAAAACTAACGTTGATAGAAACCCAGAGAACGTGGACCTGCAGAGGTTTCCTCGCCTTTCCTCCAGGAACAGAAACTGCTTGGCTTTCTCACAGCTCCAGGCTCACTATTGTGTGTGGTTTTCAGACTTCTCAGGAAGCCACTCTCCTTCTGGTTGGCTGACAAATGTGTGAAAAGCACATCCTGGGGAAGCTTTGCACGTGGAAGGAAGCCTGGCTGTTCTCCTGCTTACACACATGCATTGTGAACAGAGGTGGCTTTCCGAGACAGTTGCCCTCAGGATAACCAGGATGTTGCCGAACACAAGTTCACATGCCCCATGCACAGTGAGGCCAAACTAACCGAAATGGTGAAGTTTGAGAAAGGTTACTTGCAGGGCCTAGCAAGGAAAATGGGTGGCTTGGGCCCCAGAATCCCTGAACACCCCGAAGGGTTTCAGCAAAGCATATTTAAAGGCCAGGTGACGGAGGGACGGGGTTGCAGGGTATGCAGTCAGTTCATGCACAGTTCCCAGATGGTTGATGTTGAGGTAACAGGGGATTAACATTATCAGGCCTTAGCGCCGTAGGTCTGGGGACTCATGGTCATCAGCTAGTTAATTTCTTCCATTTGGTGTTGGTTTTAGCATCTGTAAAACAGCTCAGGGAGTGTGCATCAGAGACACTATCATCTGGGTGCTTTAGAGAAAAGCTGCAGCCAGGCATATGGGGGAGGGGTGTGTCCCAGGAAGGCCCCGTCGGTCGAGTCGTGCTCGATTGCAAGGAGAGGAAGCTGGCACACTGTCACGCCACAGTGGGCTGCGGTTGCATGATCCATGTGAGGAGGACCTGAAATGACACTACAGCCCACTGGGGACCAGAGGGCAGAAGGATTCCTGCTTTTTTGTGCCGGGAAGAAGAGCAGGCGAACAAGAGCTGACAGCCCTTTAACCTGTTCACGGCCTCCATAGAACAAGTATTTCTCATTCCCATGGCGACCTCTACCAGAGGCTGCCCCCCGAAGAGGTGGTGAGGTCCCTGAAAGCCTCCTGCCCCCTTCTGAGAACAGCTACTTCTCACTCAGGAAGAGCCTCCGTTACATATGACATTGTAGGATAGCACAGCCTGAAGTTGAAGGCGTCAGATTTGTGTGTTAGATGCCTCCTGGTGTGACCACGCTGACCCTTAGTCAATGTGACTCAGAGAGCAGGCTCCTGTTTATTCTTCCTTTATCACCTCACCCGCCGGTGCATTCACACGTCTCCATCTCCCCCTCTCTCTCCCCCCTACACACACACACACGCACACACACACACGTACACACACACACATGCACTGAGCCTAGGGTCTGATCCAGATGCTGAAGCCACTCAGTGTATTTCATTCTTCGATGGGCAGAAAACCTCACGGCAATAAAAAGTCAGAGTGAGATTCAACAAAGGATGCTAAAATTGCAGAGAGCCTTCTCTGAGACTCAGAGGACCATCTGAAGACTTCATCCCAAGAGATTCAGATACGGTAAATGAGGGGTGCAGTGGGGAAGAGGACCTACTTTTTGTGAGTTTCCTAGGAGGAGGTTCGTATGGGAAGGAAAGTCACTGATTCTCTCCCTTGAAACTCTTGATAGCAGCCTTCCCTCCAAAATCTCTGCTAGTAGTTCATCTTTGTATCCAGAGATGCCTAGCACTGCCATCCACAGAGAAGAACTCAGGAAATGGTTTTAAATGAATATGAAAGGCACACCGCCCCCCCCCCCCCATATACTCTCCCCACTCACAAAACACTGCCCCCCTAAACAAACACACTGTGAGTCTGTCTGCAGCAGAACTGATATTAGAATATGAGTAATCTGTCTCTTCTGCAGCAACTTTTGTCTGCTGAGCACTAATGAATTTCCGGTTCTTTGTTTTAAGCCCGGGGCTTAGGTGGGCACCAGGGTTTCTGAATCAGAAAGCAGGCCTCTCCCATGAAATCACTCTGTCAGCCCGTCTGGTGGGAAATACAGACATGTGAGCAAAGGATTGTGGTCAAGGGCCAAAAGCGATACCGCGGTGGAGTCGGCCCGTTCTGTTGGGACGTATCAGCAGGAACTGTAACCCTGGGACAGATGATCACCTCTCTTAACATCTGGGCTAACACTGGAACTAAATTTGAAAAATCTGCAGATGAAGCGGTAGGGTGGGCACATTCCAGAAAGTGCTCATGGAAAGGCAGATCACTTGTGCAGTGGGGAAACAGGGTTTCCCTCCCATGGGGAGTGTGGACAGATGAGAGTGGAGGGGAGTGGGGGCAGCTTGCAAACAGCCATGCTACCCCCAGTGGGATTTTATCTTGAAGGCCGTGGGGAGCCATTTAGCTTCCTGTAGCCTTCCTTGGCTTTCTCTGAAATCACGTACTCCCCGCCCAGCACCTCTGTGTGAAACAAAAACGTGGGCACCTCAGCAGATCTTGATAAAATCCTTTTTCTGTGCTTCCTGTATCTATCAGCTTAAGGGATGAGCCTTTCATGTAATTTCCCTCTTCTTTCCTGTCGATCAGCATTTGCCATGAAAAAAGCCCAAGCGGGAGTCTCCAGTCTTCAGGGACACTGTGGAATCAAGAAATGGAATGTAAATTTGACCTCCTACTTGCCATTTGACGATAATCATAATAAATCCTGCAGAAGACTAATTGGTGCAATAAACCGGGTTGCCTTGAAGATTTCGTCTTCTCCTTCGCTTTTCTTTGTCTTTGTACTCAGAGGGGTGATTCATTTATGAGAAAAGCCGTTCATAGGAAGGATAGAGAGATATTTTCCATGTGGAACTTATTTTGTGTAAATATTTAAACAAAGCGATAAAACTACAGTGTGAGATCTTCCGTATATGAGTTACTAAATTTGAAACAATTATGCATGCAAGTAGTTATTCCAGAAATAACCTTCTTTGTCAAGTACAACCAAAAAATTATCTAAGCATAAAAAAAGTTAAATAAGTAAGTGTTGTTACATAGCCTAAATCTAATCAGTATCAACAACCTAGTAATTGTTCAAGAATTCTACAATCTTTAATGAGGTTCCTGCTGTAGAATTCCAGTCATATGCAAATGAATCTTTGAATTCCTCATTATCAGAAAAAACAATGGTTCTTTAGTGAGATTTTACGTCCCCCAAATGATTAAAATACATCAATGTGGTAAGCAGAACCGAGAAACCAGTTTTTCAGGTTTTCTTTGTAATTTTGATTTTGTGTGCAGAGCAGTTCTGAGACCATCTGATGGTCACTGAGGATTGGCGAGTTACTGTTCCCTGTCACTTTTGCTCTTCCTTTAACTGGACTTGTTTCCCACACTCAGTACGCTGCTTGCCCCAGATATTTAAAAGTCAAATATTCTCATTTCTACACAGGTCTGATTACAACAACGTCAAGGAAATTGGATCGAGAACAGCAGGCAGAACATTTTCTGGAGGTAAGTGCCTTGAGGGAGCTGGCATTCATTAAAACTGACTTCCCCTAAACTGCGTTAACCTTCCTCATGCACTGGAACTTGAATGTGAATGGTGGGTTGCAAATGCCGCGCTTTCTCTTGAGCTGGTGGGTTCTGAAGCTGGAGACTGCTGGTGCATGCGTCTGCGCGCGCTCCTGGGCCCGGAGGGTAGGTGGCGGGGTCTGGCCTCTCCTGAGAGCGAGCAGGTGCAGGCGACGTCTCCGCCTTGACTTCAGGCCCCTTTGTCAACAATCGGAGAAGAAAGTAGAGGAGCAGAGCCCCATGAGCAGTTGTGGCCTCGGAGGTAGAGAGAGAGAGAGCGGAAAGGCCGCGGCCCCAGTGGAGGACCTCCCGTGTGCAGAAGGGCGCTGCTCGCTCCTCGTTTCTGCCATGGGGAGAGGGCTTGAGGGAGAGAGAGCTGCCGCTTGATTCACTGCCCGAGAGGGCTGTTTCTGAAACCATAAAATGTGCTCCTATAATTCATTAAGACAGAAACAGCAGCAATGCAAACTCTAAGAGCATTATTTCTGCCGGAAAAAAAAAAAGTACCATAAGGCAAGGGATGAGAATGTAATAGATGTGAGAGAACCTTGTGCAGCATTCTTTCCATACATATCGAGTGTCTTTATTGGGAAGCGCTAAGGCTGGGAAGGTGGTATGGACGATGCGGTGATTTAAGTGTGATGGGCTGATGCTGAAAGGATGGTGATGCTTAGAAGGTAGAGCTTTGTTAGGGCTTTATATTGTGTCCATGCTGCTAAAATGACCTGTTAGTTCTAAGAACCACTCACTGGAATCCATAGGTCACATCACACACACACACACACACACACACACACACACACACCTTCAAATCTCTTCTGATAGTCTCTTTGAGTCAGTTCACCAGTAACGGTTTATTTAAAGAACACTGCCCTAGGGATTGGTGCCTTGGGTCCTAGGGCTTCCCTCCACGATTAGCTTGGAGCCCTGGAAGCTGTTTAATTGCCCTGTACCTCAGTTACCCCCACTGTGAAACGTGACAAAGAATTGTGACTCCATATATCTCAAAGGATCGCTCTGAGAATCAAACCTGATATTTTACATCAAAGCATTCTTACAATTCTTAAAGCCTTAAACATAATAAAGGATTATTATTATTATGCCACACTATGCTAATCCTTTTAAAATATTGCTATCATCACATAAAAATGAAAGACTCTAGGCTGCCAAAAAAAAAGTATTATAATTTTTTTTGAAAATCATCCTTAATGGGCTACAGTACATACCTGGTCCAGAGTTACAGTACCTTTGCCAGAATAATAGCACCTTCGATTATGTTCATGGGCTTCTTTCCTTTGCAGCAGAGTCCAGGCGTCCTGGCGGGGCTGTGTTCTCAGGCAGCTGAACCCACCACCTCCCAGCAGGGAAAAGGGAGGGTGTCTCCTCAGCTGGGGAATCTGCCTGGGATGCCTCACTGCCTGGTCCCTGGGAAGGCGGTGTCCGGTATGGGGCGGTGTGACTACAGGGAAGAGAGGCGAGTGTTTTGCAGGCATTTGAATTCACTTCCCAAAAGAACCCTTCACACTTTCACATCCTGTCTAAACTTATGGGAATACTGCCCAAGTATTTTGGGCCTTTGGACGAACCCAGGTGCTCAGCAAAGTGTAGTAAGAATCCTTGTGGTTTTAATCATTACCATATGACGTCATAGTACCTGAACGCTCCAACGTTCAGCTGCATCTCCACACTCCAGGACAGATAGCAGCTCCAGGCACCTCCCAGGCCGGAGGAGCCACAGGCAACAACCTCTGGGCTCAGCTTGTGTCCCCAGGTCTGTCCTGTGTGCCATGTCACAGAATGAACTGGAAGGATAGGGAGGCAGGTGATAAATGAGTAAGTGCCATCACTTCAGACTCTCTTGAAGAAGCTCATCTCGTGAGCTCTCTTGAAGAAGGTTCCATGAGACTGCCCAAAAGTGAGGGGGTGGTAGGCACCAGTCAATGGGATGGTTAGGAGGGCCTCTTGGAGGAGGTGACATCTGGTGACATGAAATCATGATTCTATTGAAGAAACAGGATCAAGGCCAGTGTGATTAAGGGTATAAAGGTAGAGGGCGGTAGAGATGGTAGGAAATCAAGTCGGAGAAGGCAAACAGGGCTGACATAAGGATTCTGACTTTTCTCCCGAGTACAGTGGAAACCATTAAGCAGGGCAGAGTGACTGGACCGCCAAGGTGAGAGAGCGCTAGCCCCACTGCGGGGCAGAGATGGGCCGGGGCAGGGCTCAAGCCACAGGGAGACTGGGTGGGGAGGGGAGGGAGGGGGCTTTTAGAGGGACCCAGGTGGGAAAGGATGGTGATGTGGATGAGAGTCTAATACACATCCCATCATGATTCTGGCTAACGAGCAGCAAACGGCTTTTTCTGCAGTTTCCAGAACCGAGATTTAAAAGCCTGTCGGTCTGTCCAGTGAATTCTGCTCTCTTGCCCTCGGGCTCTGCCCACCTGCTGGGATTTCCCCATCATAGTTGCTCTTTCCTTTGGTAAATGTTCTGCTAAGGTTTTCAAAAACCAGTTGAATCTCAATCTCCCTCTCTCTTTCCCTCTGTCTCCTCCTTCTCTTTCTCACATACACTCTCTAAATTGTACAATTCTTGGCCAGATTGGGTTTTTTCTATATAGTATTGCTGCGACCATTTGGCATTCATTTGTTTTTTTCTGAGTGGATCCCTAGAAAGAATATTGCTTTAACTTAGCCCTTCCCCCCCCCCCAATGCACCAAATAATATCGTTCAGAGTGCAGAACAGAGTTCTCTGCTGCACACAAATTTTTGTAACTGCTGATATATTGTGTGAGTTGTAAATGCTGGGTGTGGGTAATTAACCTCCCGGAGAGTCTTTAATTGCCAAGATAGCCCTATGTTCCTCGTAAATTCATATTAATCTTCTGGCTCTATTTCACATCTCTCCTTCCCAATAAAATAAAATGGACTCTTCTTGAAAGGATCCTCTTAGAAGCTGATTTGGGCAGGTACACTTCTGCATAGGCAGCCAGGAGGACATTAGTGATTAGCTTATAGCTTGCTATCCCCACAATAGACGGCACTTTAATTCTGTACTGTTGGTATTCTGCCTGTACATTAATTGCAGATATTTAGCTTGAGTGTGTGTGCACTCTAAGGGTTTTGGAGTCTGCAGAACATTCGCCTTAACTCTGTGTCTCTAAGAAGAGGTTGTCATTATCAGAATCTAAGGGGTTTGCTCAAGAAACAAGAGCAGCAAAGGACTAGAGAAAAACTCGCAAGTGCAGCTTATCCTTCTCTGGTGAATTCTAAGTGTTCCCTCTTGCCTCATTTGGAAATCTTTTACTGTGAAAATATTGGCCTGATCTTCTCTCCCTACCATGAAATGCAAAGATACGGAATTTTCAGCTCATTTATTCAAAGTCATATACATTCCTTGATAGCCAGTTATGACTGCATTGGAGGTAGAAGACTTATTCCAGCAAACAGATGCACAAAGTTGAAAATGATGCATAAACAGTGAATGAACACTTTAGCTTCATGGTTGTGACTTTTTAGCCCTGGTTACGTCATTGTCAGAGAAGGCAGCAGTAAAATAGGGGAAAAAATGCACTAATTTTTTCTTATATCATAATCACTTCTATAGATTGTTTCCTCATCGACTAGATTTAAACTCCTTGTGGGCATGAAACTTGATTTATCAAGAGAGTGAATGGAAGTATTGTGGGAAAGCAAGGGTGTCCCATTCAGGCAGGCCTGAGATTATGTGTGAGGACAGCTCATAGTGCCTAGACAGGGTGTGGAACCTCTCTGGACCCCCTTGCCCTCACCTGTAAAGTAGGGGTAATGGTTTCTAACATAGGGTTGGCGTAAGGAGCATAGGAAATTGTTTCTTAGTCCACGGTTGCCACAAGACAGGCCAGTGAATGATAAGTTGGGGCAAGGAATAGCGACTTTATTTGGAAAGCCAGAAGACCGAGAAGATGGCAGACTAGTATCCCAAAGAATCATCTCACCCAAGTTAGCATTCAGTCTTCTTTTACACTAAAAGAGTGAGGGGTGTGGTTGGTTGGTGCAAAACTGCTCCGTGTCAGAATCCTTTGTTCTGGCAGCTATCCAGGTAGGTCACAATGTTCCTGTAAATCTCCAACAAGACAAATGTTATTCTCTGTTCTGCAACTTTTTCTCTCTCTATAAATGGAAGAGTTGTTATATCTGTAAAGATTAGAGCCTTGAGAATGGACTATCCTATATATCTCAGGCTAGAAGCAATATTCTTAACTTGTAACAAAAGGAATAGAATCCAGAGGTTAAAGTAAAAGAAACAGATCCCGTATGGAGACAGATTTGTTCTTCTCTATTGCAGAATGACAGGTGAAACGCACCCAGGTTGATGTCTGTTAGGCAGCGTGTTCCAGGAATGGTGGTGGGTGTTGGCGGCACCGCCTGTCTTACTTACCGCTGTATTCAGAACATCTAGCTCAGTACCTGGGAAACAAGGGGCTCTCAATAAATGGTGTGTGTGAATGAATGATTCCTCTGAAAGGAGGAATCCGCCTGGGTGAAATCACAGAGGGGGCGGGCGCATTAGCACACAGGAAAGTGCATAGGCTTGGAGACAGAAAGAATGAAATATTTTGCCTCTTTCCATCTGCCTTGCCAAATTAAATTAACTCTGATCCTCCATTTCCTCATCTATAAAACAGGATTACTAATTCCTACAACATCAGTGAACCACACAGAGGGCCTGGCAGGTACAGAAACCCTTAAACCATTGTTTGCCCCCCTCTCTCTCTCCCCTCCCCACTCCCCGTGTCCTCAACAAGCACCTTGTCAGTTCTCTTTCTTTTTTCATTACCGGCCCCAGTGTTTGAATAGCTGATAGCAGTTTGATTATTCTTAAAAGATATACCCACTTAAATAATCCTGTAGTCCTGGCCTAATTATGTGTGAATCTTTATCTTGCTTGCTAAAAGAGTATGATTTTGCCTCTCTTTTGATCTTGAAATGCTTCTCCATTCAGGGATGAATGGTTCTGATAAAAGTCTCCGGAAGAGAACAGAGAGCGTATTTTATTTGCAAATCAAAAAAGATGACAAGGCCCAGTAACCAGTATAAAGACAGAGGATGAGAAATTACATTGGGTGTGTAGGTATGACTTGAAGTAGCCCAGAGAATGTGGTGAGATTTTATAGTGCAGTCGGTATAAATAACAAAACCCATTACAGAGGAATATGCTAGATCTATAGGAGTGTAAATTATTTAGTATCTGTCTTCTTAGCATACTCATCCATCGTCTTCTATAAAGTGCGTCTCATGTGACTATTTTTTCTTCCTGTCTGAAGTTCTCATCCCTCTTTATAGTTTTATTTTCTGAGGGAAGGAAAAAAATATATTGCTCTTCGCTAAGTTTTTACAACATTTCCTCTTGCCTTAGGATGCAAATTGATTTCTTCAGTGAGTGCACATCCTTGGCGGTTTCTTACCTTGGTAAGCACCTGCTTTTGAGATGATGGTAATTTCTGGTGGTGGAGAGTTGCAGGGCTATTTCAACCCATTAAGCAGTCCCTAGTTTGATAATTGAACTCCAAGTGAAATGGAAGTTCCTCTCATTAGGCTCTTTTTCCTACCACCCTCGAAAAAACTTTGCAGGAAGTACCAGTAGGCCTTCAAAAACAAGCTGTGTATCCGTGCACAGACACAACACCTGTAGCAGACACGGGCCTCTGAAGGAGAGCTGATCGTGACTTCTGTTTTCCGGAGCTCCCGAGAGAGCCCAGAACCTTCTCTCACTGTTCTCTCCTTCTAGGACTGTGCCTCCGCTAGTCTTAGTTGTTCCTGTTTGCATTGTTGTATCAGCTTCGACGACGTTAATGGAAACTCACTGTTTTTTCTTCCTTTCTTCAGTGCTTATTCTGGGGCTGGTATTGGGCTAGGCACCAAGGTTCTGTTAATGGAGTTAGTGTGTTTTTGCCACTGGGTGTTTGTTTCTTTGCCTGTCTGTTAGGGACTAGTGTGCTGCTTATTCTTGAGCTATCACAGTTAGCTGCTGTCTTGGAAACCAGGGGCTGTTTTTCATTCATATCATCCAAACTGCTTCTCTCCCATTATATAGATGCAGAAACTGAGACCTAGTAGAGAGAAGAGACAGACCCCAGGACATACAATCACTTCACAGTAGTGTCCAGCTTAGGCCCTCCTCCCTTTATAGAGCAGATATGGCCCTACCCACCCACTGGTACATTAACATGTGGCAAACCGAATCTTTCCCCACTCTTGTTTAATGACAGATTTACCCAAGGGTCAGCTCAGCCCCCTCGAGAATCAGCATATACATGTAGGAAAAGAGGTGATGTTCCCTTCTGCCCTTTGGTTGTCTGTTCCCTCTCAGCTGCTGCTCAGAGTAGCAGGGCCAGCATCAGACAGGATCTCACTCTCATGCTGGGTCTGACCTGGAGTCCAGGATAAAGCCCCTCTGAGAGAAGGCTGCGCCCCTGCCGTGGGGTCCAGCAGGTGCTCCAGCGGAAGAGTGACTGTACATCAGGGCTGCATTGCTTCCCCTTCAAATCCACGTGTTGAAGCCTTAACCCCCGGAGCCTCAGAATGTGACTGTATTTGGAGTCTTTAAAGAGGTAATTAAATTAAGGGGCGGTCATGAGGATGGGCCCTGATCCAATATGACTGGTGTCTTTATAAGAAGAAAAAATGTGGGCACAGACACGTCCAGAGGGAAGACCGCGTGAAGACACAAGGAGAAGACGGCCGTCTCCAAGCCAATGAGAGAGGCCCCAGAAGGAAATAGCCCTGCTGACGCCCTCACCTCAGACTCCCAGCCTCCAGAACTGTGAGAAGATACATTTCTGTTGTGTAAGCCGCCCCGTCTGTGGTCCTTTGTTGCGGCAGCCTCAGCTGCCTGAAGTTGCAGGCCAGACTTCATTTACTGGCCTGCCCCTGCCCCTCCCACCACCTCGCAAAGGATCTACACGTGCACCAGACATTACTGAGGGTCCAGGGCAACTACACTTACAGTGCGGGAGGCTAAAACCTCCATCTGAAGATGAGCATCTCCATATTCCATGCTCCATACCCCAAATTTAAATCCTTCACAGAAGGCCCCTCCTGCTTCCCTGTAACTGACCAAACGTGGTAAAGTCAGTGTGGAGAAGGCAAGCGCAGCGTTTATTGCAGGGCACCAAGCAAGGAGAACAGGTAGCTAGGGTTCAAAAGGCCTGAACTCCCTGATGGTTTTCAGGGAAAGGTTTTTAAACACAGAGTGAGGGAAGGGGATCGTGGGATCTATGACCAGCTCGTGAACGTTCTTCTGATTGGCTGGTGGTGAGGCAGACAGTCAGGAGTCAGCAACATCATCAACCTTCTGGCTGCAGCTGGTCTGGGGTCTGTGTGCTTGTGGGCAGCGCACAGTTAACTTCTTCCGCCTGCTGGAGGTTTCAGTATAGCTCCAAGGATGTGGCTCAGAATACTATCAATAGCCCTTGAGGAGGAACTGAAGACCTTTAGCCTTGACTTTGTTTAATGACTAAACTGTTACTATTTTATCTTATTTGACTGTCTCCTCGTTTCTCTGATTAGATTGACTCTTTGGAACTCGGGGAGAGCCTAGGAGGCTAAAGCTTTTATACAGACAAGAGACAGGCGGGGGACATGGAGGGGCACTACCCAGAAGGCCCCATAGGGTCCTGCTCAATGGCATCTAGGCTCAAGCACCTGCCTTTCTGAGGGCTTGCTTCCTCCACTCTCCTCGATGAGATTTCCAATCCATCTTTCCCAGAAATCGTGTTTCTTTACCTTCAGGAAATGTTCTTTCCGATCAGATTTTTCTGAATCAGCGTCATTCTTATGCCTTAAATGGGGGGAATTAGGCAGAGATGACCTCAGGGTGATGGGCAGAGATGGCCTCAGGCACCCGAGTTCCCAAAGGAGTACTGGTGGTGGTATTTGTGTCTATATGTGAGCGCACACATGCGTATAAGGTAAGAGCAAGGGTTGCCCTTCCACTTCTGCAGAGGAGTCCCAGTTCCTGCGAGTCCTTAAGAGTGGTCTTTCCCGAGAGCCTCCCAGCTGTGTGAATTGCAGACGTGCCACTCTACTTTCCCAGTTGACCAAAGAATAAACATTGAATCAGACACACACAAGCAAATTTTTCAAAGCAAATATTAATTCTAAGATAATTTCAAAACAGAGACTCCGAGAGGCCCGTAAGGCTGAGCAGGTAATACAAAGCAGCAGCATTCGTGCTGGTGGGGTGGAAGGAGGAAGCATGGTGGCTGCCACCTGCCCCTCCTAAAAAGGCTCAGCCAGTGGCAGATGTGGAAGCACACAGTTTCATTTTTTCAAAAAAAAAAAATCAAATTTACATGCCAAATCTCCCTATATTAAATTTGGCACCTCCATTTTTTTTTAACACTGTAAGCCAATGAGTCCCTGTTTTCCAACACTGGATGTAAAGGAAGATTTCTTTTCTTACTTGCCTCATGATACGTAACCCTCTCACAATGGAAGTAATTCACATGTATTGCAGAATGCAATTAATCTCTTGTCATCTCTTCACCCCCCATTTTTTTACAGTGTGACCCTCTGGACCCATTAAAAAAAATAAGAAATGAGCTCAGGGCTGAGTCTTAGAGAGCCTGTTGAGGTTGGAAATGATAGCACGGGAGCACTTGGTTAGGATCCCAGCTGAGGGCCATCTTCCCACTCAGCCTCCATCTGAATGGAGGAAGGGAGGGTTGCTTTGGGTCCTTGGATTACATAGAGTTGCATGGGCGTCATGTCTACTTTGTCTGGTGCTGCTTCACCTCTTAGCCTTCCCTGTCTGTGCCCCTCCCTGGTTAGCCTCCAAGTTCATGATCTGCAGGCAAACACTCATCTATGCTCAGGAGAATTGACCAGGAATACATCTTTGATTCCATAAATAACCACCTCTAATTTGCCTGTTTGTGAAAGGTTGCATTTGTTTTGTTTCCCCTGAAATCTGAAAGCTGATTTCGTAGAGCAACAGTAGATGAAACCTGTTCTCTTGGACCGGGAAGGTTCTTCCAGCCAGTGGCTCAGCCTGGAAACGGAAATGAGTGAACTTTTGCGCTCTGCTCACCGTTGTGCGCGGGCAGATAATTGCTCCGTGGGGCTACAGCTTGTTGAGCTGGGCACACAGGCTGCAGGGAGCCGAGGCTCTGCTTCTGTTTTTATTTATGTGTGGTTTCTGGATGTGGTGCCATGAGGCTGCTTCCCTCAAGCTTCCGGGGCTTGGGTACCATGGGTGGGTGGGAGACCTCTTACCCTGCAGGTCTACTATCACTCAAATGACTTATCCCTTTTTAGAGAAGAGGTTCAGATTTCCGTGCATGACTCTGAACACTCAATGAGAACTTCCAACAAATCATACAGCCCAGAAGCCCGGCCTGGCTTCTCTATAGTGTGGAGATGGCAGATTGACCTCTACCCTTCGCTTCCCTAGCTCCTCTTCCCTCCTTCTCCACTGTGTTGCTTTCCTAGTTTAATTTGTGCAGCACACTCTGTGAGCCAGGGAATCATCTGTCCAGTCTGATTCATTGGGACCCTTCAGAAGCCGTCCACATCTGTGCCGAGTAGCAAGTGTGTATGACGCAGGTGAGCACTTTAAGTCTGTTTGTGGGAAAATTAAAAATGGAATAATAGCAGGTTCGGAACTGAACCAACTGAAGTGCCTCTATTAAGAAAAAGGAAAACAGCTTTGGCTTGCTTCCTGCTTGCTGCAGACAGCTCGATTCAAATGAGCTGTTGTTTTGGGACCTTTCAAGTGACTTGCTTTTGTAGCAGATCAGGGGCTACCAGCCTCATCTATTTTGCAACAAGACCAGTTCAGCAAAATGCTGAGAGGGTTCCTGTATCAGCAGGATACAGATGACTGTAAGGAAGGTGAGTTAGGAGAGACCTGGATGTCAGAGCCAAGGAAAATGGGGCAAATACAGTTCCTTTAAAATTGAGAAACATCTGTAATAAATTTGGTTATTTAGCACAATTATTCAATCTGATTTAGTGACAGATAAAACATCTCTCATAACAATGTCCTAATTATAATAGTCCACTTAAAGTTTAAACTAATCTTGTGCTACAATTATAGACAGAGGTTAAAGCATAGGATCTGGATGGAGGGAACTCTAATTTGGAAAGATACACACACCCCAATGTTCACAGCAGCACTCTTTACATTAGCCAAGACATGGAAACAACCTAAATGTCCATCAATAGATGACTGGATAAAGAAGATGTTGTGTATGTATATGTGTGTGTGTGTGTGTGTGTGTGTGTGTGTGTGTGTGTGTGTATGAATACTACTCAGCTATAAAAAAAATAACAAAATAATGCCATTTGCAGCAACATGGATGGGCCTGGAGACTGTCATTCTAAGTGAAGTAAGCCAGAAAGAGAAAGAAAAATACCTTATGATATCACTTATATGTGGAATCTAAAAGCAAAAACACAAATGAACTTATTTACAAAACAGAAACAGACTCACAGATACAGAAAACAAACCTGTGGTTACCAGTGGGGAAAGAGGGTGGGAAGGGATAAACTGGGAGTTTGAGATGTGCGGATACTATATGTAAAATAGATAAACAGCAACAAGTTTATGCTGTATAGGACAGGGAAGTATATTCAATATCTTGTAGTAACCTATGATGAAAAAGAATATAAAAAGGAATATATGTGTGTATATGTATGACTGAAACATTTTGCTGTACACCAGAAATTCATACGCTGTAAACTGACTAGACTTCAACTGGAAAAAAAACCAATAATAGGATTTGGAGACAGGCCTAGCCACTCACTAGCTGCATAACCTTTTTAAATCTATCTAGCCTGTTCCCTCATCTGTAAAATTGGGATAATAATAATAATAATAATAATAATAATAATAATAATAATAATAATAATAATAATACCTTTATAGGATTTTGTGAGGGTTCGCACGGTGCATGTACATTGCACATACTAACTTTTTGTATGTGTTAGCTATTATGATTAGGATCTTAACATTTTTCCTTGTGATTCCTGAAGCAGTCTTGTGGCAGAATTCAGAACACTTAGTGCGTTATATTATGCATTGTGTTTATAGTTTGGCTTACAGCTGTTGAATATATTTATGGTACTTTAACAAGATAGCATCTATGTATGTGCCTAGAGGGGATCCTGGCACATGGTATGCACTCAAAAGAGGATTAATTTCCTCCTTCCTTTTCTGAAGAAGAGCCCAAAGTTTCAGAGATTTATCATCTTCCATTTGCCAGCATCCATTTAAAAGGACTGTGACCATCTAAGTTGGAGCAGCTCATTCTCCTAAGATAGTCTGATAAGGGGTCAACCGTGGGTCTTCCCTGGCTATGAAGAAAGTCACTGGGGCTCTCCTGGAGGATCTGTGGTCTTCCTGGCTTTCTAAGTCAGAATCTGAGATGGAGACAAAGGCACCCAAGCCCAAATGGCAAAACAGGAGCATTTTCAAGAACCCAAGGATTCAATAAAGTAATTATTTTTGAGACTAACCTGGGACAGATGGCTAACTTCTGCAGGTTAGCCATCTCCAGGCCTACCTAGACTTGTCGCTGATTCCCAAGCCTTCCCCAGAATTATAGCCACAGTAAGTCCTTAAATTGTGTTTAATTGTTAATATTTAAACACAATGGGATTTTTTTCGCTTTTCATTCAGATGTCAAAACCTCCATTGTGTGGAAATAATAAACTGGTCATTACTAGTCAAAAGGTTCTCAGTGGAGGTAATCCACAGAGTGGTGAATACTCAGCGACAGATACCGTAATTCAAAATTCATCACCTGTAGTAGCTTCAAGCCCCACCTCCCCTTCAGGCCATCTCAGTATTGTTCGCAAGCTGCAGGATGGGCTCCCCAGACATTCTGCATCATCTCCTTTCCTGGCTCTAACTTTGACGGAGACCAGCAGTAAGATGGAGGCCAGAGCTGCCAAGTGCTCCTCATTGTGCACCCAGCACCTGAGACAATACCTGGAACCTCATAGGCACCCAATGAATGTTGGTTGAACTTAAAGTTTAGGGCTCCAGGTTATCCACAGACCAGATAATCCATGCTTCCCGGGCTACAGTGATCTGTACTGCCCAGAAATCCACAGAAAGTAGGTGCCTAGGCAAGAGGTTGACAGGTCTCCAGTGGTGACAGCTGACATGCAGGAAGGGAAGAGGCTTCACCCCACTGATTCCCAGCCAGTACAGAGGCCCCTTGCCAGCTCCAGCGTACATATGGAGCCGAAAAGCAGTTCCTAAATCACATTTACCTACCGGAAATCTATCATCCTCAGGAGGTCATAAATATATAATTCAGAAAGAAGAATGTAGATTTTTCATGAGGTCCCTGTTATAACTCCTGGCATGCCATTATACATTTTTAAAGATGCTGATAAATCTTAAAATTGAACATAGCACTAAGTTCCATGCTAAGGTATACTTGGCTAATATATAATTGACATAAAATCTACTTTTAGGATACTATTTCAAATAAAATAGAAGAAGTTCCGTTTTAAAAAAAATGTATAAGTACTCATTCATGGCCCTCCTAAGAAGTTTCACAAAGACATTTTCAATTAAGAAACTAGTACCCATGGGGGAGGGGGGCCCTGTGTTCTGAAAAAGCAGAATTTCTCCATTTTAGAGGGGTTTGATTTGCTCTTGTATTGTTTTTACACTGAGTGCTGTGAAAGCAACTTTTGGTATCCCATAGAATACCAAATGACTGATTTTTCCTCTTTATGATGTGGGAGCAGCCTCTTGGCCGTTGTGAATACATTTAGCAAAATCTCACCTTTACATGTTCCATCATTACCTTCCAAAGGCCTGAGTCCTCATTAGGTGAGGGAGTCAGAAATTCTGCAGTTAAGTTTAAAGCACATTAGAGCCTTGCCAGCAGGCAGACAGCACTGCAGTAGACACTCTTGTGGGTGAGGGAATTAGAGATGTGCTTTCAGCTAGAGAACATGATGGGGGATTTATACAGCATTTTTACAACAGGGGACGATGTTCTGTCTCTGCCATTGGTAGCCAGGACATGCTCCAGCTCAGGATGAAGAATTACGGATCTCTCTGTGCAAGGCTGTGACAGATCCATGATATGTGCTTTGATACATGCACAAAACCATTTACCCATCTTCCAAATTGATGCTTCCAGGAGCAACTCATTTAAAAGTTCCTGTCATATCACAAGGACATCAATGTGTAAGGAAGAGTGAACTCAATTTCTAATGGTTTCAAGCATGTGTCTGTACACTTGAGTGAAAGGGAGAAAATTAGAGTCTATTTCAAAACTCTTCTTTTAGAAATTACATGGTACCCATGGTAGGTTTTTTTTTTTAAATACAGTTATTTCTAATTACAGAATAAGTAGAAACACATAACATGATATGTCAGAAACATGTAGTATATAATACATGTTCATTGTTTAAAAAAAAGAGAAAGATAAGCAAGAAAAGAAAAAATTAACACTCATTTCCTCATGAAACGATGATTACTTTATATTTTTTAGCATAATCTTTAAGAACTTTTTTTCATCTATGTGTATAAGCTCATCTGTTACATATAATCCTACATAAAATTTGTCAAAAAGGTTGAAGTCATACTCTACCTATTGTTTTGTTACCTCCTTTTTGCATTTATCAATTTATTATGGGCATTTTTTAACATTAAAAAATCCACATTCAATATGGCTTTTTTTTTTGGTTGCATGAGATTGCATTAAGCAGCAGTATGTGGTAGGGTTTTTAATGACCCTCAGTAATGAACCCTCCGTCACTTATTCCAGAAGCCTGCATGGGTACAGCCTAGCCTCCTGGCTCTCCTGTTCACACTTCCGCAGTGTTGGTTTGGTGCCCACTTTCAAGCAGGCGTTCCCTTAACCTCCTGCCTACGGATCAACCAAAAGGAAGACCCGGGACGTGACCTAATATCACTTAGCAGATCGTTTCAGGCACTTGACCAGACTGCACACAAATATAAGCAAAAAATCCTTCCCTTGGCTGGAGTTGTGAGACTTGCCCTTATTCACTTATCAAAGGGAAAAGTACACAGCATAAGAAAATTTTACATAAATATCTGTGAAACACGAAAAAAAAAAAAGGACTGCTGCATATTCACTTACGTCATTTGGAAAATTATAGCAGAAACCAGAACATGTAACCTAAATATGTAATGTTAGACTCCTAAACGTTTTACCCACAAATATGAACTACCCCCCTTCCACTGTAGATGAATATTCTACTTTGTAACATTTTCTCAACAAAGGCAAAATGATATATTTTCAGCATCTCTTCACAAAAGTGCAAATCCCACAGAATCATAAAATGTCAGCCCTGAACTGTACCTTAGAGATCAGCTAGTAGATGATGAACTGTTTAAATCCCAAATTAAAGATCTGAGTAAACATTTGCCAAATGTGGGCACGCAGGCGACATTCACATTTGGCACGGCTGTCCACATTCTCTCCTGGTGACAAATTGTGGTGTCAAAAGAGGGAAAAGATCCAAACCAAACTGTATCTGAGGCTTGACATGTCTTTGAGAGGGTGCATATGCCATCCCCTGCTTCAGAACAAAAAGCCATCAGACAGTGGAAGTAGGCCTGGTAGACACGAGGGCAGCCCGGAGGCCTTCACACAGGCCACAGCAGTTCCAACTTGGAGCTGGTAAGCAGAGGGACTTTGGAAAGACTCCGGTGTGATGCCGAGAATAAGTCATCTTTGCACCCAGAGAAAATCCCCTTTCAAACAACCTTGAAATGTGGTTTTTAGTGAGGGAGGGCAGGAAAAATAATATGCTTCTATGAAATATCCCTTCTTAAAGTAAAAATGGAAAGAAATATATCATTCATGAGTACTCGTCTGTTATGAGACCATAGATTTACAAGATCCTTAATGACAATCTCTATTTTTCTCCTGGCACTGAGGTTAAACTTGTTAGACTCAAAGAAACTATTGGCTGAATTAGATTGAAAAAACATTCTTTCCCCTTCCTCTTTATTGTGGTTAGGAGGAGGAAGGAGAAAGTGAATCTCAACTCAATTACAATTAATTCTTATCCGGGAGGAGCTTTAGCTACACTGGCCTGTGCCCAGATATTTCCAATGAGATAAATATGTAACTTCAGCCATTTCACAAATGGCAAGGCCACTTCAGAAACCGTAGAAGGAAGCGCCATCTATGAGGTTGCCTGTTGGTGAGACAGATATATCTAGATTGTTGTCTCTACTGTTGAACTTCATTATATTGTCCACATTAGGGTCACTTGTTTGCAGAAGGACAGAACACACCAGACTCTGTGTTGTGTAATAAAGGTATTACTGAGAGATGCCATTTCCAAAAACCAGACCCAGCGTGCGCGGTTGAAATCAACCCTCTGACCCATGGACACGAGATACCATGCACTGCTTACTACTTCACGCAGGTGTTCAGGCGTGAGCCTGACCAGAGTAAGGAGGCACGCTGGGTGGAAAGTACAGCTGCTGGGAGCGATCCGTAGGCCCAGACATGGACGCACAGGGTCAGGAGTGGTAGGTGAATCGTGGAGAAGAGAGTTGCCCGTGACGGCCACAACCAAGGTTTGGAGCAAGAGTTCAAAACCACAAAGAGCAATAAGCAAAGGAAAAGGATTATTCCCGCTGCTGTTCTGTTCTCTCCTTGATTGTCATACATTTCAGTGGCATCCAGATGTTCCATTATTTTAGATACCAACTTGAGAAATTACATTATAGTTACTTTCAAAGTTGTCAGAACGCTGAACGCCACAATGACAGTTTATAACCCATTTTCTCTAAAGTGCTTAAGTTTTTTTTTTTTCTTATAACCCTGATGGGCTGGCACTTAAATAAAGAAACTCAGGATTCTAAAACACAATTAGTGTCTGTGTGCAGAGTTACTCTTTGGGTTCATCCACATGCATATTGGTTCTTGTAAATACCTATTGGGTATACAGTGCTTGAACTTTTCCTCTGTTTGTGTCTAGATTTGTTAAAAATGGGAAATTTGCTTCATGATTTGACTTTGAATATTTGAACTCTTTAATTTTTAGACTACTTAAATTCTTTTGACATTCAAATTCAAATTATGCATTTTTGGGAAATTGAATGCTAGTTAAAAAGAGCAATATTATTAATTTTGAAAATGCGTATTTCCCCCTTTGAATAAAAAACATAATGGTCTGAGTATCATATTTCACAACTGATTTATTTAAGATTTCCCAGAAAAATCCATTCGTGATTTCCAATTGCAAGGGGATGAAGTTCTCCAGTTTAATGCTTACAGCATTCTTATGGTAATTTTGAAATTGGGAGACTTGGCCACATTCATAAATGGTAACTGTAGAAAATCGGCCACTTTCAATTCAAACAAAAGCATAGAAAACCTTGAGGATACTTCAGAAAAGACGAGATTTTCCCCTAACAAGTCTAGTTACACTGTCTGTTCCTACAGCAGATGAATGGGAGAGTTCTTCTAAGACTATTGCTGTCACTTTTTTCTGAATAGGCTGCTTGTATTATCTGTCTGTACAGTGCTTAGCACCCCGTTGAACTCAATAAATATGCAGTGGTAATAATATTATTGCTCAGAATTCATTTAGCACTTCCACATCTTTTGAGTGCCACAATGTTCTGCCCACGAGACGCAGGGAATTTTAATTTAATGCTCATTCTGAGGCTTAAAGCTTGGAAGTGTAATGACCCATGTGAGATAATCCTCCACTCCAGCAGGACAGTTTTGGAGCAAAGCCATTGGGTTGTCCACAAATTTATTAAAACGCAGAGGAACTTTACTTCCCACACTGAAATCCAGAGGCTCAGTATACTGCCTCTTCCAGTCTCTGTCTTCCAAGCCATCCACAACACCATCCCCTAGCACAGAAAAACAGGAGAGAAGCAGAGAAAATTCTGGTGGATCTGTGACAATTAAATAGCTCTGACCAGCCTCAGTCAACCTGTATCCACGGAAGAGGCTGAAATAGAAATCAAGTGGATCTGGAACAAGTTTCTTTCCTTTTTTTAAATCAGGACAGCCAAGTTGGTCCCTCACCCTAATTCAGCTATCATTGGACTTTGGAATATCTGACCATTTCCACATATTTTCTCCTATGAAATTGTATTTTCCTTTTGGCGTGATAGAAACTACCCACAGTAATTCTGATGCCAATTATGTCCTCAGTGCCTGACACAGTACCTGGCACCTGGTAAGTATTCTGGAATTATTTAGTTGAATGAATGTATGAATGAATGAATGAATGAATTGTCTATGAGGGGAAATTCTCTACTGTTCTAGAACCCCTAGTCTTGGTTATTTTATTGTTTCTATTTTTTATTGAAGTATAGTTGATTTACAATGTTGTGTTAGTTTCTGGTGTACAGCATAGTGATTCAGTTGTATATATATTCTTTTTCATTACACGTTACTACAAGATATTGAATGTAGTTCCCTGGGCTATACAGTAGGACATTGTTATTTATCTATTTTACATATAGTAGTTTGTGTCTGCTAATCCCAAACTCCTAATTTATCCCTCCCCCCACCCTTTACCCTTTGGTAACCATAGGTTTGGTTTCTGCATCTGTGAGTCTTTTCTGTTTTGTAAATAAGGTCATTTGTAATCATTTTTTTTTTAGATTCCACATAATGAATGGTATCATATGATACTTGTCTTTCTCTGTCTAAGTTACTTCACTTAGTATAATAATCTCCAGGTACATCCATGTTGCTGCAGATGGCATTATTGCATTATTTTTATGACTGAGTAGTATTCCATTGTGTGTGTGTATATATATGTATGTATACCATATATACCACAATTTCCTTATCCATTCATCTGTCAGTGGACATTTAGGTTGCTTCCATGTCTTGGCTATTGTAAATAGTGCTGCTATGAACATTGGGGTGCATGTATCTTTTTAAAATAGTGTTTTCTCATATTGCTTCTTTAAAAGGAGAAAACTGTTGGGGTTATCTAAGAAGTCCTTAACTTTTCTTGTATCTCATTTGGGTCTTCTAGAGCAGCTAACCTACTTCTTAAAAATAAATAGTATCAAGAAGTGAAATACAGTGCTCTGGGAATATTTAAATTGACATTAAATTTATGAAAATTATCATTCATGGGAATATGCAAATATTTGATGTGAGATTTGGTTAACAGCCCATGGCTGACACAATAAATAAATAACTACAGACAGATGTATTTGTGTACACACACATATACACACATACATGTGAGTACTTCCAACACATAAAATGTGATCATTGCACCCAAGGTTACCCTAAAACAGCTGAGGACAACAAGATAACACAAGTGAAGTGATAATTAACTATAGGACAGTACATAATAAAATTATGCACTCAGTTGTGAGAAACAGTTTGTATGTCCTATAAGAGTTAAGGGCTGGACTTATCAGGGAGGACTTGATGGAAGACAAGGCTAAGGTGCATTTCCTCCTCTATGAGATGAAGACTCTAGCCCTCTATTATGGAATGAACTGGGGTTTTTTTTTTTTTTGAGTCCATACAAAACAGATTTAATTTATTATTGACCATTCAAGGAATGGTCAAGGTTACTGGCATTTGAATCATAATATAGTTTGCCCATGCTTTGTTTCCGTTTTCTAGTATCATTTACGTATATGGTGAGGCTTCTGTCCATCATTAAAATTCAAGAAGATGTGGAATGAACCGTTTGGTAGTAGCTTCCCTTCCCTTACATTTTCTCATATTACTATCCCACAGCCCCCAGTATATATACACCCATATACTGTATATACACATATATATACATACATATATAATTTTAATGATTATGTGTATATATACACCACACACTTTTCCTATTAAGTCTCCTCAAGCCTTCTTTGGACAATAGATATTAGTAAGTAAGAAATGGATGCTTACTCCTGAAATACATGGAAAAGCACAAAGAGGACTTGCCTCTGTCCTTTCTGTCTTTAAGGCAAACCTGACGTGTGGGGGAAAAGCTGAGAGTCATGCTGTCAGGTTACTCCGGGGTTTGGGGGGCAGAGTGTTTTCCACCCTGTGTCTCCCATAGCACAGTTGAAGTGCTTGATACATGTTTGTTGTATGACTCTCCCTGGAGGTTTTTCCCGGGCTTCGTTAGTGTCATTATTTATGACCGGAATGTGTAGAATACAGGCATCTAGAATTTGAAATCCATCCACTGTACATCCCAGAGGATGTGTCTTACACAGAATAAGAGGTTGATGGTCATCTGTCTCCTCCCACTGCTAACCACAGCATCTAACTCTCAGGCACTGAAGGCTGTTGTGGAATAATTACTAGTTGATCTTTAGGAGCACTTTAATATCTCTGAAACTCTGGGATTGATGATCTTCTTTTACCTAGAGCTTGATACGCTGAAAATGAATCAGGAAGTCATTGCCAATATAGGTGTTTTAACCTATAATTGAAAATGCTTAAAAAATGTAATCCTGTTAACTTTTCTTTAGGATTTAGGAAATAGGTGAGCGATAGATAAGGTGAGCGATGGAGCTGTGGAGTTAGTTCCCTGCCATTTTTCTTTTTTACTATACAAATGGAGATATGTTTTTGTTAAAAATGTGTCTTGAAATACTAATCTGTGATGCATTTGGTGAAGGAGGGCCCTTCTTTGGCAGCATCGCACACTGGGTGAGAGTGCCCTGAGTGTTTTCTGACACTTCTAGAAGTCTGCACCATGTCTCAGCTTTCTTCTCCAGCCCATTTCTAGA
Source organism: Camelus ferus (assembly GCF_009834535.1). Lineage (NCBI taxonomy): Eukaryota > Metazoa > Chordata > Mammalia > Artiodactyla > Camelidae > Camelus > Camelus ferus. The sequence continues at coordinate 9,899,024 of NC_045705.1, read as the reverse complement.
TTCCACACTCTAGCTTCTGGAATTTAACTCTCCTCTGTCTTAATAGCAACTTGAACTGTCCTAACAGCCGTCTAAATTTGCTTAATTTTTCTCCCTCAAAAAAAAATTACTAAACTTCACCAGGACTTCAAATTGAAAATCTGCTAAATAAGCTCCTATAATGCAAATGATATATGAACTCAGCATTTGTTATGCTCTTCAGATTTCTATGTGATGGTCCAGGATTCTATACGCCATAGCAAGGTTTTTAGTAACACGGCACACTGCATATGTTATGCAGTATAGGATACTTGGGCTAATGCAAGAAATATATTACTACAAATTAAATGGGATGCCAGAGGTCCTTATCAGCTATCAGTAATAGAAAAATATGAAGCAAAAAGTTGTGACCCTTTTGGGGTGATGAAAAAGTTCTAAAATCAGAATTTGGTGATGATTGTACAGCTCTGTAAATATACTAAAAACCATTTAATTGCACACTTTAAACAGGGGAGCTTTATGGTATGTAAATTTTATCTCAGCAAAGCTCGTATTTTTTAAAAAGCTATGTCCTGGTGCAGAAATAAAATAATGGTTTAATTTACATATGCTTGTTTATTTTTTGTTGTTTTGGCGGGGGAGGTAATTAGGTTTTATTTTGTAACGTAGGTACTGGGGATTGAACCCAGGACTTCATGCATGCTATGCATGCACTTTACTGCTGAGCTATACCCTCCCCCTAATTTACATGTACTTATAAAGGCATCAGTGATGCTAATAAACCTTCAGTTGAAACAAATAGCAGTTGCAGATTAAAGGTGAAAACATCAACTGCCTAAGAAATTTTCTAAAAGTTGTGTGTTGTCTGCAACTGCGGCTGCATCTTATGAGATACAAATGCTGCATCCTTGATGCTCATGCCAGTCTTCAGGGCAGGGGTTTATTGAGTCCCAGTGTGATGCTGCTGCTGCCAGAAAGTCAAAGATACGAAAAATAAAACACATTTGCTTCAGTAACATTTTGCTGTGTAACAAAACTTAGTGACTTAAGACAACCATCATTCTGTTTTGCTCACAATGTTGGGGGTTGCTAGGTTGTTCTTATCTGGGCTGGCTTGGCTGATCTTGGGTGGACTTTTTCAAGAGTTTCTGTTCAGTGGACAAGAAGACTGGTTGATCTGAGACAGACTCACACTGTCTGGCAACTGGTAGGCTGGCATCCAAGGTGCTCAGTTCTCCTCCATGTGGTCTCCATCCCCTAGCTTCAGACTTAGGATTGGAACTTGCACAATGTTACTCTCACTACATTTTGTTGGTCACAGCAAGTCACCAAATGTCTTAGTTTGAGCTGCTATTAAAAAGTGCCACAGACTGTTTATATAGCCCAAGATCAGAATGCCAGCATGGTCAGGGGCTGGTGAGAGCCCTCTTCTGGGTTGTAGACTGACAACTTCTTGCTATATCCCCACATGAAGGGAACAGAGCAAGCTCTCTGGTCTCTTCTTATAAGGGCACTAATCCCACTCGTGAGGACTCCACTCTCATGACCTCATGACCTCATGACCTCCCAAAGGCCGCATTGCCTAATACCATCACTGGCGATTAGATTTCAAAACATGAATTTGAAAGCAGGGGGAACACAAACATTCAGTCCAGAATGCCAGGCAGCCCAGATTGAAAAGGTAGGCACATAGAACTCACCTCTTGATATGAGGAGCTACAAAATTATGTGGCCATTTTTACAATCCACTGCCACAGACAATCTAGCTGAATCTGGTTTGGTGTTATTCAGTTTACCCCTTTACATTTTAATTAAAGTAAGTCTCATGATGAAGATGATTTGGCCCTGGGTGTTATTAAATAGGCAGTCATAATATTTACATGCATATTCAATTTTTTATTAATCCCCCACTGGAAGTGGCAGGGATAACAGCAGCTATTGCTGAAATTGTGTGAATTTTGCTTTTGAATTTTGCCACAGATGTACCTAGCATAACGATTTTTTTCATGTTCCTAAAGTGCACACCATCAAATAGAATCTTACATCCAGAGGAGCAGGGAGAGCCCAGGATGTTCTATAGGTATAAAGGTCTAGCATCTTAAAAGGTATCATAAATGTCCATTTTCTTTCTATAATCTGTTGCATCAGATACAGTTGAGATTTTTTTAATGAAAGTACTAGGCAGATTTCTTAATAGCATGTCAATTTAGGATGATAAAGAGTTTTTTTCCTTCCGAGATCCTTTTTCTTTGCTATAACCCTCAGGTTTATATTTATATAGAGGCTCCTTCTCAACATTTCTGTCTATTGTGTCAAGATTGGAAATCGTGGCAAAAACCTTGATTTTCCATCTCTCTATCTCTCCATTATCCCTCTACAAGTAGTTTATTTTTCTAATTTTTAAATTGGTTTTAATTTTTAAAATCTATAATTAATCACCAAAAAACTCTGCTACGCAGACCTTTAAGGCTCTTCATCAAATTTATTAAAACACCAACCATAAAGTTTACAGAACTTCACATTGGTTGGCATTGCTTTAAGAGCTTTGACAGTTTCTATGAAGTTCTAGTTCAGGTTTTTCTTTATTATCCAGCACTTTAGGGATATTTAATTTCTCGAAAACTAAGGGTCATGGGTAGTTTAATTTTCTTGTCAATATGTTGAATCTTCAGAAAAAAAATTTTTTTTCGCCAACAATCACACTTTCAGGATGACGCTAGTTTCCTGTGTATTCATCACAAATACAAATTTGCTGAGGAAAGATTGAGAGCAACCATATCAATAGGAAATGGTGAAAGTTCAGTTACTTGTTATTAGAAATATAAATCTTAACTGATATACCCTTAGAGTCATTGGTAAAAGAATGATTAAATGACAAAATTTAAAATATTTTTAATGACAAAGGATGGAAGATACTCAGATGCCCAAAACAACCCCTTCACACTTGATAGGATAAAATTTAATGAGTTGCCAGAAGCACCAAATTAAGGTTAATAAATCACTCTGGTTTAAAGTACGAAAATGGTTAAACTCTAACATAATAGAAGATGACATTCAAAAACAACTAAAGAAATCTGAGATGTCTAAAACCATTCCATCTCAAATGATAAACTCATTTGTTATTACCAAGCAACTGGGGTGCCTGATAAATGGGATATGTCACCTTGGCAGCAGTGGGCAGACAGATTCAGCGTAAACAGAACTGTCCAAAGCAGTAGACAGGAAATAGGATGGGACTACTCAAAAGATCAGGAAACTATCAAATTTATCTTAGTCTTAAATCTAGTTGGTAGAAATCTAAATCACTTTGATTCTTAACGCTCTCAGTACAATGAACGTTCACTAAAATGCTGCTCTTAAAACAAAACGAAAAAATAGTCATCTAACGCTTCTTTAAAATCTTCAAAAGCTATTAAAACCACCCAGTATAAAATGAATTTCTATGGACTTTGCAAACAGTTACAATAAAAAAAAATGTTTCAGTAAATTTAGCACATTGATTTTGGGCAAATTGTGCTTGGCAAACTGATCATTCTGTGTATTGTTTATTTCAGCAGATGATTTTTAGCAATTTGGCTTTCTTCTGAAATCTTGTGTCCTCAGAGGACAAACTAGATAATCAGAGACTCATTTTTTAAAAAAATAAATATTGAGTGCCAACAGTCACCAGCTAGGAACAGAAGCGTACAGTGAGTGGTGGCTGAGACAGACATTGCCCCTGAACCCATGGGAGTTACAGTCTGCTGCGGAAGACAGACATTAAATAAAGTTACACAGATAATTATTTAGCATGAGTTGCAATAAGTGCTTAAAAAAAAAAGTCATGGTGTGAAATAAGGGAGTCTGAAAGGAGGACCTGATAGCTAGAACTTTTTATTTTTAATTGACTAGAAATAGAAAATGCAGCATCTGCCTGCTGAAACAGACCAGGGGGATCGTGTCATCACCGCATCAGGTGCTGTGGGTGATGCAGTTGGGATGCTGGAGCAGGTGGGCACTGATGAAGGACCAGGGGTTGGCTTTCTTTAGAGCCTCTGATGTTCATCTTGTGGAGGGGCTCTGTCTGTTTCCTCACACACCCTGAAGACGATCTTTGTCTTTAAGACGACACTCTAAATGCCCCACATGTTTCTGTCTTGTCTCAGTTGCAGGGTCCTAGCTTCTCTCTGCTGCTGCTGCTGCTCTGTGACTGTGCCCCCTTGTCCCCACTGATGCTGCCCCCCCATTTCCTTTCATCTTCTTCTCTTTATTTTTATTCTTGTAATTCTGTCACCTGCTGCTCCTCTCAGGGTTCCCGGGCTCTGAGAGAACATGCTGGCCAGGCACGGCATTCCCAGGTCTCTGTCCCGGAGGACTGAACGCCTGAAATTCATTAGATGTGGCCTTTGGGTCTCTGTCCCTTTCTAGGGAGTATTTTTATGTCGCTGTTATGTTTTAGAACTTTTGCTCCTGGGAAGTCTTTTTCTGGAACCCTAAGGATTATCAGAGTCTAGATTTGAGATCACTAGGGTCGTAACTAATTCCAGAAGACAAGTTATCCATAACATTAAGCGAGGTCTTGAATATTTAGAATTTCTTAACAAAGATAAATGAAATACCATAGATGAAACAGTATCTACAATGTGAGTAAGACATAACTATCCATATGTAATATGCAAATAGCTATGTCAAAAAAATCTCATAGTAAAAATCACTAAGAAAGGAAAAGTATTTTTATTGACTATAGAAATGCATATAAGGAAACCGATGGTTTGCTTTTCAGTTCTCAAACCTAGAAATACTTCCAAAGCACTGTTCTCAACGAGGCATAGATCCCTAGTTCTCAACTAGGGGCAACTTTACCCCCCGGGGACATCTAGTAATGTCTGGAAACATTTTTTCAGTTGTCCCAATGAGGGGTGGTGGCATCTACTGGGTTGAGGCGAGGAAACATCCCCAAATGCACAGGTGAGCCCCCCCACAACAAAGAATTAATATGACCCCAAACGTCAGTACTGCCCGTGTTAAGAAACACCAGCATAAATCAACAGCACCCATCTTTCAGCTCCATCTCACAGGTGTTCCCGGCTGTTTTCCCATTGAAAAGCACAGAAATGCAGGCTTTACAAAACATGCGTTTAAGCCAGGAGGTCCAGCAGCATTTAAACCGGGAGCATCATTCAGAAATCCAGATTTATTCTTACTTCTTCACTCTTACTTCTTCTCAGTAACTTTTGCCTAGAAAATGGCTTTCATATCATCTCAAACCTAGGGAATGAAAGTGGCTTGCTCTCTGATGGCTTAAGGATTTCTGTGAGGCCTTAGATTCATTCTTTTGGGGAAAAAAAAGCATTTGGGACAGTAAGAAGACCCTCAAGAGTACAGTTGGTTGTTCCTTCATCTGTATCCTCTGTATCTCTAATAATGTAGATTTGGATTTGTTTTTAATATAATTTAAGGGTGATGTTTTGTTTTGGTCTGCTCAGTAAAATTATGGCATAATGACACACAAAAATCACATAACAAATATTTGCTGAATGAATGATTTTAACTGTACTGTTAGAGTTTTATGTTCAAGTCATAGATCATAAATTCCAGTTGCCTATAGTTTCCCATCACCTTCCTTAGAATCACTCTGTCTTCTGATTTCAGCTTGACCTTTTCCATTGGTTTTCTTTTTGCCATCTGGGGATCTATTTTTCACCGAGTTAATTCATTCATCAATTTACTAATTGATGCTAGGTGCTCATAGCATTGCCAGAAAGATATAAGAGACTGTCTTGCAAGAATGAGGAGGCAAGACTTGAGTAAAAGAAAAATGGCAATATATAATTTAATTATAATACACAGAATGGCTGGATGCTATCAGAATCTATTCACAGAAATATCAAAATAGAATTTGAATGATAGAGAAGCCTTTGGAAGTGAAATGGCTCAATCTATGCTCCTAAAATAGGATGAGATTAGACAGTATTCTTTTGTCCATCACTAGCTCATTCAGGAGGCATATTTTGAGTGTCTGCTATGTGCCCAGAGATGACATAGTTCAATAAGAGATTGTTTCTTCCCGCAAAGAGGTCATGACCTGGTGAGAAAAAAATGGACAGTAAACCTTCTAAGATAGTTTGATAAGTGCCCCATGAGCAATCAGAGAGAGATTTGCTAGAAAGGTGATGAAGGACAGCTTTCTGAGGAGAACACCACTGAATTTATTGTTGAAAATGGTTGAAGTTCATCCCAGGAGGAAACTGAACAGGATGTTCCAGACATAAAGACAGCAGGTTGGTTGAGGGGTAAGTGGTTGAGTGGGAGCAAGGGGAGAGGGGAGACGTAGAGTGAGGAAAGGGACAGGGAGGTGGGAACATAAGAGTAGCGAAGACTGAGAACAAGGCTGGATGGCAGCTGGCTTTATGCCTTAGGAGACAGTCTGTATACAAGTGGGAGCCACTGGGAGAACTCGAGTGCTTGGTCACCACATCATAGATGAATACAATAATCGCGTGTTCTGGAAGGGTTTGGGCGAAGACTCAAGTAAACTTGGCGTAAGCTGGGGTTACTAGCCGAGGCTTATGTTTGAAAGTTCAGGAAACCAATTTGAATAAGTAGAATGAGGCAAGACTATGATGGATCGTGGTCGTCTTGGTGATCTCTCATCTGCCAGTGATGTGCCAAACATGGTGCTTTAACACCAAGTGTACGATGTCCTAGATGAGGAAAAGACTTGAGTTTTGATACCAGGTATGAGATTGTTATTTAGTTATAGAACCATAGACCTGGCGTAGGGGAGAGCAGCAGAAACAGAAAGATGGACAGCAGTCTTCCGGAAGGAAGAACCAACAGTGCGAACGGGAGAGGGGAGAGCCTATCGCTAACTCTGTGAGCTGAGGGGGACGAGGGCACGGTGGCTCCAGGATGAAATAGGCAGATGTGGTTTGAGAGAGAAAATGGTGAGTTGAGTTTGGCACATGATATTTTAGATGCAAGGGAAGGAAGTCAAAAAAGTAGAACTTCCCTTCGGCACCTTGGGTATATGTGGGGAAAACTTGAACAAGAAATTGAAGCTGGAGGTACCCATATGGGAATCATCAAAACGTAGATGATTGTTCAAGAGTCAGTAAATGGTTCTTTGTGTTCTTTATGTCATTTTTTTAAAAGAAATTCTCCAGTGTTAATTAGTTGCTTTAGTCTGACATTTGATTAGCAGAGAGGCACTTCTAAGTATACTTTTTTTTGCTGAAAAGCATCTGTTTAATAAGTGCTTCCACTTAATAAGCCAGCATGTTCTGGGTCCTCAGTAACTCCCTTGTGATAAATTGGCACTTTTGGAAGCTGTGTGAAATTTTCCAACCTCCAAAGCACTCTATGAGTGTCTGGTGTTTTAATTCAGAGGGGACCACCACTAGTTTTATTATGGTGAGAGTTCTTAATAACCAGACCCTGTGATGGGAGTCTACCTACTTCTGCAAAAACGATAACATCTGGTGGGGAGAGAAGCAAGGTGAAGTTCAGTTTGGTGTCAGTTATGTGAGTGAGACCCCCATTTATTTGAGTGCCTAATGTGTGCCGGGCACTGGACTAAATACTAGGGACACTGCAAGTCTTCTTGGGGCAAGTCAAGCAAACAATCACAGCCAGCAGGGGTAAGGCTTACATAGAGGTCTGTACCAGAGGCTATAAAAGGAAACAGAGGCTGACTCCGCCCAGGGAAATAGAGTAGGAACCTCAGTCATTGGAATTGAACCCAAAAGGCTCAGCAATGTTGCTTTAGCCGTTAAGTGAGACAATGTCAGCTGGCACCATATGTGTATATTGAGCATCTAGTCTGTGCCCGGCACCGTTCAGCACTGAGGATAAAGCAGAGATGAAACACCCACAGTGCCTCTGCGCATTTAGCTTGTGTTGAAGTGGGGTGAGGTGGACAAGAAGTATGTTAACAAACCCAGTAATGTCATCAAGTGGGTGGCGGAGTTATTTAGCCAATGTAGGCAGCACGTGCCTTCTCCGAGGAGGTCCTATTTGAGTTAAGATCCAAATGGAAAGAAGAAGGTAGTTAGGGGATAAGATTTGCAAGCTGGAACAACAGCAAGTACAAAGGCCCCAAACAGTAATGAACTTGGTATGTTTCGGGGCAGCCACTCCTGAGAGGCTGGAGCTAACTAAAATGGGTAAGATTCCAGCAAGGAGTGGAGTTGAGGAAGCAATTAGAGGACTCAACAGCTTATGTAGGGGCCTTACAAGACATGGTTAAGAAAAACCCTGTATTGAAAAAAAAAATGACCTCTGTATTTTACTCCAGACATAATGGGAAGCCATTAGGATTTTACACCAGGAATTGGAGCCCCAGGAAAAGATCCAAATCTGGAGGTCTAAACTTGGGAGTCCTCACTGTATGCGTAGTTTTTGAAGCCATGAGACAGAGCATGTAGCTAGACTAGAGGAAAGCGCTGAGAGCTTTGGGCAGTCCAGCATCTTAGTAAGACTGCAAAGGTGCAGGCAGTGAAGGTGGAAGGAAAGCAGGCAAGCAGTGGTGCTTTGGAAGCCCAGAGAAGATAATATTTCAAAATGGCTGTGGTTAGAGGTGGCGGAAGTGGTGAGAAGTCACGTAAGATGAAGCCAGAACGGACCATTGGCTGTGGCGAGTGGAGGGCATTGGTGACGTTGATAGATCTGTCTCAGTGGAACTGTGGAGGCACCAGCTCAGCTGAGTGGGGCGCGAGGGGGAGTCAGGAAGTGGAGCCGACTCTTTGGAGGGGTTTTGCAATGAAGAAAGATGGAAAAAATGAAGCAACAAAAGGCTTTGAGTTAAGGAAGGCTTTGTTTTGTTTTGTTGTAAGATGACGACTATGGAGGTGTGTTTGTGCTTCTAAGTAAATGAGCCGGTACTGAGGGAATCAGAAATGGTGGGACAGGGGAGAGAGGTGAAAAATTGCAAGAGCAAAGCCCTTGAGGAGGCTAGAGTGGAATCCAAGCTGAGTCAGGAAGAGGGGATGCAGCATGTGGTGGAGAGTGAATCAATGGAAAGGCCAGAGGATATAGGGTCTCACATACAACAATGCTGTGTGAGCAGGTGTACTGGAGGACACAGGCTGGAAATGTGGGAGGTGATGTCACAGAGGGTCATATTTAAAACTGAGGGAAGGTGCAGCTTGGTGATAGAGTGCGTGCTTAGCGTGCATGAGGTCCTGGGTTCAATCTCCAGTATCTCCACTAAAAAATAATAAAAATAACAAATAAATGAATGAAATTGAGAGATTCAGAGATGTTGCGGTTATTGGTGATGTCAAATCTAGGATGTACCTATTACAAATAATATCTAGATTATATATAAGCTGGTTTGCCTGGCTTAGTTGACGAACGATATTATGACTAACAAAATATTCATGAAGCACATACGTAGTTGTTGCCTTGCATGCAAATTTCTGAAAATCGTAGTAGTCACAGAGGTCCTAGCACAAGCACACCGACACCTGCTGTAAGAGAGTTCTGCAGGCATCACAAAGGTGGAACCACTAGAGGTGGTTTTCAGAAAAAGAGGAGGCAAACAACAATGACAGACACACTGCACACCGATCAGAATGACTGAAATTCAAAACACAAAGGTGTTTGCTGGCGAGGATGTGGAGCAACAGGAACTCTGATCATCACTGGGAATGTGAAATGGTATGGTCACTTTGGAAGAGTTTAGATGTTTCTTCAAAATTGGACATAGGATCCAGCAATCATGCCCCTGAGTTTTTACCCAAATGAGTTGAAAATTTATGTTCCCACGAAAACCTGCATATGGATGTTTGTAAAGCTTTATTCATAATTGCCAAAACTTTGAAGTGATCTTTATGTCCTTTAATTTAAGTGAGCGGATAAACAAACTGTGGTACATACATACAGTGGAACATTATTCAATAATAAAAAGAAACGAGCTGTCAAGCCATGAAAAGATATGGAGGAATCTTGAAAGCACGTTGCCAAGTGAAAGGAGCCAGTCTGAAAAGGCTACGTACAACTCCAACTATATGATGTTCTAGAAAAAGGCAAACTTTGGAGACAGTAAAAAGTTCAGTGCTTGCCAGGATTTTGCTGGGAGTGAGAGAAGGATGACCAGGTAGAGGACAGCAGAGGACAGGGGACTTTAGGGCAGGGAAACTAATGTTTATGACACTATAATGGTGGACATATGCCATTATTGATTTGTCCAAACCCATAGAATGTACAACACAAAGAATGAACCCTAATGTCAACCAGGGATGTTTGTTAATAATAATATATCAATATTGGTTCATCAGTTATAACAAATGACCATCGTAATATGAGATATAAACAACAGGAGAAATTGGGAAGAGGGGGCATATGAAAACTGCATTTCAGTGAACTTTTCTATAAACCTAACACTTCTCTTTAAAAAAAAAAAGGTCTTAAGTTTTTTAAAGCAGTGCACTTGTTTCCTTGGAACATTGTAAGTATTCAAAAATGAAAAAAGAAATGTTTGCCAGATAGACAAAGAGGAAAAGAATAAGGTATGCTTATCCCAGAAAGAGGGAGTAAGTTGTGTGCACAAAAACACAGAGAGAGGAAGAGTGGGAATGGTGTGCAGGTGTGTCGAGAGGTCGTGCTGAATCACATTTGCTTTGCAAAATGATCCCTGAGCCTGCAACGGGGAACATGGTTATTTATAGTCGGAGCAAGACCAAAATAAGAGGCAAGTCAGGAAGCTGTTGCCCTGGTCTAGAGGAGAATGGATGGGACTATGATAAGGGTGGAGAAGATGAGATGGAATGTGGAGAGATTTGGTTGGTAGAATTAACAAAACACGGTGGCTGATTGAATGAGTCAATAAACAAACAAGGGTTCCCAAGTGCCACCACCAGTGGAGTCTGAGCAACTCATATCTGACCCCTACTTATGCTGAATGATAAGTCTAATTTTTCCGGCACCAACAGTCTTCTTGTTTGTTTCTTGACACGTTGGGAGGTGGCATTAACACTTGCAGGTCACTAGGGGGCTAATCATAGACATTTTCATGATTGTAAAATTGAATTGCAGTTCAAAAAGAATTATCATTGCAATTTACACAGGGGTCTTTCCTGAAAGATTTCACCATCTTAGGACAAGGTCATTTGCATTAAGGCCATTCCATGAGGCTAGTGTCATGAAAATCATTATTTATACACCTTTTGCTCTCAAATTTTCAGCCACCCCCAGAAGTCCAAAAGTCCTTTGACCATTCCAAGTGTGTGTGTGTTAAACTGATGGACACAGATGTACATGAATGAATGATTATAAGGATAGATGGATGGACATAGACAGAGATAGACAGATGGATAGGTAGATAAATAGACAGGCAAACAGAAATTAATGATAACAGTTACTGCTCTGTTTCCAGGAGCATGGTAACAGTTTTAAAAGAAAATTATAAAAATCATAAATTTAAAAACAATTTAAAATAACTTTTTAAAATTTTTAAATTTTTAGTAAACAGCGAACTTACATTTATTGAACATCAGCTACCTGCAAGGTGCTGTTCTGGACGCATACATACTATTAGACTCAAAGCTCTTACACCAATTTACACTCCCACCAACAGTGCGCAAGGGTTCCCTTTTCTCCACGTCCTCACCATCACTGCATATCTCTTAAGTTTTTGATGGTAGCCATTCTAACAGGTATAAGGTGATAACTCATTGTGGGTTTGACTCTGATGATTAGTGAGCACATTTTTCATGTACCTACTGGACATTTGTCTGTCTTCTTGTATATAATACTTTATTATATACATGAAAGTTGCTAAGAGGATAAATCTTAAAATGTTCTCAGCGCAAATAAAGAAATGGTAATTATGCGATGCCATGGGGTGGTAAGCTACAGTGGTAATCATTTTTGCAGTGGGGAAAAAGAAACTCTTGCAAGACAATGGTGGAGGATCCTTTATCTTTGTATTCCCAGGGCAGGTAGGTGGTGCTCTAAAAATGTTTGCTGAATAATTCACATAACATTTCATTTAATTCCAGTAAAATCTCTGTGAGGTAGATATCACTCTCCTCACATAACAGGCTTGGGCAAGGAGGCATAATTTCAGTGACTTGCCAAAGGTTGATACAGCTCAGAAGCAGTGGAAAAACTGGAATTGAACACAAACCTCTGTGATCCAGAAGCACTATTTTTCTCTGGCTCTTTGAAGGTATTGCGTGACCCTCCTTGAGCACAGTTCTCTCTCTAGTGGGGAACTGAGTGACTCTTCCAGGGAAAAGTCTCATGATTGCAGCCGACCTGTTTGTGCTGACTCAGACATTTCATGTCTCCATCTGGAGCTGCTGTTTGAGAAGCCTCAGCGGAGAGCATCACCAGCATCGTGAAATGAACAAGATAACGACTTTCATGATCCCAGCCTCGCAGGATGCTCCCCCAGGCCCAGGTGTGCCCCCTCTGCAGAGGGCACTGTCATCCCTCACCTATAGGCCACCAGACCAGGTTCAGATAACCATGAAAATGATTCCTGTCAATTCAGTAGAACCCCATTACACTGCAAAAGAGTGAAATGGGGTAGCAGAATGGCATTTAGAGGCAGAATTAAATAAGAGAAAATAAATAATGTCGATTGACCCTTTAAATATTTGGCCACACCCACGTAAGACTGCTAAAAAAGGACAAATTCACTTAAAGATGCCTGCCTTCCCTCTGAATCCCTGCTGCCAAGAGGCTGTTAGCATTGTCCCACCAAAAGCCTCAGAAAGTCTCCACTGATATTGTAGAAATTTTGTCTCTGTGCAAGAAGGCCATAAATACAGCAACACCTATACCCTTTTAAAAAGGGAAGATTTCTGGTATTTGAGTCGGACAGTCAGAATCTGATCCACTAATTTAAAAGATCTGTCAATCAGATGCAATTTCAGTCACCTCCAGGGTGGTCTTTTATTTTGTTCCCCCTTTCATACATGTCAAAAGGAGATACGATCCTCCCACCTCTGCCCGTCTCACTGGTGTCTTTAGAAAGCTGGGACCAGTCTCTGATTACAGACCTTTGTTGCTTTAAAGAGACAACAGAATGCGGTTAAGGAGGAAGAAAGAGCCTTAACTATGAATTCTTTTCCTCTGATGGCTAATTTTTTCACTCTTATACCTTTCCAAAAAGGTGGCAAGGTGTCATCTACTTAGAGCATATTTAATTGCAACTTTCACAAGACTGCAGTGGTAATACCTCACAGAATTCTCAGTCACAGTTCAAAATGTTTGGAAAAGCACAAGATGAAGTGTACTGTCAGCAGCGGGGGAAGACACTGGAATTTCGAGTAATGTGCCTGGTCTACTGATTACACTCTGTAACAAAGAGGATATACCAGCCCTTGATTTTAGTCTCTGATTTCCATTCATCTGGGGTCCTTTCATTATGAACGGGGCTTCTCTCCGGGTAGCCACAGTACTTAGAGTCGAAAGAATAGCAAAGAGCATTTTGTTCTATTATGATGTGGTGATGTCAGATGCAAGTAACTTGATCCTGATCCCTACTTGCAGCTATCCAAAGTCAAGTTAAAGACCTCACCCAGAGCATCTTCCTAAACCATAGTTAGAGTCTGTGTACGTCTGCATTTCTGTGTATTTGTGTGCATGTGTGTGTATGAAAGTTTATTCATAAAGGAACACATGACAGTCATATGAGTAACTAAAATTGATGGCCTGGCCATTAGATAAGAATTTACCTAGTTAGTTTGATTCTCACATAGAATTACTAAAAACAAGCAGTCAGAATTCTCAAGATATTTCAGTGAACTTTTTAAAATTCAGTGGAATTAGTTACTGAAATTTGGGAAGAATAAACTCTTAAGTCAGAAAGTGCATTCCTCACATAACTCATACAACTAGAGTCCAGGAGCCACGCAGTGTTAAGAATTGCTCAGCTGTGTAACAACGCAAAGAAATCTAATTCTTCCTGCTGTCCTTGGTGTCAGGTCATCCGGAAGCCAGCATCCCTCCTGGTTCTAAGAAGGCTACCAGAAATAACGAGGACTACATACTTCCTTGTTCACTTTGACGGAGGAATAGAGGGGCTAGGGGAGCTGAGAATCAGTGATAAATAACCTTGATGTCCTATAAACCCATAAAAGAGATGTGTAAAATCTATGATCTCCTCTTCTATAGCACTTTGTGAGAAGTACAGGTCTTAAGGACAAACAGGACCTTGAGAAATCCTCTGGGCAGCCCTCCAAAACAACACAACTACATCATTCCAGATAGACTTAAAAACATCCCGTTTTACTGAGGAAGAACTCCATAACTACCTTATAAAAAGAGAAATCAACGATCCACATTTCTTTTCTGGGACTTTGATTTTCTAAAAGTAAAGAGTGTTCCTTTAAAACACCAGATTCCTCAGGACGCCCCAGGCACCACTGTATTGATGGTGCTGTTAGGAATTTTTAGATGAACCACTTACATGTACAGCCCACATATAGAGCTTTTTTCTCTCTTCCATCATCCCTTCATTATTTGTAAACCTGCCCATTGTGTCTTCTAGGTGGCCTCACGTAGGGCAGAGACCGTGTTCTTGTTCATCTTCATAATCTCTCTCCTCAGCAGTGCTTGCCCATTGCAGGTCCCTGAGAAATCATTATTGAACACAATCTGTATTTCAGATTGATAATGATGAATGCAAAGCCTCCTGATACGAATAATACAATGCTTTCATACATGAAAACATGATGCTCCCCTACTTTTAGTTGATTTTCCCTCAGGGTGTATGTGAGCTTGCGCTGGTGCCCTGTGAATCTGTGAGGGTGTCGTCACATCAGCCAGGATGTCCCCACGAGCTGGGCTGGGTGTGTCCATCTGCTATCAAATGGGATTAATATGGCTTGACCAGCTTGCCTAGTCAGTCATGGGGAGAACCAAAGGAGATGCGATGTGAAAGTGCTCTGAGGACGTGGCATGAATGAGGTGGCCTCAATCTTGTTATTGTAGTGACTTAGGGACCCAGAACCTGAAGGGTCCCTGTCACCCGAAGTTTTCAATACTAAATCACCCTGGCAACAGACCCACCAAACTCAAAAGCACCAAGAAAGAGTGCTGAGACTTGATCTGGCTCAGGGGTCCACAATGTGGGAGGGGAGCAGTTTTATGAGAGCACAGGCCCTCCCGCACTCAGCCTGCCCTGGACTGCAGTGATGTGGCCCAGGCCCCTGACTGTCAGACTGCAAACCGAAAGGACCAGAACCTGGATAACAGCCGTTCATCATTGCCAGGTAGCTTTCAGCTGCTGCTGACACAAGATCTTAATGCCTTGTGTGATCTTTCTGTTTGTGTCATTTCTGGAGATTTCCAAAGATGTCTCTGAGTTTCTATGTTATGGTAATGGGCTTATTCATTGGAGTTTGGAAACTGATAACTTTTTATGATCATTAGATCTTCCCATTGCCTTTAAGTCTGTTCAAGAATCAGTTTTATCATAAGCTTTCTGCTGAATGATTTATTCTAGTAAAAATCTAATCCATTTGGGAGCTTCAGAAGTTGGTTCCTCATACTGTCAAACTGCAAGGCTTCCTAGGACATTCTCCATATATATTTTACTATTATTATTATTATTGCATAGTCAGTTTACAATGTGTCAATTTCTGATGTATAGCACAATGCTTCAGTCATATATGAACATATATATTTGTTTTCATATTCTTTTTCATTATACATTACTAGGAAATATTGAATATAGTTCTCTGTGCTATACAGTAGAAACTTGTTGTTTCTCCATATATTTTATGAATTATTTTTTCTTGCATTGGTCAAATATCAGGATCTCTGAAACACTCCTTTGACAAAGCCACAGTTACATGTTTAAGTCCTACAAGAGATTCTTCACAACAATTAACCAGCAAACGACTTGACCTTCCCCAAGTGTGCGCGGTGGTGTGAAATCTCACCCCACGCTTGGCAGCCTCCGTTGCCTCTCACACATTCTGAAATGTGGTTTGGGAATATTCTTCTCAGAGTGCTTTTGCCATAAAGTAAAAATATTTTCAACTCCCCGCTAAGTAGAGTTCTTACAAAGAGACATTTCATTATTCATTACGCACTTTGCTCCAGCGCTGCCCACCAGGGATCTCCGAAGTTTTCACGCATGGGTCCTTGTGGGCCTGATCTTCTGAGAAGAAGGTCTGGGGAGGAAATAGGGGCAGTGGACCTGCCCCGGCAGTCATGCCCTGGGTCACAGAATGAACGGGGAGGGTGTATCTGTTAAGCACTGGGACGACTCTGGCCGGTTTGAATATGGTACATTCTAGGGGATCATATCTGATCATCATAATCTCATTCCCAGAATACAATTCAAGATTGTGAAGTATCACCTGTGAAAACTACAGTATCCTGTTTCCATGCAGCAGAGAAACTGAGTACTTCTTGGAGGCCCTTCGTTTCAAATGCCTCTTCAATATTTTTGACTGGGCAAAAAGACTGTTTTTGGAGTTTACAGAGGCACAGCTGACATACATTTTTAATTGACTTCTGGGTCCAGTATGACTCATTTATCTTCGATGATTTAACGTATTTAATCTATTTTGCTTTTGACGTGGGCAGAAAGTTCACCAGCCACTGTTTTTACATTACTTAGGCCTGGTGAGAAGGGCGGCCGAGGGCGCGATGGTGAACGTGCTTTTACTGAGCCCTCTGCCTCCCCTGCTGAAAAACTGAAAAGTGAAGAATTGTTTGAGGCTTTAAATGGAATTTAAATCAGTAGTTTCACTAGGAACAAAGTGGAAGTTTCAGGCTTTTTAAAAAAAATTATTCTTTCACATCATTGTTTATCTTCTTAAGTTACAGAATTTCTGAATCCAAAGATAATCTGTCTCTTTTCTTTCCCTTAAACCTGGGACAAGAGATTTCTTTTTTTTAATGTAGATGCTTCAAAAGAAAACTGTTACAATCTTGATTTTGCAACAGTCATTCAAATTCGAATGTGATTTTTTTTTATATTCTCTAGGACAGTATTAACATTCCTACGCTTTTTGATGGATAGGTTTTCTATTTTATACTTGGGATGGATTTCATTTTCTGGATTCAGTGTGGAATTATTTCATTGCTAGTGTTTTTCATGTGTGTGCTTTCCTGTCTTCGGCAGTTTACTTTTCCATACGTTGCTGTCATTCTTCCTGCTCTAGGTGCTGAGAGTGGAAAGATGAAAGACACAGTTCCTGCCCTCAGGGAACTCACAGACAGACAGACTTCATGCAGGCTTGTATGTGGTTTGATAGAAAGAAGCATACGTTCTGAAGGAACCCAGAAAAGGGACATAGTTTAGACCTGGGACTGGCCGTGTGTGTCTTAACATTCTCCTGGAAGGTGAAAACTGTATGAATGTAAATGCGCATCTGATACATTTGCTGCATACAAATGTGTGATAAATACTTCCTAAATATTGCATATTGATCATAATGTTCACCGTTGAATTTATCTTTGGGAATCTATTCAAGTCTACTGAATTGATCTTTATTTAAAACTTGCGTATACTCCCTTGTGTCTTGTGAAAGTAATTAAGATATGTTAACCATCTAAGAGGCGCCATCTTTCTCTTTTAATAGCAGTATCCTGAATGTGTTTCCCCAGGGATTTTCCTTTTATTATGTATAAAGAACAAACCCTACCTGTTCTCTGATGAATACAAGAGTACACAGGATTCTTAATGGCTGTGTTAATGGAATAATGAATAATGTTTGATTCTAACCAACAGGATATCTACTAATTTATCCCAATTTATTAGCAATCTAAGATCCTTGCTAGGACTCAAAATTAAAATAACATGCCTTTAGAAGTCAGGAAATAAAACAGAGTAAATAATTCCTGTATCAATGCAGGGCTTTGTTCCTGATGCCTTTTATGAGAACCAGAAGAAACTGATGTTGGTTCAGCGTTTATTACATATCAGGACATCGAGCTGGATGCTGCCAATAGTGATTGATGTGGCATTGCCTTCATCCCCAGGGAGCTTACAAGCTAGTTTAATGCAAGGCTATTAAAGAGGACAGACTTGGAATAATTAGATATGTGATCAGCAACGTAATAGTACATGAATCAAGTCAAGTGACTCATGAAAAGGAGTAACTCCACCTGGACATGGTCTCTGAGAATGCTTCATAAAGGAACAGACATTTGCATTGGGGCTTGGAGGAGTTTCTAAGAATTACAAAAACAAGGGAGTGAAAGGGGATTCCGGGCAGTAGGAACCTCAGGAAAGCTGCAAGTGTGTTGAAGTACATGCTCCATCTTGGAAGAACAAGGAGACTGTGCTCCCGGTGGGAAAGGAACCTGTCTTGCTCACCATGCTATACCCCATGTCTAAAACCCTGCACATTGTAAGCGCTCTGCATATTTGTTGAATAAGTCATCTGATTGTGGGATTAAAATTTTAGAGGGGTTGAAACTAGAGGACGAGAATAGCCCAGTAGACAGGCTGTATCAATACTAATGAATCATAGTTTAGTGCTGAAGAGTATGGACTTTATCCTGTAATTCAGCATTTCCCCAAAGTATGTTACTTGAAATGTCAAATCTGAAGGTTGTAAATAAGCATCCCTCAGCCAAAGTATTCTGTTGTCAGATACGCTTGGAAAATACTGGTTTAAACCAAAGTTAAAGCAGTGTCTTTACTTAGACTTTCTCTGAGCCTTCCCTCTGCTTATGTGCATTGTGAAGCTTCAAGAAAAATCGATAATGTTCAGACTTCTAGAATCCCGACCCTTTTCACCCTGTGAGACTACCATTCTCCATGATACATTTTATGGAAATCTGTCCTAAGCGGTGGAGAGCCATTAAAGACCTTTCAGGAGGGGATTAACATTGTCTGGATTTCATTTTAGAAGATTCTCTGGTCTTCTAAAGGATGGATGTAGGTGAGGCAAGACCAGAGGAGGGAGACCAGGCTGAAGACAGGTGCAACAGTTTAGGCAAGAGAGATGAGAGCTTGACCCCAAGAAGAGAGAAGAAAGATCCAAGAGCGACAACTGACATTTCAGAAGTAGAACGTGTCAGGGGTGTCATGAGAATCACACAGATTGTGCCCTGCTCAGGGACACCTGGCCAAGGCGGTCCCCAGCCACTGACTCTGGCACACACTTTGTTACCAAGCTGTGCCTTCTAGTGCCAGGCTGCAGCCATCCTGAGGAAGGACACCTTTTTCTCTTTCACAGCTGCAGGGTCCCTAATTAATGACGGATGAGATAAAAAGAGGAGGAAAACAAGAGAAAGTGTTCAAGATGGCTCATGTTTCTTGTTTAAATAATTGCATGGCTAAAGATGCCTTATTTTTTTTTGCGAGCTTCTTTTAATTCTTCTAAAACCATAATATCTGAAGTCACAATATCTGGGGAAGGAATGATGAGAGGACAACTCTGTTGCTCTGAACAGGCTTTGCCAAGAGCTATGGTTTTCTTTCTACCATACATGAAAATATATCCATATCCTATCATTATGGAGAGATTTTTACCAAGACCTTGAACCAAGGATTACAAACTCGAATGTCTACAGAGCCCACTCGGCCATCATAAGTGAGAGAAGAATGTCTCAGGCTGAGTGTTTGCATGTTAAGTTTACAACAGTGTACTTCGTTTATGAAAATAAACAGGCTATCTTCCGTTTGTCTTTGAATATGCAGTCTTTTCCATCTATCTTTTATAGCCATTTTTGATAGGCTTATGTGTAGTGAGAAATATTTCTCTACTCCAAGGAAAACGTCTGCACAATATTGATGATGAATGACACCTGACATGGTGGCCGTTAAGAACACAACAGAGAGTGGTGGGGCCAGTTACTGCGATTTTCCAGGGGAAACTGGGTATTTGAATTTTTATGTGATAGCTCTCTAGTTTTTGATATGGACAGAAATGTTTACAATATGCTGTCTGAGCCAAAGAAAAGTATATCTCTTGTCCCCGGGGTCATGATCTCTCCCTTGGTCCAGATGTGCTGTCATACATACACATGGGCCTAATTTTTTTCAGGTGATAGATTTCAAATTCATATTTTTAGGAAGACAAGGTGTGAAATGACCTGCTAAGTTGCCCTGCAAGCCCATGTTGAATTGCTGAGTGAGAGGAGAAAAGCCATGCTTCCTGAGCTGGTAATTAGAGCAGCGTCCTTGTTTTTGCATTAAGTCTTTACTATGGAAAGTACGACCGAAGCTCTGGTGCCTGGTGGAAGTGTTAGAGCTTAAATCCAAATCGCATCATCGGTGGAGCTAAGGCGTGGCGTCTGCCAGGATAGAAGTAACATGAAGTGTGAGGTCCGGTGCTGTGAAATAGGAGGGAAGCTACTAACACACACTTCCCGTTGTGATTCATAGCTGGTGGATTCGGTTTCACAGAGAAGGGCATGTGGAATAGTATCCTGATTGACTAAGGCCTTGATGTCAGGGGAATTGGGAAATAGCGCAGGGGGATTTAGTCCTGGGGCCAAATGAAGTCACATCTTGGTTCACAGCAGAACTTTCTTAATGACCTGCATGTGAGCACACAGATTGGCCCCGTCTGTTTGAAAGGGGGAGTTAGCCCGTGTGTGATCATCACCAGCGTCCTAAAGAAACTTTGAGGAGGTGTTTAGTTCCTGCTGATCGGGAAGATTAGCATCAAGCAAGCTTTATGAATAGAAAGTGATGAGCAGATGAGCCTGGAAGGAAATGGAAATGTGATGAGATTAGTAGCCGATGTATATACCTCTCTGCAGGGGGAAAAAAAGCTTTAAGGGGTTTCAGGCTGGGAAATACTGTATTTCCTGAAGTGCAGAGAAGAGATTTGGATAAAGCCGTACTATTAGCAGCCACCGCCAAAGTGAATTGAGGATCTTTCTAAAAAAGCTGCCATGTAGCGGTTGCTGGGTGTAAGCATGGCCAGGAAAGATGGCTTTGTAGTCCTGAGATACAAGGTTCAAACATGCATTTGACCAACAAATACTCACTGAGCACCATCTCTGCGCTGGCACCATGCTAGCCGCTGGAGTGGCTCACAGTCTTCTGGGGATCAACACCCCACAGAAGGCGGACCACAGGTGCTCGGCAGGGGTCTCTGGGTGGATTTTGAGCAAATTTTGTGTTAGGGCTCCCCCAAGAATGTGGCATCTTCGAGCAAAAAGAAAGATCACAGTAATGATGGGTGTGATTTCAGTGGCCCTAGGACCTAGGTTCCGTGGGTCCACGAATCACAGAGTACCTCTAGCTTGTGCCTTTTAAAAAACAGCTTTTTAGGAAAAACAAGCTTTCTGAAAGATGGTTTAGAGCACTCTAATCAGGTTTTTCTAATCTGTTCCCCCAAAGATTAGCAAGCATAGCATTTAGTGAATGAATTTTTTTTAATCAAAGTATAGTTGATTTACAGTGTTGTGTTAGTTTCATGTGTATAGCATAGTGATTCAGTTCATATATACATATATATATACACGCACGCACACACATATACGTATTTATGTTTTTATAGTTTGTATCTGCTAATCCCAAACTGCTAATTCATCCCTCCGCCGCCCTTTCCCCTGTGGTAACCATAAGTTTGTTTTCTACGTCTGTGAGTGTGTTTCTGTTTTGTAAATAAATTCATTTGTATTATCATTTTAGATTCCACATATAAGTGATATCATATATTTATTTGTCTTTGACTTACTTCACTTAGTATGACAATCTCCAGGTCCATCCATGTTGCTGCAAATTGCATTATTTCATTCTTTTATGGCTGAGTAGTATCCCATTGTATATATGTAGCATATTGTTTTATCCAAATGAACAGATTTTCCTGTTTCCATGACTTTGTCAATGGCTTTCTCTGCATGGAGGTAACGCACCCCATTCTCTGCTCCATTCCTTCCAGAGTCACCTCTCCTGAAAAGTTGCATCCTGCCTGCCTTTCTTATTTCCTTCTTCCCCTTCTTTCCTTCCCTACCTCAACCCATATATTCGTCTTTTCTTCCTCCTTTCCTTCTCCTTCCTCTCATCTCTTCCTTTCCTGCCTTTCTTTCCTTTCATTCCTCATTCTTCCGTTTCTTTAAAATTTCAGGTAGAGACTTTTCTCTTAGAATATGAACCATTCTGTGAATTTCTTCATCCTCGTAAGTATACTCCTGAAATATCTGAGAATAGGTCCCTCAACTCTACCTAACAGATAGCAACACAGCATGGGGAAGGCAGGGTGGGAAGTGACCAGACCACCTTCCCATCTCCAGTTGGTTTCTTAATGCCTAATTATAGATCAGATACAAGAAATTGCATGTAATAAATCTGAGGGCAGATGGTTCAAGGCTGGTTTTTTATTTCTCTTCCTCCATGGCAAATACAGGTGACAGTGCGGGTCAATTTCAGTTCAATGACTTCGCCTTTCGGAAAGTTTATCTTCCAAGAGTTTTGCTCCTCCTTTGAGACCTACCCTTTAATTTGCTGTTTGCTCATAGTTTTCTTTCTGGAATTGACAGGAAGCACTTGTCTTCCCAGCAATGCAGTAGTCTGAGCCCACAGACAGACAGGTCTAAATTCCATCCCCCATCTTGATATCAGCCCCTGCGTATTCCTTGAGAAGGTCATTCTCTGTTGCTCCACTTGTAAAGAAGAAATCAAGTTATTTTCAATCTCTCCGCTATCTTGGAAGGATTAATTGTTTAATGTTTGTGAAACATTTTAAAGATAAAAAGTAAACAGAACATCTGCTCTAAACACATTTCTTCTATTTTTTAAGAGTATAGTGCTCTGAAAACTACCTAAATTAAAATCTCTGCCATATTGAAATCACACAGTCATCTATATCTGAGAATTTATGAATGAATGTCTCATCTGAAGCCCAAAGGGCGACTTGGAATTGGGACCTAATCTCTTGGGAAGAGTGAGGTTATTTCCACTCATATGATGTTGGGTTAGGAAGCTCATTGATCTACCCGCATTTCCTCATCTGTAAAATGAGCAGATTAAACCAGAAATGGTGTCTAAACTCCACGCACTCTTGGGTTCTTTTAACTGCTAAGGACTGTGCTTTCCTGAACATAAAGGAGGTAAGGAAGGGTAGTTTCTCCTTACCCCGAGATTCTGCAGTATGTGTGACAACATGGCAGGGGTGGAAAAAAAAAATACTCAACAATGGGTCCCTTCATCTGTTTGCCTACCTGTGTGGTAACCATGAATGGAGACACCCAAGCACATGTTAAGTGATGAAAACTGTCCACAGCTGGTCCTGGAGGAAAACAGTGAAAATAGATAGGCATCCTCGCTAGAACTAACTTTCAGCAGCTACAGCATCTAAGGTCCTGCCTGTCTGTGGACAGCGCGTCCTTTGGATCCAGGGACCTCTAGGTGTATTGTGTTGGAATACAGTCAGTTCCAAGAGAAAGGCGACAGGTTATTTGTGATTTATTATGGGGCTTTTTCCCTTTATGTTGCACATAGACGATAACATGCGTATGATACCTTTAGGTAAAGAGAGAGGCGGGCCCCAGTTGGAGGTGACTGGCCCTGAGAACCACTGGAAGGAGGTCACATGTACCTACCCAAGAGTTAGGAGTTTCAGTATTGCAGCGAATCTGACGCTTACTTGTCACATGTGGTTGGAAACTCTGCCTTAGCTTTAAATGGCTTTATTTTTTGACTTTTTAGCAGGCAAGGGTAGAGCTCAGTGGTAGAGCACATGCTTAGCATGCACGAGGTTCTGCGTTCAATCCCCAGTACCTCCATTAAAGTGAATAAATAAACCTAATTACCTCTCCCTCCCCACCAAAAAATCACAAGAATATCTTTAGATTTTTCCCTTGTACAGAAGCTGTTAGCCAGGCCTTGAGACTTTTGACAGTGATAGCGGGGAGGGAAAACTAAATCTCTTTTAAGCTTTGTCTTCTGCTTTAGATAACTATCAGGTGCTTAAGTAGCTCATAGCAACCGGGAGACTCAGGAAAAGGGTGAAGAGTATTGGGCAGAAGAAGGGCTAATGCCAGATGGGCAGAAGGCATGCGGCAGCCAAGTCAGAATGCAGGGATATCTGGGATTTGGGGTGTGTTCAGCCTAGACAGTGGCAGATGGGTTGGCAGTAACAGCGCTCTGGGTAACTTTATCCTGGACGCGCGAGGCCGCAGCCCACCTGCGGCGTGAAGAGTGAACTGTCGCTGCCTCTGGATGGGGCAGCCAGGATGGAGCAGCCAAGGCCCACGTGCCCTAGCCCTGCCGGCCTTGCTCAGGACTGAAACTGCGGCCAGTGAAGGTGCTCCCACTGTAGTCGCAGGAAGGAGCTGGGGTGGGCATTCAGGTGATGGTCAGGGGCACAGACCCTGGGCCAAGTTGAAACCACTTTATTTCCCCTTTCTGTGCCTCTTTCTAGCCTGTCGTGTAGGGATAATCACCCCACCTTCCCCCGGGACGGATGTAAGGATAAATGAGTTGATATTCACTAAGTACATGCACAGAGTCAACACGCTCCCTCCCATCACCCTTATCAGGGAGAAGGGCATTGCGACTTTTGTGAGTGGGAGCTGAAGATGTACATGAGTAACAAAACAGTAGGAGAAGACATAGTTGCACTAAAGAAGCCTTGGACAGCCACGACCCACGACCTGGTGGCAGTTTTTTTTTCCAGCAACTGAGGAGAACGGGAAGGGGGCCACAAGGCTGGAGACAGTCAAAGACGGTCCCAATTATCAAAGGAGGGAAAAGCTTGATACTAGAAGCACAGCTACAAGCTTGATGCTGATCCAAAGCCGCACTTGGGGATGGAGTTTTAAACAGATGGTTCACAGATGCTTCTGCACAGGCTGCGCAGCCGCGGGAAGGGAGCAGGAGCCGGGACGCCAAGCTGACTTGGGTGCAAACCTGAGTCCTGTCACTTGCTGGCCTTGCAAAAGTTACTCCACTTCTGAGTCTCATCGTCTCCAGCTGTAGCATAGAAACAGCGATGCCTGCAGGGTTCCTGTGAAAACAGGGACAACGTAAAGGATCCTGCAGAGGACTGAGCAAAGCAGGCGTGCAGTCAGCACCGTGCAACCAAAGACACAGCAGAACGGGAGGTTTAGAACAGAGATCGGCCAGCTGTTTTGTAAAGGGTCAGATAATAAATATTTCAGGCTGTGTGGTTCACACGATCTCTGCTCCAAGTACCCAACCACACCTTGAAAGCAAGAAGGCAGTCATAGGGAATATGCTCACAGATGATACGAATGGGCCTGCCTCATCCCAATAAAACTTTTTTTTACAAAAACGAGTGGGCAGATTTGGCTGCAGTTTGCTGATCCCTGGGTTAAAACCAAACTGCCAGGATTAAAAGGAAACCTTGCCACTGTGAGCAGTGTGACCTTGGACAAGTTCATCAACTGAGTTGCGTTTTCTATCAAATGCGTGTAATAGTTAGTACCTATCTCATGAGAAACAGTTAAAACTACTAAAACATTAACAACTAAAGGAACAAGTCCATGGGCGGCGCCTCTTACAGTGAGTCCGTGATGCAGAGTAAGCTTTCGATACCTGTGACCTGGCATCATTGTGATGATCCTCGGGGTTGCACGGCAGTAGGTAACTGGGATGATGTGGAAGAGGAATTTGACTTTTTCTGTATCGTTACAAAGAGTAAAAGTAGTCTATAGAAAGACAGATTCAGGCTCAATAAGAAGGACTTGGGGAAGACTGATCCTATCAAACAACAAGTGGGCTGCTTCGTAAGGCATTAGTTGTTCTTACTGAAAATATTTAAACTAAGGACAGATGAGTGCAGGTCTGAAATATTGCAGAGGATTTGGGGCATGGGGTAGGGGTGAATTTGAAAGGAATCCATGCTTGTTTGTTGGTAAATTGGTTGGTTGCTTGATCTCCCAATTTGCCTGGAAAAGAGTTTCATAACTAGAAGACACTGGGTGAATATTTCATTAATTCATTTAACAAATATTTATTGAATGCTTATTGTAGATGCTAAGCATGTATCTGTAAATAAAAGAGATGAAAATCCATGCTTTATGGACCTTATATTCTAACAGAGGCAGACATGCCGTAAACAAGCTTATATGCGAAATGTATGTATCAGATGAAAATAAAGTGTCAAGGACAAATATAAAGTAGAGTAGGGTGGGAGGGGGAGATACGTAATCCCTCAATAGAGGTTTACAACTTTCAATACAGTGGCCTAGAAATAGCCGTTTTTGATACATTAAGGGTCAAGGAGAATGGCAGAATTGAACTCTCCGTCTTAGAAATACTGAATGTACTCTCAGATGCTCTTGTGTTCACTAGGGACAAGGCAGTGGACCCGACACAGGACCCCAGGTCTCAGGAAGCTTACATACTTACGTTCTACTGCAGGGAGAGAGAAAACAGAAATAAGTACATCAGGCAATTTCAGTGGTTGAGAAGTGTGGTCTTCCACCAACTGTTGTAACTCCAGAATTCTCAATGCCCACCCGTTTTTGGTCCGATAAAGTTCTTACATCTTCCAGGGATAGACTTAAAAACCGGTTCCTCTTTTCAGTTTTGTCATCGTGACATATTGGGCCGTGTTGATTGCCTTCTGGCTCTGCCTGGTATTCACAGATCACAAGGGTATCATAGAAAATTGAAACGGGCTGTGCTGTCCTTTCAGTGGTCCTGAACTATCTGCGGTTCCTTTTGTTAGCCGTAAAGAACTAAAGAAATTAATCTTTCAGGCTTTTGATTAATTGCCAAACCACCAATTATTGATTGATGATGAGAGCAGAAAATCTGGGTTAGGGCGGCGGAGCTAGGGGACACATGGATAGTTTCTAAACAATGGCTAATTCCCTGCTTTGCTAATGAAAAATGATGCAGAGGAGGAGGTGATGGGGATTTATCTCAGTTAGTTTTGCTTCGATCTCTGGTGCTCCTGCTCCTTCCATGTAGGCTAATTCCACACGATGGACTGAGGCCTAGGGCAGCATGAAGTGTGAAGTCTGAGGATCTGATAGATCCTTGTCAATGATGAATATTCCAGGTACAAACATGGTTGGAAACATGAATGAGTCTGGAGAAATAATAATGGACATTAAGACTTTGAGGTTAGCAGCAATGTAGTTCAGTTGAACAAACACTTACCAAGCGTACACTAGGTTCCAGGAAAGAGAGGAAAAGACAGGGTTCTTGCCTTCGAGTGTCCTGAAGGAGCCAACAGGTGAATACATCATTTCAATAGATTGTCGACAAGTGAAGACCGTGGCCAGCACGGTTTTGGAAACACAAATCTGATTGGCTACGAATTGTTATGAGTAATCATGGCATTGGCAGTGTTCTCAGTGGGGATGAACCCCGGAGTGCATGGTTAAAATTGTCTACCTCTACCTGACCTCCATGCAGAGAGTCATAAAGCAAGAAGCTCTTGGGAGATCTTACATTATCGGTGTCTTCATTTCTTACCGATGAAGAAGCAGAGACCCTTCTGTGGCTGAATGTTTTCTCCATTTATTGTCATAAGGAAGAGTTTGGAGAGGATTAACTCTTAATTTCATTCAACAACATTTATTTGGCACTTAATGCTGTACCAGGTGTCCGAACAGAACAATGAATGGGATGGTCCCTGGCCTCAATTTGCTCACGGTCTGGAAGGATTGAGTGCAGACCAACAAGCAAACAGACACTCCAAATTGCAGGAGGATAATTAGTGTCCTGGAACCATGCACGCAGTGGGATGGGAAGGCAGTGAGGATGTCTACAGCAGTCTGCAGGAGGCAGGAATGGCTTCGCAGAAGCAGCGTTTGAATTGAAGCTTCTAGTAAGAGTCAGGTGTATTCCCAAGAGAAGCCTTCCATGGAGACAAACAGCTGTGCAGGAGGTGTAAGAGCACGGCATACTCAGGACCTCCCTAGCTCACCACGTGACCGAGCACAGAGGGTGGGAGGGGGCAGAGAGCGCATGGTGAGAATCAGGACAGCCAGAACCTTGTCTTCAAGGAGCCCCTAAAGAATGTTCTGCAGGTCAGTGGCATATGATCAGATTTTTGAGGAAGAAATAACACTTTATAACAAAGATGCAGGCTGGAGGCAGGGAGGCCAGGAGGCCACTGTGGCAGTCAAGCAAGATGCAAATGGGGGGTGCACATGAGAGGGGCCTGCTGGCCTCCATGTTTGGTTGGATGTGGATAGTTAGAACTCAGATAGGTGGATGCCCAGGGTTCTGGTGCGGATCAGTATGTGAGTAGATAGGGGTGTCATTCATGGAAACGATGCAGACAGGAGAAAGAGGAGGTTGGAGGGTCATGATTTCAGTCTGTGACTTTGGGGATGTTGGGGTGCATATGAGAGATCCGGAGAGTAGATTCCTAGTAAACAGTTGAATGCGTTGGTTTGGAGATGGGGAACGAGGCTCAGGCACAAGAGTGTATGTTGGGGAATGATCGGCATGCAGGTGGTGGTTGAAGCCATGGATAAGGAAATGGAGGAGCCGTTGGCAGAGAGACGGCTTGGGGTGACTTTCAGCTTGGTGGAGAAACGTACATTTGATAATTTCCCCAGCAGTGAGTAAGTGCTGCAGAAGAAAGTGTAGGGTAATTTAAGAGTACGTAATTCAGCAAAGGGATAGAGCAAAGGGCTAGCACTTGGTCTGTGGGGTTAGAGAAGGCACCCTCAGGGAAATGACATTTCCGATAGACCCAAAGGATGAGTAGAAAGATCCAGGTGAAGGGAGGGGCGAAGGACGGCATGTGCAAAGGCCCTGAGATGGAAGAGAGTGTGTCCGAGGACTTGAAGGATGCCTGCGTGGCCTGAGGGAGCATGAGTGCAGGTACCCAGGGTGAGGTAGTCGATGGAGCTGAGCCTGCTCCCCACAGCGCCCCTGGGGCTGCTTCGTGAGCCTGCGCAGTGCCACCTTCCCTGCCTGTAAGTAGACACGTCAAGGACCTGGGTTTGTAAATCCAGGTCTACTCCAAAAGACCGTATTTTTCTAGCAGCATGATCCTCAAGTGAGTGGTAAACTGAGTCCAGGAGGGTCTCTCCATTCCTTGGCAGCCACGTGGCCCCAGAGCTCCACCTGGGAGCCCATTGCGGGGCAGTTATTGACCAGCAACGAGGAGATGATTTTGTGCCCAGTAAAGACAGTGGGAGTTGTCTGGATTTGGAAAGAGGCCGTTCAGACAGAAAACAGAAGCATAGGAGCTGAGCAGCCAAGAAATCAATGTGTTTTGGTCAACACAGCTCACCTGGGAGTGTAACATTTTAGTTCAGCAGCAGCAGTGGAACGTGCCTCTTCAGAACTCAGCTTGTCCAGGAATCCGCTCAAGAATGAAAATCCAGCCTTGGCACGTATCAGCCCTGGCATGTTTCTTTTGTGAAACATAACAAACCAGTTGGGAAAATAACCCTGGAAGGAAACTTGATTGATTTTTCAAGGAAAGCAAGGACTCCTATGAAAATTTATCTGCAGTCTATTAAAGCCATCCTCCTAAAGAGCTTGACAAGAGAAACTAAACTAGATTGTGATTCTGCTTTGCAAAAAACCTTTAATTTGTTTTCCCACACTTTTGGCCTCTTTTTTTTTTTTTTTCTATTATTCCTGTCAGGTTGCTTTATTAGGGTGAGAAACTGGATGGCCAGGTGCTGTAATTCATTGTTGTTTCTCTCCCATTGATGCCCAGTGCTTCTTTATGTTCCTTCCAGCCTCCAAATATATATTTTGAGGTAATAAGCTGTCTTATTCAAGGTCATGATTTAAAAGACTGAGTATAGGTTTCTCCAGGTTTTGTGATTAAACAGAACACCAAAAATTGCCAAAAGTTCAATATCCGAATTTAGCATTTAGTAACAATGGTACCTCAAGCCTCTCTTTCCTCATCTGCAAAATGGGGATAAATAAACCTGTTCCACTTACTGAAGAAAGTGTTTTTGGAAAGTGAATGAGATAATGCAGGGAAGAGACTGCTTCATAAACTGTGTCACCACTCACATGTTAAATATTAATATGATGGTAAATATCATCGCTATGACCAAGAAGATTATTCGCACTGAGACTCAAAGACATTTTTACATCTGCCATGCAAATTCTTTGTGGACATATTCTTTTCTCTTCTCCCTCTCAATTTTCACAGCCAGACATAAGAATAGCATCTCAGAGGTATGGGAAAGACGTAGCCATCCCCCTTCATTTCCTAGAGAGGAAAATAAAGTATTTCGTGACTGTTAAAAACATACCTTAACTGTCAAATGTTCTTACAAGCAGCCATCAAAATTGTGTTCAGTGACAACGTAAAAATCACAAATTTTACATGGGGATGGAAAAGAAAAAAGAAAGGAACGTGAATACTGAAAGAATTTGGATGGGGATGGCACTGCCCAAAGGGAGATGAAAACACCCATGGATTAACTTAGAATGATGGTTATATTGTTTTTTGTGTCTGCTGAGGGGGACATATTTGAGTCCTACTGTGTCTGTGTTACTTGGCACATTTTGTGAAGTCAATCCTATTTCTTCTCCCTCTCTGCTCCACACCATGACAAGAGCCTTGCCTCCTTCCTGCCCTTTCAGCAATGATTTCCATTCCTGGATTTAGGACCCCCCCTTGCTATTATGATTGAACTATGAAGAACTATGCATTTGACATGAACTCCAGGAATAAAAGAAATTGAGATGCCCTAAGACACAGAATACACCTTTCCTGGGGTGGCCCGGGGAGGAGTGGCGAGAAAAGTTTTTCTCTTTTCTGGTCATAAGACTCTTTCTCTTTCAAACCTCAGGTGACCGTGACAGATGGCGGTTTCTCTCCAAAACAGTCGACCATTTGGGTAGTGGTTCAGGTTCTGGATGAAAATGACAACAAGCCCCAGTTCCCAGAAAAAGTCTACCAGATCAAGCTGCCTGAGCGTGACCGGAAGAAGAGGGGAGAACCCATTTACAGGGCTTTTGCATTTGACAGAGATGAGGGCCCCAACGCAGAAATCTCCTACAGTATCGTGGATGGGAACGATGATGGAAAGTTCTTCATTGACCCTAAAACCGGCATGGTTTCTTCTAGAAAGCAATTTACAGCAGGGAGTTACGACATTCTAACGGTAAGATGTTTCTGAACCTCAGTAACATTAATGTGGGGAGAAAGTTATTTTCTTATTCATGTATATTTTGTAAGCAATTGATCTCTAGAGTTAAAAAATGTAGCCGCACACAGTGGAAGGCTACTTTCTGTTTCGGTGATAATCCTAAATAATGAGATCGTTTCCTTTCGTTGTGTCCCATCAGCCAACCTCCCCATTCCCAGGACACATCCTGCTCCGTCATGTACTCAACCACATTTCCTGCAGCCCCAGATCATTTCAAGGTACTGAGCATAGACGTAAACTGAGGGGAGAGGAATAGCTAAGTGACTTATCCCACCTACCACTCAACATGTCCTGAAGACAGCCCAATGGAAACAACCCTTGTAACTGTTGACAGTGTGATAGAACACGAACATAACTGTATAAATTGTGAGACACAAACATAGCTAGGCTTATTCTGTAAAAAGGAAAAAAAAAAAACTTAAGTAAAAAAATGACTAAAGGTTTCAGTGTTAGAAAATTAAAAATAAAAACAAACATGAGCACCATCTCAAATAGAGACTTAAACTCTCATGCCTAAGGTACCAGCCTGCTCCCTCAACCCCAACCACTTTAGACATGTAGTGCCTACGCCAGAAGGGGGACTGGTCAGCCTCCCAGGTGACGGTCACCTCCCCAGGTCCCAACAACCGTCAAGAGTCAGCACCACCTGTCATCCTTGTCTTAGTCTTCAGTCTTCTCCACTGCATATGGTCAATCCTTTATTATTTTAAAGGATGATCTGAGTACATTTATTTATCTTTTTACTCCTATGGCCTGGACTTAGGTCCCATTCCCTGCTGAGTAATGTATCCAGAAGAGTGGGCAGAGAAAAGAAAATTAAAAAAAAAAAAAAAAAAAAAAAAACCCAGCCCTGTTCCTACCATCAGCAGCTCGGCTGTAATATGTGCTATCGCAGTTGTGTGAGACTTGCTATTAGTGGGAATCTGAGGAACAGATGGATTGCAGTGGATACGGCTGGTGCCCTGCCCAGATCCCCTTTATCAGGCTGGTGCAGCTACCCTCCGATTGCTGTGAGCATTGGCTGCTGAGGGCTCACAGCTGCCCCCTCTTCCAGAGAGTCATCCTTGGCTGAGCTGCTCAGCCCAAGAGTTTCCACTACTTCTACCCTCACTCAGCAGCCCACAGCCAATAGCTAACTGACATCAGATAGAAAAGTCCAACCTCCTTGCCTCCAGTGGACCCAACTCTGTGGTACAATGAATGATTCAGAGCTCCCTTTGGGATCAGGCTGAGGTTCAACTTCAGCTGCGACCACATCCCTGCTTAGCATCCTCCTCTGTCCCTCCTGCTTTCTTCACTCCCTTTCTCCTGGGAACACTTCTCCCTAAAATCATTTGTACTCAAATCCCCATCTCAGGCTCTGCTCCTAGGAAACCCAACCTAAGACATCTGTCTTCAAGTGTCCTTCATCTCACAGGAATTTTCTGGGGCAAAGTGATCCTCCATGAACACACAGCATCAGGAAGCTACGCGTTGTCACTATTTTAAAGGCTCTAACTATCAGCTACCCACTTGTAAATGTTATTTTTGATGTAGTATGTTTAAATTCTTTTTTTTTTATTTTTATTTTTAAATTTTCTGTCACTGATGTCTACTTGTAGGATTTCCCTGCACCCACACACACATATTTAGGTCCAGAACACCACAGCAGTTAACTGCACATCTGGGCGAGGAAACACGCGTCTCTCAGCCCTTCTATCAGACCATAGGGAAGAGTCATTAACACCCTCTTCCCCACCCCACTGCCCCCAGGAGCCCATGTTTCCACCGAGAGGTCTCCTTCACCCTTCAGAGTCGGTGTAACTGAAGGGCCTCTAAGACAGTTTGAGCAAGGTTGTTCCCTTTCCTGCACCGTCA
This sequence comes from Camelus ferus, assembly GCF_009834535.1. NCBI lineage: Eukaryota > Metazoa > Chordata > Mammalia > Artiodactyla > Camelidae > Camelus > Camelus ferus. Next base: position 9,866,213 of record NC_045705.1, on the reverse strand, counting down.
CCAGAAGGATCAGGAATCAGATTAGCTATTCCTACTCATGTAACTATCATTCACATCCATAGAAACACTAAAGTTTGTGCAGCATTTGTTTTTCAAGTTTTCCACATCAGTAAGCCTGGTGGTGGTTCAGATCACCTTCTGGCAAGCATAGTATTGGGGCCTCCACATGACCGAGTGGTTTCCCCCAGTTCCTGAGCCCATTCTCCCCCGATATCCACTCTCTTCTTCCCCTTGCTGACTCTGTGATGAGGAGGGACTCTCAGCCCAACCACGTGAGAGTGACAGATCCGGGCTTCCATCAGGAGCCAGGCTCTAAGACATCTTTCTGTCCTCTCCGTGTATGAGTAGATAAAGGCAGTGGACAACGGACGGCCTCAGAAATCCTCCACGGCCCGCCTCCACATCGAATGGATTAAGAAACCACCTCCTTCACCTTTACCGTTGACCTTCGATGAGCCATTTTATAACTTCACAGTCATGGAAAGCGACAGAGTCACCGAGATTGTGGGGGTGGTATCTGTGCAACCGGCTAACACCCCTCTGTGGTTTGACATCGTTGGTAAGTTCGAGTCCTCCAGAGCAGTATTGGGCAACGTAATTGTTGACCGTTCAGAGCAACTAGCAAAAAGCAAAACAAACAACAAACAAAAACCACAAAAAACCACTAACGATTAGCGCTAAGATTAAAAGCTGCATAGTGCTGGAATGCAAAAGAGCCAGTAAAATGAATAATCGACCTGTGCTTTCGTTCCGACCTGTAGCTAAGCTGCACAGAAAGTGCTCTCTGGCTGGATTTTCCATAGTACGTTATTTACTGCGATCTTAATGTCTTTCTGTGTGTCATTTAAATTCTATTGTCACACTTGGCTAATCTCATTTCTAAATGTATTGATGGTACTAGACTTGCTGTCCTTCATTTCTCTCTTTTTCTTCACCTTTTTTCTGCATTCTGTTCTTTTTTTTTTTTCTGCTCCCGACTGCCCTGCTTCAAGGTGGCAAGCATGCTCGAGAGATGTTCTATATTCTACAGACAGCTTGTGGGCAGAACTGTTCAACAGAAGGTACCCTTAGTGCAAACACGTTTGCTAAAATACAGCTATCCAATCTGCCTTTTACGGGTTTTTTTTTTAAGCAAATTAAATTACATCTTTCATAACTGCCTATGACAGGCTGAAGTGCAGCCCACAGATTTCATACATGCCTCTAACAGCTATTGCATTACTCATATCCAGTGACTCCTTTGTTTGAGGTTTGATGGGATTTGGATTTGGGTTGGGGAGGTGGTGGTGGGGGGTGTTTAGATTTCTTTAAAAAATATTTTTTCTTTGCTTTCGAGGTATGTGGGCTTTTCGTTTTGTTTTGATCTTTTTTGTAGGTTGGTTTAACTGGGCCTTTTCCACGTGAAAAATAAAGTAGATCCCAGCCCCTCAGTCTTGCAGCAGGAATGCCATTCGTAGACCAAAGAGCCCCACCAGGAGAGTCCCTGGCTGTGGTCCACAGCCGCAGGAAGGGCAGGAAACGGGACGCAGATATATAGCCGGGGAGGGTGCCCCGTGAGAGCCGAATAGGGAAAGCAGATGGACGCAGGCAGGATAGACAGACCTCTGAAGCCAACCTTTAAATTCCTTGAAAGAAAGCAAGCAAGCACGCCAGGCTGCAAAAAGAGAGGGCAAAGCAGCACTCCTGCCCTCCACAACCTGGCACGGAGAGGCGGTGGAGAGGAAATAAGTGCTGAGGACCTGGAAACCAAACGAGGGGAGAGGTGCGCCAGCCAGGGATCCAGCGCTGGTGGAGCTGGAGCTGACTTCCCACGGTTCTCCGTGGGAGGCGGGGAGCCCAGAGAGCTGGTCTGGGGGAGTCATTTCCTTCCACATGTCACTGCCTGGATAGGATGGGCAGGAACCTGCCTCTCTTCCCAGGAACGGCTGGATCTGGGAAAGCATTTAGAAAATTCCACATCTGTTTCAATGAGGCACAGCAAAAGAATGCCCATGGCCCCCCATCGAACTTCAGTAGATGGCCCTCTGAACTCCCCAAAAGAAAGGGCTTCTATTCTTCATGTTTCATTGTATGGAATGCTGGTAGGACGTCTTTGTTTCTCCTTAATGGGCATTAATCACACCATCCCTGTATATGACCATCCTCATTCCAAGCTGTCAACTCCTTTGTTTTCACTTGATGCATTTAAAATGGAACTGCTTATGATCCGTGAAAGATGGCTCTGCTTCTCTACCTCCTCCGTCGCTTTCAGGTTGTGGAGTTATTATCCGATGCAATGTCTTCTTTCTTGGTGAAACAGAGGGTCACATATAAGCATTGCCTAGGTGTCTGTACTGTCACCTTTGGTGATTCCTACACCACCACCCCCAGAGTCACAAAATATGCATCTCAGTGTCAACAGATGTCCCCCTGGTGCAATCGTGATTTCTTTTGAATAGCTCAAGGAAGGGTGCAGTGGAAAGCCACCCGGCCACAGGGCTTCTGCTGTGCGGTCCTGAGCAATGGGAGGAGTTGCTCTCTCCCATCACTCGCCAGTTCGTCTCCCTCCTCCCCCGACACTCCAGTTTGCAAGCACCGCTAGAGCCTGACAGCACTGCTTCTCTCCCTTGCACGATCCATGCATATACCCTTCTGACATGCATGCATCCCTCCCACCCCACGATGCCCTCGTTTGCCCTCCTCTTCCAAAATCCCACAAGCACACCTTCCTCTGATGCTCAGTCTGCCCAGCCACCTGACCCCAGTTATCCAAGTCAGTTTTGCAGCTCCTCAGCATTCCTGCATGTGTGTATGGCTGTGCAGAGGTAAGCATGCCTAGTGGTGCTGCCTGTCACCTTACCTGCATGACTCCCCTACCAGCACTATTAGTGCTAGTGTACATTTTCACTTGTGTTTCTCCTAGCTTCAGCCTTCAACCTCAAGTTCAAAGTCTTCACTGCCTCCTTCCTTCCTTCCGCCAATGCTTTTGTTGATGTCCACCCAGAGTGAGTGGAATAAACATGGCAATTGATGGAGATGCCCTCAGGCAGCCGATGTGTTACCCCTACTGATGCCTCCTGAGATCCCTCCAGAGTCAGTGTGACCTTCCACTGTAGTCCCAGCCTTAGCAACCACAGCACCTCTAACCAGATGAGAACTGGTCCAAGAAGAGAGGGGCAGACAGCAGATGAAGGGTCCTCCCTGGAAGGAGTCCTGTGAGGCTGCTCCAGATATGAATCCAGGAATCATGATCAAAACCATGGCATCCATCTTCATGTTTCTCCATCTTTGTTCCAAAATCTATACTTTGTTTATAGAACCTCTCAGTTTCATTGCACAAGTAGTTCTCTTAATGAAGACCTGCAGGGTTGGCCCTCTAGTCTAGATGCTTGAATCACAGATTTCTCTGTAGGTCTAGTAACATCTAGCTGAGCTTCTCTTGCAGATTGAACTTACTGGGCCAAACGCCCGAATAGAACATGATTTTATTTCCATCCCCACATCCAGCCAACATCTCGAAAGTTCAGCTCTTTTTATTTCACGGTGAAAGTAGAATCTTTTCCCCGGGTGCTGGCTGCGTTCAGTATGGCTGTGGCCCCCCTTCCCCTAAATCCCCCTTTTGAAAATCCTTTCTAATCTAAGAGAGTCGTATTTTTTTTCAGTCTGCTGACATCTTTCTCCTTCTCTAAAAACCTGTTGTTTCCTTTATCATATTCAGATGTTTCATTCTCATTTTCAGGATTTCTTGCTTCTTTATCCTTGGCCACCAAAACTCGCCGCTGTCTCTTCCCTTCTTCCTTGCCAAAGCATCTTCCCAGGCCAAGCTAACATAGAGAGGAGAGAGGGATCAGTGCTTCTCAGTGCTTAAGAAACAGCTGGATGGACACCTATACAGACACTCAGGGTTCCAGAGAACACCACCTCCTGGCCTGGCACTTAGAACTTACATATGCTGTAACTAATAAATTCTCATTACATAAGCAGAAATAATGTTCCAGCATGCCTTTTCCCCTGAGAGTAGTCTCCCTGTTTCTGTCTTTCCAAACCTGCCCAACTCTTGTTTAACTGCATTTCTTCTCCTCCCACCATGATATGAGTTCACAAAAACTGTGTAGAGGGCAAGATTTTGTTCCCACGTCTGGACCCCTGCACCAGGGACCTGCCGGATACTTTCTTGTGCCTCCAAAGAGACCACTGCTTACGATGTTGTGGTGTTACAGAGTTCCATTTTCCGTAGCTAGAGTCTCCTCAGCTTCCAGAAACAGAAGCCCACTTGTAAGCGAGTTAAGAACGCTGTAATTAAAAGGAAACATAATAAAGTTCAGCTGTTCTGTGTTTAAACAGCCCAATGCACAGCATGTTCCTTCTCTGTGTTAAAAAGGAAAGAAAATGAAGGGAACAAAAATAACCCAGAATCCTTTGTGGCTTTATCACATATCTTCACACTTCTCAGGAGACCAGGATTTCAACTCAGCAGTTTCCTGATTTACATACTCTCTAATGTGCACGCAATCTGGTTCACAGTTCGGTCCCTGTATCTGCATTCCAATGGCAAATATTTGTATTGTAAAGACCACCGTTATTACACGCTTCAAACAATTCCTCTTTACCTACATTTTGATGGGGGTGGGGTGCTGCCGCCCGCTTTTCTACCTCTTCCCCGACTTAGACTAGAAAAACGTTTTTCTTATAAATAGTAAACACTGAAAATATCGCTATCTGCCTCACCTAATGTCTAGAGAGCAGAAAGGCTGTCCTTTGAAAATCATTCTGTGACGGTGCAATGTGCTGCAGGTACCTGAAGACCGCCTGGCCCTCAGTTCATCACAGGTTCCTGCGGAATCTCAGCTCTTGCCTGCTTCTGTCTCTAAGCTTACACCTGTCCTTCTTGAACCTTGTCCCCAGTGGAGCCATCCATCCCTTTTGAGGGTCTGATCAAATAGGCAAGTCAAGCTCTGACGGTGTGTGCAGCAGCCCTGCTTCTTGACGAGTATAGAGCATCTCTGGGTCTTTTCTAACCAAATGGCCAGGTTTCTTCATCACAAAACTCTCACCCATCCCTCCTGAGAGGAGCCATGTCTGTGTCCTATTTCTCATATAGCGCTTCCTCCCTCAGGAGGACACTTGCTCAGAGTCATTCAGTTGACATCAAACCCTTCATTTCTCCTAACTGGATCCCAGACAGGGCTCTCTTTTCTCCAAAGAAACAATGCAGCCCATAGGAGCACACCTGAAGAGACTTTAGGAAAATAATAGAAAACCTAAAACACCTTCGCTATTCATTGTTTTTAAGAAAAGGAATTTTATAAACCAGATTCTAGAAAAGATTTTCCTTCCTACCACTGTTTCCGACCTCCACGCCGCACCTCCAGCCTGCCGTGTAAATATTCGTTTTTAGCCCCGTACTGTGCTTGCTTCATTCCAAGGCAGAGAATTATTCACGATCAAACCATATAACTGGTGTTCAGCATTGTTCCTTAAGTTCGGTGTACGTGCTGAACTTGAATGAACAGCTTGTGAACGACTCCCTTAATTCATTGAGATTCAGCAGCTCAGTGTTTTGGAAGCTTCTCACAGAACTCGTCCCCCTCGGTGGCTACTAGATTTTGGTTGGTATTTTTACCATTGCACATAGATCGGATTTGAATCGTAGCTAGGGGAGAGGCCTGGAAGCCTCTCCAGAGGAAAAGCTATATGATATTCAGCATTGGATCTCATTAGGGAGAGATGGTGACTCTTTAAAGAAAAACTGAACTAAATCATGCCCCAACACCCTACTGTCCGGCCGTTCCAGCAGTTACTGCTGCCTGAAAGTATTTTCATTTCTGTCCCATTTTTAAAGCTTTTGGGGACATTCTGACTTGCGATGTTTACCTTTAGAATCCTGTAGAAATCCAACATGCCTCTTGTGCTCTCTGTTTACTCTCTAACACCCGTCTTGACCGAAAATGATCAAAGAGAAATGTCCCAGATGTGAATGATCTGTTATGTGGGCTGTTCACAACCTCGCTTTGAACCATCTCTGCCGCACGCCCCTGCAGCAACGCTCAGGCTGTGACTTCTCTAATTTCCCACTTTGTTGAAATCAGACCGGCTCGGCGGTGTCCTCCCTTCTCCCCACCCCTTTGTGGAGCCCAACGCTGCTGCACCAGCACACTCTGGCTTTGCATGTTGTGTTACTGGCTCTGAGGAAGCACATCTTCTTTAAACAGAATGCTGCTAGTGGAAGCAGACTCCTTCCATTCAAGAGTCGCACCCCAGATGAATTGGACATGGGTTCCTACAAAATGAAATCACCTTTCAGGCTAAAAGGGAGCCTGAAAAATGAGGCCTGGGGGAGAGAGACAGAGTCATTTATGAAATGGGAGGCTTAAGTGGTAGGTGATTAAATTGCGAGAGGTTTGATGGTGAACTGCTGGTCTGAATTCTGTGTCCCTTGTCAGAAATTAATTTTAAAACTTAGGAAGATTTGGGAAATCTTGTTTTCCATGAAATCTTGGTTTAACTAGGGGCGAACGCCCTAGAAGTGAGCACCAGGCTGCTAGCCACACTGATGGACAGAGAGACACAGGCTTTCCCAAGCCCGCCTTGATCTGCTTTCTCTTTGTCTGTCTCCCCTGCTCCGTTAAAGCTTTCTGGTCTGGAGTATTTGAAACAATAAAAGTGAATGGGGGAGATACACACACACACACACACACACACACACACACACAAATACACACACAAGAAGAGAGAGAACTATAAAAAATTACCACCATAAAAGTAGCCCAAAATGTTTTTTGATATAAAAAATGACTGATAAGAAAGCACACAATCTATATGCCATATGTAAAATATGCAAATTTGATGTCACTAAGCACATGAAATGATGCTGTGTTTCTGCATAGGGCCCCGAGGAAAATGTGAGTGACTCTCAGGCAGTGATACAAAAATGCCCCCACTGAAACAGTAACTGGATACTTTTGCTTGCATGTTCTCTAAATTTCATTTTTATTTATCTTTAAACTGGAGCAAACCAAAGTTTTATAATTCGCATAGTTTCTATTTCACCTTGACCTACAAATTTTCACTGTCTACATTAACTGACAGTAAAAGATGACCTCTTCCCCACCGCACCACCCAAAAATCATGGTCCTAAGATTTAAAAAAGTAAAACTTTTGGTTAGGAACACATTCTAGAGGTGATTTTAAACATGATTTAAGATATGATTTGAAGGGAAGGTGTATCTCAGTGTTAGAGGGCATGCTTAGCATGCACAAGGTCTTGGGTTCAATCCTTAGTGCTTCCATTAAATAAATAAACAAACAAACAATCTTAATTCCCTCCCTCACCAAAAAAAAAAACAAAAAACAAACAAACAAAAAGTTAAAAAAAAAAGAAGATACGATTTAATACCGACCAGAAATGGCTTGAGAAATTGTTTCCTCATCTTTCCTTCTGTACACTCAGGTGATTTTATGTCCTTTCTTTGAAAGTTTCCATGGCAAACTTTCTTTTTTTTTTTTTCCAGACTGTACCACTTGATAGCAAATGATTTTTCTTTGCTCATTAGGGCAGTTGCTGAAGACCCTTGAATCAGCCTCACATTTTCATTTCATGTGGTTATCAACATGAAACCTTCCCTTTGAAAGAGGCACGGTGACCTAAAGCTTGCTTCCATGTCAGCCGAGATTTCCTCCCCGTTCTCCTTATCGACTTCTTCAAAAGATTTTTTTTTTTGTAGTTAACATTTAGTGCCCCTCAGTAAATCAATTAAAGATATTAATTGGAAGATGAGTCTCTTTTTAGATGAAATTTTTGAAAAATACATCATCTCCAAGCAGTTCTCTGGTACCTCCATATCCCATAACTTTAATTAAATGTCAAGGACAATTATGTTCTCTCTAGTGATTAAATAATCTTAAGTGTATATGACAGCTGCAAGTCATAAGTATTTGAAATATATATGACCAGGTTTTTTTTTTAAGTACACCACATTACTTATTTCATGTCACTATACATCAAATTCTAGTAATTCAGGTAAAATTCTCCTTTCCCTTAATTCATTTGCCCATTTGTAATTGTAATATCCTTGAAATTCTATATATTATTGTTCATTGATCAGCAAAATGAAATGCAAAGAAAGAGAAGGCAAGATTTCTTTTCTAAAGTATAAAATTCAATAAATGCACTGGCCTGTGTGCTGTAATTAAATAAAATTACTGTCCAGGAACAAAATTCATTGACATTACAGAATTCCTGGCAAAAGTAAATAGAGCCTGTGAACATATACTGATATGTGATTAAAATCGTTCCAGCCTTTACACCAACATCTTGTCTCCCCCTTAAAAAACAAAAAAACAAACAAACAAACAAAAAACCCTTTCATTTTGGGAAAGACCATAAACCACACTTTGGTTCACGGAGATGGAAACATCTACAGTAATTTCAGCAAAGTCTATGTTGTCTTAAGCACATTCGTCACAGATTGTGGATTATACCTGGTCCGGGGGGAAGAGGGTATAAAGTTTTCTAACCTTTTATATGGATTGTTTCCTAAGTTGATATTACATAAGCTGGTGTTTCCTTTTCCTTCTTTCCAAATTTCATTTTGTAAATCTGACCATAAACTTTCCACTTTGAGGGGAGAAAAATAATTCACACTATCAAGATGGCAAAAAAATTTTTTTTCTATAAATATCCCAGCTTGCAGATACAGAATTTTTAATATGAAATTCAATCTTGCTGCTTTTTCCTGCTTTTCTAGTATTTATAATTTTATTTCTGACATCTAATTGAGGGCATCTGACCTCTACCAAATGTTTACCATCAATCCTGGAATAGATTTAAAAATGCCTACTTGTTTTTTTTAATAATAACTGGACTATTTGTTTACTTAGAATTTAATCTACTTTGGAAAGGCAAAGGGTCTACAAATTCCTAGCCCAGAAGCCACAAGGGGTTGAAGGGACTTTCTAAATATTTTATGGAATCGGTTTTTGCATCATTAGTCTAGCATTAGTGCTGAGGGGATTTTTTGCAATACAGTCTTTTTTTGTGACATTTGTTATGCATTGTAGAGGCTGTGTTTTGAAATATGAATTAAGTTAGAAATAAAGGGTCCCGTTTGAGATGTACCAAATTGAGCCATGGGGATGCCTGTCCAAAACCATTTTTATTTAAGAGCTCCCTTTAAAGCTATATGCTTCAGTACATGTAATAACTTCTCAGATATGCTAATTTCATGTTGTTTTTGTGAACTCGTCAGGGGGCAATTTTGACAGCTCTTTTGACGCAGAGAAGGGTGTTGGCACCATTGTCATTGCAAAACCTTTGGACGCAGAGCAGAGGTCCGTCTATAATATGACTGTGGAAGTCACTGATGGGACAAATGTTGCTGTCACTCAGGTAAGATGTCAAATTACTAACTAGCGGGAGTGCTGAGAAGTCTGCTAAAGTCAGATGTACAAGCAATTAAAATATGTGTTGAAAGTTGTAAATTATGTCCATGAATTTCGAGTGTTTAAAAAAAAAAGCATTTGAGAGAACAGCGTAGGCAAAGGATTCTATCAACAGTGTTATATAGCTTAGCTGCCTCTTGCAAGAAATCGTGATTGTTCTTGCGTGGGAGAGTGATACGTATTTGTTTCCTGATCATTTACTATAGATTAATCTCTTTGACAACAAAGTCAGCTTTCCTTGAATTTACAAAAAGGAGAACATCTATATTGTCTGAGTTAACACACCATGATATTCTTCGCCATCTCACATTTCAGTCACAGATACAGAATACCTGCGTCCAAATCCAATTCACAAACTAACATAAACTATGTAATATATCCAGGGTCACTCAACTTAACAAACCGAGGACCAATAGCCGGGTGCCCTGACCCCCCTCTCCTGTCCTAGCCCCTGTGCCAGTGGTTCGTTGTCCTTGCTGCACAGTAGAATCCCCTGGTAGTGGACGTGGGGGTGTTAAAACCAGGGCAGCCTGGGCCCCACCCCAAGATGGCCCACATGATTCTAACATGCAGCCAAGGTTGAGGACCATCGCTCATTCTGTGCTACCTGAGTGCTTATGAAAAGGCACTGAGAGCAAGGAAGAGGAGAAAAATCTCTGGGTGAGACCAACACAGTGTTAGATGTCAGCATGGGACGGATCTACCTACATGCCAGAATTTTTTGTCTAATGTTTTAGCACCAGAGACCTAAGCACCTGCAGCCTGCAGACTGGCACACACATGTAGCCCGTAACCCCTCCCACCCTCCCCACCTCTCTCTCCGTTCCCGTGATCCCAGAAGCCATCACTAATTGATGAGAGTGTCTTGGGTTTTTGTCATTCTTTTTTTCCCTGCTGAGGCCAGATGTGGCCTCAGAATCCTTCTCAACACAGTGCTTCAGTTAGCAAAGATGAAATATTCGCCGGCCCTTGAAGTAAGCAAGTGGTGACGTGTGTAAAATATGATGCAAGCTTTTGTAACTACGTGGTTTGGAAAAGGGGAGAGGAGGAGGGTTTTCTGTGCTTGTCTACCCAGCTGCCTCGCGTTCGAAGCTCTTTGAGAGACATGATGAGACCTCCCTTTGAGTCTGTTTGTGATCATGAAGGGGTGGAATTTGAAGGAAAGAGTAGGGTTTGTTTCACTACAACCCTTTTACTTTTCATTCGAATAAACTGAAACCCAGAAAGGGGGAGCACATGCACTTGACAAGGCTGCCAGTGGGTTTCAACTCCTCACCCTTCAACCCACGCCCTTCCGGAGGACGACCACACCACCCTGTTTACCTGAGTGTATTTATCAGTGCCCTGGTGTATTTATCAGTAGTGTGCCATCCACTCTCGACGTTACCCCAGCTGGGACAATAAACATTACCCCAGACTACTTCAGGGTATTTTCAAGACTGAACTAGAGGGGTGGGGGGATAACTCAAGTGGAATAGTGCATGCTTGCATGAGGTCCTGGGTTCAAACCCCAGTGCCTCCATTAAAAGTAAGTAAGTAAATAAAAAAGCAAAAAAACCTAATTACTCTCCCTAAAAAATTTAATTTAATTTAAAAATTGAAATAAAAGAGACTAACCTAGAGACACCTTGAAAGGACCCCAGGGTTGAAATCCTACGGGAATCACACAATCTAAAGGCAAACCCCGAAGACCAATACAAAACGACCCACTTGTAGTATTGCTAAATCTTTAGTGCTAATTCATATTCAATGAGAACTTAAATTAGACTTTTTAAATTAGCCATGTGTTCGCATATCCAACTTCAGCTTTTTAGCACCGCTGAAAAACATAAGATGTATTTGAATACAATACAAATATAGCGTGGAACCCTGTTCATCTCATACTGTTCTTCAAGGTCTTATAACAGGTGAGTTAAATGGTGATTCATTGTGCCCAGAATGTTATAGATACATGTTAAATATTTTTAGAGTGAATGAATGAATCATAGATTCTACATTTTCAACAGGGTCTACAAGGCAGGGATGCTGAGTCTCCAAAACATACAACTGATTTATGTTAACTGAAAAAAAAATTACCTATGAAACCTTTATCTTAGAATTTCATTAGGACCAGATGGGAAATCATTTAACAGCATCTATTCCACAAATATTTCTTGAGTTCATACCATGTGCAAGGAGCTGCACTAGTTGCCTGAGGTCACAGTGATTCCATTTTAAACTCAGATGACTGATATTCACCCACTTTTTTTCCTATTTTTTTTATTGAAGTATAGTTGATTTACAATCTTGTATTAGTTTCTGGTGTACAGCACAGTGATTCAGTCATATATATATATATATATATATATATATGTATTCCTTTTCATATTCTTTTTTATTATAGGCTATTGCAAGGTATTGAATATAGTTCCCTGAGCTATACAGTAGGACCTTGCTGTGTATCTGTTTTATATTTAGCAGTTAGTATCTAAAATCCCAAACACTCAATTTATCCCTCCACACCCCCCCGTAACCGAAAGTTTGTTTTCTGTGTCTGTGAATCTCTTTTTGTTTTGTAAATAAGTTCATTTGTCTCATTTTTTTTCTTTTGATTCCACATATAAGTGATATCATATGGTATTTGTCTTTCTCTTTCTGGATTACTTCACTTAGTATGACAATCTCCAGGTTGCTACAAATGGCATTATTTCCTTTTTACGGCTGAGTAGTATTCTATTGTGTGTGTGTGTGTGTGTGTGTGTGTGTGTGTCACAACTTCTTTATCCATTTCTGGATAAATGTCCATTCTGTCAATGGACATTTAGGTTGCTTCCATGTCTTGGCTATTGTAAATATTGCTGCTATGAACGTTGAGGTGTATGTATCATTTCAAATTAGAGTTTTATTAGAATTAGAATTATTAGAGCAAGGAGCTGCACTAGTTGCCTGAGGTCACAGTGATTCTGTTTTAAACCCAGAAGACTGATATGCACCCACTTTTTAAAAATTAATATAGAAGCATATATTACAAGACTTTGAATATGCACATGGTTCACATTTGCTTTTGTTGCTCTTACTTCAGACTCATGTATAATCAGCCTTATCTCCAGAGCAGTCCAGGAATTAGAGAACTGGGGGCTCCCCTTGGGTAAGGCCAAGCTCAGTATGTTAATAAAGAGCATCAAGAGATTTTCTTGTCAAAAGCTTCCAAGTCACTCCATGTCTCCAGGGCCATGACCTTCTCAAGAAGTGAGAACTAACAATTTCCAAAGCATAAACTTGTGTGTGGTCCTTACTACAATCAGAAAACCAATATTCTGTCTGTTCAGCTGTATTTGGGCCTGAAGACCCCGCCAACTGCTGCCCACCAGGCCTCTGCTCACATGTTCCATAGCTCCTCTGGCGGCATTGAAAGGAGCAGTTTCTGAATTAGTCAAAGCCCTCAATGTCAAGGACGTTTTTTTACAAAAGGATATTTGGGGAAAGGAAAGGCATTCTAGATTTCTTTTAAACCACTAACGCAAGCTCCAGCCTATGACCCAAGGCAACTTAAATATTTACCATCAGACAGAGATTCTTCACCATGTAACTAAAATGTCCTGTAGCCCCAAAACACCTGTTCAGTTTCCTTTGGGGAACTTTTCTCTACTTTGTTCACTTGGAACCATGAAACATGGTATGACACGGGCTTCAAATCAACCATAAACAACCTGTTGAATTTCACTTCACAAATGTCAAATAAATCAGAGCCTCAGGGACCTCTGTGTCTACATGAGAACCCTTTTTTCATCTTCAGTTCTGTCCTGTTCTCCCAACGCATAGGGTCCTTGTGCCTCAGAGCTACAATATCTGGTGACGAATTTTTCTTCCCTGAGACTGTCTGGTGCGAGTACAGAATGTAAAATGGTTCTTTGGATTTCAAGTCTTAAAGACTCAGGTACCAAGCGCAAGAACAAAGCATCCCAACATTTACAAAAGCCTCCTAGCAAGTTGGATAAGGGCCTCTGTATAAAGAAGTTGTTGACTTTATGAAGGATATTATTATACTTCGTATAACAAAGCCTCGTATTTGACAAAATGGGCTTTGTAGCAATAAATCTGTGTCCCAATCCCAACTCTTGCCCTTACTAGGTGAGTCACCTCCAGCCGGTGCAAGTCACTTAATTTCTCTGCACCCTAGTCCCTTCGTCTGTAAAATGGGGGTACCAACACCTGCATCATCAGAGTTGCTGTGAGGATTACATGAGTTTCCATACACAGAGTATTAGCATGAGGTCGACGCGTAATAAGTACTCAGTAAATACTAGCTACTGCTATTATTATTGCTGTTATCTCTTAGTGTCTCTGAGCATTTGTATCGTGGGGATTCATTGAGGCACCGTCAATGCTGATCAAATTATGCAGACGTTGTCAAGAGCTGTGTAGGCTCCCCAGACCCTGGGGATGTTAATGGGCTGTTCCTGGTTCCTGAGGACCACTCCCAGGATGGCCACCTTTGATGGCTTTTTGACAGCCTTCTCTTTGCCTAAAACAAGCCAACATTTCTGAGTGCTTTCTGTGTTCCAAGAATTATCCCACATTTTTAAAAGCTGACTCCCAGCTTCTACACATACACTATCATGGAATGGTAGCAAATAACTCACAGTACACTTAAACAAATCTACAGAATGGCTCTTCCGAAAGACCAGTGGGTGAGAATACATAGTAATCTATAACACCCGTTATTTGCATAATAAGTCTTACCAAGTCTTATCTTCAGCTTCATGTCCCTGTCACCCTGGGAATAGTTAAATCAAGTTTTATCATTATACTCATTTTTCCAGTGAGAAGTTGAGGCACAGACGTGTTAGGTGGGTGCCCTAGGTGCACACAAGTCAAGAGATACAAACCCACTTCTTCCTTCTCAAAATCAGATACCATCTCAGGAACGTTCCCCTCCATATCTATATATACAACTGAATTCATTAGGAGAAGCATTTCGTCTCATGGAAGGAGCACCAACCCTGAATCAGGTGACCCGAGTTCAAGTCCGCACTGAACCAGTCGCTGTCTGTGTTACCGCAGAAGGTAGCTCTGTCTCTGTGAGACTCAGTTTCTTCTGCATAATAGGAATAAGATCTCACATACCTCAGGGGTTGTTGTAAGAATAAAAGAAGGTATTATGAGCTATCTTGAGATCTGCAACGTGTTAGACACACTCAGGTTTTATTATTGAAATCTTTTCTCAACTGAAAATTGGAATAATAGACCTACCTACTAACTATAAAATACTATGTATGTGGCTTTTATTGTTATTTATGAAAGCAGCAGAGATGTTCACGCCCAAAGAATAATCTAAAAATCACACTGATTTGATTCAGGGACTTGTGATACGTGCTTTTGCGGTTTTAATAGAATTTTCTTATTCGGGTCCTGCTTTGATTTATAAAGATATGAAAATCAACTTGTATTTGTATGCTCCACAGCCAAACCTGAGATTAAAAATCTCTTTCAGGTAATCTCCACATTTCTTACACCCACAAAGGCAGTTAATTCAGATTGATCGCAAAGTCTTCCTGCCCACGGGTCTGCATTCTCTGGGGCCAGGAGGTCTGCAATGTGCATTCCGGGTGAGCCTGGCCCTCAATAGCCATTCCCTCCCTTTTTTATCTCTAAGTGATGCGTTGGGAGTTCCTAACTGGCCTCTTTCCTTAAAAAGCAGACTTTACCTTAAAGATTTGGACTTCGTCTTACCCTTTCCCTCCACCTTGCACCTGCTTAAAGAAGGATGGAGGGGAGAAACACGTCACTTTTGCTAATGCTGCTCCATGACCCCTAGGTCAAGGGACTCCCAAGGGACACTCTCACCTAGGGTTTTCTTTCATCGCCTTTAACATCATCTCCCTGTTAGCAGGTGAAAAAGGCAGTGGCCCGAAGCTTCCTCGTGTATTTCAGTTAGGACAATGCTGAAACAAGAGCAATTATATAGATGAATTAAGGCAGCAGGCCAACTCTGCCGTGAGACTTTCTGTTAAAAAAAATGATAAGCTCTCACTGCATATAACACATCTGTGCCTGACAACTTATGAGTAAATCAATTTTTTTTAAATGGATTCGAGTTTTAAAGGCAGCAGGGAACTTTCCATTCAGAACAATATAATCCCATGACTAATGTTCCTGAAGTGTGAATGGTCATGTCTGTTAGCTGTTTTGCCAATTAGGATTTCTGCAGAGCACAGTACCTAATATTGGCACACATCTTTGGTGACATTTATGTTCTGTACATTTGTAGCTAACATGTATATAATTCGAGTGCATGTGGAAATGGTGTAACGGAATGAATATAGGATTTGGCTCCGTGAGACCCAGGTCTGAACGTGACCTCGCCTTTGTGACTTTGGGCACATCCCTTAACTTCTCTGATTCTCATTTTCCTCGTTGGTAAACTAGAGATACTAAAGTGTAAGAAATGAATGTGAGACAGGTTTATAAGCTATAAAACAAGCACAGGCCGACATGGTTTTTCTCCTCATGTGTTCAAAAACAAAACACTTGTAAGCTTGAAGAGAATACACAGACGTCAACCTTAAAATCACAACTATAGAATGTTTTAAATATGGTTTTGAAGGGCCCACAGAGGCAGCGCAGAATTTCAGTAATTCAGGATTTAATTGGCTCTAATCAAAGACAGAGGCCTTACCCTCTCACTTACCCCATGGACGCTTCATGCCTCGAGCCTTTGTAAAGCCAAGCTTGGCGTCTACCCAGACTTGGCTGAGACGAGCCTGCAAAACCCGAAGTGTTTGCGGTGCGCAGCATTGAAACCCGCCCTGAAGAGGCTTCCCACACTCAGGTTTCCTCCTGCTTTGAGTCCATTGTACCTCTTCAGGCCTTTCAATGACCGTTTTGAACACAACATCTTTGAGAGATACTTTGCTTTGTTTGCTAGTTCAGGAGCTCACAAATGGCCCCAACTGTGGGAAATAAAAAGCAAATGAGGAAAAGGAAGTCTTTTCCAGAGAAACACTTGTTCTGACTGTAGATCAGGCTCAGGACAAAGCAAGCAGAAAGAGGCAAGCTTTTCAAGAGCACATCAACTTTGAAACTTCAGGAAGGTCAGGGCAGGCTTGCTGGCTGGAAAGGCTTTTATCCCGTTAATATAACTGCCTCTGTGAACACAAATATTTTAGCATCTTGACTAAGTTAACTTGAACTTTTTAAAGGAAAAGAATCGACAAAGACTCTAGTATGGCTTTCCAAATACAGCAGAGATAAAACAATACCAAAACTCTACAGGCACACTCCTCTAACCTTTTTCTACCGTAAACTACAAGCAAAGCTTGTTCCCAGGTCAGGCTCACTTGGCTGGCAAGGCTTCCTGGCACAGAGGTCATAGCTCTGCCCTTTTTCTCTCACTCAAAAAAAGCACATCTCTACCAAAGTGATGGATAACGTACAGTCATTTGTAAGAACAACCATGGTCTGACTAAATCTATTTCTAAAGGTAAATAATTTTTTTAGAATGCAGCCAAATGCCAGCATTTATTTAGTTAAGAATTACTAAAGGCTTTCTTATTAGTCAGGAATAAGACAAGAATATCTCTGTTTCCACTACCATTTAACATTGTGCTGTAACTATTAGCCAATGCAGTTAGCTAAGATAAAGCAATTTGTGTTGTAAGAATTGTAAAGAAAATGGCACACTGATCTCTATTTGCATGTAGTGTAATTATATACCTGAAAAGCTCAGAGGAATGAATGGAAAAACTGCTTCAAATGATAGGGAAAATTAGTAAAATGACAGGTAAAGTAAACTTAACATTCAAAACCAATAGCCTACATTTATAGCCCATCCCCCACCAAGAAGGAAACAAACAAAAAAACCCCAAAAACGGTGGAAATATATAATGAAAATGAAGCCCCATTGAGGATAGCACATATATATACTTTAAAAAGTGTTCAAAACCTACTTGAAGGAAACTAAAATTCCCTTGAAAAACAAAACAGATTTGAACAAATGGAAAAAGACAAACTATGTTCTTGAATGGGAAGACTCCATGGTAAAGAAATGAGTTCTCCCTTAACTAACCTCTACTTTTAGCATAATCCCAATTTAAAATGCTATCAAATTTTTGTCAAGTGCTATACAAGTTGACTGTAAATTCATTTAGAAGAACAACCAGCAAGAATAGCCAGAAGAATCCTGAAAAAGAACAAAAAGAAGGCCTAACTTTTCCAAACAATTAAAATGTACTAGAAAGGAAATACTGAATAACTGCATCATCCATCAGGAACTAACACAGTGTTCTAGGTCAATTGTATTTCAAAAACAAACAACGAACTCATAGGAAAAGAGATCAGATGTGTGGCTACCAGAGGCGGGTGGTATGGGGAGGGGGAATTGGATAAAGGTAGTAAAAAGGTACAAACTTCCAGTTATAAGATACAGAGGTACTAGGGATGTGATGTGCAACATGACAGGTGAACACTGCTGGACGTTATACATGAAATTTGTTAGTAAATCCCAAGAGGACTCTTCACAAAGAAATTGTTTTCTATTCCTTTAATTTTATATCTATATAAGATGATGGATGTTCACTAAACTATTGTGATAATCACTTCATGATGTATGTTAAGTCAAACCATTATGCTGTATGCTTATACTTATACACGGTTTTATGTCAATTGTATCTCAGTAAAACTGGAAGAAAAAGCACTATAAAGCCCCTATAATGGAAATGTGTTGACGTTGATGTATGAAAAGACAGGTAAACCAATGGAACAAAATAGAAAAGCCAGACATATACCATTTGCATATGTAAAGTTTGTTAACAGTAAAAGTGGCTTCTCAAACCAGTGGGGAAGTGGTGATCTTCTACAAAGTGGCATTGAAATAAATGGAGAGCCATGTGGAAAAAAAAAATAAAACTGGACTCACTCCTCACATGATATACTAAGAAAAACTCCAAATGGATTAGAGATGTAAATGTAAGAAGAAAAACATTTAAATTCTATTTTTAAAAAAACAAGTGTGATCATCTATAACCTGGAATTATGGAAAATATTCCAAACGAAGACTTACCATCCAGAAACAGTAAAGGAAAAGATTGATGTCTTCAACTACATGAAAATAAAAATAAAAGGAAAAAAAAAAAAAACACCATGAGCAAAATAAATCACAAAATTGAAAACATTTGCAATTTATATCACCATGTTTTCAAAATAAAGGGAAAAAAAGGCCATTTAACCTATAGAAGAATAAGCCAATATAGTTTTAACAGAAAAAAGAAATGCAGATGGCTCTAAACATGAGAAAGACGCTCAACTTCACTTGTAATAAGAGAAAGGAAAATTAAAAATACACTGAGATACCATTTTTCATCTATCAGATTGGCCAAAAATCCAAAAGTTTTACTGCAGACTATGTTGCCAAGGCTGTGGGAAGACAGTCATTTTCATATATTACTACAGAAATGCAAAGTGATAAAACTAATGGCTGGAGAACATGGAAGTAGCTAACGAAACTGTATAAGCACTTCTCCTTTGATCCAGCGATCCCAATTTTAGGGACCCAAATACACATTAGCAAAAATATGAAAAGACATGGGCACAAGGCTCTCCATTGCACATTCATATTGAGACCGAAATTGGAAGCACCTTAAATGATCGTCAACAAAGGATTGATTGAGTTACCTGTGATACATCTATCCTACCTGCGGAAGAGTATCTCTGGACTGCTATGACGTGGTCTTCATGATATAGGGCTGTCCGGTGCATTGTAGGACGTTTAGCGGCTGCCCTGACCTCTACTCACTGTGATCTCGGAAACTCCCCTCACCTCCAAGTTGTGACAATCAGAAATATCTCCAGACATTGTGAAATGTCCCTAGGAGACAAAGTCATTCTCAACTGAGAACTATTGATACAATGTTAAGTGAAATCGCCAGTTGAGGGGAAGCGTATACACTATGTTTATATTAATAGAATAGATGGATAAAACATAACATTACTGGGGGGAGGGTATAGCTCAGTGATAGGGTGCATGCTTGGCATGCACGGGGTCATGGGTTCAATCCCTAGTACCGCCATTAAATAAATAAATACATAAATAAATAAACCTAATTACCTCCCCCTCCAAAACAAACAAACAAAAGCAAGTCTAAAATTTGAAAGTAAATGAAAATAAATGAATATATATATATATATATATATATATATATATATATATATATATATATCTCCCATTGGGAGCATATCTATGCAGGGAATAACTATTCTAAGTAACTTTACACATACTAATTTGACTGTGTATCCCTAGTGGGATAAATCCTAAGGACAAAAATAATATTATTCTGAATGACCATAATTGTAATGTAATTATAATAACAATGTTGGTGTTATTTAGAGACATTTGTGCATGTATTTTAGATAAAGCAGTGAATAATTACGATGATGTCACTGAGCATGAGAAATTTCATCATGGGAGAAAGAAGATACACATGTAAAAAGAACGTGATTAAATAAAAACCTTGCTGGGCACCTTAATATTGTTTTTTGTTTCGTTTTGTTTTGTTTTTTATTGCAGTAAAATTGGCCCACAATATTGTACTAGCTTCAGGTACACGACATAGTGGCTTGACATTTTTATACATTACAAAATGGTCAACACAGCAAGTCTACTTAGCATTTGATACCATACAAAGTTACTATAATATTACCAGCTATATTTCCTTGGCTGTACATTACATCCCTGTGACCTATTTATTTTATAACTGAAAGTTTGTACCTCTTAATCCCCTTAACCTATTTCATCTATCTCCCCACTTCTCTCCCCCTGGCAACCATCAGTTTGTTCTCTATATCTATGAGTCTGTTTCTGTTTTATGTTTGTTTTGTTTTTTCAGATTCTACATATTAGTGAAATCATACTGTATTCATCTTTCTCTGACTTATTTCACTTAGCATAATTCCCTCTATGTCCATCCATATTGTCACAAAAGGCAAGATTTCATTCTTTTTTGTGGCTGAGTAATATTCTTGTGTGTGTGCCCCATTGGGAGCATATCTACACAGGGAATAGCTATTCTAAGTAACTTTACATATATATATATATGTCTCATACCTTCTGTATCCATTCATCTGTTGATGGACACTTAGGTTGCTTCCATAACTTGGCTATAGTAAATAATGCTGCAGTGAACATAGGTATGCATATGTCATCTGGAATTCGTGTTTTTGTTTTCTTCGGAAAAATACCCAGAAGTGGAATTGCTGGATCATGTTGTAGTTCTATTTTTAATTGTTTTAGGAACCTCCATACTGTCTTCCATAGCGGCTGCGTCAATTTGCATTCCCATTAACAGTGCATAAGGGTTTCCTTTTCTCCATATCCTCACCAACATTTGTTATTTGTGATCTTTTTGATAATAACCATTCTGACAGATGTGAGGTGGTATCTCACTGTGGTTTTGATTTGCATTTCCCTAATTATTAGTGATGTTGAGTATCTTTTCATGTGTCTGTTGGCCATCTGTATGTCTTCTTTGGAAAAACATCTATTCAGTTTTTTTGCCCATTTTTAAATCAGGTTTTTTTTCTTTTGATGTTGAGTTGTGTGCGTTCTTTATATATTTTGCTTATTAACCCCTTATCAAATATATCTTAGAAATTTCTTCTCCCATTCAGCAGGCTGCCTTTTTGTTTTGTTGATGATTTCCTTCACTGTGCAAATGTTTTTCAGTTTGATGTAGTCCCATTTGTTTTTGGTTTTGGCCTTTTTCGCTTTTGTTTCCCTAGCCTAAGGAGACGTATTCAAAAAATATATTGCTAAGACCGATGTCAAAGAGTGTTCTGCCTGTGTTTTCTTTTAAGAGGTTTATAGTTTCAGGTCTTACATTTAAGGCTTTAACTCATTTTTAGTTTATTTTTGTATATAGTGTAAGAAAGTAGTTCAGTTTGATTCTTTTGCATATAGCTTCCCAGTTTCCCCAACACCATTTATTGAAGATGCTGACTTTTCCCCACTGTATATTCTTGCCTCCTTTGTCGTAGATTAATGAGCCATATAAGTGTAGGTTTATTCCTGGGCTCTCTGTCCTGTTCCATTGATCTATGTCTCTGTTTTTGTGCCAGTATCACACTTCATTGATTACCGTAGCTTTGTAGGATAGTTTGAAATCAGGGAGGATGATGCCTTCAGCTTTGTTCGTCTTTCTCAAGATTGTTTTGACTAGCCAGGATCTTTTGTTGTTTCCACACAAATTTTAGAATTATTTGTTCTAGTTTTGTGAAAAATGCCAATAGTATTTTGATAGGGATTGCATTGAATTTGTAGATTTCCTTGGTTAGTATCATTTTAACAATATTAATTCTTCCAATCCAGAAACACGGTGCATGTTTCCATCTGTTTGTGTCGTCTTCAATTTCCTTCATCAGTGTCTTATAGTTTTGTGAGTACAGGTCTTCTGTTTCCTTGGTTAGATGTATTCCTAGGTATTTTATTCTTTTTGATACAAGTGTAAATGGGGTTGTTTTCTTAATTTCTCTTTCTGATAGTTCATTGTTAGTGTATATAAATGCAGCAGATTTCTGTATATTCATTTTGCATCCTGCAACTTTACTGAATTTTTTATCGGTTTCAGTAGTTTTCTGGTCGTGGTGTACTTTCTATATACAGTTTTGTGTCATCTTCAAACAGTGACAATTCTACTTCTTCTTTTCCAATTGAAAATTTTTATTCGTTCTCTGATTTCTGTGGCTAGATTTCTGACATTGTGTTGTGTCAGGATGGCAAGAGTGGGCATCTTTGTCTTGTTCCTCATCTTAAAGGAAATGCTTTCAGTTTTCCACCATTGAGTAAGATGTTGGCTCTGGATTTGTCAAATATGGCCTTTATTATGTTGAGGTGTGTTCCCTCTACACACACTATGCTGAGAATTTTTATCATTAATGGGTGTTGAATTTGTAAGAAGCTTTTTCTGCATCTACTGAGATGATCAAATGGTTTTTATTCTTCAGCTTGTTAAAATGGTGGATCATGTTGAATAATTTGCAGATACTGTACCATCCATCCTTCCATCCCTGGGATAAATCCCACTTGATCATGGTACATAATCCTTTTAATGAATTGTTGGATTCAGTTTGCTAATATTTTGTTGAAGATTTTTACATCTGTGTTCATCAGCAATATTGGCCTGTAATTTTCTTTTTGGGGAGGTGTCTTTGTCTGGTTTTGGTATCAAGGTTCTGCTGGCCTTGTAGAATGAATTCAGTAGCATTCTTTCCTCTTCAATTTTTTGGAATATTTTGAGAAGCACAGATGTTGACTATTTTTAAAATGTTTTGTGGAACTCACCTGCAAAGCTGTCTGTTCTGGACTTTTGTTTGTTGGGAGTTTTTTGATTACTGATTTGATTTCATTACTGGTAATCAGTTTGTTCATATTTTCTATTTTCCTGATATAGTCTTGAGAGATTATAAGTTTCTAGGGATTTATCTATTTCTTCTAGGTTGTCCATTTAATTCACATATAATTGTTCATGGTAATCTTTCATGACCCTTTGTATTTCTGTGGTGGTCAGTTGTAACATCTCCTCTTTCCTTTTAATTTTATTTATGTGGGCCTTTTTTTTACTTGATGAGTCTGACTAAAGGTTTTCTTAATTTCCTGATATAGGCTTATATTGCTATATACTTCCCTCTTCCAGTTGCTTTGGCTGTGTCCCATAGATTTTAGATCATTGTATTTCCATTTTTATTTGTCTCCACATAGTTTGTTATCCATAAGCTTCTGGTCAACAGCAGACGATTTCCACTTCTCTGTCTTCCAGTTCACTGATCCTTTCCTCTATATCATTTAATCTACTATTGATTCCTTCAGTAGCAAAGCTAACAACAGTAAGCATTCCTAGCACCAGATTGTGATCTCTAAATGCCACTTGTAACTAAAAACAAGCAAACACTTTTTTGAAGAAATGGACAATTTGAGACTGGGCAGAAAAATGTCCAAGATGACCCTGGAAAAATTACCAGTAGCAATTATTGAGAAGTAAGGAAGCTATCAGAGACTACTTGGGTTGTGTCAAAGCATTGTAAGAGCCAACTTGAAGAGGCTCTCCATGGCCATGGAAGGACCATTTGTGCATCTGTAAATATAGTAACTGCAGTGGACAGAAACTCATCAGATGTGATTAAATCCATGAGCTCATCATGATGCTTGAAAAAAAAATACCTCATGATCACTTTAGCAGGAGCTGGAGAACCAACTTACTGTTTTGAAATGATAAATAAAGGAAAAGAATTATCCTTCCTTTTCTATATGGACTGCACTCCACAGTAACCAAATAATTGAACAGAAGTTTCTTTTTAGAACTATTCTAGCTAATAAGTGAGGAAGACATCATAGAATGAAAATATTACCATTTTGCATTTATAATGAATTAATGTTACCCAAGTCATAATCATCAACAGCTGCTAATATCACAGAGCAAGACAAAGAACCAGATATTATGTGTCTCCAGATGGAAGCACACCATATCGCTCATAATGGATTTTTATCAAAAAAAGAAGAAATCTAAATGTGAATTTTATCAAGCCTCCTACATAAAACTATTAATGTATAAGAAATACAGGGAACAGAGGAACATGTAGAACAAAACCATGGGGTACAATGAGCAAAATTCAGACTGTGGGAAATAAGAGGAAATGGCTCCATTTTTTGAATGCTAGCAGTAACAACGTAAAAATTGCGGGAAAATAGATGGAGATAGAGGGAGAACCTATAAATTAAACAAAAAAGAACTAAAGGAAATACCAGGTGAGTGCAATGTTTGTACCTTATTTGCATATCCTGATTAAAAAAACTATAAGAATATATGTACATATGTACACAAACACATATAACATGTTAGAAAACAATCACAGAAGTATGAGCACCAACTGAATGTTTATGACATTACAGAATTGTTGTTTTCTCTGTTTAGAGGCAGTAATGATATTGTGTGTGTGTGTATATATGTGTGTGTGTTTATTTTAAGAGTCCTTATCTTTTAGAGATGTACACTGAAATTATATGATGGCTGGGATTTGCTTCAGAATAATGAGGGCGTAGGAGGGGATGATTAAGCATATAAATGAAACAAGGTTAGCCGTGGTGGGGGGAGGGTGTAGCTCAAGTGGTAGAGCTCATGCTTTGCATGCATGAGGTCCTGGGTTCAATCCCCAGTGCCTCCTCTAAAAATAAATAAATAAATAAATCTAATTTACCCCTCTCAAAAAAAAGCAAAACAAGGATTAGCCATGAATTGATCATTGTCAAAGCTGAGTGATGAATACAGCACTCAAGGGTTCATTAAGCTATTAGTTTTCTATCTGCCTGAAAATTTTGAAACCAAATGCTTTATAAAAGGAAACAACTTGGGAACGTCATATCAGTAGTACCATGTTCTTCGCTAGATAGCCCTCATGTGAAAAAGAGCCACCTCCGTATTCACTCTTCCCGTTCCTCCGCCTCTTCTTTGTTACTTACCTTGTCACTGCCTACACTTTAAAGCCCACACTAAAGAGCACATAACAAGAAGGTAAGAGACTAGGAACTTCACAAATTAAGGTCACCTTGAGATCTCTTACATTATGCCTCAAGTAGCTTCGTGGAACTCTCACCCCCCACGGGCCGTCTCATCTGCTCAATTAATACTGAGAATATTGATCAGCTCATAGTTTATGCTCCTGCTAATGTGAACTACTGGTTTATTGTCAACCTCTAATTTCAGAACGTTTTCATAAGAATCTTCCTACGTGTTAAGATGGCTGCGAGAAGCTGGGATCCAAGGACACAGAGGGGAGAGGGAGGGAGGGAGGGGGCCTCCTTTATTAGCAATGAGTAAATCGGCATCCATCATCACTCTTGTCTTGTTTTAACTATAGGTATTTATCAAAGTGCTCGATAATAATGACAATGGCCCCGAATTCTCTCAGCCCCATTATGATGTGACAATCTCCGAGGATGTGCTTCCAGACACGGAGATACTGCAGATTGAAGCCACAGATAAAGATGAGAAGCACAAGCTGAGCTATACTGTCCACAGCAGCATCGACTCCGCCAGCATGAGAAAATTTCGGATCGACCCCAGCACCGGCGTGCTCTACACGGCCGAGAGGCTGGACCATGAGGCCCAGGACAAGCACATTCTCAACATCATGGTAGGGCCAACTACTTAGCACGCTCTCCTAGCAGAATCACTGACCATCCAAGGCACACACCTTAGCCTTCAGACATTCACAGCCCTTGAGTTTTGTAAGTAGTAGTAAATTTGGTCTTTTCCCGGCAGAGTTGCATTCATTCTTGCCTTTTGAGTTCAGTGAAGCATTACTATTGTTAGTGACTCATATTTTTGCCCAACTGAAATATTAGATGAGTGATACAGACAGCGGCTGCTTAGTAAATGCTGCTGACGGCCTGATTTGAGAGAGGAGGAACGGGCGGAGTGTCCGTAAATCTCCCAGGCTGTAGTATTGGTTCGCATCCAGAAGATTTTGTGAGAAAGTTTAAAAGAAGTTCCTTGAGAAGTTCATCATGAAGGTAATCATTTATTCAACCTGTGCAGTGCTCAGCCCTTGGAAGCGTTTAGAGAACAGATTTATTACTTATTGTTCTGGCATTGGACCCAGTGGTAAATACTGGCCCACAGAAGAGCTCAAAACTCATGAAAGCCTGCAGAGACTAAGTCTGAATTTGGGTCCATGGGGCCTCCAAATTATGTACAAGCTGCTTTCATCTTAAAGCGAAGTTTGATGAGTTTACAGAATTGGGAAATAAAGATGAATAGGAAACACCCTTGGTTCATTTATGACATAAAACCTGTCCCTTTAACTGCCCAAGAAACCTTTGGGCAATTGAACAACCACTGCCTAACAGAGCCCCCCTGAGTATCTTAAGATCAGGTAGGATGACAGAGACTTAATCTTTGTACGGATTGGCTACCAATTCCCAAGCAGCTGAAAGTAACGTTCCACTAAGTGCTACTCTTCCTTTCCAAGTCTGGGAACCTTTCTGGGCAAGAGGAAACTTGAGTGTCACGCCTTCAGCTCTGGTTTCCAGATGAGACTCCAGGGAACAGAAGAGGGACTCACAGGGTTCATCAGATCCATCCTTCTGGCCATTCATCCATTCATTCAACAGATATTTCTCAAGCACATGCTGTGTGCTAAGTTCTAGGCACTGAAGATATAAAAGAGACAAAGTCCCTACACCCTGGAGCATTCGATTGGAACGGACCTAGATTTCAGAGAGTCCAGCTTGGTCCTTAGGTGGGATGGGTTGGCGTCCAGAGAGAAATTCAGTGCACTCACTGGCTAGATTTGTAGAGATGTCTTCAGGAGCAGAAATCTCCTGCCGGTGACTGACTCCATTCTCATGATTCTTCAAGTCATTTCTGTTCATGCTTACCTTAACAGACTCAGAATTCAGTTTGTTTGCCTTGCATCATTTATCATTTATGTAATTGGCTGTGTAGAGCAAACAACTCTTTTATGCTGCCTTTCTCCAAGCTCAGCCCTTTGAGTCATTTTGCTCAGTTCCTCCTCAGGACTATTTCTGAAAACCCCTTTCCCTTTGATAGCTTTTCCTGCTATATTTTCTAATTTCTTCACATCTCTCTGAAGTTAGGGGACCTAAAACTGAACAAGCAAAAAAGCACACATTGGATTAGCACCCCAGAGGATTATGGCAAAGTCATGTGTGAGAGGTGAAGAATTGATTAGTTGCAAGGTCCTGCCATATGCAAACCAGGGAAAACTTTAAAGTGGTCAGACAAGGTTCTTTGGTGATATTACAGATTTTAGAAATTAAGATTTGGGTCGTCTTCCCAGTGGTCAGGGTTCTCTCTTAGTTCTGGGCCTTTATTTATGTTGGTTCTTCCTGCCTGGAATACATGCTGCACACAACCACCCCTCCCCCAGCATTTTACTGCTTCTTGTTTTTGTTACATTTTCTGAGCTGGGCTGTGCTCTTCTTACTGCCTCCTCCTATTCCAGCGCTTACCTCTGGGCCTTGAATCTGTCTGCTCACTTGTGTGCCTTCCCCAGTCAACTATAAGGTTCTTGGGAGCAGGGACTGTATCTGATTCACTGAGGAACCAGCAGTCTTGACAGATAACAGATGACAGTAAATATTTGTTGAATGAATGACTGGATGATAATACCTACTTTGCATTCATTAATTCCACGTTTTGGTTTCCCCTTTAGAAAAGCCTCCATCCACTTTTCCATTAGCAACTGTGTATACAGCTAACGGCGAGTAGTGACTGGGCGAGGGGGACCAAGGAAAGTGCTGTGGTTGTTCTATCCGGGCATCCCGGCACGTGTTTGTGAAACTGGACTGAACACAAGCCAGAGGCCAGGCCTAGGGCTGAGCAGTAAAGACAGTGTGGCCCCAGCTCTCAACGTGCTCAGTCACTGCCCCCACTCAGTAACACCTCCATTTCTCGAGCACCTGCTCTGGGCCTGGGACCGGGTCAAGCATTTTGTGAGCATTATTTCGTTGTGTTTTTACCATAGGCACAGCCATGTGAATTCTTTGCAACCTAAAGCTTTTAGTCCTACTGCTTCTTGTATTTTGCCTCAAGGTCAGAGATCAGGAGTTTCCTTATCGAAGAAACTTGGCCCGAGTCATTGTGAATGTGGAAGATGCTAATGATCACAGTCCTTATTTTACCAACCCACTGTATGAAGCATCTGTGTTTGAATCGGCTGCTCTGGGATCAGCTGTTCTGCAAGTGACGGCTCTGGACAAAGACAAAGGGGAAAATGCAGAACTCATATATACCATAGAAGCAGGTGAGAGCTGGTGGACAGATTGCAGTGCAATGCATGGCATTTGACCCTTAGTGGTATTTATTACCGTGTAAAATTCACATAGTTACCCCTGGAATGTCACCAAATGAATTTTTTGGCCAAGCAACTACCATACTTGTATAAAGTTCTTGGCATTTCAGTAATATGTTTTCCATCATTGACAGCGAGGAAGGAGTTTCCTTTGACAGTGTTCAATCGCAGATTCTTCTGAAATGGGAAGGAGAGAAGAATGTGTAATAAACTCAGTGAATTTCACTTACGGGTCAACACGCCATGGCCTCAGACTAAAATAACCAAAGCCTCCCATCATTTGAGGGCTGCTAGACAGTTCTGTGAATTGAGTCTTCAAGATCTTTGTTTATTTGTCAGTAGGTGGGCTCTGGGCTTCAGAAATTCCTACACCCCACAGTTAGCACAAACTCCCTTCATCAGAGATGACTGAGTACCAAAGTAGTTGTCGCTACTGACCTGCCTGCTTAACCTGACAGATAAATAAATACAAGCTCTTATTTTGTTAAATTTGAGAGTTTTTTTTTAAAAATCAATTTTATGTAAATCAACTATACCTCAATAAAAATAATTAATTTTTTATATCAATTTTCATATCTAGAAGGGAAGACCATAGTTCTCTGACGGTTTGAAGATGGACAGTTAGAAAACGTTTATGATAGAAGAGATGAATGTCCAAGTTAGGACAGGACTGTGAACCATAAAAAATGACAAATATCTTTTATCTGCTCTATTTTCCCTTCCCTTGTTCTGTCTTTTTTGAATCTTCAAGCCACGTGTTTCCAGAATGTTCTACAACATTATGTCTGTCGTGCATAATGCCAAATGCTGTCTCCTTTCATGCCAGCCCTGGAAAGTTTTCTTTCCCTTGACTTAAATATGGAGCATTTTTGTGAGTGGTTGAATTAAAATATGAATGCTAGAATGACAGTTTTGGACTAAAAATATTGGGGGGAAAAAAGCCAACAACTTTCTTTTAAATAGCCCCTTTATTGAATGACAATCGAAAACTCCTATTATTAGGCACCTACCTTTTACGTGAGTCTGTACTAAACTCTAGAGAAAAAAAAAAAAGAAAAAAAGAAAAAAAGACATTGGTTCATAACACCCAAGTACCCCAGGAGAATTCACCCATTTCTTTCCCAGATTTCCATGGAATTTCCTTTCAACCCACAGCCTGACAATACTTTTTTTAAAATGCTATTTTGCACCTCTTGTTTATCACAGGGCATTTTAATTATTTCATTATACAGTCCTTGTTCTTTTGGTTTCAAGAGTAATATAGGGAAACTTTTTAAAAGATGTATTTAAATAATGGCACAGAAAATGTCACCTAAACCCAAGAACTCCTTTTCTTTCTGTAGCATTCCCCTAATCTTACGTGTTTTTCTTTTCTCCGTATTCATACACATTGTTTCTTGTCGTCGTAATCATTTAGCTATAGGGTTTTATTTCTCCTTTTCTTAACATTTTCTAAGCATTTGTCTATGTGTCTGCTTGCTTTTTATATTTATCATTCAGGGTACTACTTGTATTCCTCTCAGAGAGCCAGACAATTTGTAAACCAATTTGGAGGTTCACAAAGAATGATTTAGGGGTAATTTACCATGCAGCTGAAAATTCTAATCTTTTAACCCCCATAGACTGTAGCCTGGTGCTGAGCATAAAGATCTCAGTCATTTCTTCAACAGTTGCCTGAAACTAGAGAGAAAAGTTATTTCCTTAAAACATCTTTTATACGGAAAACTTGAATTTCCGGAAAACCCACAGGAATGATTGGTATCTCAAAAAATAATGTTGACTGGATGTGTAAAAAGCTAATGGGAATTACAGTGTGCATGATAAACCCCAAGTGGTCACCGGAGCCCTTGCCAGACAGACAGACCCACACTAGACCCGCGCGGGTTCTAGTTAAGTCAAGTGTTTCCCCAGATCGTGGTAGGAGGGGGTCAGATCACAGCTAGTTCAGGATTTTGAAGGAAATGACAAGTGGTTGGTATAAAGTGTGCATTTTATTTAAGTTCTCTCAAATAAGCAAGATTTACTCTGTTTACTGGTGGGGCAGCCGTTTCCTATTCCCTTCCTGGCCTAAAGTAACTTTTTACTTTGCCCTGAAGGACCGAGGTGGAATTCAAGTGCAGAACTTCAGGTCTTAGATTTAGTTCAGGTTTGACGTTTGGTGCCAACAGCGGCTCATGGCGGGGCTCTGAGACAGGGCAGTACAGGAGAGACCAGGACTAAAAATTGAGTTAGGACAGGGGCATATTGGATCCCAAGATGCATACAGAGAGAGAATTAGAAATTTTGGTTGGGTCTACCTCTCTTAATCATTCAACAGATATTTATTGAGCATCTTTTTTTTTTTTTTTTTTTTGGTGCCAGGCACAATTCCATCTACTAGATAAATAATGATAAGTAAATAAGCACAGCTTTTGCCCAGTTATAAGAAGCCTAGCTTCCAAGAAAACAAGCAGAGGTTAGCGTCCAAGGATTCAAGTGTAGCAGAGGAGAACAAGCAGGAAGTGGATTCTAAGAAAGTGGGACAGTATGTTGAAGAGGGAAAGAGGCAAACAGCCCACTTGGACCTGGCGTATGAGCCCAGCATCCTGGAGCGATGTAACAAGCCGGTCAGCAGCCTTGGGACAGCAGGGTTGGGAAGCTGCCGTCAAGGTCAGAAGCTAGTCCTCCTTCATCCCTGCCATATGAATCTTGCTGTGTATGGACTAAGCCTAGAGTAAGGGAGGTCTTACCTGGAAGCTCCACAGGGGACCACTAGAATGAAGATGTTGCATCCATCATTCAGGGTTGCCTGTTGGTGCCCCTGCTGGAAGGTGACCATTACTCAGGTAGCTCCATATTTTCCTTCCCTGAGATGCTAAAGTGAAATGATTCCTGCCTTCTTGAGAGGATCTATGAATCAGATATTAGATCACACTCAATTCCGTGGTTCTGTTTATTCAAAATTTGCAAGCCTGTTCATGAGATCATTGAACTTCTTGTTGTCACAGCATGGTCACAGTTAGGTGGCAAAGTAAAAAAAACATCACAGTGACATCAAAGGTAATATTGCTTAATGTTCACATTGGGGCCTAGAATCAAATTCTTTATCTCTTTGTATATTTACATCCTCTTCAGAAATAAGCAAGTACCAGGGATGGGGGTAGAGCTCAGTGGTAGAGTGTGTGCTTAACATGCATGAGGTCCTGGGTTCAATCCCCAGTGCCCCCATTAAAAAAAGAAAGAAAGAAAGAAGCAAGGTATTTTATAGAAATAGATTTTATACAAGCATGACTTCTTTGTTTTCAGACATGGAAAAGTTTAGTTAATAAATACGTACTGAGAAGTATGTCAACAGCTGTATTTGTTGTCTATTTCAATAGACACACAGTATAGCTGCCCTCTCAGTCCTGAACCCTATCTAAATGTTAATGACATTTAAACTCTCTCTGTGTCTGCCATACTATTGCACTTCAAAAAGAAAGAAAAATTCAGATTTAGTTGAATAACCAAGGTTTTAAACTCTCGATGTAAAAGAATCTAGACCCATAGCAGGTACGGTCTTTGAGAAGTACAGACAGCCTTTTTAGAGATGCAAAAAGCAACACGGTAGATGATTCTGCTTCACACTGTCGACTACCTTTGGGCCACATTCTTCACATTCTTCAAGTTTTGTGTGCCCCCTTCTTTCCTCCTCTTACCTTCCTCATCCTCAACAATTGCAGACTTCACAGCACTGCATGTTCCAGAGGCAGAGCTCTGAACTTGCACGGTGTCCTTGTCCACAGCCCTTGTCCACAGCCCTTCCCATTTCAGATGTGTCAAAGTTTCTCAGCTTCATAAGGGTTATGCCTCGAGTGCTCAGTTTGGATGCTGCTTCAGATTATTAATGGTTTCCTTCTTCACCGGAAACCTCTTAATAATTTAGCGAATAGAACAGTTACAGATTGGAACAACTGCCTTAGAATTTTTTGTGTGTCTACTTTGATGTCTGTGTGTGCATGTGTGTGTTTTGGGGTGTAGGTCGGTGAAGAGTAGAAGGGGAGCCAGGAAAAATCCTCATCACTTGCAAAGCAAATGGTGACTTGGGAAGAATTCTCCATGCCTGCACAAAACCCCCCTCAGCAAAGTAGTGTTTGCGATGAAGTTGGTTTTGATGAGATGAAACAATACCAATTCCATGTAGCAAAGCTTACCTTTGGGATCATCTTAAACCAAATGACTATGTGATAATGTTGTGAAGAGATTCCTACAACCCTCTTTCTCATAATCTAGAACATAGGATATGGCACTAGTTTGGGGATAAATACCTTTTTACCAGTGGCATTGGCACGTGCTAGCGCAATCTGTTTCTTTCTCACAAGGCTAGGAATAAGAAAGTCCTAAGCATTCTCCACAGGGAAGTCTTTCCTACAAACTCTTATTTCCCAGTTTGAAGGTTCACAGTGCTATGGTGTTGTTCTTGCTCTTATTAACCTGGATTAAGAAGATACTGATCAGAAATTCACAATTTACTAGAAAAACTCATTCAGTTGCTTTTGAATACCCCTAAAAGGGAAGTCTCTCATTTTATTTCAGAATGCGGTGGAATCAGTACAGATAATTGCTTTCTACTTGCCGTGTTGTGTAAAAGTAGCCTTAAGATGAAGAGTTAATCTTCAGAAAATGACCCACATGAACTCACTTCCCTGTTGATTTCTATATTGTAGGGAACACTGGGAACACATTTAAGATCGAACCAGTCCTGGGCATCATCACTGTTTCCAAAGAGCCAGACATGATGACAATGGGTCAGTTTGTCCTGTCAGTCAAAGTCACGGATCAGGGTTCCCCGCCAATGTCTGCCACCGCAATTGTACGCATTTCTGTCACCATGTCTGATAATTCTCACCCCAAGTTCACTCACAAAGACTACCAAGCAGAAGTAAATGAAAATGTTGATATTGGAACATCAGTCATTCTGATCTCTGCCATCAGTCAATCTACCCTCATCTATGATGTCAAAGATGGAAACTTTGGTGGGGCCTTCACCATAAATCCATATTCTGGAGTCATCACCACTCGGAAGGCACTGGATTACGAGAGTACTTCCTCTTACCAGCTCATTGTCCAGGCCACTAACATGGCAGGAATGGCGTCCAACGTCACAGTCAATATTCAGATTGTTGATGAAAATGATAATGCTCCAGTTTTTCTCTTTTCTCAATATTCGGGCAGCCTAAGTGAGGCGGCCCCAGTCAACAGCATCGTCAGGAGCTTGGATAACAGCCCGCTGGTGATTCGAGCCACCGATGCCGACAGCAACCGGAATGCTCTGCTCGTGTATCAGATTGTGGAGTCCACGGCGAAGAAGTTCTTCACCGTGGACTCCAGCACGGGTGCAATCCGAACAATTGCCAACCTGGACCACGAGACCATCGCCCATTTCCACTTTCACGTGCACGTGAGAGACAGCGGTAGCCCCCAGCTGACCGCAGAGAGTCCCGTTGAAGTCAGCATAGAGGTGACAGATGTGAACGACAACCCGCCCGTTTTCACTCAGGCTGTGTTTGAGACTGTGCTGCTTCTCCCGACCTACGTGGGAGTGGAGGTTCTGAAAGTCAGCGCCACGGATCCCGACTCCGAGGTGCCCCCCGAACTGACGTACAGCCTAATGGAAGGCAGCTTGGATCATTTTTTAATTGACTCAAACAGTGGAGTGCTCACCATAAAGAACAACAACCTCTCCAAAGATCACTACATGCTGATAGTTAAAGTGTCTGACGGAAAGTTCTACAGTACCTCCATGGTCACCATCTTGGTTAAAGAAGCCATGGACAGCGGCCTCCACTTTACACAAAGCTTTTACTCCACCTCCATCTCAGAGAACAACACTAACATAACCAAAGTTGCTATTGTCAATGCAGTTGGAAATCGCCTTAATGAGCCCTTAAAATACAGCATCTTAAACCCAGGAAATAAGTTCAAGATAAAATCTACCTCAGGGGTCATTCAGACCACTGGAGTCCCCTTTGACCGTGAAGAGCAGGAGTTATATGAGCTCGTGGTGGAAGCCAGTCGTGAACTGGACCATCTGCGGGTGGCGAGGGTGGTGGTCAGGGTTAACATTGAAGACATAAACGACAATCCTCCAGTCTTTGTGGGCCTCCCTTACTATGCTGCTGTGCAAGTTGATGCCGAGCCTGGCACTCTGATTTACCGAGTGACGGCCATTGACAGAGACAAAGGTGCAAATGGAGAAGTGACCTACGTCCTGCAGGATGACTATGGCCACTTTGAAATTAACCCTAAGTCAGGGAATGTTATTTTAAAAGAAGCATTCAACTCCGACCTGTCCAACATCGAGTATGGAGTCACCATCCTAGCCAAAGATGGTGGGAAACCCTCTTTGTCCACATCCGTGGAACTTCCCATCACTATTGTCAACAAAGCCATGCCTGTGTTTGATAAGCCCTTTTATACAGCATCCATCAACGAAGACATCAGCATGGACACCCCCATTCTAAGCATCAATGCCACCAGCCCAGAAGGCCAAGGCATCATATATATCATTACTGATGGGGACCTTTATAAACAATTTAACATTGACTTTGATACCGGGGTCCTGAAAGTCATTAGCCCTCTGGATTATGAAGTTACGTCTGTTTACAAATTGACGGTAAGAGCCAGTGATGCCCTTACTGGTGCCAGGGCTGAAGTCACCGTTGACTTGCTAATTAATGATGTAAATGACAACCCCCCTATTTTTAATCAACCCACATACAATACAACATTATCAGAAGCATCTCTCATTGGGACACCTGTTTTACAAGTTGTCTCTACTGATGCAGACTCAGAAAACAATAAAATGGTACATTATCAGATTGTCCAAGATACTTACAACAGCACGGATTATTTTCACATAGACAGTGCCAGTGGCTTAATCCTGACAGCGCGGATGCTGGACCACGAGTTAGTGCAACACTGCACTTTGAAAGTCAGAGCAACAGATAATGGCTTCCCATCCCTGAGTAGCGAGGTCCTGGTTCATATCTACATCTCGGATGTAAATGACAACCCTCCAGTCTTTAATCAGCTCATTTACGAGTCATATGTAAGTGAATTAGCCCCCCGGGGCCATTTTGTAACCTGTGTCCAAGCCTCTGATGCAGATAGCTCTGATCTGGACCGTTTGGAATACAGCATTTTATCTGGGAATGACCGGACGAGCTTTCTGATGGACAGCAAGAGTGGCGTCATCACACTGTCCAACCACCGGAAGCAGCGGATGGAACCTCTGTATAGTCTCAATGTGTCCGTCTCCGATGGGCTGTTCACTAGCACTGCCCAGGTGCATATCAGGGTACTCGGGGCTAACTTGTACAGCCCTGCCTTTTCGCAAAGCACCTATGTAGCAGAGGTGAGAGAGAACGCAGCTGCTGGGACCAAGGTAATTCACGTTCGAGCCACAGATGGGGATCCAGGGACGTATGGGCAGATCAGCTATGCCATCATCAATGACTTTGCTAAGGATCGATTCCTCATAGATAGCAACGGACAGGTCATCACAACAGAAAGGCTCGATCGGGAAAACCCTCTGGAAGGAGACATCAGTATTTTTTTGAGGGCCCTTGATGGCGGAGGGAGAACAACATTCTGCACTGTCAGGGTGATTGTGGTGGATGAAAATGACAACGCCCCCCAGTTCATGACAGTAGAATACAGAGCCAGCGTCAGGGCAGACGTTGGACGGGGCCACCTGGTCACTCAGGTTCAAGCCATGGATCCAGATGATGGGGCAAACGCAAGGATTACTTACTCCCTCTACAGTGAAGCCTCTGTCTCAGTGGCTGACCTCCTGGAAATCGATCCTGACAATGGCTGGATGGTCACCAAGGGCCATTTTAACCAGCTGAAAAACACAGTGCTTTCCTTCTTTGTCAAAGCAGTGGATGGAGGCATCCCCGTGAAGCACTCCCTCATCCCTGTCTACATCCATGTCTTACCCCCTGAAACATTCTTGCCCTCATTCACCCAGTCTCAGTATTCCTTCACCGTTTCAGAAGATACAGCCATTGGGAGCACGGTGGACACCCTGAGGATTTTGCCCACTCAGAACGTCAGATTCAGCACGGTTAATGGGGAGCGGCCAGAAAACAACAAAGGGGGTGTCTTCGTCATAGAACAGGACACAGGCACCATCAAGCTGGACAAACGTCTGGACCATGAGATCAGCCCAGCTTTCCACTTCAAAGTAGCAGCCACTATACCCCTGGACAAGGTAGACATTGTGTTCACCGTGGACGTAGACATCAAGGTGCTGGATTTGAATGACAACAAGCCAGTCTTTGAAACGTCTAGCTATGAGGCAATCGTAATGGAAGGGATGCCTGTGGGCACCAAACTCACACAGGTGAGAGCCATCGATGCGGACTGGGGAGCCAACGGGCAGGTTACGTACTTCCTCCACTCAGATTCCCAGCCCGAAAAGGTGATGGAAGCATTCAACATTGACAGCAACACAGGCTGGATCAGTACTTTGAAGGACCTGGATCACGAGACAGACCCCACGTTCACCTTCTCCGTGGTGGCCTCCGACCTTGGAGAAGCCTTCTCTCTTTCCTCCACAGCGTTGGTCTCTGTCAGGGTGACAGATATAAATGACAATGCTCCAGTCTTTGCCCACGAGGTGTACCGAGGGAATGTGAAGGAGAGCGACCCTCCGGGCGAGGTGGTAGCCGTCCTCAGCACCTGGGACAGGGACACCTCAGACATTAATCGCCAAGTGAGCTACCATATTACAGGTAAGTCTGCCACTCTAGTTTTCACTCTGTGCTCTGCCTTCTAAAGATGGAAGGTGGCAGGGGGTAAGAGTGGGAGAGAAGAAGGAAGATGGTATGAGGAATTGAGAGTAACGTAATCTCTTTGGGGCTAAGGAAGCGATCTCTGAGTAGCCTTGGTTTTTCAGTTGTTGGCTGTTGTTAACTCAGCCCAAATTAGGAGTTCTTTAGTTTGCCTCTGACAGATTACCCAGACCAGTACCTAGTCCTTGAGCCACTTTTTTTTTCTTTACTGAAGTATAATTGATATACAATGTTGTGTTAGTTTCAGGTGTGCAGCAGAGTGATTCAGTTATACATTTAAGTTTACATATTCTCTTTCAGATCCTTTTCCATTATAGGTTATTACAAGATACTGAATATAGTTTCCTGGGCTATACATTAGGACTTTGTTGTTTATTTTATATATAGTAGTGTGTTAGTGTGTATGTGTTAATCTCAAATTCTTAATTTATCCCTCCCCCAGTTCACCCTTTTGGTAACCATAAGTTTGTTTTCTATTTCTGTGAGTCTGTTTCTGTTTTGTAAATAAGTTAATTGATATCATTTTTATAATTTCCATGTATAAGTGATATCATATGATATCTGTCTTTCTCTTTCTGACTTACTTCACTTAGTATGGTAATCTCTAGGTCCATCTATGTTGCTACAAATGGTATTATTTCCTTCTTTTTTATGGCTGAGTAGTATTCCTGTGTGTGTGTGTGTGTGTGTGTGTGTGTGTGTGTGTGTGTGTGTTTGTGTGTATGTATGTGTATATATATATCATCTTCTTTATCCATTCGTCCATTCATAATGCTGTCACGAACATTGGGGTGCATTTATCTTTTCGAATTAGAGTTTTCATCTTTTCCAGATATATGCCCGGGAGTGGGCATTGCTGGATCATATGGTAAGTCTATTTTTAGTTTTTTAAAGAACCTCTGCACTATTCTCCATAGTGGCTGCACCAGTTTACTTTCCCAACAACAGTGAAGGAGGGTTCCCTTTTCTCCACACCCTGTCTAGCATTTATTATTTGTAGACTTTGTGATGATGGCCATTCTGACCAGTGTGAGATTGAGTCACTTAATCATTTTTTTAAAAGTCCAGCGAAAGACTTCAGTTGAAGAAATAAAAAGAACA
Source organism: Camelus ferus (assembly GCF_009834535.1). Lineage (NCBI taxonomy): Eukaryota > Metazoa > Chordata > Mammalia > Artiodactyla > Camelidae > Camelus > Camelus ferus. The sequence goes on along the minus strand of NC_045705.1, from coordinate 9,828,033 downwards.
GCTCTTTGTAATGAGGGGATATATTTTTAACTCTATTCCTTCTTCCTACTTTTTGTAGCAGTAAGAAAAATAAATAGCTTGATCCCAGTAAGCGTTACTTACAAGTTTCTCCTGGTAGCAGAAACTCACATGTAAACTCACACACATATGCACAAATTAGAGGGCATTGTTTGACGTTTTGCTGGAAAATCTTCCATTATAACTCCAAGGCAAAAGGTATTTCTTCTAATATCATAATTTTCTTGGATCCCTTTTTTGCCTTTCCAAATAGTACATAGTGGTTCAACAGGAAAGCCAGGGTAGACAAACGAGGTCACACAGAGTGCACAAAAAGTGCCACCATTGCTCTAAGGGGCAGAGGATCTCTTGTCGGAGTGAAGAAGAGGTGTCACTGATCGGGGGTGGCATTCTGGGGGCGACTGGCCTTAAACTGCGAAGAAGAGAGGGTTGCTGGTGTGAGAGGCGTCTTCCTAAAAACGACTTGCGGGTTTTAAAGCTCTTATTTTGATGCTGTGACAGCCAAAGGTAGAACGTAAGCAAAGTGCCAGAAGATTTTAAAGAATCCATCAATACTTGTAGTCAGGTGGCTTCCCTTTAGAAAAACTACATTATGCAAAGTGAAAAATGAATTAATTAGAATGCCCTCAGGACACAGAATCTGCTTAAGTACGTTAGTGGGAAAGTTAATTAATCACTGCCGAATAAGATCCAGGGGAGAGTATGTGTGTCAGTGCTGGGAACCACCACACCTCCCTTCCACGTAACTCTTCTTTTTCTTTATGGAACTGTTTTTTTTTTTTGAGTGTGTGTGTGTGTGTGTGTGTGTGTTATCTTTTGTTTAAAGGTCTGTATGCATATCTGCCTTATCTAATACCTTCCGTTGCCTTTTTTTCATTAAAATGTGTATTTCTGCAATAAAGACATGAGTGATAGTGGTAAAGTAAGAAAGGTGAGTGAAGCATCACTTTGATTTATTTGCATTTAGCTTCAGACATAAAGCTTCTTAGGCATTCTGAGGGATGTGTTTCTATTTGGAAAAATTGTTCAACACTCAGCTTTAATTAATTATCTATTGTCTCTGAATTCTTAGTGGACTGTTTAAAGGGACCATCCCATCGACTTTACCAAAGTAATGGAAACAGAGTAGCTTAAAGCTACTGTTACTATTGGCCACGCCAACCACCAACTGATTTTAATTGTATTTAACTTTTGCTCTTGACTTAACACAGCTTGGCTGTGCTGCCACAGATTAACAAAGGACCGTTAATCATTGTATTTCACAAAAGAGCAGTGTGGGCCGGCACTGAAAGCATTTACTAGAGAGGTTAAATTTGTGCATGCTGAAATCATATTCAGCTGAAGCATAACTGAATCCCAGCCAGGGGTGGAGGACAGTGATATCCCAAGAAGGACCCCGAGCCTCACCAGAGTGCGTTTCTCAACCTCAACACTAGTGGCATTTGGGGCTGGGTAAGTCTCTATTGTGGTGGTTGTCCTCTGTTGTAGGTGACACAGTAGGACAATTGCCAGCATCTCTGGTCTTTACCCAGTAGATTCCAGTAGCACCACCAGCACTATAACCCTGGATGTGACATTCAGAAATGTCTCCAGACATTGACAAATGTTCCCCTGGAGATGGGGTGGGGGTTACACTCGCAACTGAGGACCACTGCCCTAGAGGAATGTGCAGCCCTCGCCTTCTCTGCTGTGTGCCCAGTAAAGTCCATGTATCCCGCGGTTACCCCGCACTGCTGGGCCCCAGGCTGCTCTGCCCCGGCCTTACATCCAGAGTACAGTCTGCCCCTCAGATCTCCGCTGCTTTTCACTCAGTCCCTCCAGCAGGACCAGGGATTTTTCTCTCTTTTCTTTTTTTTTTTTTTTTTAAATTGAAGTGTAGTTAATTTACAATGGTGTTAGTTTCTGATGTACAGCATAGTGATTCAGTTATACATATATATATTCTTTCTCATAGTTCTCTTTCCTTATAGGTTATTACAAGTATTGAATATAGTTCCCTGTGCTGTACAGTAGGACTGTGTTGTTTATCTATTCTGTATATAGTAGTTTGCATTTACTAATCCCAAACTCCCAATTCATCTCCCCCACCTTTCCCCTTTGGTAACCATAAGTTTGCTTTCTGTGTCTCTGAGTTTCTTTCTGTTTCGCAGGTAAGCTCACTTGTGTCATTGTTTTAGATTCCACAGATAGGTTATACAGTATTTGTCTTTCTCCGTCTGACTTATTTCACTTAGTATGATGATCTCCAGGTCCATTCGTGTTGCTGCAAATGGCATTATGTCAGTCCTTTTTATGGCTGAGTAGTATTCCTATGTATATACACACCACAGCTTCTTTATCCAGTCATCTGTTGATGGAGATTTAGGTTGCCTCCGTATCTTGGCTATTGTAAAGAGTGCTGCTATGAACATTGGGGTGCATGTATCTTTTTGAATTAGAGTTTCCTCAGGATATATGCCCAGGAGTGGGATTGCTGCATCATATGCCCTCTGTTCTTTGAACGATTTGTTGTAGGAAGGTGAGAGGGCTCCACTTTTTCAACCCAGTAGCCGCCAGTAGACGGCACGCTTTCCTTATTTATTTGTTTACTGTCAACTTTTCCCACTGGGGAAAAAAAAGCAGGCTCCACCACAAGAGCAGGGGTTTTTGTCAGTTCTGTCCACCGCTGTAGCCCTACTGCCTGGCACAGTGCCTGGCCCTGAGCAGGTGACAAATCCGAGTTGAATGCCCAAACAAACAAAACGGGGATGCTCTGACTGGATTCCGGGCTTCCTGCCAGCTGCCTCATCCAGTCTTCCTCCCTGTTTGAAGTGACATTATTTCCCACTTCAGGTTAAGAAGGCCAAGGTGGTTTTCTTCTTCCTTCCTCCAAGCTGCTTTTGTTTCTGTGTAATTCAGTGATGTGGGAAAGTAAAGTTGCAGGGACCACTTTCAATGTTCCAGCCTCGTCCAAAGCGGTTCTGCTCCAACTCCGCTGCTTTCCTGCCCCTTGCCCCAGCTCCCCTCTGATCAATCTAATCTACTTGCAGTGCTTATCTTTGAATGGCTCCTCCAACGACCCCCTCATCGGGGCTCTTTAGTCCTGATGGGTCTTCCTCTGTCACACAAACTTTTCTCCCCCGAATTCCACTCCTTACAAGAGAAGCCGCTGTATGATGAAGCCTTCATTAAAAGATTCCTTTATAGAACTGACTGCTTTCCTTGATTGCATAATCAACAGCTAATGAAACTGTCTTGGTAACAAGAGCTGTAGTGTATTACATTCTCTCTTGAGACAAAGTGGAAAGACAATTGCATCATCCCGAGAAGAAGATAGATTGTTCACAGTTTGAATTTGATTGTCCTTAAGGGGAACTAAACAAGAGATCATATCTAGCTTCTCTGAGTGCATTTTATTCTCTTGGAAAGTTACTGTTTTACTTTCCACACAAGCCAAGCATATAAATATCATGCTTTGTTGCAGGAGAATCAAAAGGAAGGAAGTGTCAGTTTTTTCCACTATAAATGATAGGGGCACGTGGATGACCTCGCATAGGCCTCTCCCTGTAGGTGGAGATCAAGGCTTTTCATTGCACATCTTCAAAAACTCTTTTTTCACTGCAGGAGGGAACCCCCGAGGAAGGTTCGCCCTGGGCCTGGTGCAGAGCGAGTGGAAGGTCTATGTGAAGAGACCTCTAGACAGAGAAGAACAAGACATTTACTTCCTCAATATCACTGCCACCGACGGGCTCTTTGTCACACAGGCCATGGTGGAAGTGACTGTCAGTGACGTGAATGACAATAGCCCCGTGTGCGAGCAGGTAAGATTTGCGGATACGCCGGATACAACACTGCTTTTTGCTGTGCGTCTCTAGAATTAGGCCAAATCCCATTTCACTTTTCTCCTTAAGGCCAGGCTAATTTCTGCCCTTATCACCTTAACTAGGGAGCTCCAATTAGATATAAGAGGGTAGGAAGTGGACTCTAGGTAGAAATATGATAAACATGGAAAGAATATAGGTAACATCGTCGGGTACCTAATTCTGCCCTCCAAAAAACCAAACAGACAAAAAATAACACCATGAATCTTAAAATGAAATGTTGAAGGAATCATGAAGGACATGATGATTTTTTTCCGTCTGAACCACTGATTTCATAAAAGAAAAGTGGACCACTCGAAGGTATGAATCCTTTTTTTGTCTAAGTGGACACAGCTGGCTGGTAGTGATGTTGGGAATGAGGTTGGGGCTCTAGGCTCCTCATGCAGTGACCTTTCTACCACAGCTCAAAGCATGACAGCCAGTGCAAGGTGCCAGGACTCAATTTTATTTTGTTTCTTACCAAAGTTAAATCACCCTTCACTTACCTTTTCCTTACCGTGTGGACGGAGAGATGATACTGGTGTTCTGCAGCTCAGAAAAGCCTTGCAGATAGGTTTAATCTCTCAGATTCATGCTAAGTGTTATCAGTGGCTCTTTAAAGAGTTGAAGGGTCCCAAGGACTCACTGGTGCTTAACAGAAAAGAGGCACATGATCAATATGTGATGTGTGTCAGGTTTCCACCGGGGCAGGGATTTTTGTCTTTCTTCTTCAACATTGTACTCCTAGCATCTCAGTAGCCGGTGCTCAATCAGCATTTGTTAAATGAATGAGCGTGGGAGGGGCAGGGCAAGAGATAGTCTGTGTTTCATCACATAGTGTAAGGTGATTCTGTGCTAAAGGAAAAAAATAGCTGAAGGTAAATTATATGAATGCATTTCTATGGAAATCATTTATAATGCTCAATATGACAATTGTTCCACAAATACCAATGATTTAATTACTTTACTTTACCTTTGCCTAGTTTGCATATACAGCATTGTTTCCCGAAGACATCCCATCAAACAAAATCATCCTGAAGGTCAGTGCCAAGGATGCCGATATTGGATCCAATGGAGAGATACGATACTCACTCTATGGATCTGGAAACAACGAATTTTTTCTAGATCCAGAAAGTGGTAAGGGAAAATTTATTCTTTGGGTAAATGCCATTGTTAATCCATGAGAGAAGTTAAACCCTCATCCGGTCTCATCACCAGGGGGCAGTTAGTATACAAGAACCCTCCTGCGATGCCCTGCTGCTGCCTTGGACTCTTAAGAAACACTAGTAGCACATGGTGTCTGCAGGACACAAGCTTCATTTGTCTTATAAATAAAACTTGCCCTGACTTTACCTGCATTTATTAGCACCAAGAAATCAGGCGTGTCTCTTTGCCCCTGTTCTTCCTCCCATCCATGAGTTAAAGCAGCTGCGCTATAAAGAGTGTAATTAGGGTTGTATCACAAATGCAGGTTCTCACACAAGCCAGACAGCAGTGCATAGTAGGAGAGTTGTGCCCTGTTGAAATCCCTTTTGGGTCCCTTCTCAATGCTTGTTAACACACTTGTCTGGTTTTTATTAAGCATTCCTGCCTAGTTTCTCCAAAGCTATGAGCCCCCAGATTTGCTTATATATGGAGGTAAAATGTATAAGGTGAAAGGTTATGTATACTAAAGGCAGATACCCGCGTGGAAGGCCAAAGCCAATGGAAAGACATTTTCTATGGAAGTAAATTAGTTCAGTGTTGTGTATTGGATGGTCCATCCACTGGCAATTTTTAAATGAAATGTGCAGATTGAATAACTTGCGTATTTCCAGCGTTGTGTTGGTCCTAATGAACAGTGACTAATTACTAGACTCCAGAAGGTGTTGACTCCTCCCCAGCCCTCTCCTGTGTCTGCTATATCTTACTGGGAGGCACTTAGCTACATAGCAATGTACTACTTGGCTATATAGGGCTGGACATTTTTTATTCACTAGCCAACTTTTACTGAGTAACTGCTAGACCTAAAGGCTCTCTATAGGATATTTGTGATGGACTCCGAGATGAACAAAACAAACCAGGCCCGAGGAATATTGTAACCTGGTGGAGAAGACAGAGCAGTAAGTCCGTAATAATAATCACAGAAATGACAATTATAACAATGAAAGGCAGAATGACATGAGTGCCTGGGAGAGATATCAGGAGAGTTCTGTCTGGGCACAGAGGAAGAAGGAGCTAATATTCTGATGAAAGGGAAGAGGAAACTGTCTTTAAAAACAACCGGTGTTTGAAGTGAGCCAGGATGCTAGTAGTTCAAGCAGGACTCTGCCAGACATGGGGGCCCCGTGGGCGGAGAACATGGCACATCCAGGGAACGCCAGGCCCAACACTGTCCCTGCTCAGATGTGCCACAGAACGGCCTGTGAAGGCTTGTGAGAAAGTGGAGGGAAAAACAGCTTTAGGTCAGATTGTGGAGGGCCTTGAATGCCCAAATGAAAAAAAATCACTGGATGTTTTTGAGGAGAGAGAACCGATCCAGCCTGTGTTTGAGAAAGGGCTGCAGTCAGGAAGCCCTAGGAGGAACCGCTTCCTAAGTAAAGATGGGTTCATCCCAATGACGTATCCAAATTTTACTGGAGAGTACATAATAATATTTCATGAGTCCTGCTTTTCACCAAACAATGTTTATTCAGGCCTGCCCCTGTGCTTATTACCATTAGCCTTTGAAATGTAAATAAACAACAACACAATCTCCAGGGAGGCTGACACCCAGGACCAGGACAGCCATTCCAGTGGTTAAAATACAGACATAATCTCCCTCCGTGTTGGCTGATAAATGTTGCTGCTCCCAGCTTCTCAAATATTCCTCCACCGGCACCCTCCTCCAGCAGACACAGAAAGGGGGGTCCACCCGTCACTGTGGGACTCCTTCGTGACCTCCATCTGCTGAAGCCAGCCTGTTTTGACTATTTGTTTTCCCCTTGAAGATGGAGTAAAAAGATATTAAGTATCTGGAAGGAGAGAGACGGCCCCTTCTGGGTCTACAGATGGTTGTCATGATGGAGCATCAGAGAACTAAGGATATTGGTCCATTCTCCACGCTTTTTCTGGAAATACAGCAGAAATCCAGAAACACAGCCATCTCCAGAGCAGGTCTTGAGAGGTTTAACATGGTGTGGAGCTTTCTCCATGTTGCCAAAAGAAGGAATCCCCGATACAAGAGGCTTCACGGTGGGATTAATCCACTGGAAGTTCATGCAATTTGCTTTTTGTTGCATCCAGAATCCCATACATTTTCCCCTGATACTTAAAAAAATTGAACTTGCTCTGTTTTTCAAAGTTTGAGGCACTTGAGCCAAAAGTCAGCAGTCCTTCCTGTACTGGGGATCCTGTATGTCATTGATTCTCTGCTCATCAAAGATAGTCTTTGAAAAGCCAGGCCACTTATTTTCACAGGTGAGTTAAAAACCTTGGCTCTGCTGGACCGAGAGAGGGTCCCTGCGTACAGCCTCATTGCCAGGGCCACCGACGGGGGTGGCAGGTTCTGCCAGTCTGACATCCGCCTGATCCTGGAGGACGTGAACGATAACCCCCCGGTGTTTTCTTCCGGCCACTATCACGCCTGTGTCTATGAGAACACGGCCACCAAGGCTCTGTTGACCAGAGTTCAGGCAGTGGATCCCGATGTTGGTAAGTCAGGTACAAACATCCCTGTTTGTACAGTTGACACATCTTCAGGTGCTACTCATCCATTAGTTTCATCAGTTCACCGGGCCCTTTCCCATGGGAACCTGTCCATTAGTCCACGTTTCAGCTCTTCCGTTGAGTTTCAGATGCACAAGAGAACTCTGCAAGGCGTCTTCCCTCCTCTTTCTAGGGTTTGAAGAAGCAATGCTATGAATTCTTTGTCTTTTAATGAAGAGTTTTAGTTTGGGGGGGTGGGATTCAACCTTTGGAATAAAAATGATACCTTTCTTACTTGCCCATTCCCCCCGAACATAGTTAAAATGCTGTGCTGTGTGGCGGGGAGAATTCATTTCCATTTCTACAAAGAATTGCATCCCATGCTTCAGCTGAAATATGACTATCTCGATTTATGATAGTGCCCCACAGAGCAAAGACCAATTACTAAATATGCTGCCAGTCCAATGTGGATTTTTTTTTTAACTGCCATATTCTGGAGTATTTTGGTCCTATGAACTGATGTTACTAGGTGGGGTGGGGGGTGGTGGTGGGGAAGTGCTGGAATTAGAATCGAAAGTTGCTAATAAAGTTTGTGTTCAAATCCACTTTCCATAATGAGATGGTGAGTTAGAAAAGACCGGAGTTAATTGCTAGGTAGTCCTTCTGAGAATGCATAAGTTATTGAGGTGACTGTGTGATGGAATATAAATACGGAAGGGCACATAGACAGCCTCTTGGTCTTGCATTTTAAGAGCTGTAAATCAGAGGACTGGGGAACGATGGGGTGTGTCTGCTATGCTAAACAGGCCTTTATGTAATTCAGTGTCTTATTGCTTAATAATGAATTGAAAGAAAAATTATTGGACTAATGGAAAAGTAAATACATGGTAATTAGTTGAAAACAAACAGAGAGCTCTGGGTCTCTGCTTATTTCCCCTTAGAGAAATTAGTGGCTACACTTAGAATTATTACTCTTACCTCATTAGCATAATTTTTGAGGCTGAGAACCAACCCTTTAAAAGTTTGCATATTACAAAGCTTGGTAAAAAAAAATGGTAAACAAGAAAAGACTCTTTCATTGATTTATAATTATGTCATATGTACAAATATGCTTCTATCAAGGAAGATTAGAGAAAACATTTTCTGGACTCTTGTTAGCAGACTTTGGGGGAGAAGAGGACAGAAATCATGCAAACGAATTTATATTTGACTTTGAGTATCTGTACTTGGGCCACAGATGAAATTTAAAGATTAAAAAAAAATTTTTATTAGAATTTCAATTTTCAAAAATTGGAATTTTTCTGCTCACTCCTTCCTGAAGGAATTGGGTGTGCTGTACCCACTAGAGCTTGAAGACATGAGTCTGATGCACGTGATATTTCAGACCAGGGAGGGTGGGGAGGTGTTACTGGCTCACGGATGTGGTGGGGGTGAAGAGTATGCAGTTAGCTCTGTCCCCCTGCTCACCTCTCCGAAGCTAGCGGTCCAGGTTGGGAGCTGGAGAAGAAGGGATGATTAGACTCTGGGTGTTAGCAGGGCAGCGACGATAAAGCCTTTAAAAGACCAAAGCAGAGTAACTTATCTTATCGTAAGTAAGCACCTCCCCCTGCTCATTTGCACTAATTAGCAAAAGGCTTACATTCAGAGCATCAAACAGACACAGAGGTGATGAGTGCTGCTCACGTGAAGCACGTTCACAGGGCCACGGTATCCGCCTTGGGAAACTCGAGCGTAGGGTACCTACCAGATTCTGGGTCATTGTCTCAGTTTTTGTAGAACTCAGTTAGCTTTAAAAAAAAAATAAAAGAAAAGAACTAAAATGGCTGAAGAAGAACAAATGAACACCTCTAAAAACCCAGACTGAGCAGCTACTGCAGCCTGGCACCAAGCTGAGGCGGTGGACATGGAGGTCTTGGTCAGAGCGTGCAGGGGGACTTCAGCAGCAGGGGCGTCAGTCTGAGCTGTGATCCAGCCCACGTCCTCCAGAGCCCCTGGGTGTCAGCGACCTGGGGCTTTCGTCGTTCTCATTAGTGGCCTGATCAGAACACTAATGTGTTCTCAGAAGACCCCACTTCTTGGTCTTCTGTAAGGCAGTACAGAGGACCCTGAGTCACGTCCTGAGACGACCAGGTTGTCAGTGGGCGATTCATCTGGGGACCAGATTCACCTCTGGCTTGAAGCAGAGTTTACACATGAATGGTTAAGACTGACTCCAGCCCTCCAGTATCTTTAGTTCGGCTTATATCCAGTGTTCAAAAAAGTTTGAATTAATTGTCAAGAAAAGTCGGGAGACATTTATTTGCGCTTTCAGTTTTTGGCCTTTTCTAAAAACAGCACTCAGAGACTCAGCAATAACAGACACACAGTCCCACAGTGGTAGAAGCTTAATAGCAGCTGCTCCTTGCTGGCAGCCTGTTCTCACGCCCCCAACCCCCAGCCATTTTTCTTACTTATGTTACCACCTGACTTCATAGTCCCTTTCTGTATAATGACAAGGAAATAACCTGATTTAAAAAAAAAAAATTTATTTTGGAATTATCATAGGGCCACAGGAAGTTGCAGAAAAAAGTATAGGAGGTGGCATGTACTTTTCACACCCCGCATTTTATCCCAGTGATAACGTCTTGCATAACTGGTACACTCAGATTTTGGTGCATGTGTGCACACGCACGTGTCTGTGTGTAGTTCTGTGCAGTTTTATTTCCCGTGCAGCTTCATGTAGCTGCCACCACCTTCATTCATCCACCTGCTGCCCTTTCATAACCATACCCACCCTCCTCCCCGCACTTCCATCCCATCTCTAACCCTGGGCAACCAGTCATCTCCATATCTATAATTTTGTTATTTCAAAAATGTTGCTTCCCTAGAATCACATGGTTTGTAACCTTTTGAAATTGGTTTCTTTCACTCAGCATCCTTCCCTTGAGAGCCATCCAAGTTGTCTAACTGGTTCTTCATCCTAGTGAGGAGCATTGGCTCCATTTGTATCAGTGACAGGGCTTTTTGGTTCATGAAACTTCTTTTGTTAAACATATCCCTTTACCTAAAGTTACAAACGATTTTATCAGCATTTTGTTCCAGTGTATACTAAATCAGTATAAATTGTCAACAAAAGACAAAGATACATTAATCTGAAATCTGACTCCATCGCTTCCTAAATTCCAAACTCTTACAATGACCTGCTATCCTTTCATATCCTGATTTTCTGATTTAAAAAAATATTATTGCTTTTAACAAAACAACTCTTCCCTATGCTGAATTCATAATTCATACTGAACCAACACTAATGTTAGAGTAACTGCCTAGATCAGGAATAAAATAAAAACAGAGGAGGGCAAGCTCATTTTAGCACCCATTTCATGAGTTCTAAGAAATAGTATCACAACTGTCTAGATTTTAGCATTAAATTCTTAGTTGTCCTGTAAAATGGGAACATCCCCAATCCCACGAATGAATGACATGACTTTATGACCTAACATTGATAAAAATGTAATCCTTTCAGTAAAGATGAGGAGACCTTTTGTTGCACCACCTCTTGGGGGTTAATGTTTTACTATTTATTCTACCTCTTAAGGTCAGATTTGTGTCCAGGTTCTCAATTTTGAGGATCTTTTTAAGCTGGGAAAGGGAATATGCCGGCATGAAGATCAGAGCTAAAATATGTGACCATTTTAGGCAAAAGGACATAGAAATAAAATGTAAACTTGCCCTGGAAAATATGCCAGAGCACATGATTTATTGAGAGGCCAATGTCCAGATATTTGAGATGTAAAAGGGCATACTTTTCCTCTTATGGATCAGGGACATAAAGCAGGGAAATGTTCTAATGAGCAACTCACTTGCTCCTTTCATGCAAAATATGTCCTGCAAGGTTTAGAACTTCTTTCAGGGATTTCAGAGAAACTTGGAGGCTTGTAATACACATTAGTTATTTTCCATTCAATTTCCATTCCATTCAATTTCCACTCTATTTAGTGAGCAGCTAGGTGGCAGGCATTACAGAAGGAAGTGTATGAAGAGTGTGCGGCGACAGGCCCAGGTTCTCTGCAGTGGTGAAGGACAGGAATCAGGAGCACACAGACAGACCTTGCAGAAAAGGCAGAGCTCCCAGGATGAATGGGATCTCGTCCAGCAGAAGGAGGAAGGCATTCAGGAAGATGGGAACCAGAGGGATAAAGTCGCGAAGCTGGGAAAATGTGGGCCCAACTGAACAGTTGGGAGAACGTTGCATGGTCACAAGGAGGAACATTGAGAGGACACAGAGGAGGTAGTGAGAGGAGAGAAGGCATCTGGGCCTGATCGTGGTGGTTCACCAAGCCAGGAATTGTGTGCTTAAACCGATGAGTGGAAAAGAACCACTGAGCACTCAGAAGAAAAGAAATTCACCAGGTCTGGGTTTTGGAAATGCTAATCTGATGGGAGCCTCTAAAATCGGTGTGAGGAAAGCTCCCAGGAAGGTACTGAGAAAGACCATGAGGGCCAAAATTCACGCAGGAGCTTTAGGATTTAAAAGGAAGGAGCAGATGAGAGATTTTTAGATGTGAAATCTGTCCATTTTGGCAACTGAATGGATTAAAGGCAAGATAGACAGGCTAGACAAGGTTTCCAGCTCGGGTGCCAGGTGAAGGAGCTGCGGGAACAGAAGTAGCACCAGGGGCCTGAAGTCGGACCTGGTGTAGAAAGATGAAAAGCTGGAGATACGTAGGGAATTAAATACAGCCCTTCAGAAAAAAATCAGAATAAAGATAGCAAGTTTGCTAATCATGACAAAGCAGGGAGGTTTTGCCTTCCAGGGGTTTACAGTCATTGTGAGAAACAGGCAAGCCCAAGTGAACATTCAGAGGAAGTTGTAATAAATGTAATAGAGTTGCAGGTGCAAAAGTAGGGATTTTGTAAGGATCAGTAAGCACGTGTGAATGCTAGCACGGCCTCTCTGGGAACGTGAAGACATGAACAATGAATTTCGAAGTGGGACACCTCAGGAAGAATTCACAAAGTGGTATTAGAATTTAAGTTGGGTTTTAAATGTTGGAGCTTGAACTTGGGTAGGCAAGAAGGGGGTAAAAGATCCAGTAGAGACAGAGAGAGAGAGAGAGAGAGAGAGAGAGAGAGAGAGAGAGAGAGAGAGGGATGAGGATTGTATGAGCCAAGATAGGCTTCAATAGACCAAGGTAACTTTTGAAAAATCTCAGTGGCTTAGCACAGCCCAAGTTTAATTCTTGCCCATGTGAAGTGCGGGCCGGCATGAGTCCATTCAGTGATGTGGAGATCGGGCCCCTCCATCTCGTCAGCACCCTCTTGGTGACCCTTGGTGCCCAAAGTCACTGCAGCAGAAGAGAGGGATGGGGGAGGCCCACCGGGTCTTCCTGCCTCAGCCTGAGAGAGACCCACGTCACGCTGTCCACTGCCCAGAACCAGTCAGAGGAGCCTGGAGATGGAGGAGGGACTGTGGGCTATTTGGTGAGCTCTGCAGCGATGAAAGCAGGAGCAGACAACTGCCCCAGCAGGTCCCAAAGAGGCGGGAGGAGGTGGCATTACTAACATGGACAGGGAGGGTTCGCCTCAGCAAAACGGAGACCACCTGACCCTAGAAATGAAAGGAACGAGAGAAGCAGAAAGAAACCAAAAAAAACCTGACACTCAAAGGAAGAAACTCAGAGGGGGATGCTGAGGATAACCCACTGGGAGGCATACAGCGGCCCTCAGACCCTCCACGTGGTGACACGTTCTGTCAACTAAGGAGGCTAACGTGGCGGCCTGGGCTGGGCCCGGTGCCCCGAGGTCCGCGCAGGGAGTTAGTTTCCGGGGCCAGAGGCGATGCGAGACGGAGTCACCCAGAGACGGGGAAGAGGGATCCCTCAGCCCTGCGGGCTCCGTAGGGGATGGGTTATAGAGATCAGTGATGTGCACTACATTCGGGGAAAATGTGAGAAATTCTCTCACAGTCGTCTAGAATGATAGCTGGATCCTCACATTAACAGAGAACAAGAAAGAGGCAGAGGAAACGTAGCTCTTGACAGAACTTTTCCGTGTTTACCCAAGTGTTGGTCTTCGAACGGCCCGCGGCTTCCTTAGTCTTGCACGGTCACTCGCTGTTGAATGGACTCTTGCTGTCCAGGTTGGGGATTCATTTTCTGCGTCTTCTCATGAGGGAGATAGATGGCATCGTGACCCCCGTGCCGTGCTCTCATGGGGCAGAAGCTGGAATGAACTTGCCTTTCCAAATCACAGATCTTGTCAGAACACAGTGCTGGCCCAGTGTCTCGGAGCATTGTTTGCTCTGAGAGTGCAGCTTCTCATGAAGGAGCAGGAAATTATTTATCTGAGAGGAATTGTTCATGGAAATAACCACTGAGGGTTATTAAACAGAGATCTTTCTGACCAAACCACTTTAAATGACCCTCTCCAGTGGTTCCTTGCCTCTTCTGACATGTCCGAGCCTTGTGTGTCTGCCACTCGTTGGAGCCATGAAAAGAAAAGCTACGAGATGAGTTAAGTGCACAGTGAAGCACGGTGGACTTGATGCAGCTGCCGCCACCTGGCAAAGAAATGCTTGTCTATACCTGGAGCTCTTGCCTACCTTTGATTTGAAGGCCAGAGTTTCAACTCCTGTTTTGGTGTTCGAATTTAAGCATTCTCCTTCTCACCCTTCTGGTCTCATGGAGGTCCCTGTAATGAAGTTTGATTTTAAATCTTTCATCATCACTCTCTAGTCTCAGGGAGGAAAGCAGACATTCAGCATGTACCCTCAGAAGGATGTAGCTGAATATGTTACCTTTGCACTGGGCCCCAAAAGCAAAAGCAAAAAAACCAAAAAGTCATGCCTGACAGAGGAGGTAAATTCTGAAGCATCCCTTTGTCTCGGCCTTTGGTACCCGGGTGTGTGGGACAGAGAGGAGGGGCAGTCTGTGAAGTCTGGAGGAAGTCGGTTGTATCCGTATCCCACAGTGGAGCCATCCAAGGGGCCTGCCTTTTTTTTTTTTTTTTTTTTTTTGGACTTCCCAAGGAGACAGCTTCGTGGCAGCCTCATTCCCCAGCTCAGCCAGCCCCCCAGCCTCCTCTGGACCCTGCAGATCAGACCATGGGGATGTCCCTAAGAGACATATCTAGTAACCAGATTGATCCAGCAGTCACATGGGCGTGAGGAAAGCCCTGGATGATTAGTGCCCTCTGTTGTGTGCAAGCTGTGTGACCTTGAGCCAGTCATTGGCCTCCCTCAGGCTGTTTTGTCTTCTCTAGTGTTTGATGAGAGCGATGCTTGCTTTGCCCACCACAAAGGGTCGGTGAGAGAGGCTCACCTTAGAGTGACTAGGAAGGCAGGAACTACGCTGGCCACATCTGCCTCCTGTGCAGCCAGGTCTCCTGCTCTAGCTCCTAGCAGCCGCTCAGGATTTTCCATCCGTGGAACTGTTTGTGTGTGTGTCTCTTCTCTCCTGTTCTTAAACCCTGCAAGACTGGGGCTTGGTAACCATGTTAAATGACAGCAACTGTAGTCTGGCTAATAACATTGACTTTTTGAGCCTCCGCTACATCCCAGGCACTGTGCCAAGTACCGCAGATACATTATTTCCACTTCTCACAACAACCCTGCAAGTTGGCAGGGTTTTTTTTATTGTTCTGTTTAACATATGAATAAACCCTGAAGGATTAACTTGCCCTGAAAGACAAACTACTTAGTGGCA
This sequence comes from Camelus ferus, assembly GCF_009834535.1. NCBI lineage: Eukaryota > Metazoa > Chordata > Mammalia > Artiodactyla > Camelidae > Camelus > Camelus ferus. The sequence goes on along the minus strand of NC_045705.1, from coordinate 9,812,828 downwards.
GGGCCAAAGGAGGCTGGGTTAACAGGTCTCCAGCTAATAGTTACGTTTTTGTTGAGGGCGATGTTTCTCAAAACGTGGTCACTGGACTACACACTTTGAATGAGAGACTCTAGACACTGAACTCTAGACCTATCTTCTTTGAGAAGTGGTTCTCAGGCTTCAGTGTGCACCAGAGTCAGCTAGAGGACTGGTTAAAGTAGGAAGTTATACTTACCCCCGGAGTTTCTGATCAGGTCTGGGAGGAGACCTGCTCCTGGGCATTTCAGAGTAATTCCCAGGGGGTGTTCATGCTGTTGCTCCCAGGACCACACTCGGGAGAACCGCTTGCTTGGGAATTCCTAAGCTCTTTGTGTCACGAATACTTTAACAGTTTGGTGACACCTACAGATCGCTTCTCAGGATAATGCTTTACAATTGAGAAAAAAATCCAAAAGGTTACCAATGAAATGGGTGTCTCCAAATATTTTTTAAACTTGATACAGCATTGTAAACTGACTCTATGTCGGTAAAAAGTATATACATTAAAAAATAAAATAAAAATAAGACTGTATATTGGGAAAAAAAAACCCTATATATTCATATGAATTTCTGCCATAGTACAGTAAATTACAAGATCTGGCACAGTAGATCCCACAACGTGTATCTTTTGCACAGAGGTAAGCAGGGGCATGCACCACAACTGTAAAATAGTGTGGAAACAGCTGCGGTTGCAGAATCACAGGTGCTGCCCATCCTATCGTGATCTGTTGCCTACATCTGTAACTGAATGTGATGTTCAATCCAGTTAGAGGTTAATGACAATTAAAATGTAAGTTTTTGATACAAACTACTATATACAGGATAGAAGAACAACAAAGTCCCAATATATAGCACAGGGAAGGATAATCACTAACTTACAATAACCCATAATGAAAAAGAATCTGAAAAAGAATAGATGTATAGATGTATATATGTGTATAACTGAATCACTGTGCTGTACACCTGAAACTAGCACAACATTGTAAATCAACTATATACTTCAATTTTTAAAAAGGCAGATTTTCCCCCTCTGTGGTAGGCAGCCACTAAGATGACCCCAATGACCCCCCACCTGTTGGTATTCACGTCTTTCTCCTAGAGAGTTGGCTGGACTTACCGACTCCTGACTCATTTCTGATGAATAGAATGTGGCCGAAGTGATGGCTGGTATCACTTCTGGGATTAGGTTACAGAGGGACTGTGACTCCCCTCTTGGGCATGCTCTCTGCATTACTCTGCTCGGACTGCCAGAACAAAATGCCATAGACTGAGTGGCTTGGACAACAGAAATTAACCTTCTCACAGTTCTGGAGGCTGGATGTCAGCTCAGGGTACTTATACGAGACCACATGTGCAGTGGAGAACGAAAGAGTTCTCTCTCTCTTCCTCCTCTTACAGGCCACCAGACTTGTTGGATTAGGACCCCCATCCTTATGACCTCTGTAACCTTACTGTCTCCTGAAGCCCTGTCTCTAAATACAGTCATCTTGGGGGTTAGGTCTTCAACACCTCGATTTCGGGGTTGGGGGGACACAGTTCAGTGCAAAGACCCCCCCCCCCACTCTCTCACCCTGGGGCAGAGAGCTAGGATATGGTGAGGCAGCCGTGGGGGAGGCCCACATGACGGGGGACCGAGGCCCACCATCAGCTGCACGAGTGAGCTTGAAAGCAGACCCCGCCCCCACCTCCCCTGGGGCCTTCAGATGTTGGGCAGCCCTGCCCAACAGCTTGGCTGCAACCTCACGTATAACCTTGAGCCACAGACAGCCAGCTCAGCCAGGCCTGGGTTCTGCCCCAGAGAAACCTTGAGACCCTAAATATTTGTTGTTTTCTGCTGCTAAGCTCCAGGGGCATGTGGCGTGGCGCAATAGCAAGCTAGTGCCCCACGCAAGTTCATGGGCCTCCTGAATTCCACACGTGTAGCCTTGAGCTCCCCACTGCAGCCGTGATCCTTCCCCGGGCTCTGCTCTGTGAGGACGAAGGGCTCGTGTGGCTCAGTGGCAGTTAAGATGGGGCCTTCCCTCCGGGAGGAGCAGCTCAGCCGAGCTGGGGACACAGCTGCTGGGACGTGGGCAGGGGCTGAGCGAGGACCTAACAGCTGCTGACTGCTCTTCACCGCTGTTCTCGGGGCTCCATGGGTTCTCCCCGGGGTGCTAGGCCCCTCCCTCTGTGAACCGTGGTCCCTGAGGGTCTTGGGATGTTACACTGGAAAGGCTCTGAGACAAAATCCAGTGAAACCCCTCTTTTTCTAAGGAGGAAACTGAGGCCCCGCGATAAAGAGACTTACCCAAGATGACTTCGTCAGTGGCAGAGCTGGGTCTAAAAAGAGGCTATCCTGACACGTCCGTGTAACGCTCTCTTCTCTACTCTAGTAATTTCCATCCGAAGATGTTTTGAGGGGGACTCAATTCTGACATCACCTGTCTGCTCTTCAGTATTACCTGTTCTCTGTCTTTCCTCGCGCCTTTGAAATTGTTACCTCTAAGCTGCACTGATCAATGATTTAATGTTTTTTTTTCTTCCCCAAAGCTCTGTTATTTTCTGAAGTATTAAATTTTTGAAAGCAGCTGAAAGACTATTAAAATGTCCATAAAAACAAAATAATTCCCAAAAAAACAGAGACATGAGCCATTCTCTGGAGCACATTATGGCCGGAGCCCTTTGTCTATGGCAGATATCAAAAAAAGACAATCTTACGCTTGAAGGCTTTCTCCGGAGAGTCCCAAACCCTTACACATGTAATCTTGCTATGGCTAGAACAGACCTTGACACTCCCGCCTGCAGATGGAGAAACTGAGTTTTCAAAACGTTTTGGCAGCTCCTCCCAGGGCATCTGTAAAATGGATAGTGGCCCTGAGGAAAGGGCTCCAGGGCCCGGTAAGCCCCTCACTGATTCTTCACCTCCCACCAGCATCAGGACATCTTCTGCAGTTCATGCGGCGACATGGCAGACTGTGACGCCCCGTCACCTCTGGGTCACATCATCCTGTCCCTTTGGGAAGTGACATCACACAGTGGCTTTGGGATGAGACCAGATCCAGTCTCCCAGCTCCAACCCTTACTGTCTGTCTGACCTTAAATAAGCTCCCCAACCCCTCTGAACTCCTCTTCCCCCCAGGCAAAGTGAGGTATTAAATCCTTGTGTCCTCTCCAGACCATGAGCTCCTGGACGGTTGGCCCCTTCATCTCTGTGTCACCAGCCACCCACTATGTGCTTTCTGCAAGTTATTGGAAGAACTAATTAGACATTCCACCTTAATTCCTGACTGTCATGTCTAGGACATGTGTGGATTCCTTCCTCAGGGGTTTTCACACACACAACCCAGACTCCCTCGTGTTGGAATCCTCCTTAGAGGCTGGAAATCCCCGTCTCCAGTCCCCCTGGAGACCATGCAAATGACTTCTGTCACACGGGGCTGAATTTAGGAAAACAAAGTGACCTCCCCTATGTCCAAGAAAATAGGATGCCTTCAGTTGATTAGAGCCCTGGGAACCACTCCCTCTCAAATCCAGGATCAGCAGCAGAAATAAAATCATGCACAAAAATCAGACAAACTGGTTGTCAGCCCTGGCTGTACATCAGAATCCCCTTGGGAGCTTTTAAAAATAAACAGACAAAAATAAACCAACAAGCAAGGGCTCCATCTCCAAAATCTGATTCAGAAAGTCTGGGAGAGAGCTGAATATATCTATATATATCTATATATCTATATATATATATATATATATAGATATATATATATATATTTTTTTCCTCTAGTAGACCTTGCTGCCTTGTGTAGGACTCTTTGCATTGGACATACACAATTTGTTATTATTACTCTTTTTAAAATCCAGTTTCTTCCAAGCAGAGGGGTCAAAACACCAGTTGTCAAATGAAACAGCTAATTCCTTTCAGAAAGGGGCTATTTTAGTGAAGTGTTTCAGGAGGCGCCCGCAGGCAGGGAATTCTAACAGTTGATCGCAATAATTTATTCCCATGAGCTCCCCAGCTCACACACAGCCTCATCCAGAGATGCCACAGGTCAGTAACAGGCTTCTGAGCCGCTCAGTTGGATCACTCCTTATCCAACACGCAGCAATGCAGAGGATGGTTTAAGGGAGTGCCGGCGTGACTGGGGGAGTTTCCACCTACCCCTGAGCATCGCTTTGGACCCCCCAGCTTTGCCTTGATGCCTCTGCAGGGTGCGTTGAGGCTCAGTGGAGTGTGCTTATCAGCTTTGCTGCAGGATACACGCTATCATCTCTCCTTGTGAAGCCTCCTTGACAAGCACAATTAAGTTGTCCATCATCCATGGGGAGCTCTTGGAATAACTTCTCACGTGTTATATAGTGATTCCCACCCATACGCCCTCTCCATCTCTCTCCTTCCAACCTTCCTTCTTCTCCCTTTGCTAATTTATCATAAACTTATGCCAGTTTTTCATTTACTCTGCCTGTAATTGTTTATAACAGCTCTGGTAACTTGCTAGTGGCTCCCAAAACAGACAGCTTCGGGACCTGCCATTCTAAACTTAGAATTCAGCGACACCGAACCCTGACCTTTTCTGAGGGCACCTTGCAATTCATCTTAACTTCACGTATGTTCACATGACCCAAAATGCCCTTTCTTCTTGTTACTTTCCCACTTTGGTGCTCCTGACGACGCCCGTCTTTCCTTCATGGCTCAATTCATTTGTTTCCTTCTCTGGAAAACTTCCCTTGGCCTCACTCTCCAATAATCAACTATATATAGGTTGTCTCCTGAGAAATGGGAGACACTTGAGGCTGTGATCCATTCTTCTTTGCATCCCCAATGCCTGCTGTATGGCAAAAGTCCTGTGAATATCTGTTGGATGGATGAATGAATTGATCCATCATAGTCAATGATGCAAAAATATTTTTAGTGTTACTGTTGCTGCATGGAAGTTCTGTGCACCAACAGAGATGGAATTTTGAGTACTTGGTTGATGGACTCATTTACTTATACTTGACTACCCTAGACCTGGCAGAATGCCAAGCTATAGATGCTTGGAAGAGTTTATATCCTGATGAGTTACAGCTTTTGAGGGCTCACAGAAAGCAGCCACAGCAATGGAGCCGACTTTATCAGTGTGCAGCCTTTGCAGTTGTACAGGGCCCCCTGCTTAGAAGGGCCCCATGTTGGCTTAATGCTCCCCCATGGCTGCACTGGACTTCTTAACATTTTTTTATGGAAGTATAGTTGATTTACACATTGTGTTAGTTTCAGGTGTACAGCAAAGTGATTCAGTTAAACATTTACACATACATTCTTTTTCAGATTACTTTCCATTATACTTTGTTACAAGATATTGAATATAGTTCCCTGTGCTATACAGTGGGTCCTCGTCCTTTATCTGTTTGATGTACAGCAGTGTGTATCTGCTAATCCCAAACTCCTAATTTATCCCTCCCCCTCTCCCCGCTTTAGGAATTGTGTTTGTTTTCTATGTCTGTGGATCTGTTTCTATGTTTTAAATAAGTTAACTTGTTAACTTTTTTTTAAACAAGGACCCTGCATTTTTATGTTCTGTGGGATCTCACATCATGTCACGGGCCCTAGCCAGGAGAGCTGGTGCCAGCCCAACTGCCAAGGCCCCAAGAAGTTTATGGTACCGTCAGGACCTCCCCGACTCTGACTGGGGCTGCCTTCTGTCTTTTCTTTTCTTTTCTGACTCTTCAGAAAGCCAAGGGACTAATGACCCCCAGAGTTGGTATCCTGCCCGTGGGAACATGCCAGGGTTAGTTATCACCCACTGAAAAAACTTTTAAAAGGCACTTAAAACAGACATAATTAGAGAGTCTATTTAAAAGTCATTTCTAACTCAGAAGTAATTGCAATTCCACTGACCTCCTCATGCCAGCTTTCTGTTTTATTTCCTATCATCTGAAGGCATATTTTAAAGAAAAGAGCAGTCAGTTTGAGCTTTTTCACTGTGATGGAATTTTACTTGCCTCCAATAGACGAGAGAAGTATTCAGGCTAGCAATTTTCTTCTACTGCTTGATTAAGTGTGAAAATTGTTTTTAAAATGTAGCCCTTGAAATAACTTTATAATGAGAACTTTGACAAAAGACAAAAAAAACTTTCTAAGTAAATTCAGTGTCTTTCTGAGCACAAACTAAAACGAAGAATGGAAATATCCAGAAAAAGAATCCTTATTCAACGCACGAGCATCTTTTTCTACAATTATTTCAAGTAGTCCGTATGTTAAGAATTTAACTGGCCTGGAAAATAACCTGAAAATTCAACTACTCTCCAAGATTGACACTAAAGGATTATTTCCTATATGCATGAGCTAGTTCTTTTACTTAATACAACCATGATCTGTGCCCACTGGGTAAAATCTGGAAGGGTAGGCAAAAAGGGAGGGAGGAAAAGTCAATTCTAACCACTGTTACCGTTTTGACAGAAGTCCCTTCTGCCTTTTCCACCTTTTTCTGTACAAACATGGGCCCCTAAACTAGATATTGTTTTATAACCTGCCTTTTTCGCTGGCTTGCAAACATATATCTGTGTCATTATATGTTCTTTTACACTTTTATGTGATGATATATATATAGTACTCTGTGATACGAATGTCCTATAACTTATTCAACCAGTCCTCATTCTTGGAAAATGGAGTAGCAACTAGTATTTTTCACAAATGCAAACATCTACTTAGCAATAGCTTTGTATGTATTGATGAATGTTTATGAACATCAACATTAAACATTCCTAACTTCCCCTCCTTGCATCCTTTTGAGTATCTCTAGTTATTTGGCCCATGCATTTGTGGAGGGCAAGTTAAGTGCAACATGCACAACACCCCTACCTCTTTCGTGTTAGCAGCCTCACACACCAGCTTTTGTCCCTTGGTTTTTTTATTCTGAAGTTCAACAACATTCATTGCTCTCCAGCTGTGTGCCAGGCCCTCTGCTCAGTACCAGGGTTCAAAGATAATAAGGTACAGTCCCTTGGCAGGGAGTGGGGGTGGGGAAAATTGGATGAAGGCCATCAAAAGGTACAAACTTCCAGTTATAAGATAAATAAGTACTAGGGATGTAATGTACAACGTGACGCATATAATTAACATTGCTGTACGTTAAATATAAAAGTTGTTAGGAGTTCACCCTGAGTTCTCATCACAAAGAAAACATTTTTTTCTTTTTCTTTAATTGTGTATCTATATAAGATGACAGATGTTTACTACACTTATTGTGATAATCACTTCATGATGTAAGTCCAGTCATTATGCTGTATGCTTAAACTTACACAGTGCTGTATGTCAGTGCTCTCGCAATATAACTGGGGGGGGGGGGGGGATTAAGTGGAAAGGATTAAGAAAAAAAGACACAGTTCTTCTGCCTAAAAAATACACTAATCTAGTGGGAGAGAGGACCTAAATATAAGTAATGATAATGCAAAAATAACATTAAGGGAGCCCAGGGAAGAGAGTAACTGGGGAAATTAAGGAAGCAGATCCTGCAAAGAGTACGTAGGATTTTGACAAGGGAAGGAGGGAAGAGATTGTTCTGAGTAGAAAGGAAAGTGTGAGTGGAGCCTGCAGGAGTAAACGTGCTTGTGTCTTCAGGAGGGATGGAGTAGAAAAGTGGAGCAGGAAGACACGGGGTCGGGGGGGTGGGGGGGGACCCAGACTGTAGAGGACTCGGAAGCCATTCTCAAATGTTTCTACTTCTGACTAAGAAGTGGCAAGTCGGTGACTATCTTGAACAGCGGGGGCAGGACTGGACCCAGAGTTTTAGGAACTTAACTCCGGTCGAGTTTAGCCGGGAGGGGATGGAGTCTGAGTTTGCCATCAGGAGTCTCTTGCAACAGTGTAGATGAGAGAGGACGGGAGCCCAGCTGGCTGTGAGACCTGGCCACAGACATTCAAGAGCTGTCTCAGAGGAAGAATCAGAAGCACCTGGCCTTCCAGTTCCAATAGGATAGGAAGAGGAAGACGGCCAGGAAACCCCAAACTAATGGTTTAGATATTAGTTTAATACATAGTTAATAGTTTAAGTAATTCCTTGGCAGGTTGCTAAGCTTCTAGAGTTGGGGAAGGTGTCTTTTGGTCTCCACTTCCTCTCAATGTGGTGCCTAGGACAGTGAAATAGGTGGCACTCAACAAATTCTTATTAAATGGGAGGGTCACGGCCAAGGTCTCCTGTGAGAAAGACAAAAACCAAAGTGCTTCTCAAAAGAACTATCTTTTAAGGATAAGGCCGTTGCAAAGGAATGCAGTGACATATTCAAGAGCCAAAGCTTTGTTTATCATTTTTCTTCGAGAGACAATCCTTAGAGCTTAAATAAGAATGTGCCTTAATCACCAAACCAGGGTCATAAAGACTGAAATCTAAATATATCTCTGGGATTTCAAGCACTGATGAACAGCATTAATGAAGACAGGAGAAAGTGCTGGTTCCAGAACAAGCTGCTAGATTGTCTAGGTCATGGGACTGGGGGACTGACAGCCACCGGACATGAAGGAACTTTAAGGGGCAATGGAAATGCTCTGTATCTTAGTGAGGACGGTGGTTCCATGGAGGTGTACATATGTCAGAAGTTATAAGCTAAACACTTAAAAGGTGTTCATGTTACTGTGAATAAATTAAGACACCTGAATACATCGATTGAGCTGGTAGGAAAATAAGTCATTAGGATCGAAATTAAAAGTGTTTCTAGAGTCTGATTGTTGAGATTGTTTCAAGTTATTTTTTTCCCCAGATATCTATGCTGTACAAATTCAAGTCTCTTTATAAAAGTCAATTTACAGCAATTGAGTCCAGCCCACATTGTGTGTGTGTGCTGCCTACAGACCAGACCCTGTTCAGTCAGCGTGAATGTCACAGACAAGGCTCTGCTCTGACAGTCACAGCAGCTGCCATCTTGAGACCCCACAGCAAGAACACAGCTCTCATAGGCTCCATAGCGCAGGGAGCTTGACCTCACCAGGAGGGGAGAAACATTTTTTAAAGACCAGGTTAAAAAAAGAAATCTCGGTGTACTTGCTGTGTTGGCTGCTCTGGCCATTTGGTTTTGGTGCTGATTTTAACACCTCTGATGATCTCAAATATGAAGCTGAGTTACTCTGACACTAGGTGAGATCCTTGGGGATGATCCTAGCAGTGGGTGTTATCGCTCACTGACGTATAGAAGCCTTGCTGTGAACTCTGAACATGTAACTCAATGGTATGAGTCTGCTGTGTCAAGTTCTCTTCCCATCTTGAAGATTCCGACAGCTCATCATCATCAGGTTTAAGGTGGACTTCTCCTTTGGTGACTCAGCCCACATATGCCCACAGTGGCTTAAGGGGCAGTTGGAGGAGAGGGTTAGTCCTTTGGAAATAAAAACAAAACCAGCTCCATTAGTGTAATTTGGAAATGAATCAGTGCTGGAACATCATCTTAGACCTCAACTGACCTGGGATCTAGCATTTGAAAACTGAAGACCCCAGAACCCAGTGAGATGAAGTGGCTTACCCAGGTACATGCTTAGAGCTTGGGTAGGCCATGAGCTACAAGCAAGGTCTCCTGTCTTCCAGGACTGGACCACATTGCCTTCATCTTAAAGCAATTAAAACTTGGACTTCTATGCACTTTTATGCCCCTAAATAATCTATCTTTCCATTTGGCCGAGTTGAGGAGAATCTAGTTTCCATTCAGAAACCTTCCAAGGGAGGAAATACAGATGCCCTTGGCAACCCACCCCAGGATGTCACAGCCTCCCCTCCTGGAAAGTCATACGTGCCATTTCTTTCCTCCAACCCCACTCTGCAAAAATGCCACTACCTATTACTTCCTTTGAGCAAATCGGGATTTTAAACATTCTCTTTTTACTCGCCTTCAATCCTCTGAAGGCCTGCCTGCTCCATTTGCCACAGTTAACGGGCAGAAACGTCACTTGCAATGAAAATCATACTTCTCTTGGTAGCCTGGCATTTCAGCATTTTGAGAAGCTAAGTAGCTCCGTCCTCATTAAATTAGGCACAAATTGGAGAAGAGAATTACGTACTTAAAAATACAGACGCAAAATGATGGATTACTATTATACCTTAATAGAACACATCGTGCCATGCAGGAAGAGCGTTAGACCAATTAGCAACCGAGTCTTCAGCCCGGGTTCGTCTTTTCTGCCAGATACGTAGTGAAAGGATGGTGATTTGAAGGATGGCATTTATCAAATGCCCTTGGATAGAAAGTTTCCACTTTAGTGACAGGACCTGTGTTCGTTTAACAAAGACAGCCCCCCATCGTCTGGTAATACAACAGAAACCCAAGCACTACACCAAAAGTATTGTCAGCAAAGTGACATTTATGCAGCTGACTTTATTTCTAGAAATCACTGAAGTCCGTTGCAAATGTGTCCAAGTTGCAGTTTTCATACATTCTAAAAATGTGTCCTGCTCTTCTCTTGAGAGCCACCAAATCAGAAGTGAGACCACTTAACATGTTTGTCGGTTTGGGTGCCCCTTTCCCCCCGTATTTTCTGGTCTTGCTTCTTACTTTCATATCAGTCGGATTGGTAACAGAAAGGAGAGGTGAACAATAAATCTCCCTGTTCCTTCTGGTGTGAATGCCCAAGATACTGTCAGAAGCAAAATGTATGGGGTGGGGGGAGCCGGGGTCAGCAGCTTTTGGGGAAGGGGATGGTTTTCTGCTGCAGTAAAGCAGAAAAACCCTGTCACCAAGTTTTAAATGAACAGAACCTGCCCGGAGGGGAGCTGTGGTCTTTGTGTGGCTGATTAATGTCAGCCTTGTAAATGCAGTACTCCAACAACAAGGCTAGCCCACTGAGCCCGGAGCTCAGGGAACATGGCATCTCCTACTTGGGGGTCTAAGCGGAGCCGAGGGCCTCCGGAGAGGGCTGGAAGAGAAATCTGCAGACCAGGAACACAGGTGATATTTTTAATTAGATTTTAGCTTTCAGTCACAGCGAAGGAAACACAGGCAGCCATGAAAAGCACCTCTCCTCGAGGCCTTGAGGCCACAGAGAGCGACAGTTTGCAAACCCGGTCTCTACCTCTCCTAACTCAGCTGGTCCCGGCACCATGGCTTTCAGAACCACGAGTCAGACATTGCGTTCTACCTGCATGATCTTCAGGCCTGAGGAGGAACCATATCCAGGAGCAGATCTCCTGAAATCCTTAAGGGGACTGAGCAAGGAACTTAGAGAAAACAGGACTTTGTCCCTCGTGCTTACCTAAAGATGCTAGCGGCACCACACACAGCCTTCAGCCCTTGGTGTGAGCATCAGTGCAGCGGGGGGTGGTGTCACCAGATGCTCAGAGAAAGCCTCCTGCATCGACTTCCTGCCCCATCTTATGGTTGTTCAGAGTGGTGTTCCATGTGCCAGGGGTAGGAGTCAAATCCCCAAGGAACGTGTGTGATTTGAAAACCCATGCGGTGTATTTACTTCCGTTGCTAATGTGCTTCCGTAAATGCATGTTTGTGCCTTGGAGAGGCGTCCTGACATCATCCCATCAGCCAAGGCCGCTTCCAGGGCACAAGCAGCTCTGACACCCAGGCGGGATTACTGTTTTTCAGGTGTACATTTGATCACCTCCGAAATCTTCTGTGTATTCACTCTGGGAATTTATGCTGAAAATTTTAATCTTGTAGCCACTTCTAAGGATAAGCAGAAGGCATCCCTAAAACCTCTGCTCTAGGCAGCCTGATTTTAAGAGGCAGCAAGGGAAGAGGAAAGACTTCTTGTTTTTAATCCCAGCAACAATAAAAATCAGAGGTTGATGTTTATATATCACAGGGCGGTTGTTTTGAAAGAGACATAAGAGTAAATGATGAAACTTTGGGAAAAAATGGACTCTCTGGAATGGAACCAAGAACAAGTTCTCAGTGTTGACCTTTTGGTTAAAGCCACATAATGCAATTTATGTCATTCCCTCCAGATATATTATTTTATTGGTTTGCTGGGAATTTTGGCTTAAGGGAAATTGAACATTAAGGGAGTAAAGTGTTTAACTCTTATTACTGCCAAAGGCCTGTCCCCCCATGGTGAGGTGTTATAATAGAAAACAACACACACGAAGGCCCTCTCTCTAAGAGCTTATATTCTAAGGGTTCGTGATTCACAAAAGACATTTTCAGGTTGTCTTCATAGCTGAAGTCATGACTAATGACTGTCTTCATTTAGAGCATTCAGGATCAACAGGATGCTTTCTCATCCTGTGAAGCTGTTATATTATGCTTCTTATAAACCATAACTCCTACTGAATTTGAGGCATATAAACCATTTTGAAGTGCTAAGATCCTCACATGAAAATAGTTGAATCAGCCGTCAGAACCAGAAGTCAATTCAGTCATCATTCACTAATTTGTTGGTTGTTAATGGACATTTCCTGGTTGCTATGTTCTGGCTTTGGTATATAATAAGGTAAAACGGTATTTTGCTAAAACTCAGTGCCTTTCTTTAAGTCATGGGACTGGAGCTCACCCTGTGGCTAGATCCTGCCCCTGCTTTGATGGGGAGCTCCAGACTCCCTGGTCATTGGATTTCTTCTTTCTCTTTACCTTCGCTTATGACCTGATGCGTTCTTATGGCTCTGCTGGCTGCCTGAATGCTGATGACCCTCAGATATATAACTCCTCTGATCTCCAGCCTCCTGTACTAACTTCCTACTTGATTCTCCACTGCAGTATAAAATGCCCACCTTAAACTTCATCTATCCAAAATCGGGCTCATAGTCTTTTGTCCAAGTCCTGGTCCTCCTCAAAGTCCTCTGCATCTCAGCCTCTTTTCAGTTGCTCGGGGCCAAAACCTAAAAGTCCTTCTGGAATGTTCTCTTTCATTTACATCCCACATCCTGCCAGCTCCACAAGGAGAAGGGGATCTTTTCTCACCACCTCCAAGTTCAGAAGACATCCAAGACCCCCTCACTTCTCCCACCTGCGTGCTCAGAATACATCTGGAACCCGACCACGTCTCACCCCTTCCAACACCACGGTCTGTTCAAGTTGCCGTTGTCTCAGGCTTGTGTCCCTGCAGGCGTCTGCCAGCCGGCGGGTCTCTGCTTCCTGTCTTGCTGTTCTGTACACAACCAGCAGCCTGAGTGATCCTGTTAAGATCCAAGTCGCATCACCTGACATCCCCTCCTCCAGTGCTCCCCACCTTGCCATGCAGTCTGCTCCCCGACCCTGATCTCATCTCCTTTGGCTTTCTTCTCCACTCTGGTCACGCTGGTCTTCTCCCCTGCGCTCCTCAAGCACACCAGCTCGGCTCCCACCCTAGGACCCCTGCACCCGTGGGTCCCTCTGCCTGCTGTCTTCTTCCCCAGAAGTCTTCACTGTTCAGTCCCTCCCCGCCTTCCGGTCGTCACTCAGATGTCAAACTTCCAACCACCTGATTTAAAATGACCAGCCTTCCTCCAGCTCCCAGACTCTCTGCCTTGCGCCCGACACTCCCGATCCCCCATTATGGCTTCATTTTTCTCCCTTTTTACTCTCTAACATACCATTTTTTGTCCTGATTCCTTATTCTTGTTCATTTCTTATTTACTCTCACCAGAATGTAAATGTGTTCCTCAGAAAACATTCTAGTCTCATCCATTATGAGACTCTCCAGCACCTGGAATAGTGCCTGCTAGACTCTAGAGGAGTACTTGTTGACGTAGTCGATTAATTTGTCTTTCTCTTTCTGTGGCACATCATGACCCATATTATCTATTGGCGGCGTCTTAGAGTTTTTCTTAAAGATGCGTGGGGTTCTTTAATATATTAAGAAAATCCAACTATTTCTGACATTAGTTGCCATAGTTTCCGTTTTTTTACCGTTTGGTTCAGTTGTCTTAATTTTTACAAACTGAAGTTGTCATCGGATCGTGGCTGTGGGTTTCTGGCATTGCTGTTTTTCTGTGTGTGGCCCTTAGGAAGTCAGCAGAGCCATAATGTTCTAGCGCCGAGCATCCGGCTCCGTTTTTGTCTGCTCACGCACTTGTGTCTCCCGCAGGCATCAACAGGAAGGTGGTGTACTCCCTGGCCGATTCGGCCGACGGGTACTTCTCCATCGACAGCTCATCTGGCATCATCATGCTGGAGCAGCCGCTGGACCGAGAGCAGCAGTCATCCTACAACATCAGCGTGCAGGCCGCCGACCAGAGCCCCGGCCAGGCCCTGTCCTCCCTGGCCACCGTCACCATCACCGTCCTGGACATTAACGACAACCCCCCTGTGTTCGAGAGGAGGGACTACCTGGTGACGGTGCCCGAGGACACCTCCCCTGGCACCCAAGTCCTTGCTGTCTTTGCCACCAGCAAAGATATAGGCACGAATGCTGAGATTACGTATCTCATCCGGTCTGGAAATGAACAAGAAAAATTTAGGATCAACCCAAAGACAGGTGAGTAAACGGCAGCCTACTTAGAGGCCAAGGCTTCGCTATATCCTGGTTCTCCTCCCAACCCTCTCATCAACCACCCTTCTTGGTGGAACAGCTCTTCTCAGGGCAGCGCCTGCAGGCAGACCCCAGAGGGCCCTCTGGCACTCTGCTCCTAAAGATGCCCCGGCTGAGTTGAAGCTCCTTGTTGTGGGCTTGCTTAGGAAATACTTGGCCCCCAGGTTGACTCCAGGACTTTTCAGAGAGGAAAGGTCAAGAACAGTAACGTGGTTCAACGTGGGGCGAGGAGGTAGAATTTGCATAGTGAGCATATGAGTTTGTTTCTCTCTCATTCCTGCTTATAAACACCCTTTTTTAAAACACCCTTATTGTGGTATGGTTCCTGTACAGTAAACTACACCTATTTCAGATGTACAATTGGATGAATTTTGATAGGTGTATACATCCATGAAACCACCACCACAATCAAGAGAGCTAACATTTCCATCACTCCCCAAAAGATGCAAATTTCAAATTCCCAATTACTTTTTTCTTTTTAACATGGATTTCACATATGTTGATGTGTTAGGCAGTGCTCCTGGAGATTAGCTTCCGCTTGCCACTGTCCACACTCAGGCTGCCCTCTCTGGTCACCTACTAAGACAGATGTTGATTAGTGATAGACAAGGTGACCCTCAAGCCTTCTGAACCCAGCAGCCAGCTGGCTGGAGCTGAAGTACTGGATTCCTGCTCACTGCTCCTGGTCAGGACACTGCCGTTTCCAGCTCTGGGGGAGATTGCGCCTTTCATGGGGAAAAGATGCCTAGAAAGAAACCAAGAAAACAAAAAGAGCACCCCAGGGCTTTCTCTTCATTAGGGCGTTAATAACTGTTGGGATGCTTTGAGTAAATAAAGATGGGAATTCAGAAAAAAGTGGGGCTACTCTTCGAAAAGTAAACATACTCACCTTTGTATTTTTATAGAGTGTGTTAGTATTTTCTAATCTCTTTTGTGGATATTCTCATTTGTTCTCCTATTCCCCCATGAATAGGCAAGGCAGCCCCATTTTGCAGGTAAGAAAGTTGAGTCTCACACCTTCTGGCCGTTGGACATAATTCCCTCATTGCTCAAGGAACAGGCACTTGTTGAGCAAAAGGGCAAAGGAGTCCATTCTCTGTTGGATAATCCAGTAAATATGAACAAGAAATATCATAATTAGTAATGTTTAGCATAGCAAATATGCCTGATTCCTGTTAAATCATTCATGACTTCTCCCATTTTCCACACGAGAAAAACAGCTGCAGAGAGGTTAAATTATTTCCCCGATGTGAGTACATGGGGCGGGGACATGGATCCAGAATTTGAATTCGGGTCTTCCTGACTGTGGGATACATGCTCTGATGTCCGGACAACACTGCTTATGCCATGGGGGTGCAAAAATTGGAGGCCATATAGTCCCTGCCCTCAGTACAGGAAGGTGGAAGTATCGATGGAGGGACTGCATTAGCAGCATCTCCCAGCAGTAGCTCTGTTTATTAAGGTCATTACTTTAAATTAAAATGTATGGGGACTTTCCTCATTTAAATATGTGTTAGCCTTAGCCTGTCTAGTTACGGCCATTGTATGTGAACACTGTGGGGAGATGGTTAAGTGCTGTGTACATTTGGCACTGGATAACGAGACCGGGTTGCAAAATAAAGCACTCGAGGAGGTAATTGCTAAGAAGACTTAATTATGGAGAGAAAGAGGCTCTTGTTCTAAGTGTGACTTCTGTTTCTCACCTCAAATAGAAGGGCAGCCTTAGCTCCTAGAGAACTTGCCTGTCTGGGAAGAGAACGGATGTGCTGTGGTCCCAGTGACTGTTTGCCAGGTGGGAGAGGGGTGAATGCCCTTGAGGTCTGCTCTGCAGGCCGTAGGATGACCAGCTACCCACTGCAGAACGCAGGAATGGGCCGCCCAGCAGGAAGGGCTGGGATGGGAGGGAAGGCGCACTCACGGAGCCCCTGGGGGTGCCGCCCAGCTAGCGGCTTTCATCTGTTCTGCTTGCTTAATTTGAATGACTCTGCGACACGGCCATTAGCTCTGCTCTGTAGTTGTAGACACTAAACTCGCTCTTACTCTTTGGCCACTGATTCCCAGGTATTTCTTTTCCATTAAGTCACTATACCTTGAACTTTCTGCAGTCTTTGCCTGTTTCTGCCCATAATCATTTTAGATAAGCATATTATAAAGGCACCTTAGCGGCTAATTCAATTCAGTTCACTCTGCAAGCACAGACTAACTGATGAGGGGTGGGGTCCTACAATCCCATCCACATGTCTTGGCTCATTCCCAGCCTGCCTAGGTCCACTTGAGGAATCATGGGGAGACATTGATCAGGGATGCTCCCTTCTGTCCCTCCCCCAGACTGCATGAGGGTGAATAATGCCAGAGATTTTCAGGCTGCTTGAGAGAAGTTCAGAAACTACTGCAGAAACACACAAAGACTTTAATTTCTTCAGTGTTGTGTCTGGTGGATAGCTATGTTTTAACTGACAGCATTAATCAGACTCTGGGATGTTCAGCAGGGCATTAAGTAAACAAATTCCTGAATATCTAAAATCCTTGGCGGGAGATGATGTTACAAACACAACCATGATTGTGGAGCTGCTGACATGTGTTTTTTCCGAATCAAATCTAAAGCTCTCCATTTTTCTTCCAAGGGGGTATTTCTGTATCTGAGGTCCTTGACTATGAATTATGCAGAAAGTTTTACCTGGTGGTGGAAGCGAAAGACGGGGGCACCCCCGCCCTCAGTGCCGTGGCCACGGTCAGCATCAACCTCACGGATGTGAATGACAACCCTCCCACGTTCAGCCAGGACGTCTACAGTGCTGTCATAAGTGAGGACGCCTTGGTTGGGGACTCCGTCATTTTGGTAGGTGCCTGTGGGAGGTCCAGATATCTGGGACTGACAGTCCTCACCAGGGTTAAAAAGTGAGCCACATCTCCCTCGGATTCTCTTCACACTTTTTCCTTCTGGGGTCCTTTTGTTCCCAAGAACTCTAGTCAGCACCAGCCTTTCAGCTGCTCCTTCTCCACTCTGTCTATTAGAAAGGGTCTGATAACGCTCATTTATGTCAAGATGCAAGTGATCGCTAATCACTTTCCTCCCAGGAGTGTATGATTTTTGAGAAAACAAGACAGACCATGAATGAATTTCTAATGGCAGCTCCTACTAGTTTGTGACCTGGGATGACAAGTTAGTAGGTGGCTAAGGACAGAAAATCCTTCCAGCCCACCTCCTGCAGACACACACGCAGACACACAGACACACACAGTAGGGCAGTGGAATCAAGCTTAAGATTGATTGGTCACTCTTAGAGGAGCTCTTTCTGGAAGCCGTGTATTAGGAGAACACAGGTGCTGTTAGATTTACAAATTTCATCTGGGAACCAGTGAGTCCCAGCCTCAGCAGCCTCAGCAGCCCCACCATCCCCAGGTTGGAGAGGTCCCTTCCACCCATCCTCATCTCTGGCTCCCGCAGCACCGGGTTGTGGGTGGTCATTCCTTACACATCAAACGTGGACTTCCCAGGCCCTCTCTCCTGAGGCCTGGGGCTGTTATGAGACTATTTCCATACGTATAAACCCCAACATCACCAATGTGGAGCAGCAGACAGCGGGGAATTTCCTGGGGCTTCCTTAATGTGGAAATGCATAGGTTTAGAAAATGCCCCGCTCAGTGGCAGAGACCGTTGTTTTGCAGAATTGGGAAAGAATCACCGCAACAGCCCTATCAGTTAGTTTGGCATCTGTCCTTACAAGCATCAGGCTGTAGACAGATAAAAATGAACAGAAATAAAATGGCAGCTTCCGTAATGGTGCTTTCCCCCGTCAGCCAACCCAAAATCTCTCCCGCTGGGGCCTGGTCAGTGGCATTAGTGAACAGAGCGCCTAAAAAAACTGTCAGAGCTGTACCCATTTGTACAGGCCTGGGACCCTAAGAAGAAGCTTTTCTCTGTCACTTGTGTCATGTCTGTGCTTTGTTTTGCTTATAACCCATGAAGCTAATAGCAGAAGATGCAGACAGCCCTGCCCAACGGACAGCTTCGTTTTTCCATTGTGAGTGGAGATCGGGACAATGAATTTGCTGTGGATCCTCTCTTGGGTCTTGTGAAGGTTAAGAAGAAATTGGACCGGGAACGGGTAAGCTAGTTTGGGGCAGCTCCCTCCACCACCCACCCCTTCACTGAAATCAAGCATGGTTTCTGAAAATGTAAGCAGTCTCTCCATTTTAAACAATGGGAGTAAACATGGATGAACTAAAATGCAGCAGGAAGCATTTGGGTTAGACCTTTGAAAGAACAGGCTGCCAAAAGTTGCTGGTGGTTTCTAATTTAGGGAGGCTTTAAAGAAACAGCAAAAATATGTCTTTCTGGATGGTTTGAATTTTGTCTCTTCCAAAGCAAGAAGGCAGAAAAGTACGTTCAGCTTTGGGATCCTGTGGGCCTGGTTTCATGAGCAGCTTTGGCCCTGAGTGAGCAGATACAAAAGGATCACCTGAAGGTATCTAGCTCAGAAAGAACAATCCAGAAAATTTCCTCTGTCCGAGGTTAAACTAAGTTTCTAAACATTTTCTTTTTTGACCAAAATATGTCTTTAAAGTGAAATTAAATATTGAAAAAGATGCCACAGACATGATACTTAAAAGCAAAAAGACCTCGTGGGGTGATAGAGGCCCCGAACATAGTCCTGAAGTATCCAAACTGGTGCATAAGACAAATCAGTGCTGACAACTGTTGCAGTTTGCACAAAGGCCGAGAGCTGCAGTTCTAGCTGGCGGGGGTTTACCCCCAGGGGTCATCTGGCAATGTTTGGAGACATTTTTGGTAGTGACAAGTGGGCAGAAGCGATACTGGCTTCTAGTGGGTAGAGACCAGGGATGCTGCTAAACATACTGCAGTGCTCAGGTCAGCCCGACAACAAAGAATTAATCTGGCCCCAAATGTCAGTTGACGCTGAGGTTGAGAAACCCTGGTTTAAAGAATCAAAGTGAAGCAGGGGGAGGGTATAGCTCAGTTGTAGAGTGCATGCTTAGCATGCACGAGGCCCTGGGTTCAATCCCCAGTACCTCCGTTAAAAAAAAAATAAAGTAAGTATGTCTGGTCTTCAACAAGCACAGCGAGCCTGCAGCATCTGAGTGGGCCCAGAAGGAAGCAAGCGCCACAGTTCACTGTCGGCCCTTTGTGCTTTGGCAGGTGTCTGGATACTCCCTGATTGTCCAGGCTGTAGACAGTGGCATTCCGGCAATGTCATCGACGGCCACTGTCAACATCGATATTTCCGATGTGAACGACAACAGCCCTGTCTTTACACCTGCTAACTATACCGCCGTGATTCAGGTGAGCGGATCTTGCCTTGTGCACCCAGCCTCCTTCCTCTGCTGTGGTTCATCATGGTTTATTATCGGTTTTCCCTAATATCAACTCATCCTGTCATAGGGCTGGTATGAGAAGAGCCTGATTCAAGGTTTTCACCTTTGATAATATTCCTGATGTATCCCAAGAGACTGTGAAATTCAAAGCGGTTTAAAGGTTTTTTTTTCTTAAATTCATAAATGGTATGTTTCTGTGAACAGTATTAAAATATTTCCAGCTAAAAAAAAAAACCTGATTCAAAAAAAAAGAAAGGAAGAAAGAAAAGCAAAAAAGAACCTGATTCTTTTACTGCAAGTGATTAATAACAGTTGATAATCGCTGTCTCCAATAGGGTTCTTTGAAGTGCCGGGTGCTTTCTGTACACCGTCTGTCCCCACTGCATCCCCAGCCCCCACTTTATAGTGAAGGAAGTAAGGATCTGAGAGGTTACGTGACTTGCCCAAGATCGCGCAGCTGTTCAGTGGTAGGGTCAGCATTTGAACTCAGGTCTGTCTCCTGAAAGGACTATTCCCGTTCCATGACGGCAGGCTGCCTTTACGCCACTTTGTGCTGTTCTAGCAGGGGAAGGAGGTTGATGCGAACCAAACCGTTGTCAGAGGGAGACGACATCAGGCTAGCCCTGCTACTCATTAAAGCCAGTCTTCCATAAGCAATTTGTTTAGCACTTGAAATCCACCTGCTCTCTAAAGTTAGACTGCAGGATAGAGTGACTTACTGCTGGGTGTTCTGCTATCAGAGAGAATGGCTCTTCCTCCCATCTATTTTTTTTTTAATTCAAAAGATATTTCATGAGTACAGTACTAAGCACCAAGCTACTTCCACCTCCCAAGATTTCTAGAAGCTTCTGAAGCCCAACTTCAGGGGGATCAGGAAATCCAGTCCAGGAATACTGTCAGCGTGGAGGACTTATAGGAGACAGGGATTGATATATGCGCCTTGGGGGACCACAGATATGCTAGAGAACCAGCTCTTGCCTGATGCAGTTTGGCCGCAGAATCACCCGCGATGGGTTCCCAGGGCTTTGCGGGTAGAAGGTGAGATGAGAGGGAGCCAGGTCTTGAAGGCTCCTTTGGAATAACATCCAAGACTTAGCGGGGGCCATCCATAGCCACCCGCCCTGCACCGCTGAGCTCTCCGGGATCAGGTTCGAGGAGAGCAGCTCTCCGCTCCCTTCCCACCCCTTCGTCAGGGAAACCCGATTCCTTCTGCGGTGGTATTTCGGTTTTCCTCTCCTCCCTGATGCATTTTCCAGCAGCTGTGCGTTCCCACCCCTCCCCGACTTCCGCAGAGCTTCGCGCAGGCCCTGCGCCTCCCTCGGTGGCTCGCTCTCTGCGCTGGCTCTGCCCCACGCGGGTCCCCACCACGCGGGTCCCCACCACGCGGCTGCCCCGCGCCTCCCGCTCCTGCCGCGCCCCCGCCTCGGTGCGCACGCCGCCAGCGCAAAGCCGCGCTGCCTGCTCCTCGTTCGGTTTTATGACGCGCATCAATCAGCTTGACAGACTGTTCTCACACGTGCTACAGAAGTCAGCAGGGAGCGAACAGAGGCTCCGAGCCCGTGAGCGGTGACCGTGGCTCCTGTCTGCAGCGCCGGGGCCTGTCTGTGTTATATTTCACCCTCCTTCCTCGGATGCGACCCCTCGGGCCCACATCCCCCCTCTCTCTCTTCTGCGGAGGAAATGGCCTTTATAGAGCGAGCAAACAAATTAATAAATCTTCTGTTTTGTGTGGTGCTGAGTATGCTGTCAGTGTGGACCAGTAAATCTCCGCTGGGCTGAGGCGGTTCCACCGCAGATTCCAGAGGGAGATGGTGTCTACTTCCCGATGATCAAAAGGCCTCTTGGGAGGAGAAGCAGAATAAGAGGTCTCTGAGGTTCCCTTCTCTTTCTCCTTCAAAAAACAGTTCCTCCCTTTGTTCACCCCAGAATCATTTCCTTATTCCAACACATGGTTCTTAGAAGACTAACTCAGCATGTAAAACTTGAGCGTGCCCGCCCGGTGCGTGACTCTGGTCCATGCAAAGTCTCATTGTCTCCATCTCTGTGACGCAAAGTCACTTAATCCAAAGTTGATGTCGTTAGAACGCCTGAACTAATGAAACCGACTTCAGGCCCTGGCCGCAGTAATGCCGATGTCTAACCAGTGGGACGAGGAGCCAGCCCCTGAGCCTCCAGGAGTGTAATTTGCATTTTCAGAGTGAGGACAACCTTTGACCCAAGAAGGAGTGACAGAGAGGCTTTGTATTTCCATGTGGGGGAGAAGGCAGAGGTTCTGCAAAATAATGCTGGCCAACAGCCGGGCTTCCAAAACTGCTGGAGTTATGGCTTTCCTTTGTCTTCATTCTCAAGCTGAGGAATATTCTATCCCCTTTCCCTTCTCTCCACAAACAGCAAAACTGTGTGTGGTGATGGGTGGAGGCGTAAAGCCCTGTGTTCCACCTGACATGTACCTTTGTATTTTTACTGGGAAGTTTCCAGGCTGTCCTTCTAAAAAGTCCAGTATTGTGACACTGTGTCATTATATTGGGCCTCGTGTAATTGTGCTGTGACAAGAGTGAGGAAATGCCTTCCCATCCCGAAGGGCTGATATTTTCTTGGCCTGAGAAGATTTCTGACATAGTCACAAAGGTTGGTGAGCACCATGTATTTCCAGAGCTGTTCAGGTGAATTCAAGGACAAAGTATAGCCGGCACCATCCTTGGAGCCTACGAATCCGTTCAAGGCCAAGTCCTCATGTTCTCACCTGCAGCTCGTTGTCTCATGGGGCAGTTACGGGGAGGCAGCCAAGGATGGGAAGCATGACACTAACAGACGCCAGCACATTTTCAGAAGACAAGATAATATCACGGGGAATCCCTTCCACTAAAAGCCCTGTTT
This sequence comes from Camelus ferus, assembly GCF_009834535.1. NCBI lineage: Eukaryota > Metazoa > Chordata > Mammalia > Artiodactyla > Camelidae > Camelus > Camelus ferus. Next base: position 9,790,204 of record NC_045705.1, on the reverse strand, counting down.
TCTGGCCCAGCACTCTCAGCCAGTAATGATGGGGTTTCTTAAAATGTGAAGAGAGGTGTAATTTTATCTTCCTTTTTAATATACTCTCTTATGCAGGAAAATAAGCCAGTAGGCACCAGCATTTTACAGCTGGTGGTGACAGACAGAGACTCCTTTCACAATGGGCCTCCCTTCTCCTTCTCTGTTTTGTCGGGAAACGAAGAGGAAGCATTCATGTTGGACTCGCATGGGATCCTGCGGTCAGCGGTGGTCTTCCGGCACACGGAGTCTCTGGAATACGTGCTGTGTGTCCAGGTACCACCTTGTTCTCTGCCTGCATCAGGCCAGCTTTCTCCCCGGCTACTTGCTGTGCCCGTTGGTTGGGTTTTCTTTGCTGAGCAAGTAGACATAATTTATTCCCTTGCAGGGATGTTCCCCTTTTCATCTCCAACTCAGTTTCACACCAGTAAAAGCGGCCTCTGTGTGTGAAATTGAACAGGAAGGAAGGGGAGCATCCTTGTTCAACAGGGACCTTCCTGGAGGATGTGCCAGGCTGACGGTCACTGTCCTCACATTTGCATTCTGAACATTCCTGGCGTTCCAGTTGACCCCTCAAGACAGCTAATCGGTCAAAGCTTACTGCTTTGTGGTGAGAAGTATTTCCCACATCGCCCACTTGGGGAAGTGACCAATCCTTGCCCTAACGTTATTGAGCCATTTCATGGTGTCTGCTTTGGAAGAGACCTCTGTTTGGTAAGTTTCCCCAGTGAGTAGGGAGGAGACGAGGGACTCAACTGGAAATGTCCTTACAACATTTCAGCTTCCTCAAAGTCATTGTGTAAAATGACGTGAGACAAAGAGGCAAAAGTGGCAGTTTTGGAAAGGGTGTGGTTAGGAGCAGGTAATTCAAGAACACCAGAATGTTCCTGTGTGCACATTTTGCCTGTACCAAGATTTGATCCCTTCAGTGAAACTGAATGACTTTTTTTTTACCCATAATTGGCAAAGAGGGCAACCTAAACTCATTATTAATGGTGGGAATAACAGTCATAATATTTTTTTTGGTAGGGGAGAGGATTAGGTTTCTTTGTTTGTTTTAATGGAAGTACCGAGGATTAAACCTAGGACTTCGTGCATGCTAAACACGCACTCTACCACTGAGCTCTACCCTCACCCCAACAATCGTGATCTTTATATAGCATTTAATTGTATATGTTGTTATTTCTTTGGATAAGTTATGGTTTACTCCATGAAAGCTTCCACAGTAATGACATTGGCCCTGAGCACATCAGTGAACTCTTCAGTTGCCACCCACTCCTCCAACACTATTATGTGAACAACTTTATATCACAGTATAGGTCCCCAAGGGCAAGGAGAGGTTTTTAGTGCCTACTCACAGAAGCTAGCCCAGTTCTTTGCATAACCTCTCTGGTTGTTAGAGAGGAGATTTCACATCTTGGACTTTGGAAACCGCAGAGAGCTTTCTCTTCCTAGTTCTTTATATTAAACGACCACCAAGTCCCAAGTGTCTGCCTTCAAAAGCTCCCAGTGTGCATCAGGTATATTCTCTTTGCCATCACCCCGCGTTATTCTGTATCGTCCTGCACTCATGTTATTGCAGAAACCTCCTGGGTGATTCCTCTGCTTCAGCCTCATTCTTTTCTGATCTATTTGTAACCCCTCCCAAGTTAATCATTCCGCTTTGATTATGTCATTTGCTAAACCAGAGGTCAGCAGACTACAGCCCCTGAACCACAACCTGTCCTCAACCTGTTTTTATAAATAAAGTTTTATTGGGACACAGCCTCACCCATTCATTTACATACGCTCTGTGGCTGCTTCCCTGCTGGACCGAGAGTTGAGTACTTGACACAGATCATATAACCCCCAAAGCCTCAGCTATTCCTTATCTAGCCTGTTACAGAAAAAGTATGCTGACCCCTAAACAAAAACCATCTGAGCTCCCTAGTGCCAGAAAACTTGTGAATTCTGCCTCCAGGCTCTTTTAGACTTTGAATTTCGGAGTCTCTAGGCAGACATGACTGTCCAGTCCTGGTCAGGCCGCGGGCCCATTAGTCTGTCACCTTACCCCAGTGGCTGCATGCCTGCCTTTCTGTCATCTTTCTAGCCCTTGGCATTTGAGTCAGCAACTTCTGGCCTATAAAGTCCTAACTTATCACTGTCCTTTGAGGCCCTACCCAGTTTGACTTGAGGCTCAACCTAATTTGCTAAATTTATCTCCTACATGAATTTTCCATTCCAGCATCTCTGGTTCATATAGTCCTTTAAAAAGAAGCATATGCTGATGGTAATAATAAAAATAACAACCACCACATTAACTCTCACGTACTAAGTACTTCTATGGCTCAGACCTGTGCTAAGTCCTTTGCAACCATTGTCTCTCTTAATCCCCACAGTACAAGAGTCCGGTGAGATAGATACTATTTTACTCATTTTAAAGATGGAAAAATTGAAGCTCAGAGAAGTTGAGTGATTTATGCAAGGCCAGACACATAGTGAGAAGCAGAGCCAAGATTTGAACTCAGGTCTGTATGATGGCCAAGCTCCTGCTTTTCCACCACCTTCCACATGCAAGGACACATCTCCCCAGATGGCACCTGGCCTGCAAGGTCCACTGAGGCCCCACATCCTGAGATACCTGCCCCTGGGAATCTGACCTTCCCTGAAGCCCTCCTGACTGACTACGTCACATGGGGCAGGTGTTCGTAAAAATCTGTTGTCAGAGTACTGGTTCTGTCAATTCTCGTATAAAGAAGGAAGACAAGATGGTTTTATTCAAGCTACCTAGTTTTCCCTTCAGTGTACCATCTTTTATTCTAAGTCTTCATCTTGGGTAATTCTCCCTTTAAATAACGTTGTTTCTTAAATGAGCAGAAAAGTACTGTCTGGCCCGATCAAAAGGATAGACACCAAAGAGAACAAAGATTTCTCCTCCACGTGGGAACGCCACTTTATGAGGTTCTCCAGTGGCTTGTGTCCAAAGTGAAAACAAGGCCAGCTTGTTGTGGGCACGTTGGATCTCACTGCACCCTCTGTCTTTCTCCCAACTCACCCCCCCAATGGCTTTCTTGTGTGGGCACATTTTATTGTCCATAACAGAGTGTACATATGGGGACAGAAGGTGATAGATCACTCCTCTTATGTAAGTGCCCATCTTCTGAGTTTGACAGAAGAGTGGCAGGGGATGGAGGAAGAAGCAAATGTGGTTAAAGGAACAGACATCTTCTATCTGAGTTTTGTTGGTTTCTCTTTTTTTAATTATTATGGGTTTTTTTCTTACTTTCTTTCCTCTCCCCCTCTTGGTTGTCTTAGGCAAGAGACTCAGGCAAACCTCAGCAAGTTTCTCACTCCTACATCCGCGTGCGAGTCATCGAGGAAAGTATCCACAAGCCCACAGCCATCCCCCTGGAAATTTTCATTGTCACCATGGAGGACGACTTTCCTGGTGGGGTCATTGGGAAGATCCATGCCACAGACCAAGACGTGTATGATGTGCTCACATTTGCCCTGAAATCGGAGCAGAAAAGCTTGTTCAAGGTGAACAGTCATGATGGGAAAATCATCGCCCTGGGAGGCCTGGACAGCGGCAAGTACGTCCTAAACGTGTCGGTGAGTGACGGCCGGTTCCAGGTGCCCATCGACGTGGTGGTGCACGTGGAGCAGCTGGTGCACGAGATGCTGCAGAACACCGTCACCATCCGGTTTGAGAACGTGTCCCCTGAGGACTTCGTGGGGCTGCACATGCACGGGTTCCGGCGCACGCTGCGGAACGCGGTCCTCACCCAGAAGCAGGACAGCCTGCACATCATCAGCATCCAGCCCGTGGCGGGCACCAGCGAGTTGGACATGCTGTTCGCGGTGGAGACGCACAACAGCGAGTTCTACAAGCCGGCCTACCTGATCCAGAAGCTGTCCAATGCCAGGAGACACCTGGAGAACGTCATGCGCATCTCAGCCATCCTGGAAAAGAACTGCTCGGGGCTGGACTGTCAGGAACAGCACTGCGAACAAGGCTTGTCGCTGGACTCCCACGCGCTCATGACCTACAGCACGGCTCGCATCAGCTTCGTGTGCCCGCGTTTCTACAGGAACGTGCGCTGCACCTGTAACGGTGAGTGCGGTTTGGAGAGCTCCCTCCCCCCATGCCCAGCTCTGAGAGGTGGCCTGAGTTACCATCCTGGCACGCATGCATTTGTTCATTCGCTCACTGGGAGAAATATTTACTGACTGCCTCTGATGTGCCTCATTACCTTGAGAGGTGCTGGGACTGCAGGGTAAACAAGACGGGCTCGCCCCTACTCCCGTGGATCATGTAGCTTATGGACGGCACAGGCATACAAACAGGCTGGCCTGAGCCACTTGATAAAGCATTGTTAGGGGAAGTATAGAGTTCTGTGGGAGGACCCTATCAAGAAAGAAGGTTTCCTAAAGGGAGTAGCCTCTAGGTTGAGGTAAAAGATAAGCAGGAATTAGTCTTTCGCTGTCTGACTTACTTCACTTAGTATGATCATCTCTAGGACCATCCATGTTGCTGTGAATGGCATTATTTTGTTCTTTTTTAAGACTGAGTAGCATTCCATTTTATATATATATGCATATATATACACACACACACACGTGTGTGTGTGTGTGTGTGTGTGTGTGTGTGTATACACCCCACAACTTTATCCTGTCATCTGTTGATGGGCACTTAGGTTGCTTCCATGTCTTGGCTACTGGAAATAGTGCTGCTGTGAACACTGGGGTGCATGTATCTTTTCGAATTGGAGTTTTCATCTTTACTGGATAGATACCCAGGAGTGGGATTGCTGGACCATTTGGTAACTCTATTGTCAGTGTTTTAAGGGCCCTTCATCCTCTTCCCCATAGTGGCTGCACCATATATCATACAATAGCTCTTTTATGTGGAATTGAAAAAAAATGAGACAAATGTGGAATCGAAAAAAATGAGGCAAATTTCTGCAAAGCAGAAATAGACTCACAGACACAGAAAACAAACTTATGGTCACCAAAGGGGAGCAAGGGGGGAGATAAATTAGGAGTTTGGGATTAACAGTTATACACCATTATCTATAAAGCAAAAAACAGGGACCTACTGTATAGCACGAGGAACTATATTTAATATCTTGTAATAGCTTATAATTGAAAAGACTCTGGAAGGGAGTAGATATATATATATATGTATATATAACTGAGTCCCTTTGCTGTACACCTGAAACTAACACAACTTGTAAATCAATTATATTTCAATTTTTTTAAAAAGATACATAGGAATTAGATGTGTGACGACTGCTAGGGAGGGAGAGCGTTCCAGATGGAGAGGCTGTTTATACGAGGAAGGTTTAAGGGCAAGAGAGGAACCTACACTGAGGGGGTGGAAAGAGATTTTCAGTGGTGACAAAAGAGACTTTTGAGCCCAGTGATCACACAAGAGCCACTGGCCAGGACGAGGGTCTAGAAATTACCCCAAAGCAATGGGAGCCATTGGCTGCTCTGAGGTGGAGAAGGGACACAGTCAGGTCTGTCTTTCCAAGAGCCTGCTGGCTGCCGAGGGGACCGGGTTAGACAGGGCAGGGCCAGTGGCAGGGAAGCAAGTCGGGAACCTATTGCAGAGGGTAAAGGCAGCTGGATTTGCTTGAGTGAAAAACAGGCCAGCTGTACGGGAGCACAGTGAAGAGGAGGATTCAGCCCTCAGAGCGGCAGAGATGGAGTGGTTCGTGTTTGTCGATGTAACTAGAGTCACTGAACCTTGACCTTCCCGGTCAGAGGCCGTAGCTGCACAGCGTCGCGTGGCCGCAGTGGTCAGCCAGAAGCATTTCTCTCTCCTTCTTTTTCTCTCTCTGACGTGTGATGCTATAAATTCACTGCCCTCTTCAAAGAAAATTGCACCCGGAGTTTTTCTAGCCTGTGTGAACTTGGCCCGAAGGGACTGCGGCCAGAAGAGAGGCCATTTATAAAGCTTCCCTTTAGGTAATTGAGGACAGGCAGGGCCTCTGCCCTCTTCCCTTGTAGGAAGTTTTTAGTTGCAGCTTGGAAAATGAGTTCATCAGAGGAAGACCCCAGAGGTCACAGCTCCCTCCCAGAGACCTTTCGATGACCTCCAAGCAGCCTAGAAAAGTGCCAGCCGTTCACTCTGTGCTGCCCAGTGAATTCTGTTTGCGTTTTCATCAGGTAGATGCAGGGATGGCCAACCTGTTGAATATGTAAATTAGCTCCAATGTGACTCCAGGCATGCGTGCTGGGGGAAATGCGTTTCTGGCAGATGCCACCAACGTGCAGGATTTATGAATGCCAGCTGTCCGGGCCTTACCTAGATTTCCTTTTTTAGACAAATTGATTTATGCACCAAAGCTCTGCTAGAGCCTTCCTGCAGTGATTCACAGCAGGGTTCAAAAGAGGTTCCCAACAAGACAGGGCAGACCCTGCAGGAGAAACTAAATCAGCTAATTAATCCTTTTGCTCTGAGAACTCATTTCACTCAGCAAAAATCTGGGGTGGCAGCAGTGTCCTAGGCACTGCAGATTCAAAGTGAAAAAAATGACAGTCCCTTAGGAGCTGGCTATTGTGAACTCAGCTTGCAAGTACTTGTTTGCAGTAAAGTGTTATAAGAAATGCAGGGGAGTAGAAAGGACAGAGTCCCTGCTGTGGCCAGAGGAAAGCTTTCTGTGACATTTAGACACCAGATGCCACCTCTGTGCTGTGTTTTGAGGGATGAGTATGAGTTCGTCAAGAAGAGACAGTGGGGCAGACTTGGCAGAATTTCTTTACAGCGGGGATTTAGAGGGGTGGTTTTGTTGAAGAGAGCGAGGCTGGCTCTGCATTTTGCATAAGACACTGATGTTTTTAAATGCAGTGAGTTTCAAGGTGATATCCTTGCCCAGGGCTCCTGTCCTGGTCCCCATAAACCTTTCTACTTCCAGTAAACCCAGAATGCTGGAAATTTTTGTGATTCAGCCCCTAGACATCCTAAGAGGAGGCTTTCTCAGTTTAAAAAGCGAGTGTTTCCGGAACGAGAACTCTGTGCAGACTCAGACCCACCTCCTGGCTCTCCTCCTTCAAGTCACTCTTGTAACTAAGCTATAAAATAAATTGCTGGATTTTTGTGGCAAAAGGACCTGAAAACATCATCTGGCCCAGTCCCTGTGTTCAGCAGGTGATATATGATCATCTCCATTTTATAAATGTGGCAGTGCCGTGCTGTGCTGGGACCATACAGCTGGTGAGAACAGCGTGCTGCTTCAAGAAAGGTTCATCTTGGGCCCCTGTTTTGTTACCTGCATCTTAAGAACGGGGACTCTTCCATTTTTATAGGACTCATAACCTCAGTGCTATCCACTCTGTAAGAATATTCAAACAAGCACATTTTCCCCGACAGACTGATCAGCAGCCTCCCTGACCCACTGTAGGACAGCAGAGGGTCTCTCAGTCTGCAGGACGCCTGTGGCTTCCTAGAAATGCCCGTCGCTGAGCCGCACACTCAGAGCCTGGGAGTCAGTATCTAGGCAGCCTGGGAGAGTCTGGTGCTGGCGGTCAGGACAGCAAACTCTTGAGAACTCTCACAGCACAGTAAGGGAGAAAAAAATGTCCTCTGGGTTCAGGAGGCAAGCTCTTAGTTACAGCAGTAATAGCTCTCTCACTTTTTCCTAAAGTATCCTCTTAAATAAACATAGTGAAGAACCATTAAGGAAAGCATTAAGCATTCTAGGCATTTTCTCGTTTATTGGAAAGGAGAGGTAATTGAAGTCAATAAATGCCCCTCTCACCCCCAGACACAGACAACACATGCACAACCAGTCTCGGCTGCTTTTTTGTTTACCTGGAAGGCTGGCAGATACAATAAATGGGCTTTCCCACCACTTGGTTGAATAATTACGATGATAAATAGAGGTAGCTGCCCATTCTTGACTGTGTAGTAATATTTACACAATTTGGCCTCAATATTCTACCCTCCTCCCAGCTTCCGACTCATCTTTCTCTCATGCAGATTCTTTTGGGGGCAACTTAACATCATTGGCATCTTGAATCAAAATACTAAGTTGCTTTGACAAAATGAAAGCAGGCTTGAGTTTTAGTGCCCAAGAGGCTCATTATATATTCCAGCCACCATCGATCGAGCATCACATTTGGACGGAAGTTTGACAGATAAAGCTCTGATGTCGTGAGCCGTCTCTCGGTAAACTTTAGACGTTCAGTGAACATCGGTACTTGGGTAGGAAAGCTTGACACAAATGATGGGGAAGAATGGAGATCCTTCAGCCCCTAGAGGCGAAGCCAGAGGACAGAGCATCAAGGCAGCCTGGGGGGCTATGCTGATTGTCCACTTCGGAAAATCTTTATTGAGTTTTCAAAAGTCTGATCTAGAAATATATCAGAAAGGAGATGCTTGTCCAAGAGCATGGACTCGCCCCGAGACCATCAGAGTTGAAGACCAGTGTGTTTGGGAGAGTGTTGGTGGAGGTGGATGCCTGATTTGTCGAGTCCTGGTCCAGATGTGGAACCCAGACTAGAACCTGGAGCTCCAGTGAAATGAGTGGTGTGTCTGCTACAGGCGAAGTGCTGGCAGAGGTGAGGGTAACAGCAGCTGTGCCCACAGCCACTGGGTTATGGCACCGTCGTAAGTGTTCGCAGGGAGGTAAGAGGAGCACTGAGGGCCATGCTCCCTGCGCTAGGTCTGAAAGGACGCCTAGAATTAAGTAGATGATGGGGATGGTGCACTCCAGGCTGAGGGGCCTTAGAGCCAAGGAATGGAGGTAAGAAACCTCGTGCAATTCAGTGCACAGATAAAGGCAGGGGCACACATAGCAACTAACATTTATTGCACCATGACCAGTTACTGTGCTGTTTTTCACACAGGTATAATTGCATTGAACCCTCACAATTACCCTAAAGGGTAGGTATCATCAACTTTCATCAAAAGTTAAGGAGATTTAGACTTAGAAAGGCCAACTGATGCACGCAAGGTCACAGAGCTAGTAAATGGCCAAGCCAGGGTCCACACCTGGCAGCCCTAACCACTGTATCCTACCACCTCTGCACAGATTTGAAAGGAACTTGAAAGTCACCCAGTCCAACCTCCCACCGACTACAGACGTTCTGTTCACTGGTACAGTAGTTCAGCCAAGGCTCGAGCCCTAGTCCAGGTGCTCACTATCTCACAGGACAGACCTTACAGGGCACCAAAATCCACCTCCGTGTGATGGGAGCCAACTCCCCACTTTGGAGCCACGGAACCTGAGCCTTCTAACCCCTCCTGAACAAGCCGCCCTCCAGGTATCTAAGCGTCGTTGTTAGGACCCTTTGACTCTTCTTCTAGACAAACAGTGGAAGTTCCTTTTCTCTTGGCTGTAAAAAATAGGAGCTAGAAAGAGTTGAGGAGGTGTCACTGGGGCACAGAGCAAGGATAAAGGAAGAAGTCTTCTGTCCTACTTGGAGGAGTCCAGGAAGGGCGTTGGGAGCCATGAAGCTTGTCGTGGGAATGCATTTTAAGCAGAGAGAGCAGTGAAGAGAAAGGCCCAGGGGACTTGGGGGCCTCTTTCATGTCCTCATTCACTCAGCAGTGAATGAAATGCCTTTCCAGGCCTTGGGTGGGGGGCTGGAGATACAGTGGTGAGTGAGGCTGTCGTGGTCCCCACCCTGGTGACCCATGAACCAGCATCATGCGCTGGGCCAGCGGCAAGGAATGCAGTTAGACTGGATGATGGGGACAGTCATGGGAGGAGTGTGGTGGGACAGGTATATGGAGTCTGTGCCAGGCAGTTACAGAAGTGCGCTCCTAATAAACACAATCAAATAAAATGACGGCGGCTTCTGGGAGGCAGTGAGACATTTAAAACTTAACCTTGATGAGTTTTTTAAAAGCATAGAAAAATGTGAGGTTGGGTTCACACTTGGGCTGGGGATTGTTAATGCTCATCTCAGAGCAGAGAGCCCGTGGTCCTAACCCTCGGAGTTCTGAATAATCCAGTGTTGTCTCTGAATCTTAACCAGATTCCCCCTACAAAGTTGGAAGTTCATATGTTTCATTCATAACAGATATGTCTGCAGATCCTTAATCTCCAGCGTGCCTAAGTCCAAAAGTGCCAGGAGAGGTTTGGTGGGGTCCACTGCGGTGATGATACCAGCTTCTCAGCATGTGAATAGCCCCTTATATATTCCACCCACACGCAACTGCCCCAGAGAGGATGTCTTGATTGAAAATGCGCTCAGTCTTAGCAAAATCATCCAAGAAATACGGCTGAGCCAACCAAACACCAGTCTAGACGATTCTGTGCTTCTAGGAGAACCACAAGAGACCGCATCAAAGCCAAGAGACCTTAGGAGAATAGGTTTTAAAACTTCATGCAGGCTCGGAATTAAGAAGGAAGCTTATTGACTTCTGTGGCATTGGCTGAGACATGGCATCTTGGCAAAGCATGTGAATTCAGCGTGTAGGAAGTTTACCATTAGTTATTAGCTTCTCAGTATAATGAGGCTGCTATGAACCAGGAGGTTGAATGTGCTCAAAGTGGCAGCAGTCGTAATCACCGTTAGATACTGAAGTGTGAGCTTAGAGGCATAGACTTAACCCTGGGGGCTGTGGGGGGGGGCAGATCAGGAGGGAAGGGTCACGCACGGGGCAGTGAGACCCTGCTAAAATCCACAAGGGGATCCCCTTTCTCCTCCCTGCAGGTTCCAAAGCTCTGAGCTTCTGCTCAAGTGAATTGTGTGTCTTCAGTTCTGCAGAAAGTGACCTGAATTTCCACTCAAGCCAAGGGGTGGGGGACCTTCTTTGGAAGAACAGCCACCTTGTGTGCCCACTTACCCTGGTGGAGAGGCTTTGTGGACAGAAAACTTCCACCCGAGACAAGGTCGCAAAGGGGCTGAGCCAGCTGCACGTGGCCTGTGACACTGATTAATAAAAAGCTCCTCCCAGGCACATAGTACTTCATGTCATCTGTCAATTGACAAATCATGAATTTGACCCGAAAGGACAGCAAGGAAAGGGTTACACTTGAGTTCAGGTCTCTGCCGTGTTGCTCAGTCAGGCTGGTGTCCCCAGTTTGGGGACCTTGCAGTGATTTACTTTCACTCTGAGTTTTTTTCCTTTACAAGTTGCTTTCAGCTATGTTAGTCCACGTAATGCTCACAACTCTGTGAAGAATCCTGATCCTCATTTTTCACAAAAGAGAAGCATGTCCCAAGGAAGTTAAGCAACTTGTTCCGAGCCAGACAGTCAGTACGTTGAATAACTAGTCAGGGTCAGAATCCAAGGCTGCTGCTCGGTCAGTGCAGCACTCTTTCCGGTTTCCTGCCTTCCAGAAGGGCCCTAGGCATGGGGAACAGAGATTTTGTGCTGTACGCTCTGATGCTTGCTAAGAACGTCTGATCCTTCTGTCCTGCCCTGACTTAGCACCAGTGGCATCAGTTGGTTTGGTAAAGTGGGACCCTTCTCCCTTCACGCTCACTCTGGCGCCAAATTGATGGATGCCTGGAGATACAGAGCAGGGAGGTCTAGCGCCCCAGCCCCCATGCTGTCACTGATCACAGCGCAAGTTAATTAAACCTGGATTATTTAATGATAGTTAATAAGATAAACTTCCTCCCAGAAGCCGGTGGGAGCTGACACTGTTGTCTGTTAACTGTTATTCGGGAGCTGATGAGGCACTTTCTTCCACCAGAGAGACGGCCTTTAAGGCTCCTAACGATCTTAGGTGTACGTGCTTCTCTGAAAAGCAGACGATAGAAGCATATGCCTTCTGAAAACAAGTTAACCCGTCAGCATCCGTTTAAAGCACACTGGGTCTTATGTTGCTGGAGAATTTAGTGCTTTTGGCTGAGAAGAGGGCTGTTACCCCCAGGGAAGTATCCCCAGGACCCAAACCTGGGTACATCTGAAGTCGAAGGACACTCAGTGCGTTCAGGGTTGGCGTGTGAAGGTCACATCCCTCTGACAATAAATATTTCAGAAAGAACCTAATTTCTTACCATAGTTGACGGAAAGGGAAGAACTCCAGTACTGCACTTGGAGAAGATTTGGTTTGGGGAAGCCTGTTTTTCAGTAACCAGAAGTCTCCCTCCATTTGGAAAAGACTGCATTTTGTGCACCTGCTCACATCTGTCCCCAGCTAAGGAGGACATTACATTTAAACTGACCTCCAGACTCTAATCTGCCTTCATCCTTCCTTGAGCCACCAGAGAGCAGACTCTGAGCAGAGGAAACTGACAGCAGCAGCTGGAGCCCGAATGTTTATGGCTACTCCTGTCCCGGGCAGGGACTCCGGGGGGAGGCCCCACAGGCTTTTTAAAGCATCAGGAGACGGTCCCTTGCCAAGAACTGTCCCTTCTGCTTTCAGAAACCTACTACAGAGAAAAAGAAGGAAAAATAACCTGTCAAAGTCAATGGGTGCTGGAATGAATAGAAATATACATGATCATGTGTCTAATATTTACATTAATATTAATTTTAGAATGCATGTATTATAATATTTATATTAATATATTTTCTATCTGTCCTCCAGCTAGGGTTTTTATAAGGGGGACTGGATCTAACATAATTCATTGATTTAATGGATTTAATTATATGGTTCTTTGGTTATGACATAAGAAGAACAAAACAAGCTGTGACTTTGAACTCCAGTTGCTGGTCTAAGTGACTTTGTGTTTTAATCCAATATAAGCGATTTGGGTGATAAAGTGAGAAGCCCTGTGCTAATTACCAGGGCGGGACTAGTGGTAAAAGAAAAGGTCAAAACACGTAAGTAAGAGGGAGAAATACTCAAATGCTGTATTTATTCTGAAATACAGTGTTTAGCTTTTATTATATGTACTTACAGCTATTTTTTTTTTTAAATGTCACTGTAACTCCTGAGAAGAGAAAACAGCTTGGATATCATGAGTCTGAAATTATCTAGGTCTCTTTTCCCTTTTGAAGAAGGGGCTTTTAAGCTGGATTTTTGATCATGCAGATTTTCTAAGCAATGGAGCCATTGCATTAGAGCCAAAAAGACTGTGAATGCAGTATATATATATATATATAGCTGTATCTCAGAAACACAGAAATTTATAGAAAAGTGAACCTTTGGCTGGCTAAACTAGGGCATGAGGAAAGGCATATTTATGGGATGGAAAGGAGCTGGCTTCTTGAATATGTAAATTACTGTTTCTGTGTCTAACTGGAAGCTAATGCCCAGGTAATCTAGACTTAGGTCTATTTTATGGGATGCATTTTGTGATTCATTTATGCTCATCGCCACCTCCATGTGGCTGAGGTGAGCACTGGGTTCAGTTTGCACTTGGAGCACGTGCTAACTAGTCAACACGTAGAACCTACCTAGAAGTATACAGGCCTGGAAACTGAAACCAAGCCACTCATGGAGAGAGCAGAGTAGGCTGGTAGAGTTGTGAAAACACGGACGCATGCATGCAGTTAAGCCACCAACTACGATTGGTTCATTCCCATGAAACAGTTCTTCTTACTCAAAAGGTCTCATCCTTCAAGGCTGAGTTGAAAATGCTCTCTTCCTTTGCGAGGACGTCCGACATTCTCCCAGGAGACACGGCTGTTCCTTCTCCAGTGCTTCCTCTGCTCTCACGTATCCCTAGCAGAGCAGTTGCCTGATTGTGTTGCAATCACGTGTTTGGGTGCTGTTTCCTGGGGGAGCGGGAGAAGAGATGGGATCACTTTTTTTTCAGCTTTATATGTCCAGGCCTATCACCTCACTGGCCCTAAAAAATTACTTGTTTGATGAATGCACCAAAAATTCAAAAACTGGTTATCAAAAGCCTCTTAAAACAGATCAGAAGGTGGCTGAACAGCTGTTTTAAGTTCCATAAATATTGATAGATACGTGGCAGGAATAAAGACTCCTTGGAATGAAAATAGGAAGATGTATTTCAGGGCACTTATGTCTTTTAGAACCATTTGCAAAGATCAGTCCACATTTTCGGTTAAAAAATCCCTTCATCTTCGAAGACTTCATAAGCTGGATCATTGCCAAGATGATCTTTTATGGCTGAGCGCTAAACCAGTGGAAAAGAGGATTGACGAATTCCGAGTTTGCTGATGCTACTTATCTTGCTCCCTTCCAGGGTTACAGCTCTTACAGTGTTTATGTGTAGTTAGCATTCACTGTCTGCTTTCTCCTGGACAAAGAAATGACTGTACCACGGGACAATATGCTTAGTGAGGAGGAAAGAGTTTGGATGGGAAGGAGGAGGAGAGTGGGCCAGATCTCACCGAGGAAAGAAGCTGCTAGTGTCCGGTGTGTTCTTGGTTCACAGAGAAGAGGTGTTTCTTGAGACCACTGCTCACTCAGCTATGGGTTATTTGCAATTTGTGTCGCCTTTTCTACAGTCCTTTTACCACTTAAACTCTCGCCTGATTACATTTCAAATAACCAAGACCTTTGAAAAGTGCATTTCCTTCCGTGGACCCATATTTGCCATCCCCACATCTCTGAAAAAAACTCCCTTGGGTCCTGAATTCTGCCTTAATCGGTTAATGTGCTTTCCCGAATTTCCCTTCTGAGGAATTAACCTTTCATCTCACGGTGCTATAAACATCGAACAGGTGAAAAGGAAGCCTACCTCTGCCAAGAATAATTCTACTATTTTTGGTAGTCGGCAGGGCACATTTACAGCTAATCAATACGATCGCAGGTAGCAGAAGGGATTGGGACCCAGTGGGAGTGGTGCTTTCACAACATAGAATGAGTCCTACTTTTCTTTGGGAAAGCCTTTCCCCCCTCCCTCTGAAAACAACGGCTGACATCTTCTGAAGTCTGGCCCTAAGTTTTCCAGGATGGGAGAGGGACGTAGGAGAAATCTAAAGTCAAGTGATGCATTCCAATGGCCACTAGTGTGCAGGAACCCCGCTCCAGCAGAGCCCACGAGAGGCTGGGTAGCCTAAAAAGAGGAGCCCCACATGGACTCTTTGCCCCTCAGCTACTTCACTCTGGCAGTGAGCCTTTGCAGATGCAGGGATGTTCGATGGGAATCCACACCAGGTGAATCCCGTCCAGGCCTCCTCCTTGCAGGTGGCCACTTTGTCTCTCAGCCCAGAGCCTGTAGAGCCTGGTTGATTGCCTTTGTACTGATCATGCGCGTTTCCCTTTGTCACAGGAGGACTGTGCCCAGGGTCCAACGATCCTTGCATGGAGAAGCCGTGTCCGGGGGACATGCAGTGTGTTGGTTACGAAGCCAGCAGGAGACCGTTCCTCTGCCAGTGTCCACCGGGGAAGCTCGGAGAGTGCTCAGGTGCAGAGTGGGGTGGGGTGATAAGGGTCTAAATTCATATTCCTGAAGCCCTTGCCCTTGAGTAAATTCATCTTCCCGTAGCCCTTCCAGAAGACATTTCTATCTGCATGCAATGTTTTCCTTCAGAATGGACCACAGCTAGCATCCCCTCCCCGAATCCTTGGGAGTTATGACAGCTGCAGCCTGTGCTAAGGAAGCATACAAGGCCTGTGGGCTCCTTATGGAACAGGAGACCACAGCAGGTGTTTTCAGTCATGTCACTTGGACATTATGGGTGTGAAATTACAGAAAATAGAAGGCTGTTGGCTAGGCAGGAGGAGTTGGAGTATTTGTGGAATGGCCTTTGATGTTCAGAGGGCTACACAAACCTCTACCTTTTAACAGAAGGTAGAGCTGAGCCAGGCAAGTTGACCTTCCATCGAGTAAGCCCAGCCTACAGTCCCAAGTAAGCAGACTCTCCTCAGGAAATGTACTGCTAATTGCATGTTCCCAAGAGGAGAGGTGCTCACCTGTGTGTCCTAAAGAAAGAAAAAAATCAGTATTTATGTTATTTCAGTCTACATGATCCTCCATTTCTGATCATCACTCAGCTTCTGTGCTTCATTTGACTCCCATATTCTCTACAGCTTCTTTCCCCTAACAGGGGTGCTGTTCAGTTTTGGTGCCAAGAGAACCCTCTTTTTGGTAGAGGATGTGTTTAAAATACAGGCACACTGATACTAATTTTGGAATCCAAGAAATATTTATCGAGTGATGATTATAATAATAATATAATAGGAATAAAAAATAATTATTCCTAGTGTGTGCAAGGCACTTGCCAAGCACTGGGTTCTAGAAGCTCAGCCTTTGCAGAGACAAGCACTGTTCCTGAAAATGGAAGCCGAAGCTCTTTCACAGTTGATTTCAAGAACGGAGCTGCCCCTGAAACTGAGGGGGTCACCAGCACATTTGCCTCTGAAGTCATCTAAGGCTTCGACTTAAAAGATAGTTATGCTGTCCCCACCCTAACACACACGCTGTGCACACAGCAGGTGTGCATGTGGGGTGACAATAAGGCCAAGCTGCCTAACTTCAGATATCTCTTTCTGCCCGTCTCTCTTCTCCTTTCCAACACTTCATTGTCCGTGATTATCATCCAGTTGGTTTACTTCCACACTTTCTACCTTTTACCCCAATGAGACAGCTTTTCAGCCCTTACTTTGCTTGTTAAAACAAAGTTAAGAATCAGGAAAAAAAAAAAAAGAAGAGGGCAAACTCAGAATTGGCCGATGTGGGTAGGACGAAAGATTCTAGGCAGGGAGCCTTGAAATTAATGGTCCAAAGGTAGAATTGTGACTGCGCAAGACATGAACTTCCTTTACATCAGTTACCTTTTTTCAACATTAGTGCAAATGACCTCAGTTGGCTGTTTGGCATTATTATGCTTGAGGAATATGGATATTCTCTGAAAATGGTTTTGTCTTTCCTTTGTTTCATGGAATTGAAAGTTCTTGAGAGTCTGTGATGAGGGTGGGAGTGAAGGGGTATCTTTTAATGGTGCTAATTTTAGGAAGGAGGCATGGGGAACTTAGGGACACTCAGAAAATTCAAGTTAGAGAATTTACTAAGTTGCCTTTGACATGAGACAGTAAGTTTTTTGGCATCTGACTAGTTAATATTTTTTTCACTTTGAAATTAGAGAATGACCTGAAAAGGAGAAGCAGTTTTGAATCAAAAAAATGGTTTCTCCTCAATGCCTTCATTAACTTCCCATGGTCTTTAATCAACTTGCTTGGCAGTCGTTGGGTGAGTTCATGTGTCCCTGCTCGTTTCTGGGTGTTAAAAGTATATACTGTCTCCCCGTCATGGTCTTTTCAGGGCACACTTCTCTCAGCTTTGCTGGAAACAGTTACATCAAATACCGGCTTTCTGAAAATAGCAAAGAAGAGGACTTTAAGCTAGCTCTGCGCCTGCGAACGCTGCAAAGCAACGGGATTATAATGTACACCAGAGCAAACCCCTGCATAATTCTGAAGGTAATTAAGACAGGTTATCTTTTCCCGCAGTCAGTTCTCATGTTAGTATTTTGGCTCTTGGATTGGGGTCTGAAATCATTTCGTTCTTTTAAGTTCGGAAACCAGAAGCCGACTTCAGGGCAAAGGGGAGCAGCAGCAGCAGAACTGGGAAGTGTGCCAACACCCCATTTGCTTTTGAACATTTCAGCCTGGAAATTGGCTCTTCGGAGACTGGGGCATCTCTCTCTAGAGTGGGCTCAAGGGTCGGCCTCCTTTGAGCTGTAATCACTCGACACTTCATTAGAATGTGTTTCCTAATCAGTTCCACGGCAGGGGTGGTCCTTTACAAAGACTGACTGTATCCTCCTCTACCACATGGATCTGCCCACTGACCCCTGAAGGTCACTTCTGTTCTTGCTCAGGGAGGAAGTTGGAGATCTGGGGTATAGAAAATTCCATATGCCCTATGATGGCCCAAGTAGCTCAATTTTTAAATCACTCCTAGCCTCAGAAACCCTCGGAAGGCACCAGACTTCCTTTACAGCATGTCTGGCATTTGAATTCAGGTCAGAGCTTCTGGTGCCTTCGTGAAAACAGTAACACTAATAAATAGCTTTACATGCCTCATTTGACTTTTGTTACGAAGTTAATCTAAAAATGTGTTTTATATATATGGTCATCCCCATTTGATCAAGGAGAGTATAGAAGTTCAGAGAGGTTAAATGATTTACCCAAGGTTGTCCAGCTACTAAGTGAGAGGCCTGGACCTGCCCTCCACTCTCTCTCACACCGTGCCCTTCATCTCCGTGCTCTCCCCAACTCTCAGCCTTGTGACTACAACTCATTTTATCCAAAATCACATTTGGGCATCTGTAGTCCGGATTAAGCCTTCCAAGATGGGAGGAGAGGGGAGAAGAAGGAGGGAGACACGTGTAATAGAACGCTATTCTCACCAAGATGCTATGCCAGCCCACTGCCCACTGTAAGCGTGTTCAGAGGCGGGTGGAGCCTGTCCAGTAGGAGATGCCCAGCAAGTGGATATGGCTGTTGATTTTTTCCTTCCTAGTGTTCTGTCACTAGACTACTGGGATCATGGTGGGCCATTTTAGCTTCTGTTCTTTGACTGTTAGATCACATCCAAGTTGATTAGGTGGCCCAGGCTCTCATCCTGGAGGGAGGAAAGTGTGTAGAACATTAAATGCCAGTGGCCTCTCCTACCATGTAGGCTCGTATGTACCCCCTTCTGGTACTGCCAGGTATTACTTGGTGTCTAGAGAGAGTCAGCAGAGCTGGACTTTAAAGTTGGGCCTTACTCATTCAACTTAGAGAATAATTTCAGGTCTGGTAGGAAAGCAGTGTTTTTAAAAGAAGCACAAGAAGCACTCTGAATGCACAATTTAGAAGACAATGAATACAAATCAGATCTTCATAGTGGAAGAAGAAAAATTCAAAAACCTAAGTCCTGTCTTTTTAACCTCCTGTCCCTTGAAGCAATCTGCCTTGGATCCTTAGCTCACTTTCTATACAGCCCTGAGAAGTGAGGTTTTGTATGACTACTAGGCAAGTGCTCTGCCCATCCAGAGGACCCAGCTCCCAAGGACTCTGCCTGGGTGTCGCTGACCTTCCACCTCGCCCCCTTCAGGCTCCTACAGGGCTGGTGGTTACAGAACATCCTTAGGAGGGATATACTTTCCATTTGCAAATCTCCTAGAAAGCATTAAATTTGAGAGAGAACAAAAATATTGGACCTGAATGGCTTGATCCTAAAATGAAGCTTGTCATTTGACACTTTGCTTGCAAATGTCTAAAATGTGCAGATCCCTGGGGATGGGAAAGAAGAATAATTAAACCTTTTAGGCAGCTCTAGCTCCTAAGGTATATTGTATTTCATGAAACAAGTGTGTTTCTGAAAGTTGTGTAAATTGAATCTCTATAAATGGAATTCTAATAAACTAAGGGTGGTTGCTATTTGAAGGAACCCCTCCATTAATCCCTTTGTGATGTGAATAATCACCCCCAATCTGTCTGCTCTCTACGTTTGCTTTTCATATGTTGGCTTTGCCCAAAGCAGGACACAGCTGTACTGAACTATTGCAGATATTCTCCTGGAGTCTCCAGGAATATCCACTTAGGGGATTTGGATCTGTTTGCTTAACATTTTCAGCCTCATGCAAGATTTAATTTCATTGGCTTTAGGTACAGTATGTGCCTTGTACTTTGGTTCCATGACCACGCTGAAATGCTTTGTTTAAATTGCACCTCTTGGTTGTTTATATTTTCCCAGTTGGAGCACATTCTCTAAAAAGTACTTAAGACAATCTGTGGGGTGAAGGGTACCCCCTTGAAGACAGTTGAAGAATTGCATGGAGACCTCGGGAGGTGAAAATTCTCATGGACAAGGAGCATGAGAATGCCCTGTCTTCTTCCAAAAGAGATTCTAGACTTACCATAAACACTCAAATGCAATAAAATCAAAGCACTATTAAGATGGAAACAAGGATAGGGGAAGGGGATTAGGAGATACAGATTTTCAGTTATAAAATAAATAAGTTATGAGGATGTGTAATGTACAGCATAGGGAATGCAGTCACTAATATTGTAATAATTTTGTATGGTGACAGATGGTAACTAGACTTACCATTGATGATCATTTTTTAATGTATAAAAATATTGATTCACTATGTGGCACACCTGAAACTAATATAATATTGTAAGTCAATTATACTTTATTTAAAAAAAAAAAGATGATAACAAAAGATTAAGACCCAACCACTGAAACAAGGAATGGCAAAATATCATCGACAAATCTAGACCCAGGGGTCAGTTGAATGCAAACCATAACTCTGAATTTCCTGGCAGCCAAATTCAGAATGAAATGGTGGGATGAGTTCAGTGGCTCTCCTTGAACCAATGAAAGAGAAGAAACATGCCAGATCAGCAGGAGAGATTTGCTAGATGCAAGTAACTTTTTCCCTATGACAGTCTTCTCAGGTCCAATATTATATAGCAAAAGCAAAAAAGTACATGCTTATTAATCTAGAAATACCACATTTTATTTTGGAGGAAAATTATGGACAAAACATGCTTCATTTTTTTTTTATCGAAGTATAGTTGATTTACAATGTTGTGTTAGTTTCTGGTGTCCAGCATAGTGATTCAGTTATACATATATATATATATATATATATATATATATTCTTTTTCGGATTCTTTCCCATTATAGGTTATCATAAGATACTGAATGTAGTTCCCTGTGCTACCGCCCCCTACAGGGCAGTGACAACCACAGAGCAAAAAGGAGGCTCCACCCAACATCCAGTGCAGGCGCTGGTCACCCAACATGGCTTCATGTTGGTGATTCTCAGACGTGGTTAATTTAAGACCCCAAGACTGAGAGGAAGATAGTTAGGGAAAGCTCATTTGGTCTGTAAAACAGTCCACTTAGAACAGCCATATCTGTCCAACACAGCTCTGAAGAGTAACAAGGAAGTGCCCACAGTATTCCAGAGATTCAAGGATCTGTGAAAGAGTATCACTGAGAAGTGAGTTAACTTACAATAATTACAGATTATAATAATAGGAAAATACTTAAGCGTTTACGAAGTGCTTTCACAAGCATGTATTTTTAGTCTCACTCTCCTGTGCACAGTTATGAGTGCCTGCCTTTTTTTGCCCATGAAGAAACAGGTTCAGAGAGAATCGGTGACTTGCCTAAGCTGGTCATTAGTGGACCTGGCCCTGCATCAGTGGCCGGCAGGTCAGGAGTACTACAGCATCTATCAAAAGAAGAGATTTGGAGGGCGGAGATTTATTCATTCATTTATTCATTCAGAGCGTATTTTTTGAGCATTTATTGTGTGCCAGATAGCTAGTAATGGCAGCCTTAAAAATAGGCTTTCAAAAAGTTCCGTGTTCAAAGAATATTTAATAACCCTCTTCAGAGTTCTATGATTACAGTGCATTTGCTAGAGCCACATCTCAAGGATCTGAAGGAGTAAGACTTTGTGCCACACTTTTTAACTCAAAATCCTACTTTCCTACCAGATGACTTCTTACAGTTCTGATATCTTGTCTCCCAAGCCCCAAGCCACTGAAGATCCGGGTTAAAACACATCACTGATTCACACAACCCCGAATACCTAAATATTTTGTGACATTAGGACCACGCCCTGAATTCTGCGTTTCATTGAACGCATTGCCTGCCTGCTGCCGCTCCCCACCCCACAGCACATCGTTCCAAGGTCATGTTCTATAGACTCTTCTTACAGTTGTATGCACACCTCAGTTTGTGTTAAAATAGCTTGCCCTCCAATTTAAGAAAGCTCTGTCCTCTTAAAAGAAAGATCCTTTAAAACTGGGTAAACCCTATTCTGAAGGCAGAGAAAAGCTAAATATGATTAGAGTCTAGTTTTCCAGTATGAAAAGACTCAGATATGAAACTGTCCTCTCCTCTCCCTGACATAATATACTTAGCAAAGTATTAACTTTTTGCAAGGTAGCTTTTGGCATCAGCTTCCTGGATTGTCATCTAAACAAGACATATAGTTCTAAACGCCTAGAATTTTGAAGATAGGAGTCATTTTTGTTTTCAAAAGGCTAAGGCTCATGTAAGGTATCAGGTTTCTATTCCTTCAGCGGTGTTGCTGCTGGGTTTGTTTTGTTTTGTTTTTTTTCAACAGGAAAAAAAAAAAAAGGAAACAACCATGCTCAGTGTTACCATGGGATAATTTTTGTTCCTTAGTTATAGAACTTTGATGGATGTGAGTACATCAGAGCCACATCAGTTCTCCTGGATGAATTTGTGACTTGCTTTTTATCCCGAGAGGTTGGGGTTAGGGTCGGGGAGGGGAATGGACCAAGTAATATATTAATTGAATGCATCCTTTTACAAAACCTTAGATGAATTGCACCCTCATCACAAGATTTTCCTTGATAGACTGGGGATCCCACTTGGTAGCCACTGAGCATAACAGCAGATGGACTGTGCCAGAGGAAGGTAGTCCCCGAAGTCTCATTTGATCATTTTATGACTTCCATTGAAATAAGAATATGGATATTATCCAGGAGTTGTCACTAAGCAAGTATTCTGGTATGATTTACAATATTCATTCAGTCCGTTTTGTTGAACCAAAAAAAAAAAGTAAATGACGAAGGCAACAGCTTAGATTACACATGAAAGCTCTCTGAAAAGAACATAAGTATTTGTCTCCAGTCTTTTTACGTGCATACATTTGCATCGCAGAGTGGAGGAGGTACACACTAACTGTGTATGAGGCGGCTAAGCCTTCTGCAGTGGCCCCAGTCTCCTTGTAAAATAAGCCACAGCACTTATCTCTGCTTTCCATGCAAGGGGTCCCAAACCCACAGAGGCCAGCCAGTTCTCTCCAAGTCATCCGGATGATGACATGGCTAAGCCGGAATTAGATTTCTCATTCCTAAATTCCCAAGGCTCTGCCTGCTTCACAAAGCCCCTTGCCTTCCATATACACACACTGATGTGGGATAAACTTTATATGCAGAAGGAGAGGGTGCCAGAAAATCCCTAGAGCCACAGAGGCAGAAATGAGAGTCCCTGAGAAGCCGCTGTCTGCAGATCCCACTGAAGCACAGATGACAGAGAAATACTCCATTTGTGAGGATGGGGGATGTTGTGGTCGTCCCTAACAGGCTTATCGTGAGCCAAATGCATTTTGGAAAGTCTGGTCCGGTTGATTTCTATGAATTCACTTGACATTCCTACCTCCTTGGCTCTTAGTGCTCTGGAAGGTCTGTCTTCCTCCCCTGCCCTCCCTCTCTCCACAAGTTCATGTTCTCTAACCAGGATTTGGCGTAGGACTACACGTGTCAGCAGATCCTAAGCAAAGGCCAGCTGCCCTGCCATGACGTAGGTGCTGGACTCCCCAGGATCCTTCTTCTGCTAAATCATAGACAAAGAAGAGGAGAGGAGCTTCTGTTTCAGGGGTTTCTGGCTATGAATGCCTTCATGACCCAATAGCAATTTGTTGACTAGACAGGGATCTGGCCCTCATCCCCTGGATCCTCAAACCATCTTGTATTTCTGAGAAATGGAGATGAGGGTGGACAACAGAGGCTTCAAAAGGTCAGCCCGTCTCCTCAGCAGCAGTTGAACCTGGGTCTCCATGGAGGACCAGTACGTGCCCAGCAGCTCTGGGCCAGCCAGCCAGTATCCTTCTGCAGCACACTTTCTTCCTGAGTTTGATGCTCCGCTGGGGTTGGCTTCCTGGCAGGTTCAGGTGGGGATACTTGAATGTCCTCCCTGCACCAGTGCAATCAAAGAAGCAGGCAGGTCTCTGTTGTAGCTGACCCCAGGCCAGGGGCTGGGTGTATCCACAAGCTGTGAACAGTTAACCAGATCCTTCTGGAGTTCCAGATGTCATTAAATATATATACATTCTAAGCGAATGGCCAAGCCCCAAGCACTCTGTGAGATAATCTTAACCTAAATGATGAGCAGCAATCCTGAAGAACTGTTTTAAGAAGATGCTAATGTTTAATATGGGAGAGGTTTTAAATCTTAAATGTGTACAAAGCTGAGAAGTAGGAAGTCTTTGGTTTCTGCTTGGCCCCTTTCTGTCCCCTGCAGCACACACATAAACTGACTTGGGGAGTATGTATGCATTTCTGTGTTTATCTGATTTCTGGCCATCTCCCCGACTCAAACATCACCTCCAAGAGGGCAGAGATGATAACTCTTTTTGCTCACAGTGGTCACCCTAGCACATAGCACACTGCTTAGCACACAGTAGGTGTTCGATAAATATTTGTAAATCAGTATTAATGAGTTCACAGAAATCATTCCTATCCTGGTAGTAACTAAGAAGGGTGCAGAAAATAAACAGACCCCCTCCTCAACAAGAAATTGCTGTGAATTTTTAAGGGATGAACAGAAAAAATAGGATCATTCTTAAACATAACTGTGGATTTCCGAAGCTCTGCTCTTATTGCTAATTACAAGAAGATTTGTGGAAGATCAGGCATACATTTGCATAGCACATAATGAGGGGGGAGAGTGATTATTAAAAATCAAACCAGGGCAGATTTATGACTGGATCAAACGCAGTGTCCATCCTAGAACCTTCTTGTGAAGAAGCCCTCAGGCTGGTGGGGAGCAGGGTGTCCAGGAACGTCCTGCCAGATGCATGTTTAAAAGCACTCGGGTGTTGGTTCCCGCACAGATCGTGGACGGCAAGCTGTGGTTCC
This sequence comes from Camelus ferus, assembly GCF_009834535.1. Lineage (NCBI taxonomy): Eukaryota > Metazoa > Chordata > Mammalia > Artiodactyla > Camelidae > Camelus > Camelus ferus. Next base: position 9,765,755 of record NC_045705.1, on the reverse strand, counting down.
AGCTGGACTGCGGCAACGGCCCCGGAATCTTGGGCATCTCGGGCCGCGCTGTCAACGACGGGAGCTGGCACTCGGTCTTCCTGGAGCTCAACCGCAATTTCACGAGCCTGGCCCTGGACGACAGCTACGTGGAGCGGCGCAGGGCGCCCCTCTACTTCCAGACGCTGAGCACCGAGAGTACCATCTACTTCGGGGCCCTGGTGCAGGCGGATAACATCCGCAGCCTGACCGACACTCGGGTCACACAGGTGCTGAGCGGCTTCCAGGGCTGCCTGGACTCGGTGATGCTGAATAACAACGAGCTGCCGCTGCAGAACAAGCGCAGCAGCTTCGCCGAGGTGGTAGGCCTGACCGAGCTGAAGCTGGGCTGCGTGCTCTACCCTGACGCCTGCGAGCGCAGCCCCTGCCAGCACGGAGGCAGCTGCGCCGGCCTGCCGTCCGGAGGTGAGTGCGCCTGCGCCCTCGGCACCCTGCCCCTGCCGGGTTTGGGGGGGAGGGGGGATGCGGGGCAGACCTGCAGGGGGCCTCGCTCTCACAAGCATAACCGACCCAAGTGCTCCCCCAGGGAGGCCGTCCACTTCCTAATCCCCTTTACCGAAGTCGCAGACCTTGATAATTACAGGAATGTCCAGTTTAGCCAATCCATTTGCAGCGTCCCACAGGCGCAGTGCGCTGGCCTCAGGAATCCAGAGATGCTGTCACAGCCGCTGATTCCCTTGTCCTTCCACACTCTTCCGGGCCTCAGCAGCCTAGAGGAATAGGCTCTCCTTTTAAGTATTTGCCCCTTGGATGTCACTTGGATGTCACCGCAGAATGACTGGTAATGACCGTCTGAGTTATGACGTCCACCCACCGTCATTTCCCGGGTAGATGTATACCTGTGTTAGAAGCTAACGGGGGCACAAGGTGAACCCATCACCCCAGGAATAGAAGTATAGTGGAGCATGCTTTTATAACGTATGTATTAAATGTAAGCCCAGTGACAACTCTATAAAGGAGCAGAAAGTCAAGAATGAGAGGGCAATTTACATGAAGTACCAGGACAAGCAGTTAATGAGGGCGTGATGCTTTACCCCAGTAAATTTTCCCCCAAAGATACATCATGAAGACAGAAGAAAGAATAGAGTAGGACAAAAGGGGGCGGGGCTGGGGGGAGTGTGGATTTATAGGGTTTCTGTTGTTCAAGGGAAAAGATGACTTAAGTGCCAGGAGTCTGAAGACGAAAGAATCCCTGGCTTTACCCAGATGCAGGATCTGTGTTCAAGCAAACTAGGTCAGGCGCTCTCCTGGTTCAAGGCTTTGCCACCTCAACGGCCCAACCACTGATTCCACTTCATCCCCTCTGCAGAGTCTCTCCGTGGGAGTGTGACTAGCAAATTTAAACCTTCCCCGCAAATCACTTAGAGATTCTGCGTGTGCATTACCATCTACTGTTCGTGAAGCCCAACTCCAAATTTAGAGTCCATTTTATTATTAGAATGTTATAAACTGCCCATGAAATGATGCACTGCTGAAACGCAGACACCAAAGTTATTTAGACTTGCATATGTTACTGCCACAATGAGGGCCAAGGGCCCTGGGGGGGAAATTTCTGCCGTCTCGATTTAAGAAATCTATTTGCTGTTTTTACTGTCTCAGCAGTATATGTAAATAAAGGGTTGTTATGGTACCATAATTCCCAAATGATGGGCAGTAAGTATACTTCAGTGGTTCTATAAACCAGCCCGTTATGACAAGTCATGGCCAGTTTTTCACCAGGCAAAACAATTCTGCTAGTGTGAGCCATCTACGATGTATAAAAGGAGCATATAATTAAATTGGGTTGAAATAGAACACCACTCCACGTCCAGTGCTGAATGCATAGCCACAAATTATAACATGCTTTTAACCATGGCAGGATGTTGTTTTTGCTGGCAAAGCTATGGGCTTCTACAGTGGGCTATCTTTAAAATAATAATAATCATCACTGTATTAAGGAAAAAGAGTAAGGAACCTTGTTTTCCCTCAGTATGCATTCTAATTTTTTTTAGTTTAACTGCCATGAAATCCTTGAGCAAAGTGTTGAGTGCAGGTATGTTAGTTAAATGACTATGACTCATTAGAAACAGCAGTTTTCCTCTATTTTTAAAATCTCATTCGAGTTAACCAAATTTCGAGACTGAGGAGCACCTGCCATATACTTTTCACACGGTCTAAAGAATTTGTTTTCCCCTCCCCAGGGACCCAACTTTGCCCACGAGTTGCATCCTCTCTCCTACCCTTTGTCTCCTGCCCCCACCCCAACTTTCCCCGAAGATTGGGTTTGGGTTTGGGTTTGGGATTGGGACTCTGAAGCAGGTCCTCTTTCTTCCAGGGGAATAAAGCCTCTTATCAGTTCACATCTCTCCTTTGTACCAAGGAGATAATGTTTTCCTAAACCAAAGAAAGTGTCTTTCCTCACCTCCATCTAAACAACTCTCTCCTCTCAAGCCTACTACCTCTGTTTAGTTGAGAGGGCTGGATGGTCCTTATCTTAGTAGCCCCTCTGGCGTGGTCCGGATGGGGCAGCATTGTGGCCTCACGCACAGCAGTCCTGAGCCCAGGGCCAGCAAAGTCCTGGCCACTCAGCAGGAAATCAAAGAAGAGGGTTTCTGGGGAATCAAAGATACAGGATCCCTCTTCTGATGTGCAAGGAGGTGCCTGCCTGCTCCCTGGCTAGCAGGACCGGGGCCTTTGCTTCTAAAAAGAGAGATAATCCATTTTCTTGCCCCCATTATCTGTTCACATCAGAGGAATTTTTGCTAGGTCCCTGCAAATTCCCTAAATTGCTGCCAAATACCAAAGGGAGGGGAGCAAGAAAAGGAAGAACCAACAATTTGGCCTTTTACTCATATTGATGAAACTATTTAGCTAATTATAAGGTTACTGAAAATAAAGGAGAAATCATCTTAGTTATGACTGATGGTTTAAAAAAAACAATCAGGTTGAGTCATTAACAAAAGAATATTCGTGCTTGGAAGAATTCTGTCTGCCTACCAGGGATGCCTAATCACAGGGAGAGAGTCTTGCTTCTCTAGATCAATGGCTAGGACGCATGGAATATTCAGAGAGGAAATTTGAGCTGGAGAAAGTTGAGCGAGGTCCTTAAAATAACTATATGCACATAAGACAGTTTTTTTTGGGGGGGGTAATTAGGTTTATTTATGTCTTTATTATAATTTTTTAATGGAGGTATTGGGGATTGAACCCAAGACATTGTGCATGCTAAGCATGTACTCTACCACTGAGCTCTGCCCTCCGCTAGAGAATGTTGATGACACAACTGAATTGTCTGAATATCTTACGCTGGGACACCCTGAGTTATGCATTGCTCTAAAATTCCAGGACATATACTTCCCCTTGCCCTAATCATCCCCTTGGCCACTCAAGAATGCTGGAGTATTGGCCATTGGCTCTCCAGGTGACAGACTCCACCCTCAAACTGTGACTGTCTAGCACCCCATCCTTGTTCCAGCGCATTCAGAGCTGGTAAAGCAGGCAGCCCGCAGCAAGAAGTATTTTCTTTCAGAGAAGCAGGATTCTGTGCCAGCCACCTCCAAACCCAACCAAACCCTTGGCGTGAGAGGCAACCCTTAGCTTGGAATGACATGGTCAGCAGCTCTGACCAGTGTTGTAAGTCTGGCTGTCCCAGGAGCAAGCCATGGGAACCCCAGGGGAGTCAGAGCCCAGAACGCTGACTTGTAATAAGAGGCTAAATATGACTCTGTTAATGAACCACAGAGGGAAGGCTCTTTCTTGGCAAAGCCTTAAAATTACATGTATTTCATAAATATGAACTGGAAATAGCAACCACCGTGGAAAAGAAATGGCCTGGTCCCATTGTGACCCCTGCGTTTCCAGACCCAGTGGGTAGGCGGCAGCCCAGCGAGCACCCACAATCTGAATAAGGAGGCGTTGGTCCCCCATGCTTTATCCTGCTCAGCTCAAACCCATTACGGGAAAACCAAGTTAAGGCGAAGCTGCAATTTGGCAAAGCAATGTGGCAACTGATGACTGCCAGGCCAGAAATAGTCATTCCGACAGTTTTGCATGAGACTGGAAGCCCAGCTCTTAAAATGAGAAGTTGGTAACTTTTTCAACGGTAAAAGGTTCCACGTGTCAGTCTCTTCCTGGGCGCATGGTACTGTGATAAGAGCCTACCTTGCAAGTGCTTGTGCCCTGTGACACAATTCTTACCCCAGTATTCTGGACAAGTACTGTTCTTTCCTCCCCTCAACCCTCATTTTTTCAGATAAAGAAATAGGCCAGAGAGGTTAAGTTACTAGCCCAGCATCACACAGCTTGTAAAGTAGGCATGCCAGGATCCGATCCAGGTTTGTAGAACCCCCTCCCCCCACATCACCTGAGGGCCTGATTGAAACGGACCTTGTGATAGAAGACTCTCCAAGTTGTTAAGGGAAAAGGAGAATCTATTGACTTGCCTCGTCGTGCCCTGTCCACGTCAGGGGAACCTTCCACTAGCTCACTGAGTCGTATTTGCAAATTCCTAAACTTAACAACCAAAAAAAGTTCTCAGTGAAAAATTTGGAATTAAAAACACCCAAACCTATGAATCAGGATCTCAGAATCTGTAAGGGTGGAATTCAGAATTTGAGCATCTCTGTTTTTAACAAGCCTCCAAGGTAGTTCTGTGCAATTCTGAGTTTGAGAACCACTGACATTTGGGAATCCCAGTGAACTCTGTATTTGCAAGAGTGTGGATCAGTGAGTTCCAGGAGACATAGGACAATGAGAAATTCAATGTCAGATGCACAACCTGCATTTTTTTAAATGATTGCTTTAGTGTGAAGATTGAACTTTGTTCCCCAGACGGTCAGAAGTCTGGGGTCACTCTGAGCTCTCCTTCAAAGATCAAAGTAATAGCGTGTACCTACTCCATCTGAGCAGGTTGAATGAAACAAGTTCTTAGATGTTACAAATAGTTGGACACAGAAACATTTTCAGCAGCAAAGCTACCTGTGCAACTTTGGGTGATGTTTTGCTAAGTATTTTGTGTCCCTAACTTATAAGTGTCTAGATTACTTCAGATTACTTAGTCTATCAAACGGTCACCAAGTGCCCGATTTATGCCAAGCTTTGTGTTAAATTCTGGGGTCTCGTTGCCATCTCTGTGACCAATGGATTCACTCATGTGGCCTCTCTCCCCTCAATGCTGACTTAAGGAAATTGGACAGGGTTTGCTACTTGTGCTTAGCCTACTGGCCCACTGAGCTCAGGGGGACAGAGAAGGGAGAAAGCAGCCTCCCAGAGAATATCCTGTGGACAAATTTGACTGAGCTTTGCAGCTTATGGGGAAAAAAAAAATTTTTTTTTTTCTGGGTGACTTTCTTCTAAATACTGAGTTAAACTTTTTTTTTTTTTTTTTTGGTGCTTTGGAAAAACCTCATGGTATCAGCATTAATCATATAATATAGATACTAACAGAAAAACTCCAAACCCGAAAGCAGTCAGGTTATGTGCAGACACAAAAGAACATGCCAGAGGGTGGAAATTTACTGTGCACCTAATGTTGTTAACACATGAAATGTTTCCAGATCCTCAAGGAAAGTATTGGAGGCTCAGCCCAATATACAATACGTGAAATGTGAACCAGCTTTCCTAGGGGAAGTTAGAGGTCTCGCCTTCAAAGGTTTTCATTTTACAAGGTCTGAAGGTACTGCAGGGACCCTGCTTGGTGAAAGAGGAAAGTCGAGGTGACTACAAGTTGCAAGAGTAAAGTAATTTAATGGCCGAGGCCACAATCTGCAGCTAAGCTCACTCCGGTTACGATTAGCATCTCATGTGAGAATGTGGCCACCAGTTTCCTCACACTCATGAGATTCATGTGGACTCGAAGTTTCAGTACTTCCCGACATTCAGCCTAAACGTCACAGTTTAAAAAAAAAAAAAAACCTGAAAAGCCTCCCATGGCTTTTTGTTGTTTGGTTTATGAGCAACCTACAAATGAAGCTGATTTCAGAATCCTTGGCAATTACAGTAATTACAACAATAAAGCACCTAATGTTTGTGGGCTGCATTGTGGTTGATGAATTCAGGAACCTTATTATCCTCTCTGAAGTGGGCATTAGTGAGGCTTAATTATCAGATACAAATAGGGAGGTTCTTAGAGGTCAGGCAGCTCAGCCGTGATCAAGCCCAGCCAGTGGGTAACAGCCAGAACTTAGACTTGTACCCAGGGCCTCACCAACACATCACAGCTGCCTCCTCAAATCATAAAGTTCTTGGAGTGTCTGCGTGAAATCCATAATTCAGCAGGCAGAGTGGTTGATGCTGACTTCAGATCCCAAGTGCTAGTTTTCCATTTGTCATTATTTCCACCTTTGTGCAGAAGACAGGTGTTTCCGTATCAAGGCTGCCAAATCCGACCAGAATGATGTTCACCTACACCGCACGAGCAGGGCCGAAGGTTGAAGCCATTACTTGGATGAATCAGGTCGGAAAGAGACTAGCAAGTCAAAGGAATGAGACATGAATTATCTTGATTATTTGCCTGCACAGCCCAAATTCACTCTGTAATTGCCAAAACCATTTCTGTTTTTGCACTTAATAGGTTTTGCAGTGTCCTCTTTGAGCAAGGAAAGGAGGGGGCATTTTAGGTTCGTCTGGGTGCAGATTTCACAACTGTCTGCATCCACTGTAACTAGGATTGTAAACAAGAGCATAGCTTCAAAGCAAGGCTTTAAAACACACTTCCCATTTTGCATGGATGTGAGAGGAGAGAAGCTGTGACATTGTTTTGTTGTTTTTTTTTTAATGTGTATCTTAATGCTAGTGGGACAATGATCTTTTTTATGTCTGGGAAGTAGTGTGAAGTGGCATCTGCCGCTTACTGACTGTGTAACTCTGGGCGGAGCGTCTTATGTAAGCCTCAGTTCCCGTTTTGTACAATAATAGCACTTCCAGCATAGGGTGGTTGTCAGGAATTGTGAGATAACGCATGGAAAGAGCTTAGCATCTTTCCTAGCGCATAACAAACTGTTGTTCTTGCCAAGAGTTTCCTTACTCGACATTCTCCCCCAACCCAAGGGGAAAAAAAAAACCTACTCTTTTTTAATAAGCCACTGAGATTATCCACTACATTTTATTGTTTCTTTTATATTTACAAAAGTGTTAAAATATTATTGGTGATCAAATAAGGCCTGGCTATCTTTTGGAATTCCGTTCCCTCTGTTTGTGTTTTATACCAACATATGGGAATGCTTTGCAAGAACAGAAGCCTTATTATGCTATTATCTGTATTATTTAATAATTATTAGGCTCCCAGAAGGGGTGTCTGAAGCTCTCCATTTCATGCATCTCATTGGCTCCCTGGACAGTTGTAGGGAATAACTTCAAGCTCCTCCTTATTCCCAGTAAGTAGGGAGTTCTGGCTCACTGACAAGTTCCACTGCCAATACAGTTTCGTAGAAAGATTTGAGAATCTGAAAGCCTGGCTTCAAGTTCAGACTGAACCATTTACTAGCTGTGCGGACTTGAACAAGCCCATGCTCTCTCCAGCACCCCCATGGAGTTGGGATGTTAATAGGGCCTCTTATTTCTCTTCCACAGGATGATTTTGAGCCTTCACAGAATGACTGAAAGTGATTTCAAGCCACTAAAGCATTAGATCACTAATATAATTATGGCAGACTTGCTGATATTATAAAAATGATTAACAACAGGGCCCAGGCCAGGCTAAGGAGATCATAAAAAATAACTTCATTACAATAGGTTGAATTTTCTCAACAAGCCTCTTTCACAAAGGCTGAATAATAGACATAACTATTTTTTCATTAAAAACAAAAAAAAAAATTTGACCTCCTTTTTAAAAAATCCAATTGCTTTCCCCTTTCATGTTAACATAAAAACCCCACCAGATTTAAAGTTCTAAAAGCAAGAATTCTTCCAAAGGGTCTCTGCCTCCCTTGCCCCATGGGTTTGAGAGCATGAGAACAGGTCCTAGAAAGTTTGCTTCTCTTTTTAATAAACAGAGAACTCTAGATGGAAAGTGTAATGAAATGTGATTATTAAAAATACAATTTAGGATAATACCAAACGGCTTAGGACTCTGGAGCCAGACTGCTGGGATTCAAATCCACACTAGCTTCACGACTGTGAAGAAGGAATCAATTTCTCTGCACCCCAGTTTCCTCATCTATAAAATGAGAGCAATAATAGTGCCTTTATCATAAGCTTGTTTTGGAAATTAAATGAGTTAATATATGTAAAGTGCACAGAACTGTTCTTGGTCCATAATAAATGTCACATGTCACATAAGTGTCAGCTACCATCATCACCATCATCTTCAAAATAGAAAGCTAGCTTTCTTAGACAAGAGCAAGGCCTCTCAGTCGTGTATGGTTTATAGTGATCTCTGGCCTCACAGGTGGCGTTTTTCTGTCTTTGTATCCCCAGTCCCTGTTCCAGGGAAGTGCTGGTAAACCAACCCTCCAAAAATATGATCGGCAGCGTTTGTTGAATTCTGTAGTGTAAACACTCCCGTCCTGGCTGGCGTCAGGCTACCAGCGGTTTAATAACCCTCTGCCAAATTCCCCGAATACTTCACAGTCGGCGCCCCCGACCTCCCCCCAGGGCGAGCTGACTCCAGCATACCGCTGCCCGTGGCTCAGACACTCTGTCAGTGAAGAGGTTCATCAGTCAGGCTGGCGGCTGCAGCAGGTAGCTCTAGATCTCCCACAAAAGATAATGAAAATGACAAAATGCAGAAAGAAATGTGTGGGAGTAAAATAGGCCACTAGAGGTAGTGCCTCATTTTAAATTCTGATTTTCCAAGGCATAGAGACACCAAATCAAAGAAATCAAACCCACGACCCTTGACCCTTGACCCTCGACCCTTGACCCTCGACCCTCGACCCTCTTTAGAATCCAGTTTCCATGATAGTGATTCAAATGTCCCTTATTTCCAGACAGTCCCTCCTTGCCCCTCCCTGGCCCGTCGACTACTTCTGCTCTAGTTTTATTTGAGAAATGGCCAGAAGCTTGTCAAATTGGGTCTGGAGAGGGAGCGGTTTTACCTGAGCTGACCCTCCTTGCCTTAGATTTCCCCTTCCTGACTTCCCTCCCTCCTCATCATTGGAGCACTTTGCAGATTCCTCTACTGTGGTTGTCCCCCACTTCCCTTTAGTCGAAAAAGGAATCATACTCATCCTCACGAATCACCCTGCCTCTAAATGGCATGCCATCCTCACCAAGGACTAGCTAGGTGACATAAAGAAGCATTTTCCCAATCCCAACTGCTTTCAGTGATCCCCACTCCCATGTTTTTTAGATAGCATCACACTGTGAAGAGTAGGTTTTTATTAGTATTTTGTAAATTAATTGTGCTAACAGAAAGAAAACCTGCTCTTCAGTATTCTTCGTTTAAAAATACTTCTGTCATTTTTCTTCTTCTTTCAGCTTTTTTTTTTAAATTGAAGAATAGTTTATTTATAATGTGTTAATTTCTGGTATAGAGCACTGATTCAATCATACACATACATATATATATTCCTTTTCATATTCTTTTGCATTATAGGCTATTACGAGATATTGAATCTAGTTCCCTTTGCTATACAGTAGGACCTTGTTGTTTATCTGTTTTACCTATAATAGTATCTGCAAATCCAAAACTCCCATTTTATCCCTCCATCCCCCCTTCCTTCCTGGTAACCATAAGTTTGTTTTCTTTGAACTTGTTTACAGAACAGAAATAGACTTGTAGACATAGAAATCCACACTTCCAATTAGGTGAGCAGCTTCCCAAATTGGAAAAAAATTACCCCAAGTCAGCATAATTTGGACCAAGCAGACCTCAGGTTATTGCATCCTGCCCCTAGACTTCAACTAGCCATCTCTGGACGCAGTTTGCTTCTACAGTGGTCTTCCCTGATAAGTTAGTCCCCTGGTGTTTCACTGGTGTCGCATTCGAGGTGTTATATGTCTCTCTGAGCCTCAGTCTCTGGCCCTCTGTGGTTCTTAGCGCCAGGGAGGCTGGGGCCGCACAGTTCCCTCCTCTTGGGAATGTAAAGATTTCTTTCTTACCTCTTCCACCTGCCTCCTGAAGATGAATCTTTCTCTCTCCAAACCTATGAACACCCCCACACAGTCATAATGTTTTCCTGTACATGAGAGTTCTCTGGAGTGTGGATTCAGTAAAACATCCATGACAGCATACACTATTTCAATCTATACAGATTATTAACTATCTTACACCTATAAAGATCAATCTACACTATCCCAGCATCAGTCACTGACCCCTTGAGGGGCAGAAATTAGGCCAAGAACCCTTCAAATAAGAGTAAGGATGGTTATTGATGGAGTAAAGTAGATACAATGTGCTCATTGGTTGCTGAGACCCACAAACACCCTTCCTCTACATCAATCAATCTCCCCAGTGTTAGAAATGAGGCCTTTACCCCCCTCTAGGCGGGTGACAAGGGTCACTACTGGGGAATACATACAAGGGGAAATTGACCAACCCAAGGATACAGACACAGTATCATAGTTGACAAGTCCCACTGATGTGCTTAGAGTTTCCCATCAGATTTCTAGTTTTCCACCATGAAACTTTTCAATATTAGCTGAAAATCCAGAATTACCAGACAAGGAAGAAAATCCTCTCACTTGGAAGACAGGGACTGTATTAAGGTTCTCCTAAGAAACAGAAACAATTAGATACATACATACATACACACACACATAGACTGATTGATTGATTTTAAGAAATTTGTTCACAGGATTATGGGAGGTGGCAAGTTTGAAATGTATAGGGCAGACCAGCAGGCTAGAAATTCACGTAAGGGTTGATTTTGCAGTCTTTAATTATCTTTAATTTGAAAGCCTCAGAGCTGGAAACTCAGGCAAGATTTCTGTGTGGTAGTCTTGAGGCAAAATTCCTTTTACTTAAAGCCTTCTTTGGAATGGATAAGATCCACCCACATTATGTAGGGTAATCTGCTTTTACAGTCAACTGATTGTAAATGGTAAACACATCCACAAATACCCTCAGCAGCAACATCCAGGCTGGTTTTTGACCAGTAACTAGGCACCAAGCCTAGTCATTTCGACATATAAAATCTACCTTCACAGAGACCAAAACACAGAAATGGAGAAAAGCAACTTGGAGGAAACTATGCAAGGAGAAGGTTTCATTAACATATTATTAATATCTCCAGAGAATTAAGACAAGCTGTAACAACAAAACAGGAGCAGGATGCTATGTGTTTTAAGAAAATAAAGCCTCAGCAAACAAATTAAGAGCCTTGGAAAATGACAACATAGATGAAAATCTCAGTAAAAGTTTCAGAAGGTGAGAAACTCTCTCAGAAAGTAAAGCAAAAACCCACAGACGTGTAATATAAGAGAGAAAGATAAAACTAAGATCCAAAAGATCTGAGATCCAAACCTTAAAAGTTCCATGAAGACAGAACAGAGAAAACAAAGGGAAGAAAATCATCGATAAAGTAATTAAAGATTTCCCAAAGTTGTTAGAATTTCCAGATTGCAAGGGCCCACTGAATACCCAGTATTGGTTGAAAAAAACCCACACTTAAGTTCTTCTGAAAGCTCAGAAAACTGGGGGCAGAAGACTCTCCAAGTTGTTAGAGAGGAAAGGAAACCAGGTCACATGCAAACTTCAGGAACCAAAACAACTGTGGATTTCTTAAAAGTAACATAGGGGGAATTGCTTAGAATTCCATACTCAAATTATCAAAGAGGTGTAAGAGTGGAGTAAAAACACATTCAGCTATGCAAGGTGTCACAACACTGACTGCTTATAAACCCCTTCTCAGGAAGCTACTGTAAAATGTGTTCTAATGAAATGAGCATAGGACCTGTGATAAACTCCTGTGTGGAGACATCCTGCCTCTTAACAGGAGCAGTGTGGTGGGGAAGGCATCTTTCTCCCCATCCTGGTCTTTGTCGCTGGGATCTGTTCCCGGGATGTCTCTTACCATTCTCACTATCATTCATATATGTGGCTAATTAGATGAATTTTTGTGGACTATAGGAGTTCCAAACCGTTAACTTGGCATTTCTGTGGCAAGATGTCTTCCAAGTTCAAAATAACCAATTTGCTAATCTTCCTTGGAATTTGGTCCTGCCTAAGATTTGGTAGGGAGGAAGTAGGAGGCCACATTACGGTCGAGTCCGTGCACTCTGAGCATTACCAGTGGCATCGGTGGCTGACGAGCTCCTCTGTTTCCCCAGGCTATCAGTGTACCTGTCTCTCCCAGTTCACCGGGAGAAACTGTGAATCAGAGATCACAGCCTGCTTCCCAAACCCCTGCCGGAATGGAGGCTCCTGCGACCCCATAGGAAACACTTTTATCTGCAATTGCAAAGTGGGGCTCACTGGAGTCACGTAAGTGAGATTGTGCAATTAATCTTTCTCTACGCTGCTTTTTGTTGCTAAGAAGACAAAACAGTAGACAACAAACTGGGGTAAAATGTTCACCACTGTTAGGACAGGCAGAGGGTTAATATAGTTAGGTAAAGAGTGCTTAAAAGTGACTAAAATGTTAGCAGGAATTATCTCTGGATAGGGAGGTTATGGGTAAATTATATATTTTACTTTATACTTCTCTATATTTTTAAATTACATACAATTACCATGTGTTCTGTAATCAGGAGAACAATTTTTTTTAAAGAAAGTCGTCTATGCCCCCTAATATTTCCAGGATAATTCCGAGGCAGACATAACAGTCCATTTCCCCAGAACTCATTAACTGGACTCTGCTGCCTAGCATTTTATGATCATTCTCAGAAGCTGAAACTTACCTTTCCTTTGCAAATCTTTTCTTCCCTCCAAGAATGAGGGAAATTAAAGTGTTAGCCAAATGGAAAGGGAATGTTTTAAGTTCTTAGTAAAATGCCACTTTCAACCATCCTTGATGGTTTTAGAAGTATATATATATATATATATACACACACATATATATGTAATCTCAAGCAAGTGATACTCTAATTACCGATCAGTCTTACATATTCATTAAAGCAAATCTCCTGAGGACTTTACCAGGAAGTACTTAGCTGACTTTGAATCGTTGGATGTAATTTAAAGTAATAAAGCTGCATTTATTTTTAAATACTTTGTGATTCTGACCAATTTCCAGCTGACCTGGCCTCAATCTGCTCAAATTAGGGACGTTTGACTACATTTTAAAAGGTAGATTACTAAAGATGTAGGTGACCGGGCCTTTTAAATGAACGTATCAGAACAACTGCGGAAGTAGAGGGCGGAGATGAAGGAGAGATCCATGTTCTCAAATAATGTTAAACTAAGAAAGAGTAAGACTTAAATTTTTGCCTCATAATTATACTCAAAGCAAGTCATGGATTGCTTTAACGAGAATAAAACTGATTTCATTTTTTCATTAGAATGCTTCCATCCTTTTTTCCTGATAATCTGCATTTAACATTAGCCTATAACATAAGCATGGAATCCAGAAGATACGTTGCCAGGTAGCCCCCCACCCATCACCTACATATGTATGCCCTATTACCCCAGCTTCTCAGAGAGACCAAAAATTATGGTATCCATTGGAGGAGAATTTCAGAACTAGATTATCTCCTCCCAGGAAACTCTACATAGGGTCTGTATGTTCACAGCTCTTGATCTGCAGTTCTGCAATCCCCGAAAGCGCTGAGAACTGAAAGGATTACGGATAAATTGGTGGCAAACTAACTTGGTGGCAAAACCAGCCAAACCCATTCTGAGTCTATTTCTAGTCTTTATTTCTCTCATTTAGTGTGAATAGCCATATGTTTTACTGTAGAAACACTGGTATATTTGATTATGGGTCCCATGCCAGCAGCAGCCCCTGGGGTGGGTGGGTATTTTACATAATATGAAAGATGGACTGTATGTCATTTCTAAAACTGCAAAATTTTACATTCTGAAATTTATCTGGCTGCGAGGATTTGGAGACCAGTGCTTCTTCAACAGCATCTGTTGTTCCTTCTCTTCCTGTGCCTTCTCTTCTCTCCCACAACAGCCTCTTCCCTCCCCCCGACCCAGGGCGAGTCAGGATATCTGGGAGAGACTGCATTGGGAGAAGCACCCCCATGCAGGAGGCTGACTGGGGGCCACGGGTGGGCACGAAAATGCCCACCCACCTCCCCCACACGCTGCACCTCATCATTTTTTGACTTGCTTCAGGGACCCTTTAGGTGCTTTAGTTTCTTTTAAAGACGGCAGTTTAAAAATCAAGCGTCCGCAGGTCCTGATGCTTGAGAGGGGGCTTTCGTGTGTTTTGTCGCGAAGGTGCGAGGAGGACGTCAACGAGTGCGAGCGGGAGGAGTGTGAGAACGGCGGCGCCTGCGTGAACGTGTTCGGCTCCTTCCTCTGCAACTGCACGCCGGGCTACGTGGGCCAGTACTGCGGGCTGCGCCCGGTCGTGGTGCCCAACATCCAGGCCGGCCACCCCTACGTGGGCAAGGAGGAGCTCATCGGCATCGCCGTGGTCCTCTTCGTCATCTTCGTCCTCATCGTGCTCTTCATCGTCTTCCGCAAGAAGGTCTTCCGCAAGAACTACTCCCGCAACAACATCACGCTGGTGCAGGACCCCGCCACGGCCGCCCTGCTCAACAAGAGCAACGGCGTCCCGTTCCGGAACCTGCGGGGCAGCGGGGACGGCCGCAACGTCTACCAGGAGGTGGGGCCCCCGCAGGTCCCCGTGCGCCCCATGGCCTACACCCCCTGCTTCCAGAGCGACTCCAGGAGCAACCTGGATAAGATCGTGGACGGTCTGGGCGGCGAGCACCAGGAGATGACCACGTTTCACCCCGAGTCCCCGCGCATCCTGACAGCCAGGCGCGGTGTGGTGGTGTGCAGTGTGGCCCCTAACCTCCCCGCCGTGTCCCCCTGCCGCTCCGACTGCGATTCCATCCGGAAGAACGGCTGGGATGCGGGAACGGAAAGTGAGTAGGGAACAGTAGTTCATCATTATTTCTGCCACTAGTGTTTACCAGAAGGGAATTCGGGAAGGGAGAGCAGCCCCGCGGGGACAGCGCTCTCAGGAAGACATATTCTCGCTCTGAATGTTCACAGCGGCCCTGAAACATGGCTCTGCTTCTTATCCCCATTTACAGATGGGAAAAACGAGGCTCAGAGAACATGCACAAGGTGCCCAAGGTCACACAGCTAGTAAGAGGCAGCTGGTACTCCAATCCAGGGCTGCCAGCCTCTGAAACCCAAGTTCTAATAGTAGTGCACGTTGGCAGGACAACAAGCAGGGTAGCCACATAAGCGATGTACATGTGTGCTCTGACAGGTCAGAAGACAGTACTTCTAGGCTTAGTGTGAAGACTTGAGGGCAGCAGACGGACATTTGAGTTGGACCATGGTAGATTAAAGGTCTGGGGAAAGGAGGGTATTCCATGTAGAGGAAGAAAAGTCCTTCTATCTGGCTGGAATACAGAGTCCAGGAAACAAGAGAGTGAACCACAAGCAAGAAAAGTGGTCCAGGTCAGATGCTAGTGTTTCCCTCTCCTTTTAGCCTCATGCAGCAGAATTCTAGACAAGGAGAAGAGCCACAAGTGCAAAGGCCCTGAGGCAGGAAGGAGTTTGGTATGTTGAGGAACATAGACAAGGTCAACGTAGTTGGAACTCAGTGAGCAACAGGGGAGAGTGGATACATTTTAACAGCATTACTAGGGTAGATATTTAAGCAGGTAAGTAGCATGAACTAATTTACATTTTTAAAAGATGCCTTTGATTGATCTGTGGAGAAGAGACTAAACAGGACCAAAGAGGAAATAAAGCAGACTGAACATCTAGGTGAGAGACGGCGCTTGTTTTCCCTGCCCTAATGTCGCTCAGGATGAAATAAAGCAAGCTCTTTTGTATCCTGTGACTTTGCATCAGGACTAATGGCTTCATATTTGAGCAGCAGTGACACCCTGGCTAGCAAGAATTTCCAAAGCCTGGGGTTACGGTACTATGATATGTGTTGAGGTAGAGGGTGGCCGGGAGGCTGGTTTCCAATGGAGCTAAAAAGCATACACAGCCAAGGAGATAAAGGGTGTCTCCATGGGAGAAGGCGGCATTCCTACTGGTGTCTTTAAGCATAAGTACGATTTGGTAGGAAACTACTGGAGAGGGCCTTCTGGAACAAGAAGCAGCTCAATTAGTGTAGGGGACACATAAGGGTTCACCTGAGGGATGTCTGGCTCTGTTAGGTTTTTTGTTTGTTGGTTTTGGGATTTTCTGTTTTTGTTTTTAATGGAGGTACTGGCGATTGAACCTAGGGCCTCGTGCATGCTAAGCATGCACTTTACCACTGAGCCATGCCCAGCCCCCTTGCGCTAAGAGGAAGGAGAAGCTGGAGGTGAAAGTTTGGATGCCAGCTGCATGTAAGATGGTTGAATCTCTAAGATTGTGAGCTCACTGGGGGAGCAAAGCAGAGAGAGGATGGTCATTCTGGGCCTCTCAAATAATCTTGGAGATGCCCATATGTGGGAGGTGGGCAGAGGGTGGGGGCCAGGAAGGGAAACCAACACCCACCAACAGAGAGCGTGCAGGGAAAGTCGAAAGGGAAATCTAAGCCGAAGCCTCTCAGAAAGGTCAGCAGGGCTGAGCACCATAAAACCTCAAGGAGGACACAGTCTTTTAAAAAAAAGAAGAAGCAGAAGCACTTCTGTGCTTAATGCCTAGAAGTTTCTTGGCGATCTCAAGAATGTCTCAGTGAGTCCTCAAGATGGAGTCCAGAGTGCAAGGGTTGAGGACAAAGAAGTGGTGAGAAACAGAAGCAGCAGACGAACACTAAAAGCCACCACTGCTGTGTGCTGAGTCATCTCCTTAAATCCTCACATCTGCCCCACACGTGCACCAGTGGGAGAAGGGGATGAGTGACTTGCCTAAGAGCAGTAACTCGGAAAGGGCGGGGTGAGGATTCAAACCTGGTAAAAGTCCAAAGCCTGGGCTTTTACCAGGACCACTCTTTGGAACTTTAACGGGGTATGGCAGGGGGAGGGAGAGGGACAGGAGGGGAGAGGGTCTCCTGATGACGGAGGAGAGCCTCTATTCTATTCCAGTGTCGCCTCAACCACGCTCTCTGCTGACTCCGCCTTTGTGTAGACCACTTTAAGTCGCTGACTTTAGATTTTAACCATAAATATATTCCCTCTCAAATTATGTGTAGAGTTTGACTTTGCTACAGCCTTGCACATCCCCTGACTGATAGAAAGGCTCTTTCTATTTAGCAATGAAGAAAACCTTTGGAATGAATGGAGGAGTGGAGAAAGAGAGTTTTGTGCACAGCACTGTAGCCGCCAGATTGGATCATTCGACATTTCCTTCCATGTGTTCAGGGCTAAGCCTGGTGCCCACCTTTTGCTTTTCCGGGGCTCATCATGTTTTCGGTGCTGTTGCTGTTGGGAGGTGAATTTCTCCCCAGTGTCTCTCTCCACTTATCTCAGTTGTTCATCCAACTCATGGTTTTGCTGTGGCTCCAGCATCTGACAGCAGGTGCAGAGCCGCAGTGCCTGTTACCAGCATCACCCTTTGTGGAAGAAAGACCAATTTCTCTAGTCACGAAGCACAACTGTTCCCTTAATTGTAAGTCACCGTCTCTTCATACCATCACGTTATGTGATGATTTGAAGCTTTTCCTGGTGATCAGTTCCCTCCTCCCGCTTTGTAATGTGACAGCTTTATTTCCAGAATCCACCTAGGGCCAAAACTCACATGTCCCCCCAAAGTATTGTTGACTTTTTATCGAGTACATTTCCTTCTTTGTTAATCAAGGCAGAGCTAGCCAGCCGGCGAGACAATCTCTAGGCGACTGATTCATTTTTCACTTGACAACTGTGAAATATGGGTTGTTTTTATTGCTTCCTTTAGTCCATCAGATCAGGAAGTAGCCCTTTAATGTGTGTGCATGTTGTTCAGGCTGTCTTTGTCCAGCAAAGAGGGAGGAAGTGTGTGGCTAAGGACACATCCACACCGCCGACTGCCCTTCTACCAGTGCCGACTGCTGTTAATTCCCAAAAATGGTGTGACACTGCCCTCTGGAAGGCAAAGCTGAGTACTCCACGTGCTCCCCAGACACGGAAATTCGGAGAAGTGTAGTGGCATCCTTGCCTATAAAATATTTATACCCCTATTTTAAAAGTAATCTCATTTAACCTGGTGTTGACACCACATCGGTTCATGTAAATGATTTAAATTAACTCTGAATGGCAAAGAGCAACCCAGCCACTTGGTC
The DNA here is from genome assembly GCF_009834535.1 of Camelus ferus. Taxonomy (NCBI): domain Eukaryota; kingdom Metazoa; phylum Chordata; class Mammalia; order Artiodactyla; family Camelidae; genus Camelus; species Camelus ferus. The sequence continues at coordinate 9,747,528 of NC_045705.1, read as the reverse complement.
CTCGCTTCACTCTTCACTGAGTCGCTTCCCACTGAGGAGGGAACACTGACTTCCGGCTGTCAGCTCTTTGGAAGCTCATTTATCACGGGTTAAGGGTTTCGAATCCATAATGTAAATCACTTGATTGACAGACCTTTGCCCCCGATGGCACAATCTATTTTCTCCTGTGGAGCTAAATTATTTTCTCTAAGCAAATGCAAGCGCCCCGAGAAGTGAACTCTGGCAGGGAACAGGGCTGGAAATATGCACAAGGTAAACGGTGTCATTTCTGCTTTCTCTCTGGCTGTCCCCGAAGACAAAGGGGATGATGACCCGGGAGAAGTGACCTGCTTTGCAGGCAGTAATAAAGGCAGCAACTCGGAAGTTCAGTCCCTGAGCTCCTTCCAGTCGGATTCTGGCGACGACAATGGTAAGAAGTCATCGGATTTGTTCCCGCGGGTGGGCTCTGTCTCCTGTGCTGGCGGTCACTGGTTGAGAGGAAGGTGATGGGACCTGTTTTGTTTCCTGACCTGATCATGGGCCTTTGCGCGTGCTCACAGCTTTTTGGGGGACTCCACTGGTGGCTGTCTTTACTGAAGAAGCAGCATTCAGTGAACTGAAGCTGTGAGCGGGCGGGGACCTGGGGTAGAGGTGGACGAGACTCCCTCAGACCTCCAGTAATGCGTCCTCTTTGATTTGGTTCATGATGGAACTACCTCATCCCAAATGATACTCCCTAGCAAACAGTGTGATTTATTTCCTTTTTAAATTTTAACTGATGACAGTCTCGCCACTCCACTATACACCCAGCCTCCCCATCATTAGAAGTAGTTCAGAGACAAGACCTGCTTCCCACAGGAGTGCTACTGTCGTTCAGTTGAATCCCCCTTATAATCATTTGGGGTCATGGGTCTCTGGAGAAGCTATTAAAACATGATGGATCAGCTCTTTAGAAAAAAATGCACATACACCCAAAGTGTGTGCAATTCCATGGGGTTCATGGACCTCACTGACATTCCAAAGCTGCTGCCTCTACCTCTTGTGAACCCATGTTTATGGAGAGGGTGCTAATGCTGGATTGGGTTTTCTGAGCTGAGGAACCAGCTTTGGAGGATGGTTTTGTCTGCCTAGAGCAAGGGAGGGGAGCAGAAATGGTCATAAAACAGTGAGAGTTTGCCTTAGGGTGGTGAGCCAAGAATAATTTCAAATACAGAGACAAGCAGCCTTCCCTTAGTCTATGCCTTATATCATTTTCCTATTTATCAGCAATTTATTAATGTATGTAATCATTCAGCCCCTAAGCCCTTACTGAGTTTCTCCTGAGCACTGAATCCTATGCTGGGCATTTTGTACCCAGAAGTAAAAAATGAAAATGATGGAGTCTTTTCCCCCCAGGTAAGTATAGGAACAGGAGAGCCCCAAGGCCATAGAAGCCATCATGGAAGTCAAATAGTCTTCTTCCCCCGCCATCACCCCCAGATCTCTTCCGCCTTCTTCCCCGGTGCCCAGCACTCCTGAGAGGTGCAGAAACCTCAGTGAATCTGACGGCTGGATTAACAAACCATGTAACGGTGGATTTCTTCCCAGCGATCTCGGAAGGTCAAAGGCAAGCCTCCAGATCTGTTTGCCTTGGTGTTTACGGCCTTCCTCATCCCCAGAAGCAAAGCTGCTGCTGGTTTGCATTTTATATAGAAGCACCCGAGAGCACTGTGTTTCCAGACTCCCGGCAGCAGCCCCAGCGGTGGTGCCTGACGGACTGGCTCCCAGGCCCTGCATCGTCGCATTCTGGGCTGGTCCTGATGCAAGCAGGCTTCCTAAAGTGTTAGGGATTTTCAAAAAATTCGTTTGAAGCCTGATCACCTCTCCACAAGCTACTGATACAGGTGCTAAGGCAACCCACATGAGCACAGATATCTCCTTCCCAGATTCTGACTATTTCAGAGGCCAAATGCTGACTTCCATCTATGTTTTACCAGTACGAGCTGGGTCTCGGATCATTCTAGGTGATCAGTGGCATCATATGAGTGTGGAGCCATCAGTCCTGCAAAGATTATCCTTAATCACTGGCTCCTTCAGTGGCTCAGAGCAGCATGGCTGAAAGATGAGTAATTAGCCCTGGGAAGAGTGCGGTCTTCCTCAGAGAGGTGTTGGGAGTTACTAATGAGAAATTAGCATGAGCTTACTAGCCACTGCCTTCCTAGCTTGAGTCACTGGGCTATGAAGTATGAATTTACCCAGCAATTCCTGGCGATCATGCCTTTCAGGCGGACTGGGCTCGGATTTGGTGCCATTTCCCATCGATTCCAAGAATCCTCAGGCCCCCGAGATTAAAGTGTCCACTGGGGTCCAGTGGACGGACTGTGGGAAGCTTCGTTCGGGTGTTTGCATGCTGTGCCTTTGTTGTTGCTAAGACAAGTGAACGTATGTTTAAAATACATAACTAACCCGAAGCTGTCCTTCCCCTCCCTCCTGTCTTCTTTTCCTGGCCACAAGCATCCATAGTGACTGTCATTCAGCTTGTCAACAATGTAGTTGACACTATAGAGAATGAAGGTATTTACTGTTTTCTTCCATAGCATTTCTTTGTGCAGAGTTATCCTTTTAGAAATATTGCTTCCTTGTTAGTTTGAACTAGGGGTGATTTTATTTTTTTATTTCATTTTTTATTGAGATATAGTTGGTTTACAATATTATTATAAATTTCAGGTGTACAACATACTGATTCACAATTGTTGAAGGTTATACTCCATTTATCAATTATATAAAATGTTGGCTATATTCTCTGGGCTGTTCAGTATAGCCTGATAGTTTATTTATTTTATGATCTAGGGGTGATTTTAATCAGCTGGCAAAAGAGGGGGCAGTAAGCAGGTGGTTTCAAATGAGACACTGGATGTCTCTCTCCAGAGTGAATTTTACAGTTTTGAAAAAAATAAAATAAAATCCAGTTCATAACTTTTTAAATAAATAAATATGTAGGGTACTTTTTAAATAAAATCCCTTTCAAGAGAAGAGTGCTTAATTGGTTAGAATCCAGATTAATACGAAATTCATTCTTATATTCAACTTGTATTGACCTACTGTGAGCTGGGAATATTTAAAAAAATCATTCCAAGCTACAATATTATGGAGATTGATTTCAATCAGGTAACTTTTATTAGTGATTTAATACTCTTAGGGCCTGGTATAGATGGGATTTATCTGTTCATTTCATAAATAACAACAGGGAGAAACAGGAGCTTTTTTAAAGTCATCTAAAATGTTCTATTGCACCCTCTTCACATGCCCTGGACTGTCAGTTTCATTTCTCGCTTTGTGTTTAAACAGTGTCTGTCATGGATCAAGGGCAGAACTACAACCGAGGTGACTCTGCTACGCCCCCAGCATAACATGCTACTCATGCGTTTGGAATTGCTGAGTTTGTTCTCACCCTGTCCCTCTCCCTGCATCCTTTCTGAGTTTCTTTGATCTGAATTTTGCATGTTCCAGGTGTCCTGTGTGCTTGGTACCGGAGGTGAACGCTCTGCCAGCACCCATCCCCCAGCCTCTCCCCTGCGTGAGCCAGTCATCCATTTGCGTGCACATCTCCCTGCCTCCTGTGGTCCACAGGACCACTGATGCATCTCTTCCACGAGCATGTTGCCAGCCTGGCTCTGCACTTAGCCCATGGCTGGGAAGAGGGGATGGGGGGAAGGGGTTCTAGAACCGTGTTTCCTCGGCATGCCCTCACTGGCCAACACTTAACGGCATGGCTGAGTTCTGCAGCAACCAGGCACCATCCTCACTCAGAGTTGCCATCACCTTGTACTCCCTGGGCCAGAGCATGGCTGGCCCCTACGAGCCCCTTGTAAAAAGCATGCAGGGAACCCTGGCTTCTCCTAGGGTCTCCTGGATGCTAAGAATTGCATGTCAGGTCCCTTGCCTGCTCCTTTCTGAGCCCCGCCCAACTCCATTCTAGAGGAAACTAACTGTCACGGCTTCTCTCACACAGCCTATCACTGGGACACCTCTGACTGGATGCCGGGGGCCCGCCTGTCAGACATAGAAGAGGTACCCAACTATGAGAACCAGGAGGGAGGCTCCGCACACCAGGGCAGCACCCGGGAGTTGGAGAGCGATTACTACCTGGGCGGCTATGACATCGACAGCGAGTACCCACCCCCTCATGAGGAGGAGTTCTTGAGTCAGGACCAGCTGCCCCCACCCCTGCCAGAGGACTTCCCGGACCAGTACGAGGCCCTGCCGCCCTCCCAGCCCGTCTCCCTGGCCAGCACGCTGAGCCCAGACTGCAGGAGAAGGCCCCAGTTCCATCCCAGCCAGTACCTCCCTCCCCACCCCTTCCCAAACGAAACGGATTTGGTGGGCCCGCCCGCCACCTGTGAATTCAGTACTTTTGCCGTGAGCGTGAACCAGGGCACAGAGACCGCAGCGGGCCCAGCAGACAGTGCGTCTCTCTCCTTGCACAATTCCAGGGGCACCTCGTCCTCGGATGTGTCAGCCAGCTGCGGCTTTGACGACTCCGAAGTAGCCATGAGTGACTATGAGAGCGTCGGGGAGCTCAGCCTCGCCAGCCTTCACATTCCCTTTGTGGAGACCCAGCACCAGACCCAAGTGTAGGGGATGCGCCTCGGCGCCTGCGCGCTGTGTGTTCGGGAACCGCGCGGAGGGTGGCTGGCTGGGCCCGCGTCTGCACCGAGGGTCCCGGGGTGAGCGAGCAGCAAACGCGGCATTTTCCGCTGAGAACCTCTCCCCGAGTCGTACTGTCACAAGAAAGCTCAGCCCCCGTGGGGTGAAAAGGAAAGGCTCAGAAATTGTTTCTGAGAGGTGACCGATCACCCTGGCAGTGGGTCCCTGCATTCTTGACCGAGAACACGCACCAAGTTTTTTTAACGGAGAGAAAAATTTCAGCAAGTTATACAGTCCACCTTGTACGGCTTTGTGCAGTATTGTGCCCTGGCAAGGGTTCCAGCGTCGGTCTTTGCAGTATTAATAACTGGCAACAAGCAAAGAGGCATTGTTGCATGTAATTTCGAGCCAGTGGGGGGGAAATGAAAATAGTAGTTATGATTGTTGGGAAAGTTAGTGTCTTAGGCAAAAGAAAAGAGGAACAAATATTATTAAACAAATAAGGAAATGGGCTGAAGCCTTTAAAATCAACTTAAAAAAAATAAGCTGCCCGGTTTTCAGCTATAAAATTAGGTTTGGGTAACATGTTTAGTATGCGCAGTTATTTTTGTTTGTTTGTTTGTGTTATGCATCCAATATAATATAGTTGGGTTTTATGATGTTTGAGAAAGATCAATGAAGAGGAATATGAGGATATTTGCGTTCCGTTCTATAGGTTGAGGAAAAAGTTAACATTGTGCAAACATTAGAGAGAATGTGATTATCTGTTTTTGTGTTTTCCAGTACGTATTCCTGGCTGTAACTACAATTTTAACATTGCTGCAGAAATTGGCCTCTGTTCTGAGAATCAGGAAATAAAAAGACAAAAAGAAGAGTATTTTGGTACATCGTTCTCTAGAACAAGACATATTGAGAGGTTTGATCAGAATTCACAAATGTGGGGAGAAAACAATAAGATATAATGCTTTCAAAGTTTTCAGCTGGATAATCACAATTCTTGATAATGCAGATAAAAGTTATGTGTTATTTTAAACTGGTAGCATCATCACTATAAATGCAATTAAGTTTGAAAGAAGGAGAAGAAAGTAGATTAGTTCTTGTGTATAAATTATATTAGTGTGTGTGTATGGGCCTATATACAAATATGTGCTTGCACTCCTAAGGCTGCTCTTGAGGAAAGCTGACGTGAAGGTTTCAGGGTAAGGACTCTGTTAAAAAATCCTGCCAGAGAGGCCAACCTTCCAATGTCTCTGATCTTGATGATATTACAGAAACACCAAACGCCATATATTATTCCAGTTCAGTTAACTTTATTTTGGTACTGCCATTTCTATTAACTTGAAGCAAAACTGTGCTTTTTTAAGGGGGGAAAAAAAACCCAGTATTTTGTTATAATTTTCCGGAACTAAACTCAGATTTGAAAAATGTGTCACATTTCATTTCCCCCTGGGGTTCTCCTCTCATCTGACATGTGGGCTTTGGCCCAGAGTTCCCACAACTGAGAGAATCATCCCACCGGGAATACAATAACCCGACACCCAAAGCTTAAAGTTGAAGAACTGAATGACTTTCCTCTTTTGTTTCAATCAGATCGTGGCCGCGTGCGCAGCGGCCATGGGAAATAAAAGCATATTTGCACTATCTGCATTTGAGCAAATCTCTGTGTCCACAGTTTCTGATAACATATGGCATTGGTGTGTCCACCATATCATCCACGCAGACATCTTTTTACTCGTTTCAGTTGTGTTCAGTCCACTTCTTTGTAGGAGTCAGTGTTTCCGAAGTTCATGGTAAACAACAAAAAAGATTCTTTTCATTCCCAAACTTCCTGAGTACACGCATACACTTCACGGATTTTTTTTTTCAGCTTTTCTCCTCTTCTTATGTCTTAGTCAGACCTACTCATGGAAGCATTATCCACACTGTGGTCTTGAAATAAATGAATTTCACTAAGGCTGCTTTGGAGAATAAAGTCTTTGGTATTTTTCTTATGTAAAAAATCCATTTGCAAGAATCACAGAGAAAATGACTAACTAATGGTCTAGAATAGAACCACTGCTACACTTTCAATAATGCAATGACATAAAAACAATCAAAGTAAAACCAACAATTCATTCCTCGCCCCCAGGAAACAGTAGAAGGAGATTAATGCCGATGAGTCACTCCTGCTTACACAGCATCCCCTCCAGGCAGAGTGCCTGACCTACACAGTAATGAAGGAATAAATAGATCCTAATGTGGTTGTGAAGTCACCCAAGAAAATTGTGCTCGCTCTTGGCTCTGACCTACATAAAATACCTCTTTCTTCAGGATATCTTCCCCTGATTTTTTGCAGAGCATCTCTGCAGCTAAATCTATACCAGATAAGCATGTGTTATTGTTTGATTCATTACCTTTAAATACATGAAATCTTTTTACTTTTTTGGATAATTAGATTTCCCAGTAGATTTTGAAATGGTTTGCAGTCAAGCCAAGATGGAACTAGGTGGGATGACCACTGATTTAAGAGCTGGAAGGTTCCTTAAGATCTGCTTGTCCAATCCCTTATTTTATAAAAAGAGGAAACATGCCCAGAGAGGGGAAGGGACTTGCCCAAGCTCACACAGGAAGTTAAGTAGCTGATAAGGAACTAGAATCCATCCATTGTGCCAGTATTCTTTCTATATAACTTTGTTCATCACTAAATTGCCTGGGGCATGGTTTCTGCCTGCTTCTGCTGGACCTTCTGACCTCTCACCATTCCTGCTTTGGAATATGCTAGAAGAGAAAGTTCATGGAGAATATTACTCTGGAAACCTCAAGATCTTAGGTTTCCATACAGCTCACCTAGGAGGGACACAGTTTCAGAATTCACTCATTTCCTTCTACATCTATCAAAATGCTGCTTTCGCCAAATGAATGTTTTCTAAACTGAGGAGGGAATGATCATTTCAGAATGGAACTCAGACCAGTCAGCAAATACAGTGAAACTTTGATTATGATATTACCTACCAGGTGCATTGATTTTTCTTTTTCCTTCCCCCCACCAGCCCTGTTTATTCCTGCCCCCACGCCACCATGATGAACGTGGAAAAGATTTAAGCCAATTGGTGTCTCCCGCCCTTTTTTCTAACATGTATGTGCTACCTCTGGAAGCCATTTCCATAGCCTGTTGTGGGCACTTTACTCGTATTGCAACATTCTGGTTAGGTTGAGAGAAGCTGGACTAGTCATATTTGTCATACAGTAAACAGAAGCTATGGGGCTGTAAAAGATAAAGTAGGTGTTTAATTTATTTGTTTTCTTCTGTGAGTGTTTTGCTGCTGAGTTCCATGCCACGCCAGCTTTCCACGCATTCATATCCTGCCAGTTCGTGAGATGCCATGTAGAAGACTGAGTAATATGAACAAGTCAAGTCTATGCACTTGAGGTTTACCCTCTCAGACAATCAGGGAGAAGCCCTGGAAAGGGAATTGATGATGCATTCCTGGAACTTACCTGGAACCACCTTGGCACCCACTAGTACAGCCTGGAAAAAAACCAAGTAAAGATGTACACTATTGGTCAATTCCTGCTTACTTCCCTCCCTCTCCCACTGCACCCCCACTAGTTCTGAGTCTACATAATCAACGTCAGGGGAATTGAGAAAAGAGATTAGCAAAATAAATCAGTTAGGACCCAGAAAACACTTCGGCGTTTTCTGATTCAGGACGATCCGGTGTTCATTTTGCATGGTTTGCCCAGATGATTCCCTGATCTCTTCCCCCTGCTACCCTCCCAGAGCACAGAAATTGCTAAAGTGGTTAGGCTTTTATGTTTCCCATTTTTAGCTTCAAACCATGAGAAATGGAGATTTGAAGAGGCATTTCTTCAGCGTCATCATTTTGTGTGGTCTGTGCAAAAGCGGTTATGCATTGTGGCTGGGTTTTGTCCTGCGACGTTCAACTGCACGTTATTCTGGTGGAAATCCACACTGTCTTTAAGCTTCTGGTTGTACAATTCTAGGGTTTAAAGTCGCCATTTGTGGATTTGGCATCAGTTAATATTTAGCCAGCTGGCTAAGAGAGAGGAAAAGAATAAGATTTTCTTTCCTTATGTAATAATGAAAAGCAATAATTACAAGTAAGTAATATTACACAAAGGCCATAATTAGTCTCTTCCAGTGTTTAGGATGCACTAGAGAATCGCATAGTCATTTGGAGCGTGTTTGGACCCATTAGTATGTACTGTAGTACCCTTCCTGCAAGCAAATACCTGACTTGCTACAATTTACCAATTTTATGAGCCCATACTACTGCATTTCGGGAAGTGACAAACGTGTTCAAATGTGTTCAGAAATGGAAACAGTTTTTTTTAAGCACTGTATCAGAGAGATTGTCTTGTAAATTTACCTGTTACGAACAGGCTGGTTTGTAAAAGATGTATGTTTTGGTGTTTCAAATGTTTATAAAACTGTATATAATGGTTTCAATTTTCCAGGATTTGTAGATACTGTATTTGATGCCTGTCAGGATGCTTTAATTTGGGGGGTCGAATATAGTCATCCAGGCTGTTGGTCTGCAAACTTTGGAGGTAACTACACACACACTCACACATAAAGGGTTTTAGATTTGAAAATGATGTTTTCTTCAATCATTTCAAAATGTACTGTAACATTTCTTTGGTTCTACTGTTTTCATTTAACTTTCTCTGTTTCCAAGAAAATATTTTTATTGACGTTTTTAAAAACGAGTGTGTTTTGCCCTGTTACTAAGTACCTGATTTTTATGCCACTTCAGGTTCAGAATGAAGTATTTCATTTCTTCACACACTTGTGCACTCACTTAAACTCGCACACACATCACTCACCAAATCTTATGCAAAGGGAAAGCTAACACTTAAAGTGAATCTTGTCCCTTAAGGAAACAGATTGTTTCTGCATATATTACTGTTGGCAGTATTCAGTCTTGTGTTCTTTTTCTAAAAAATGAAAGAAAAAAAAAAAAAAAGATGGCCAAAAAAGAAAAAATCCAACAGTGTACAGGTTTATAACTGCCAAAATTTGATGGTTAAAACAAGTTTTCAAGTAAAAAGAAAAAAAAAGAATCTAGCAATTGTGTTGACTCTTTTTAATTAAGTGTTGCCTTTTATTTGTCTTTAGTAAATTGCTCACATGGTGCTTAAATTTGCAGGGATGGTGGTTTGTTTTAGACACTTCTTACCTCCAGAAAGACTTCCATTGGATCTGGTGCACATATGTTGAAATCTTAAATAACTTCTTACTGGGGACATACCGTGTAGGGTTTTTCCCTTATGAGATTACAAACAGTACTAGAGATTTGGATAAATAAGAGTCATTAGCCACATGTCTGTAGATATCTCTCCTAAACACACCCCTATGCCTTCTAGCCCACTTCTCCAGCATCCTTCTTCCAAAATAAATAAACCCAAACGTTTCAGGCACAGTTTGCACTTCAGTTTTCCTTCAAAGAACAGAGCTCTGGACATTTTTCTATACAGAGTGAAAGTCAAGATAAATGCAGGAGAAACTGGGGAGGAGAGACAAATTGATTTTTCGAAGAAGTGACATTGCAAGGAGTTAGGTTGAGACCAGGAAGGTCTCCAGAGGGGGAGGGCACCCGCCACCCAGCCTTGGTGAGGGAGGGCCAGGCCTGCTGGGAGAACAGCGCTGTCTGAGCATCAGCAGCAGAAAGGCCCCTCCTCAGGCCCTGGGCTGCCCCTGGAGTTGGAGCCAGGCACAAAACTCCACCTGCCCCACCCTGATGGGGATCCTGGAGCCACTTTCGTTACAGAATGGCCCCTGACGAGGCTTCTAATTTCTCTTTACTGTAAATCCTTACTGCGCGGGTGGAGCTAGAGGTGCTGTGACCTTCCAGTTGCTTGTCCATCCCCGCGTTGGTAGGCAGCTGAGTGCTTGACAACTGGAGAAAAGAGGGGGGCACCGACTACCGCATCTGTCAGCTTCCATGATATAAACACTTGCACCATGGCTGGTTTCAAGCTACCAGGGCAATGTGCCCCAGCCCACAGGTTCTTGGGCGTCTAACACTCGCCTCTCGAAAGCCAGTACGAGCCATTGCCAGTGGACCGCCTCCAGGGGCTCCCCAACTAGACCAGAAACTACTCGAGGGCAGAGTTGAGCCTTCTCTGTCTTTGTCCCCCAGGTTCCCAGTGTGGTACTGACTCTCATTAGCCATTTTTTATTAAAAAGTTAAATCAGTGATGTCTCCAGCTAAATCCCCTTGATCTTATAAATCCTTCCTCATTTTGGTGAATTTAGTAACTGGTGAGAAGTATTTCAAGAGAGGCAAGTGTAGAGAATGCTCGAAGTCTCTCTGGTATTTCAACCCAGCAGCGCGGTGATGTGCTCATGAACTGACCAGCAGGAAAGCACTCCTGTCCACATCTCCCTGTGGCTGCCCTTAGCAGAAAGAGAACTCGTTTAAATCTCCACCCATACCTCCAAATGGTGGGAACCCAACGTATGAGGACAGCCTTAGGCCTGCTAATGCCTCCATAGGCCCTCTGAAATTTCTACCAAATGGACATCCTGTTTCTCCAAACTGAGCAATTAACAATTTCCACTTTTTTAAAAAATGGAGGTACTAGGGATTGAACCCAGGACCTCACATGCACTCTACCACTGAGCTATACCCTCCCCCTTGCTCTTCAAATCTTTACCTGCCCTTCTCTGTGGAAACAAAGGATTCAACCAATACAGTTCTGCCAAAACACCTGAGTGAATATAGCCGTGTTGCTCAATAGCCAAAAATTGTCATCTCTGGTCACTAGTTTCAGATAACTGCTAGTTTGGTGCACAACAGGGCAGCTCTCCAAACTAGATACTCATCTTGCAGCACTTTGGCCCATTTCTCAAAATTCTTCCATTTTCATCTCCATTCTTTTGCTTGTTTAAATTCCAGTTAATTTTCAGCCAGTTATGCCTGCTCCCATACTGTTTTTAATCAAGAAGATTTGGAACAACTTAGATACCTAACAACAAATGAGAACTTGGAACAAACTGGCCTCCAAATTAAAACAGCCCAACAAGCCAAGCAGGAACATGTGGCTTAAAGATAGAAAATTCTAAAGCATTTTTTTTAAAGTGTCCCTTTAATGTTTCACACTGCTCTTCCTTCCTCCCCTTTCCATCCCTCCCTCCCTCTTCATCCTTCCTTCCTTCCTTCCTTCCTTCCTTCCTTCCTTCCTTCCTTCCTTCCTTCCTTCCTTCCTTCTCCCATCTTCTTCTTACTTCCAAACCAGTGTGAGTTCATTACAAAATGAGAAAACAAAAACGGGCACAAGAAGGTTGTAAATAATCCCCATTTACATATGTCTCCAAAAATGATCACTTGTATATCAGAGTATATTCTTCCTAATATTCGATATATATTAACATATTTTAAAAGGAGACTATGAATATATTTTTGGGATTTTAAAAAATATTGCTCCAAGTAATAGAGGACTGCTTTCCCATGCAAAGACAGAAATAATACGAAGGCATGCAAAGCGAAGCATGAATAGTCCCCTGCACTTTTCAGTTGGTGTTCCCTCACAACCTCTACCTCCAAAACAAACAGGATCATTTCTCTTGAAATATAGGGAGCATTTTTTTAAATCCTGTATATTCAAATTATTCTCTATCAGATGCCTTTTTGTGATTTTTCTTGATGATTTCCTTTTCACATGTTCTCTGATCTATGAGCCTCTTACTGGCCCACTGAATTCTGCAAGATTCAAACAGTGCTCCCGTGTCCATTTCCCAAGCTTCCTGAAATCCTGCATCGTTCTCCAGATGTGCCCTGTCATCTGGCTGTCAGTCACATTGACTGGCCCTAAGTGTACAGCCAGCTAGAGCCAGCGCAGCACGGACCTTGACTCCAGGGCTAAGCAGAGAGCGATGTTGAAGTAGAAACTATTTTTACCAGATTTCAGTTCATTGGTGAATATGTTCTTAGCGTGAATACCTTTGCTTCCCCTCTCAACCTCCCAGCCGCAAGGGATCCAGATAGTGAAGACTCCCTCCATGTGCACAGACAACCATAACGTAGACGGGAGGGAGTTAACACAGTGGGATCCTGTTTTGTATATTGTCCTGAAACTTGCTGTGTTTGCCCCGCTGTCTGTCTTAGGCATCTTCGCAGGTCGGTGCTGTATTCTGCTTGATGGCTGCATTGCTTCCCATATCATGGTTATTCCATAATTTTATTTAATCATGGCTTTATTTTTTATTGAAGTATAGTTGACTTACAATATTATATTAGTTTCAGGTGCACAACACAGTGAGTGATGCAATACCTTTATAGGTTATACTCCATTTAAAGTTATCACAAAATGAGATCTTACTTCCCTGTGCTGAACAATATATCCTTGTTGCTTACCTGTTTTATGCATAGTAGTTTGTAGCTCTTAATTCCATATCTCTACCTTACCCCTCTCCTTGCCCTCTCCCCACTGGTAACCACTAGTTCATTCTCAGTATCTGTGAGTCTGTTTCCGTTTGGTTATATTCATTCATTTGGTTTATGTTTTAAATTCCACACTCCCTTCTTGCTGCACTGCTTTGATGTTTGGATATGATGGACAATGCTCCCATGAACACCCTTGTGTAAATACGCACACGGTGTTAGGATTTCTGAAGGACAGACTGCTGGAAGCAGAATTTTTAAGTCAAAGAATACACCCATTTATAAGTCTAAGCATTTCTCCATTTTAATTGCTTTCAAAATGGTTTCATCCAATAATAAACCCACCAACAGTTACACACAGTACGTAGCAACCTCTATAATGCAGTCTCTCCCCCAAGTGCACGGAGCTGGCCGCGTGCTCCAGAAGCCATGCTGCTGCTCCAGATTCTTGGGAGATCCCAGGCTGGGGACTGCTAGGTATGGCAACTTGCTGCCACCATGAGAATTGACCCATTAAGTCTAGACATCTATAAATATTGTCACGTGTCTGCCTGTCCAAAGCAGGCCCACAGAGGAGGGCCAGACAGCTGGCTGGTAGACCCATCGAGAACTCGCTCTCACTGAAACGCTGGATGCCTGGCTCTCACGCCATACATTTGGACAGAGGTGTCCAAGCAAGACAGATTTTGGCAAGAAAAATGTAAGCGGATTCTACAGAGCTTGGAGGCTGAGGTTCTCATGACATCAGGCCTGTGTCTGAATCATCGTTTTTCCACGACTTTTAACCTTGACATTGTTTATCTCTGTTATGTAGACAAACTCAAAGGAAGCCTTAAAACATGAATTTCCATATGGGCTTTCATTTTGTTTTGGAAACAAAAAAGGACCATTGAGAGGAACTATAATGTATCACTTTATTTATTTATTTTGCTGTTTATGGTTTTAATGGAGGTACTGGAGATTGAACCCAGGACCTCATGCATGCTGAGCATGTGCTCCACCATTGAGCTACACCCCCGCCACTCGCAATGCACTGCTTTAGAGGCTGTGGAGTTAGGCTCTACCACCCTGCTCCTCACACTGTGGTCCAGGGTCCAGCAGCATCAATCTCACCAGGGAATGTGTTACAACTCCAGAACCCCAGCCCCACTGAGTCAGAATCTGCAAGTTAACAAGTTCTCCAGGTGGCACAGATGTATGCCCATTAATGTCTAGGAAGCATGGCTGGATTTTTGAGTTGGACTTGGCTACATACCAGCTGTGTGAACTTGGGGGAGTTACTTAATCACTCTGTACTTCAGTTGCTTCATCTATAAGATAGGGGGTCCCAGGAAGACAATGATGCAATGCATACAGAGTGTATCTGACAAACAAGAAGCAATCAGACAGCAACCACGTATGATTTTTCCTAATTTTCATCCAGGTCCCACTGTGTAGAAGCAGCTTTCATCATTTCCAGGGGCCCCAGCTAGCCTGGCTGCTGGAGAAAGATTTCAGTTCATAATGATTAAAGCTAGTCATAAAAATAGAAAACTCTTTTGAGTTAAAGCTCAGGTGTTCTCTGGAGTCATGCTTTCTGAGGAAACTCTTTGGAGCATTATCCAGCATCTTATTTAAATAAATGTGTTTCGCACAGATAGGAGGTGCAGAGCTTTGATGCGGTTGCACATCCGTATTGAAACTCATCCTCTGTCACCCAGTCATTTTCTAATGAAGCCGGGTCCCTCATCAATTTCAGGAGCTCCTTCTCCAGGCAGAAATTTTAAAGCTGTATCATTCCTGTGACCCAGAAAAAAAACACCATTTAACTAGGTCACAGAGGAATTCAGTGACAGGTGACAAGATCTCGGAGCGCGGGAAGGCTAACGGTCTGGATGCTTGTTCTAAATGGTAGGAAATTGACTCTGAGTGGAATGAGATTAAAATGACCAAAAGGGCAGCAACTTCAGGGACAAAACTGAAATGCAGTGGTAAGATTTACTGTGTAAATAATTCACCTAGCACAGAAAAAATGCTTAGGATGGGCTCTGAGCACAAAGGGACTTTTTCATGTCTCAGAATATAATTAATTAAGAATTCAAGATACAAGGTAATTAGAGAAACCATAACCTGCAGGCATGCTGCTGAATTATTCTCATCATTTTTAACAATGAGAAAATTTAATTTTCCCATCATGTGGCATAGATTTTGAATTTGGATAATGTAAAAAGCAATGTTCATCCAGTGCAGTCAGCAAATTAAATTATTTCTTTTGATTTTGATTTTCCAGCAAAATTAGGATCAAATGATTGAATCTAAATCATGGAAATGATCATCAGAGCTGAAAAATACTTGATAGAAAAATGTACAAATTGCAACTGAATCTCTTGTCTTTAACACTAAGCTGCCCGTGTTGCTCCTTTTGTAATTACTCAGTGTTGTGTGTATCTGTGTGTGTGTGTGTAAATCTATTTCATTACTTGCACTGGGACAAAGGGGATGAATAAATTATTCCACTATATAATGGAGGTGACTTGCTTTTCTCGACAGGGAAATAATGTCAACACTTTGTAGCCTCCAGTTAGTACCCATAGAGTTAAAAATTAAAAACGAAATTCACTTTTGGATGAACCCAGCATTCACAGAAGATGTGCTGCAATCTACTGTGCTTAAATTTCACATTTTTCACATTATTTCAGGTATTGCTTATTTAAATATTTCCAAGTGTACTTGTGATGCTTTTTATTAATACATCAATTATCCAACATGCATTTTTTCAAGACAGTGACAACGATGTTTTGAAATCTGTTGCCTCATTTTGCACCTATAAAATCTCTACTTTAATTGCACTATCAAGATTTCTGAGGGCCCCACCCAAGAGCATAGTTTTGGTTCCAGAGAGACCTGGGTTTGACATCCACAGCTGTGGGTTGAATTTTGTCCCCTGAAAAGTGGTTGAAGTCCTAGCTCCCAATGCATATGAATGTGACCTCATTTGGAAATAGGGTCATTGCAGATGTAAGCAAGTTAAAATGAGATCACACTGGATTAGGGTGGCCTCTATCCAGTATGACTGTTGTCCTTATAAGAAGACACACAGACACACACAGACACACACACACACACACACGGAGAACACCACGTTTAGATGGAGACAGAGACTGAAGTGACATGATTGCAAGCCAGGGGACACCAATGATTGTCATCAAACACCAGAAACTAGGAGAGAGGCTTAGAACAAATTCGCCCTCAGAAACTCCAGAAGAAAGTAACCCTGCTGACAGGTGGATTATGAAATCTGGTGTTAACAAATCGTATCTACCTTACAGAATTGGGGTTGTGGTTAAATGAGAAGCTGTTTATAGGGACAAACACTATAGGAGCTTGGCACACGCTAAGATTCTAGTTTCTAGTTCCAGGAGGCCTAGAGGTAAGAAATAAGCCCGGCAGAGATAAACAACCCTGTCCTCCTCAGGCAAAAGGGCCATCCTTCCATCATGATTGACACTTTTTGACTGACAAGCAACAAGAGCAATTCTAAATAAGCTTTCATTGTGGAGGAGAACTTGCCACACTTCTACCCCCCAACAATTTCTGTTCTCGTTTTCTATGATTACTTAACAGTCTTTCGTTCATTTGCATAATTTTCATAGTTGTATTCACAGTATAGACATCATTACATACTCTGTTTTTTCAGTCTGTATATTGAAACATTTTTCTTGCTCCTGCAAAGTCATCATAATTAAGTGTTAATGACCTACCTTCTTTATATTTGAGGGTCATGGATGAGTTCATGGAAGATGGAGCTTCCAAGCCAGGAAAGCTGAGGCTGGTGTCAGAAAGAAGGAGGCCCTGTTTCCTCTGGACATCCTTGGATCATGGGCCTGTCCACTGGAGTGGTGGCGGCGGCGAGGGCATCTTGTGTTGGAGAATGAGGCCCCTTGGAGACATAGATGCTTCTGTGAGGCCTTGGGAGACCTTGAGGCCAAGGCCCAGTGCCCTGCTGGTCACAAGGAATGCATGCTTTCTAAAACCCCATGCCTTGTTCTCCAGAGGCAGTCCCCACCAGGTCCTATGAGGACTTTCTTGAAGCTGCTTTGCAGGGTAAGCACAGTCTTAGGTTTTGCATTTATTTGAGGTGGCTGAAAATGCTGGAGCCCTGCAACACCCCCGAACTCACCCCCTGGTGCTCCCACTGATCACGTATTTAGCCTTAAGGACTGCCTGGAGGGCCCACCCTCCCCGGGGAGAGTCACTGGTCCACTAAACCACATGCTCTTTGTATTGGTCAGGGTTATCCAGAAAAACAGAACCAACAGGAGTTATAGAGAGAGAATTTATTTCAAGAATTGCTTCAGTGTTTGTGGTGTTTTAATGGGTCCAAAATCTGATGGGGTAGGTGAGCAGTCAAGAGACTCAGGATAGAGTTAAGAGTTCAAGTCCAGAATTCCTTCTTGCTCTAGGGAGATCAGATGTTTGTTCTGATCTGATGAGGTCTTCAACTGATTAGATAAGACCCACCCATATTATGGTGGGTCATCTGCCTGACTCAACATCCACTGGTTTAATGTTCATCTCATCTAAGAAACACCTTCAAAGAATGTTTGACCAAAATAATGTTTAATACAACATTACAAATAATGTTTGACCAAATATCTGGACACTGTAACCCAGCCAAGCTGACACATAATGTTAACCTCCTTCAGGGCAGGAAGTCATGCCCTCTTAGTCATCTCTGAATGTCCAGTGTTCAGGGCTGATCAATTATTATTCATCTGTTTTTATTTTAATTATAAAAGTAATCTACACACATTTTAAATGAGAAGACAAGTAAAGAAGAAAGCTAAAATCTTTCCTATTCCCAACTTACTCCCCTGAGGTACCCACATATAATAATTTGATTCGTATTCTCTGGTCTTTTTTCATAATGAAATGTAAATGTGTGAAATCTGTTCTACAAATATGGGACTGAATTGTACACACTGTTCTGAAACGTGCCCTTTTCACTTCACGGGAGTCCCTGGATATTTTCCTATAATGAGTACATTCTTTTAACAGCTGCATAATCTCCTGCTCCATGGATGCACCATAATGTGTTTAACAGTCCCCGTATTGATGGATATTTTGCATTGTTTCCAGGGTGGCACTGTCACAAACAACACTGCAGTGTATATCATTGAACATATTTTAACAATTCTGTGCAGGAATATTGTGTGATAAAGATCTAAGAGTGAAATTGTTAGATCAAAAGATATACTCATTTTAATATTTCTAACAAGGGAAGGGTATAGCTCGGTGGTAGAGTGTGTGCTTAACATGCATGGTTCAATCTTCAGTACCCACATTAGAAAAAAGAATTTTTTTAATGAATAAATGAAACCTAATTGCCTCCCCAAAAACAAATAAATAAAACTTATCTCAAAAAAAGAATACCCAAGTAAACAATTTTTAAATAAATAAATATTTCTAGATTTTTATCAAATTAACAAGTGCTTAAGGAGAGTTTGTTGAGTTGATATGAAAGGACTCAAGAGTTTGAAAACAAATTCAGTCAAGAAGGAAAGGAGAGAGAAAAGGAAGGGGAAGGAAGGAAGGGATATTAAGAAAGAGGCAAAGAATGTTTGGATACCAGTTTGCCTTTGGCTCTGCTGGTACTGTAGACAGTACATCGTATCCATGAGGTTGTGCAAAATGATGCCCATGAGGTCAGCTCCATGAAGGCCGGCTCTGTTTTGTCACTGGTCCAACCCAAGCTCTTAAAACAGAGCCTGATGAAAAAGACGATGCTGGATAGAGAAGTAGTTGTTGAATAAATAATACAAAGAAAACCAAGACCCACTGAGGTTAAGTTAAATAGGAAAAGAGATGAGTAATGTATTACATGTCGTATGCCCTCAGTACATGATAGCTAACTTTATAACAGCAGATATGAAACTGCGGTCATTAAGTACCAGGACCGTGAGTAAACCCCAGTTCGCTGCCTGCAAAGCCAGTGATTTGCCACTGCCCTATATGAGATCTCCTTGGCTGAGGAACATCTTCTATAAAAGTGGAATTTGGGTTCTATGCTTGGGTTAAATTCATGCAAGGACAAGGGAGAGGCCCTGGAGCAGCAGCACATCCTGGAGTAAGCAAGGCAGGGGGCCCTGAAAGGCTTAAGGATGGCCGCTGGCTCCATTTTTCACTCAGGCTCTGGTTGCTGGCTCTCTGAGGCACAGAAGGAAGGAACACAAATGTTTCCTTCTGGAGAACTTCCTCTTGCAAAGTACAGACCAGTTTTCATCACGGTATTGAAAGAAAGTGGTGCGGATGCTGTGTGGGTTCCGCCACGCACCCTGTAGCTGTGGCAATTACACCATTTTGGATAATTGTCTTGTAATTGCCGCTGTGATTTAAAATCTAATGTTCTCCTCCAATTGTTCTGATGTCTTTTCATGAATAATGCAATCATCCCGTGAGCCCTCTGCCAGTTTCTCATTTAGATTGGCCCTGTGTTTGAGTTATACACCATTGTCTTATGCACCATTGTCTCGCAAAACTAAGGCGGCAGACACAATACAGGGAATAATTAGGGCTTGGCTAATTACGGGAAATGGGAAAGTGAGGGAGTCAGGTATGAAGTTTTTCTCTGGAAATATTTCCAACCCCCAGTTGGCCACAGGTAAACAGGAGGTGGAGGGGGCAGACATTTCTTCAGAGCCTTGGTCTGCTGTTCTCTGGGAGCAGTGGACGTGTTTGTTCGGTCTGATGCGGTGGGATTTTTCTCTCCAGAACAGAAGGAAAACAGATTTTTCCATAGGGTGACTTATCTCAGTTGTGTTATGTTGTCATCATCAAATGCAAACAGCTCTGTAAACATGAGCGGGTGCGTCTCCCTCCAAGGCCATGATACCAATTGTTTATATGAAAGGGGAATGGCAGCTTGGATTTCTGTTTCTGGAATCTGCAGCTTGGTTTGGTGTAACAAGGAGAAATCAATTGTATTCAGACAAACGACAGCAGAGTCATTTTAGAATTCCAGTTGGGTGTCTACGCTGGGAAGGGACCACCTCAGTCTGGTAGAGTCTTGCTTCTTTATTTCCATGCCAGTGGCATGGATGTGCTCCCTATGAGGCCTCCTCAGACATGATGGAAGTGGGCGGGGGGTACCCTGACCCCCTAGCAACAGAGGGGACCGTCAAGTCGGATCTAGTCACTGTGTTCTCGCTGCATTAGGGCCCAAGTTTCTGAGGCAGCTCAAAGCCCACAGTGGTCGTTTAGAGCAAAGCTATTCCCCTGAGCACCCCGTGTCTTCTCACTGCCCTCACTGCCAAGTCCAGATGCCCCAGCTTGGCATCAAGGCCCTTCCAAGACCTGCCCCTTCTTGACCTTCACAATCTGCAGGCCGGCCATTCTGCCCTCCCGGCTCCAGCTCCCCTCTGGGCCTCTGTACTGTCTTTTTTTAAGAGATCTATATTCCCAAAAAGTTTTCTCCCATTCCTCAAGCTTTGTTGTTGCCCCTCCTATGTTGTCCATAACCTCCTGAGGTTAACCCTGTTCCAGCATTTCTTACATTGTATCATAATTTTCTCTTCACTTGTCTGTCTCCCCTGCCACACTGTGAAATCTAGGTGGGCAGGACGAAGGGCTCAATCTAGTTCAACCCCATGTGTCATCAGTGAGTATACGGCGAAGGAGGAGCTGAATGAATGAGTGCATGAACGAGTAAGTGACTTCGCATCCTCCTGGGCTCAGTCAGGTGGAGAAAGCCGGGTGTCCCTGGTGGGTGCGCAGGATCAGGGGCTTGCAGCCTGGAGGGCTGAGCACCCAGGACCCGGTGAGAGCTGTGAGCCAGCCCAGAACAAACGCCCAGACTACCCCCACGGAGTAAGTTGGGAGCTGCAGAGCGTCCTTATTTGACCTGAGGAGTTGGATTTGCAGAAGACCTGACAGGAGGCTTTGTAGAGCCCTGGAATCTGACAGAGGGACAGACTGAAATCTGGGAGCCAGCGTGCTTCCTACCGGGTCTGAGATGAATGGGCAGCTATGGACACAGCAGGCTTCCCTGACAGGGAGGCCCAGGGACGGCCGGGGTGCCTCCTCCGCCTGGCCGCGGGCCTGGAGGGGCCCGAAAGCGAGTCGAGGCTCCCGGGAAGGGGGCGGGGGGGCTGGGTTGGAGCAGCACGACCTCCCAGGGGAGAGTGGGCCGAAGGGAGAGAGTTCTGACATGATACGTGGTCCTGGAGGGTAGTTTCATCTGGCACAGTGGAGGTGGTGGTTCCATATTTGAAGTGCCCTAACTGGGACTGTGCCCTCTAGAGATGGTGATTCAGGATCTGAAAGAATAATCAGAAGCCCCCATGACCGCCGGGGTTGGGGGACAAGCCTCACCCATATTTGCCTCCAGTCAGCACCAGAGGGGCTGCTGTCTGTCATGATGGACATGAGTAAGGAGTTTTTACTGGTGAGACGAATCTTCCTGGATGAACAGGTGAAGCCAGCAGCCTCTGCCTTTTGAAGTGGTGGCCACGGCTTAAGGATTCCATCCTGTGTTGAGTCATTTTTCAAAAGGTTCTGTCCCCCACTAGAAGGCTTGCTGGGGGCAAGGTTATAGCTAAGTGCTAAAGTGTGTGCTTACATGTGCGTGTGCAAGGTCCTGGGTTTGATCCCCAGTACCTCCGTTAAAAAAAATGAAATAAAATAGAAGGCTGGCTGAAGCCTACTGCTAGAATGCTGTCCTCTAACTGCCTGTAAGGCGCTCATCAGAGACGGAAAGGTCCCTGGGGACTCAGACTGCAAAGACTTCATCAAACTTGGCAACAGATGTATGATTGCTTTATGCCGCTAATACAAGTGTGTGTGAGAGAATGCAGTCTGAGACGGGTTTCATCGCGCCAGCTGGTCTCAGGGGTAGGCGTGAAATCTGACAAGTTGAGGCCTCCAATACCTGCCAACAAAGAACCTCATAACTGTCACTGACCAAGGTGCCTTAGATCCATTTGCGATGTTATGTTAAGGACTAAAGGAGGGGTTCCTGGACCAGCAGAAACTATTTCTCGGGTGAAATGCCAGAGCTCTCATTACTAATCCGAACTGCTGTAGTTGTGGTTCGGTGCCAAAACCTGGCTGATTCTGGTGGGTCTCTGCAGTGCTGCACAGACAGGCTCCTGGAGTTCCTAGTGAGATGAGATTCTCTTACTTACCAGCCACATTTGCTTCCATGCCAGGGAGGAATTACTGAGTAGAGGATATGGCCCTCAGAGGATTAACCGTGATGATTTTTACTTTTCTTTTGCAAGTGGAATTTAAGGCATCTTTAAGCAACAAGCATCAAAACCATGATTAATCTTGAGAATGAAGGGGAAATTGGCATTTAAACAAGTCATTCACTTATTTCAGCAAACATAGGTTGACATTCATTCATTAATCAACAGCTGTTTATTGAGTACGTATTAAGGATATGTCTAAGCTTGAAGTTTCGTTCCTCAATCATTCTAAGCAAAGCTGTGGTTATGGTTTTAAAAAGCCTAAATAAAGTCTTCTGAGGACAAAAAGGGCTAGCCATTCTGCATGGGCCCCAGGAGGCATGAGGAATCCAACGGGGAGCAATTTGCATGGTGTCCCAGCTACAGCTCCTGAACTGGCTTGGGTCTGGGTAGCTTTTGACACTGACAGGTCTGAGGCGCTGCAAAGCTGGTCCAGCCCTGTTAGGCAGATGCACGCTGACAACAGCTTCAGTCTGACAGGCTTCTCAGCACTGGAGACAGGTGAGCTTTTTGATATCTGGTGTGGTGACAGCTCTGGTTTGTCATTCTGCTATTATTTCTAGGTTTGTGCTGGGTCTGGGGTTTCCCTGGAGATTTGCACTTGAAAGGAAGCCAGCTTGACAGGCAGGAACAGGTAGTTGATCAATGAAAAAACTAGGCCACTGCACTCCTGGTCTAAATCTTGGGCATCAAAGTCCCAAAGTGACTGGAAATATCACTTCCTGCTCATAGAAAGGACTCCAACAGTCCTGAGGCCTTGACACATTTTAACACATTTTACTAACAATCTCAGTGTTTACAGATTAATGACTTTTCCAATACAGAACTGATTGCAATTGTCTTGCAGCTGATTAATT
The DNA here is from genome assembly GCF_009834535.1 of Camelus ferus. Lineage (NCBI taxonomy): Eukaryota > Metazoa > Chordata > Mammalia > Artiodactyla > Camelidae > Camelus > Camelus ferus. The sequence continues at coordinate 9,724,455 of NC_045705.1, read as the reverse complement.
TCCTTCCAGGAGAGCAGGGTGTATGTGCGTGTCCTAGCACTCCAAGCCGATGCCCTGGGTGAGAGTTCACTTCCAGGTTTTAATTACTTCCCTGATTATCTCAGCCTGGACCTCTCCCCTCTCCATCAGCACCTCTTTTAGTTAGCAATCCACACCCACCTCTCATTATAGGCTCTCCATCCTTCTAGCCCTTCAGGCCAAGAACCTAGATGTCACCTTGAACCTCCTTTCCTCACACCTCACATCCAATTTTTAGAAATCTTTCAGTTTCTAAATATATTCAGAACTTCCCACTACTTGACTCCGTCAGGTCACCATCTTGCTCAGATGATTAGAAATCTCTGCTTTGCATCTTTCGTGCTCTCCTCCTCACCTCTACCATTCTCACTGTTCACTTTCTTCATGCCTTTATCACCACTAGCCTCTGACACAACAAATCTCTGCCAATATGTGATGGATGAATAAATGAACGCACCACAGGCAGGCCTTGGGGACCTGACTCCCAGCTGAATGGCCATATAATGTAGCTTATACGGCAACATGGCAACACGAAGCATCAGCCTACTACATCCATTAATGGGAAAAAAATTTAAGGAACAAAGGTTACAAATTTCCACCCACTCCTCACCCTCTAGGCATATTAACCTCAACAGACAGACTGGGCAGCAGCTTGGGTTTCAAACTTCCATTTTTAGTTCCCTCTTCTGGCTGAGAGATCTTGGCATTTAATGCTCACCAGGGTTCTGGAATGCTAAAGCACCCACTGGCAGGAATCGTGAACATGGTAGGACTTGGCTGTTGGCACTGAGATCCTGCCCCACGCCATCGTGAATGTACTGTGTCACATCCACAAACAATGCTTCTTCCTAGCAGGGAGGACCAGCTGGAGGTGATTAGGTCTGAGGGAAACAGGAGAAGGATGAGGCAGAGGCCGGGGTAGGAGAAGGAGGCGAGACCCTGAGTCGTGTTCACAGCCCAGGGCATCAAACCACTTTGAAGCCTCTGGGCTTCAGTTGTTTATCTACCCGGAGATTCTTCATGGACCTCACACTGTCCTCCTTGGAAGAAACCAAGACAGCTTAGTTTATGTTTTATTATCAATTCTATTCAGTCAGTACACACAAGTATCTTATGTAGAGAGTGGAGCTCGCTGAGGAAACTTGGGGGACCCACCTCCGGGTGAGCCAGGAATTGACCGCTCCGGAGCCGGGGGAAGGAGAGCACCGCTGACCGAGGCTGAGGAGCCTTTCCTTCTGTGCCAGTTTCCAGGAATTTCATTCTTCCTCCCCACCTCCAGGCTGTTTCACTGTGCGGGACATGAGGCAAACGTGGCCGTCAGAGTCATCAAGGTGGAGGAGAGAAAGACAGCCACTGCAGCCAAGGTCACCAAGTCAGCGGTGAAGGCCAGCAAGAAGCCAAGTGATGTGGATGGTGGGCGCCCACTACTCTAGACTTCCGGGGTTCCCCATCCCACTGAGACCCACCTCCTTGAGCACTGCCCATATCTCATTCTTAAACACCATTCCCATCTTCGCCTCTAAATAACCAGAACACTAGACTGTCAGAGAAGTGAAGTTCTCAGGAAGTATCTGACCCTTCCCTGCCCCCATCTTAGAGAAGGATCAAAGGTCTAAAATGGTAAAAAGATTGCCCAAAGTTCCTGAAACTCCTTGGTCCCCACTGTTAGTGTCTTTCCCTCTTTCAGTCACCTTCTAGAAGAGAAGAGGCATAGCCTTCGAGCCCAATGATTCAGTCCACTAACAGCTAGGAGGGACCACTGCTTAGCTCTGCCCTCGCAGTGCTGGATGTAACGTGAGTGATGCCTCCCTCGTCTTTGAGGGGTTCACACTCTGGTAAGGGAGACAGAACCAGAGAAACTGTTTCAATGCAATGAGTCAGTCGTGAGGGGTGTGAGTGAGGCTCTTCTAGGGGGTTCCCAAGTGTGCGGGGTGATGAGGACTGCTTCATGGAGAAGTTTTAGCAAGTCTTCAAGACCAGGGACATCTCAAGGCCCTCAGGGGAGGGAGGGGCTTGCCGGGCGGAATCCTCAGTGGAGCACAGTCTTACTCAGCTTGCCTGGAGGGCAGGGAGTGGATGGGAGAAAACAATGGCTAAAGAGACGAAGGGGGAGGATCTTTATGCATTAACTCCTCAGAGTTCAATTTTCCTAAACTGTAAATGTAATTATGTCATCCCCCTGCTTAAATCCCTTGATTACTCTTTATTGCCCTCAGGGGAAACATTACTCCATTCCTTCAGTGATGAGAAGCTCTGAGAGTCTGAGGCTGGAGGCAGGGATCCCCCTTAAGAAGCCACCACAGGAGTCCTGGAAGCCAAGGGGTGCAGCTGAAGTGTAATCCACATAAATAGAGGGGGGATCAGAAGAGAAGGGAAGGGGGACCACGAGTGCTAACGGGAGTACTCGCCATCAAGATGAGGAGCACATGACCTTGTCAACATCTTCTCCCTCCTCCCAAGGTCAAGCTCAAGCCAAGTGCAGCCCCCAGAGGACTCTCCAGTGAAAACTAAAGGGTCAGAGTTTAGACCTTCCTGACTCTGCAGCCTCCCCCCCACCCCCTGCAGTGTAATTGAGCTGGTCACTCCCTGCTCTGCATCTGAATCCCTCAGGCTTACAATGAGACTGGAGTACCATCTCACTTAGGCCTCTTTGAAAGGCCACAAGTGCAAATTAAGTATGCAAAAACAATTCAGTTCTGAGTCAGATAGACCTGAGTCTAAATCCTGCCTCCTCTACTTACCAGCCATGTGAATTTACTATCTCTGAGTTCCAGTTTCCTTATCTGTAAAATGGGGATAATATTTACCTCCTGCTTTGCATGAGGATTGAACTAGATCACCCCGCACAGTGCCTCGCACGTGGCAAGTGATTAATAACCAGTACCTACCTTAGTCCTACCCTCCTCTCCCTGTCTTGTGTCGCCAGACCCCACTCACTGAGGGGTGAAGGGCTCACACACAGACCAAACCAGCAGGTGGGGAGTGTAGCGCAGTGGTAGAGCCATGCACTGAGCCCTGGGTCCAACCCCCAGTGCCTCTGTTAAGGGGAGGGTGGGAAGAAAACATGTAGACCAAACCATTTTCCCAAGGTCATGGACCAAATTAATGAAGAAACAGGATGACACCTTTCAATCTATGGGATTCCAGGCTTCTGCTGAGCCAGACTGTCTCCTCATTAAAAATTATTATTATTATACTTCTTCCATTTAAGCCATTTGCACAGTAGCTCTGTGGTCTTGGCTGACTCAGAACTGAAGGAATAATCAGAATTAAGAGGTTTTCTGACATTGAAATAAGCTGAAGGGTAAGTGCTCCTGATAGGATGGCTCTCCCTATCTGGTGTAATTGGCTGTTGCTAGGGAAATAGTCCCATCATTTACAAATTCGGCAGGACCTGGCCACTCGTTATCATTTTATTAGAAATAGTATTTACAATGCATAAACATATAGTCATCAGAGTCTCTGGAATGGGTCGGGTAAGAATTAGAAGTGAATCTATAGTGACTGTAATGCAGGCTTCCGATGAGAGAGGACGAAATAAAGTCATTTAGAATGACAAGCACAATGCAGGGAGAAGTCACTGAGATAAATGAAGTTATATGGTCAAGATGTGCTTGTTGGGCACTGTGTAAATACAAGGAGGGGTGGTTTTGTAGAGAAAAGTTACCCCGGGGAGAGTCAATTCCTAAAAAAACTAGACAATGTCGCCAATATTAGCATATGAACTAAATACACCTATGAGTTCATTTATCTATCTAGGTAACTATTAACCAAGGCCCCTTGGTCTTTATATTCAGGAGCAGAGGTGTCGCTATGAGTTCTCCTTCAAGTTTCTAGACACAGAACCCACCGCATAGACTGAGTCTGCACGTCGGTACCAGTGTATTTTAAAAGAAGCCCACAAAATGAAACAAACTGGAGTTAGTGATGGGGACCTTTAAAGGTAAAGGCTCAACCCCTAACACTGAGAAATTAGAGGAGCCACAGCATTTTGCTTTTGTGGGGCCATGCAAGCAAACCTAATTTAAACCAAGTGCTGGCATTCCTGCCTTGCAGACCTGTCTTCTGTGTCCCTGTTGGGTGTGCACTTCCTCGCTGGAGCAGGATTATGAGTGTCTTCCAGGAGCGGTTAGGTTAAGATGGATACGGGGAAGATGCCTTCTCTGATCCCCTCCAATAGCCAAGCTTCTCATAGCCTAATCTATAACATGGAATTTTTCTTGTTTAAAAACGGTTTGACTTAGTTCAGCCCAATTTCAGGTGTATGCATGAGTTGTGAAACCCAGCTTCCCTAGGGTCTGATCACCTAAATAAGGAGATATCCAGTGTGCAGACCTGTCAAAAATAGGAAATCAAATCCTAAGTAGGAAGGAGTTATTTCTTTGCAAGAAATACTTACACAGTATCTTTCCCACCGCGATTTTGAAGCATGAGGAAGACCAGGGTAACTGACTCATCAGCTCAAGAGGGGAACAAGGCCAGGCTCACCCACACCACACCCCAGGGCCTGCAGTCCAAGCTCCAGGAGGAGGAGGAGACAAAGGACTCCCTGTTGGAGTGACTCTAAATTAGTGATCTATTCAAATAACTCTTACTCAGGTGGGGAACAGAGACAAAGGGAGAGGGTTCTTTCTTTTATGTTCCAGAGATTGACAACTTTAGGGGAAAGGGGTAATGTGGGAAGATCTGGTCAAGCTCCATTAAAATGGAAGGCTTTTCCTCTGAACTGTCTGAGCATCCTTCATTCAACAAGTATTTCTGGAGCACCACAAAGCTGTGGAGGGGCATTTTTGCCTAACCTCCACTTTACAGGTGGCTCAGAGCGGTAAAGCAAGGTGTCCAAACCATACAACTAGCATGTAGACAGAAGCGGAGGTGGAATTTTAATCAAGACATGTTCCTTTCCCAAAACAACATTCTTACCCCAGCCAGGACGTGCTCATTCCAGTGTAGCACCTGCATTTTGATGTGGAAACTGAAGCTCAAGTAACCCCTACTCAATTCAACTTGAATCCATAAACATTCACATGTCAGGCGTAATTCCAGAAGGATCCGCACCTCTAGGATATCTCAGGATGTAACATACAGTCCCAGGCAGCTGGGGTGACACGCACACACCCACGCACAGCTGGCTGTTGTAGCACAGAGGTCTGCACACAGGCAGTGGGGCACAGCCCTCAGCAGACCCTGCTGATTGCCTTGACCACCGTGCCTCCACTGAGCATTCGTCCAATGAAGGAAGCCTCTGATAACGTTTATTTACTTAATTGCTTTCTTCCCCCAGTGCTCTAGAGGGGACATTTCTCTGCCAGGATGGCAGTTAATTTGAAGGCTCTCGATCTCTCCTCACTTTGGTTCACAGGCCAAATAGAAGAGTAAATCCATAAGCAAGTGAATTCTGAACTTCAGCCCAGAGTCAGGACAGGGCACAGGATGGAGACTGAAATTGTCAAGGCTGCCCCTTCGCCAGCCCCAGGTCCTGCTCAGAGAAGTGTCCCAGGGGAAGAATTGGGGCAAAGGAGGGGCTCCTTTCATCTGTGATTCAACAGGGATGGAGAAAGCAGTAGGATGAGGTGGTGAGGGGGAGGGAGGTGGTTAGAACAGGTGGTTAAGGATGCAATTAACATCCCAGGGAATTTCCATTTGAAGACAGCAAGAGTCTCAGAAGTCAGCGGAGGATGTCAATATAGAACTGCCCATTCATTCATTCATTCATTTATGTATAAGTGGGACAGTACATACTTCCAATTCTAACTTTTTTCATTGTGAAGCATATGATATAAGGGAAATCATTTTGTGGATACCCCGTATTTGTGAGCACTTTTCCCTCCCTTGATTCTGGAAATCAAATTGAGGTTCTGTCTCTCATTTATCATTGTGTGACTTTTAAAAAGCCTTTGATACTCTGAACGGCAGGGTCTCCATCTGTGGAATAGGACTGATGATCACTCCTGCCCTTTCCCTCCACCAGTCCTTAGGAGAATCAAACCAGGGGCTGCAAATGGAACTGTAGGCTCCATGAGGGAGCCACAGAGCAACTACACTCAAAGTGAGTAGAGATTAAGAACTTTAAACCGAATTCTGCAGTGCTGGCAAAAATAGATGTTACTTCCAGAGCACTGGAGGAGGAAAGTGGTCATGTAAATATCAGGCACTTCCTCTGTCTGAGGGATGTTCGAGGAATTTAAATGGATTTACTCATTGCTGCCTCCAAGATGCCATTCACAGTGATTTGCATACAGTTCATTAATGAAGGACCAAATGAAGTGCTCAGATGTCTATCGTGTCCAGACATGGGTTAATACTTAAAGCACCTTATCTATCTGAACTCATACTGTTAGCTCTTGAACACATACATGTTTTATGAATACCTTTGGCTTGCTTTGGAAATCACTTCATTTGGTCTACTGAGAGAGTAAGATACAGGAAAAAAAAAATTCGAGGGTAAACAAGTTTCGCCTTCCTCTGGGATGCTCTTAAGGCAAGCGCACTCTCTTCCTTGCCTCCCCAGATGCACATCTGTCCTAACCCAGATGTTACTGCTCCAGAGTTGACAGTACAACAGGTGAACAACGAAAATATTACCCTGAGAAATGTCAGATTCCACTGCATAGTGTTTAATTTAACTGTTATTTAGCAATTATGGATAACACACATACTTGCAAATTGTTTTACAATCATTTTATAGTTGCCTGTGAGAGATAATTAAAGCAAAGCCACTCTAAGCGAAGCTACTCAGAGGGACAAAGTTGTTGCGCCAATAGTGTGCTATATAAATGCAAATGATCAGGATTTGTATTATCATGAAAACGGCTTAAATCATTTTTCATGGGGCCAACATGTAACTATTCTAGTAATTCCCTGACTTATAGGGCATTTTCTCCCTAAATGATAAACATACCTAGCTATGCATTACTTAACAGAGCTTCCCAAATTCCAGGGATGACAAAATCCATTCATTTATTCATCCTTCCAATCAGATCTTACAGCAATGCCCAGCCCATAATAAGTCCTTAATGGTTAACAAATGAATGATTGAGGAGTGCTTTTTTTGTTGTTGCATTTTTTGGTTCAATTTACAATGTTGTATTAGTTTCTGGTGTATAGCATAGTGATTCAGTTAGAGAAGTTATTTTAACGAGGCCATAAATGTCAGTAGCTTTCATGCAAAGAATAATGATGGCTGGGTGAGGGAGCAGGGAGATGGTCATGAGTAGAAAAGGTCAAGGTCGCAACCTCTGGTGAAGCCCTGAAGAAGTCAAACGACTTGGCAAGAACAGGAGAAAGATTAGGCAGGTGAACTGCGGCTAGCTATCGTGAACATATGGAAGAAATCTATTTTTCTAACCCTCAGACAATGAAGCTGAAAAAGAAGAAACGATAAGAAAATTCTCTAGTAATTGGTGAAGTTAATGTTCTGGAGAAGTAGCCCCAACTGAACAATAATCTGTACATTTTAAGCACCTAAGAAGCCAATAAAAATGTAATCTCAGGAGAATTGTGTCTTCATTAGCACAGATAAAGCGGCAGCCTCATTGGGGTTAGAACAGAGCAGTCCATGCTTTAGATCTCCAGGAACCCCGTTTTATAGAAAGAAAACTCATCTGAGAGCTCACTGCATAGATTTGACTGGGAAACTCTTTTTTCAGATGTACACTACTGACCACTCATGGGACTCATGCCCTGAGGAATACAATTTGGAAAACAGTGGTTCAGAGTGTAGAAAAATAGGAGAGAGGAGCGGCGCCCATGGAGGTCCTATTTCTTATAAAGAAACAAATCACACTCCTGTTTATCTTCGGCACTTAACAATCACAAGAGATGTCCCCAAACCTTGAATCCCCAGATGGCTGAATACTACATATAACATGTGTGCATATAGGATCTAAGCGGGGAGGGTATGGCTCAATGGTAGAGTGTGCAGCTCAGTGGCACAGCGTGTGCTTAGCATGCATGAGGTCCTGGGTTCAATCCCCAGTACCTCCACTGGAAAAAAAAAAGATATACTTATCACTGCTTCTGTGTAATGTAGTATGAATAGAACTGGGAAATTAAAATGACCCCTTCAACCCATATAGATTCTGTAAATATGAGAATAAGGTGTTTGTTTGTTTGTTTGTTTTTATTAAAGCTATTGCTGTCATTTTTTCACATCATTAAAACCCAAAACAGTGCCTTGTCTCTGACCATTGGATCCTTATAGGTCCACATCTTGGGTCTGGACTGGGAAAATAAAAGACGTGTGCTTCTGGCTGATTTAGATGATGGTTGAACAAAGCAAGAGCTTACAAAGCTCAACACTAGTGTTGCCACCACAAAGACTGGATTACCTGCAAAATGGTGAGAACCACTAAGAGTGTTTTAGTGACCTCCTGACGGTTTTGAGAACTTTTCATGTGTTGCTTCATTTCATTCCCCACTTAACCCTCTGAGCTCGACACTATTACAGTCCCTGTTTTACAGCCGAGGCTACTGAGGTACAGAAAGCCCACAGGAACTTCGCTTCCCTGGTATAATTCAGATGTGTTTGGTTATTCTCAGGTCTTCATAGTAGAAGTGACATTTCACGTAGGTCTATGAGAGCAGAGTGGACATTTTCAATCATAATGAACCGACAGGTACCCTAAGCAAAAGGAGTTTTAAATGATCCCCTGAGCTTGAAATAGAAAGGTCACTAGGTCAACTTTTGAAACCTGCTGAATACTCTTCCCCCTTCCAATACCTGTATCAACTTGCAGCATAGCATTGATAAAATGATTTTAAGTTCAAGGTTGTAGTAAGCGACACGAAAGATGATGGTGATGGTGGAAGAAACAGGAATTTTAAAATAATATGTGAAGAAGAATATGAAAACGAATATCTGTATGTATACGCATAACAGGGACATTGTGCTGCACACCAGAAATTGACACATTGTAACCGACTGAACTTCAACTAAAGAAAAAAAGAATATGGAATGAAGTAACAATATAAAAATAACATAAAGGAAGGAGGTGAAGGGACTTAACCAAAAATATAAAGTCTATAAATCAATGGTGGAAAGAAGCTGGAGCGTACTTATGAGGCTGAGGGGCAGACTTGTTGGAAGTCTGCAGGAGGAGGCTCTGCCGTCAGGCCACTTGGGTCAAACCTCTCTCTACTACTTCGTAGGTAAATGACTTTGAAGCAGTTAAATCTTCATAAGCCTTGGTTTGTCCCATGACATTGAAATCATGATATTTTGCTTTGATCCTCCCAAGGGAGAATCCACAGAACGGTGTATGTATTAAACCCTCAGTAACTGATGGTTTTCCTATGCCTCCCTTCCCAACAAATCTGTTTATACATCCAAAGCTGGTTCCTGCCAACTTTCCTCTGTTAAATAGGTCTTGAAAGAGAGAGAAACTCACCTTGGTGATGGAGGAACCGATCCCACTTTAAAATCACTTTACAAATGAGATAAGATGTGAAAAATCCCTTAGCACATTGTCAATTGAGTACAGAGTAAGTGCTCAGTAAATGAAAGGCGTTATCATGTGAATCATTATTTATAATGGCACAATGGATAAGAACGGATAGAGGTAAATTAGACCTTCCTTTCTCCCCAGGGCTTAACCGAATTACATGTCAAAAAAAAAAAAAATTGCTAGACCCCTCATAACCCTTGCTCTGCAGAAACAGGGACAGGGCACATGTGACCTACGGCTGGGAGGATGCTGTGTGCTGAAAACCAGCCCAGGCCCCCCAGGGGTAGGCGGGCCACAGATCCTTTGATGGACAGGGTGGAGGGAAGGCAGCTGGTCAGACCCTCAGGAGGACAGGTCAGCAGGTGGGGCCTCCCTGCTGACGGTGGGGAGACACAGGCCGGACGCCACCTAAGTGGGGGATCTCAGCATCTATCCAGGTGAAAGGAAAGGGCCATTCTCAGCACTACCTGTAATAGAAACAACATCTGCTATTCCTTTAGAGCAGAGGTTGACAACCTATGGCCCTGGGGCCAGGTCTGGCCTGGCGCCAGCTTTTGTGTGGCCCCTGTGTGCAAAGAATGATGTTTACATTTTAAAATGATTGAATCAGATCAAAGGAAAAATGATAGTTCCTAGTATGTGAAAATGAGATGATATTCAAAGTTCAGTGTCTAGAAATAAAATGTATTTATTTCCTTTAAAAACATTTTTAAAGGAAGGAATTAGGTTTATTTATTTATTTTATTTTTTAATGGAATTACTGGGGATTGAAGCTAGGACCTCGTGCATGCTAAGCACGTGCTCAACCACTGCCCTCTACTCTCCTCAGAAATAAAATTTAGTTGGGACTCAGCCACACACCCATTTATTTTCCTACGTCAATGGCTACTTCAGGACTACACCAGCAGAGGGAGGGGCCGCAACAGGCCCACAAAGCCTGAACCATTAACTATCTAGACTTTAATAGATAAGTTTGCCCGACCCAGAGCATTGTGCTTTTAGTGTTTTCTCATTCATTCATTCATTCATTCACTCATCATCAAACATTTTTGAGCATCACTCTGTCCAGGCACTAAGGAGACTGAGATCTAGGGATATAGGAAAAAAAGATGAAACTCAGGCATCCACAGTACTTTAATGGAGAGCTAAGAAACTTCCAGGGGACTGCCAGGATGGAGGGGCCAACTGGAGGCCAGGGGGTGGGAGGGAGGGTTCAGTAAACCTTTCAGGAAAGAGATTCACCAGGTTCTCAAACGTGACAACCACACAATGACCAGACCATCCGCCCTCGCTGTTTTGCAGATGTAGGTACAGGAGTGCAGAGCGGCCAGTGGCTTGCTGGAGGTCAATTGGTAAATCAGGGTCAGGACGGGTCAGAAGCTACTTCCAGGCTTCTCAAACCCAGGCCCATGTGACCTACCTACCAAAGCAAGCTGTGTGACGACAAGGGAGGAACAGTCTGTGCAGAAGGGCGGGAGGCCAGGCGGAGGGGAGAGGCGCAGTGACTGCCTCAAGATCTGAGTCAGTCCTGGAGACAGCCAGGGCTTGCTGCTGCAGGACAATGTGCCTTCTGAGTGGCCATTTGAGAAGGGAGCCAATTTCTGGACGGAAAGTTACTCTCTTCTGAGAACCTTGTGCAGTTTGTATTTCAGGAAAACTGACGCCAAAGCCTGGATTTTCTCACCTGCTTTGAAATCACTGGGAATACCCCAAGTTTGCCGTCTGGTTTATTTCCATCACTCTGGTTTGGGACACATCCATGGAGACTTGGAAGGGGAGAGCCTTGTCCTTTGAAGTTTAGCCATTTTCCAACCATTTTTTTGTTTTGTTTTGTTTTGTTTTGTTCAGCGAATGTGTTACACATTTACCGTGAGTTAGGAACTTTCACATTACATCATTTCAAGAAACCATGGTTACTAGTAAGTGGCAACTGTGTTAAGCAAAGAAATGTTTTATTTCATTTTGTTCTCATAACAACCCTGTGAAATACAGGTTTGTAAATTTGGAATTGGACGATCAGAAACGGAGGGGAAAAGGAAAAGAGAATTGACAGGCGTTGAGTGCCAGGCACAGGATTCAAAAGGCGTTTTCCATTTTTTTGCTGTTAGGAATGACGCTGTAGGAATAAGGCTATAATAAAAACATTTTTGTCATGTAAAAATATTAATCTAAATTGTTGGTTAATATTGACACTATCTGAAAATGCCCTGTATTTCTCCAGGAGCAGGGCATATATCAATCTGATACAGAGTGTGCCCTTCGTAATGGCCTCATCTCCCCCCATACATGGGGGAGAATGTGAGCATTACTGAAAACACGTAGCTGGGGATGTAACACTCTGGAGGCTCCATAGCGTCGCGTCTACGTCCAGGCCTTCCTCCCTTCTCTTTCCCCCGTCTGACTCCTCACGCTCCTTCCCTCACCTCCCTTTAGACTGCCCGGTGGAGGCGGGGTGGTCTTGGAGCTGCAACTGGTGATCCTATAGTCTGATGGCAGGAAGGGGATTCTGTGCTTTCCCTTTGGGATTTGGGCTCTCCCATTCTAGCAATAAATACCCACTCAGGTGGGACTAGAGCATTGGCAGGGAGTCAATATTTTCACTAATCAAAGTTTACAGCATGTGAAAAATTCACCTTTAAGGAACTCTGACTCCTGCCCCCACCCCCTCCCCAACCAGGCTCCTTAATGTCATGATTAGTAAATGAAAATCCAATAACTTTCTTTATTGAAAGTAAGTGAGGTGCTCTTTGTCTCGTGCCGGCACGCCTATACGGCTGCAAGAGGAGGCTGAAAGCAGACGTTGGGTGAAATGCTTCTCTGAGGGGTGTTTGTCCTCCTGGTGACCAGATTCCAAATTTAATCCCTTATCGTTTCTCACCCACTGCAAAGGAACTGTGGCCCTGACACCTTTAGATCTGGGCTTACACGCCAAGAGATCCCAGGGACGGATAATAATGGGAGGCACAGCCCACAGCACGACGTTCGCAGCTCTGGCTGCTGGGCCTTGGCTCTGGCTTTGCTACTTACTAGCGGTGTGACCTTGGGCAAGTCGCTGAACTTGCCTCAATCTTTCCATTCTGTAAAACGAAGACGGCAACACTAGCTATTCCTTAGGGTTGTGAGTAATAAATGCATTAATCCAGGTAAAGAGCTTAAAATGGTAATGTTAGCTATTGTGGTTACTTACACTTGTCATTGAATCATGGAAAGGAAGCATCCACGTCAGAGCTGCCCCGAGGAAAAAAAAATCCCTCACGCTCTGCAGACAGATTATACTCAGCTGCTGGATCTTCACTTTAAATAAATAAAATGCATTTGCTACCGAGGAGATTGATTTGCATGAACCATCCCTACGTTTTTCATCCAATCATTCCATGTGGTAGATGCTGAGATCCAGGGATAAAATCTATTCATTTAACAAATACTCCTTATCAGGTTCTGGGCTGGAATACAAATAGAAATCCACCCAGCGTGTGTCTATATATTTCACAGTTCTAAATCGAGGTAACAAATCATTACATAAAAGGGTTTATCCGTTTTGACAAATTCACTTTCAAGATGACCTGGGAAGCCTGGTTTGAATTTAGAAATCTTGGAACAAACAGAGGTCTGCGCCCAAATGTGGCCGTGCAAGGGCCGCCGACCTTGACCCTGCCCAGGGCCTGACACCTTCTTTTCCCACCACAGCTCAGCTGTGCACCTCGCATCTTTCCTTGCCCACAGGCTTGTGGCTGCTCTAGCTTGCATGTTCCAACTGCGCGGGATAGCTTCCCCTGCCCTGGACCTCAGGGTGCATCATCCACCCTCATGAAGAGAGACCTGGGCCTTTGGGGTAAATAATTCCAGGGTCATGGGCATCTGGAAGGAGGACAGAGCCTTGAGTGGACAATTCCCTTGGTCCTCTAGACTCCTTAGCCCATGGGAAGAGGCACCACTGGAGGAGGGCAGGAGGACGAGGTAGGCAGGGGCCTTCTTGTTTGTATCCAAGGGCAGTACCACTTATTAAGCCTTTTCTTTGTTGCCTAAGCTGTCCTTGACATAAGAGACACCATGGTGAGAAGACAGGCATGATATGGAGCATATACTATGAACAAACATTAAACAGCTACTTAAACACTTGTGATGATGCCATGAAAGAGAAATCCAAGATGTTGTGAGTATGTGGACAGAGAGCTCTGACCTCGTCTGGGATTTGAGGGAGATGTTCCTGGGAAAGGTACATGAGCTGAGACCTGGAAGGTGAAGAGGGCGTCAGAGAGTCTTCCAGGCTAAAGAAACACCATGTGCAAAAGCCCTGAGGTGGGAAGGAACCAAAGAAGTTTAACATGTCTGGAGTGCAGAGAAAGACGGAGAGGGTCTGGGGAAAGACTGGAGATGCAGGAAGGGGTGAGACACTTCAGGGTATGATTGGAATTTTGTTTTGTAAGGATTGTGTTTTGAAGGATTTATCTAGGAGCAATGGGAAGGCAAGTCAAGATTTTAAATAGGGGAATGGTCTGATGAGATCTACATTTTTTAAAGATCTCTTTGTCTCAGATTATAGATGGGGAGGGATTTGGGGGCACAAGGGTGAGTCCAGCTGGGAGGCTAGTGCCAATGTAACTGAGCAGGACCCTACAGCCTTCAGGGGACAGACTCCCACCACCCCCTAGGCCAGTGCATGTCCCCCACCTGCCCCTTGACTGTAAAAAAAACTTAAGCCAAATGATAAATTCAATCAGAGAAATGAGAAAATGCAGAGGCAAAGGAGAGCAGTCAAACAAGACAAAATAATATTTTAGCCATTAAACAAAGTCACAAACATTTAGTTAGTTCCTCCTTGAGGGCTACAGATAATGTTCTGAACCATATGCTTTGAGCTATTTTGCAGATACTAAAAACCCCACTGGGTGGAAGAAGTTAACTACATGATGACCTGACTGTAGCCATGACAGAAACTGCTCCATCTCACACAATTCCAAGATCTGGCTTCAAGGAAATGGGAACAAACTGACCCTGGAACTGAAGATTAACGGTACTTAAAACAATCAAGATGATGCTAACCAGATCGCCACGTGACCAATTTCAAGCTGATTGCCAGAGCCGACTGTGCTGTTCTGCCTGGAGCCCCCTCCCTCTGCCTACACACCTCCGACCAGCAAAGGGCAATTGCCTTTTGGTCCACCTTCTCCCCAGGTTGCTGGCCTCCTGAGTAAAGCAACCTTTCCTTTCCTACCAATGCGTGTCTCTCAAGTATTGGCTTTCGAGAGCAGCGAGCAGCAGAACCTCAGTCCGGTAACACCAACGCGATGGTGGCTTAGAGAGGATGTGGAGAGAAGTGGATGACGCCGTGGTGGGGAACTAATGTTTGTGGAAGTAAAGGGGGCAAGCATCAAAGATGAATTTCCAAGTGTCTGTCTTAGCAACTGGGTGGGAGGTGGCATGTCTAGTAGGGGCAAGGCCTGCCGATTCGGAGGTGACTGTGAGAGGCCAGGTGGAAACACTGAGAGAGAGCTTAGAGAAGACACCTGGACTGGACCTTTCAGCAAGAAGAAGGCAACTGGAGCTATGGGGGGAAATGGGGTCACCGAAGTAGCAGGCTACAGGACCCTCTCCTTGGGGAGAAGACACAGAATGGCAGAGGGTGGGCAGGGGAGAAGACACAGAATGGCAGAGGGTGGGCAGGGGAGAAGACACAGAATGGCAGAGGGTGGGCAATGGTAGCGGGAATAGGTGGGGGAGCATGTTTGGTGGAGCCCAGATGAGGACGTCCCTGGTTATGACATAGACTAGATCAAAATAGATATGAATGTGGACCGGGGTCTAAGTTCTGTAGACCTCAGTTTCCTTATATATTCAGAGAACACTGTCCATGATGTCTTTCTGCTTTTATATTCTGCATCTGTTGAACTTGGGCAGGTATTAGGTATCAGAACAATGATGCTGGCTCCCTAAAGTAGCTTATGTTGACCGAGAGGACCGCTTAGTCCCAGAGAGACACTCCATCAGACACAGGGCTTTTGTCCATCTTCCAGCCTCTCCAGGAAGCAACAGTGCATTATTTCATGAATAAGACGTACTCAGCCTGAGAAGCTCTGCTGTCTGTGTTTGGGACTACGTGTGGCATTGGCCTCCAGGGGCCCACTCCAGGGATTTGAGGCTTCGAGTGGAGGATAAATTACTGTAAAGGGCCCAGCCCTACTCCCAGAAGACCCTGTTGAAAACAGTGAAAATATTACTGGGTCTGGAGTCATCATCTGGATTCAAATCCCAGACCTTTCACCCGGGGAAGGGAAGTCATGCTGATGGAGCAGAACATCTCTGAGCCTGTTTCCCTAACTGGGGAGGACACTAACATGGCCAGTCAGCCACACACAGATACTTATTGGAATCCTTAACATTCTGTAAGTCAGCCACAGTTGTCTCTTTTTTAAAAAAAATTTTTGAGAGGGGAGGTAATTAGGTTTATTTATTTACTTATTAATTTTATTTTATTTATTTAAAAAATTTTATTTTGTTGGGGTTTTTTTTCTTTCTTTCTTTCTTCTTTTTTTTTTTTTTTTAATAGAAGTACTGGGGATTGAACCCAGGACCTCCTGCATGCTAAGCATGTTCTCCACCACTGAGCTATACCCTCCTGCTTCAGGTCTTTAGTTATTTATCTTCCCAACCCTCTGAGAGGACGCTATTTTCATCCTTCTCTGACAGATGAGGAAACTAAAGCTGAAAGATGTTAATTCAATGCCACATTAAACTTAGCTGAGAAACAGCCTGAGAGAAAAATGAGACTAAAAAAAATCCCAAACACCTAACCCCTCTCTTTTTCTGAAAGCAGAAAATAAATTTACCGTGTGAAGGTGTCCTCCCTGCACCAGGAGGGTAGAAAGCATGTCCCTCAGCAGAATCAGGGATAAGAAAGCTGTGTAGACAAACTCAGTTGCTTTCTCATTACTCTCCTACCTCAAGCACAAGCCCCTTTCTTTTGTTAAATCTTTACAGATAGTTTCTTTGTCCAAAATGAAACATAAACAGCTTGCTTTGGTCACTTCCTATTGCCTCATTTGTGTAAGACTTCCTTGCATATGAATTAAATGGGCAGATGACCTAAACAAACATTTCTCCAATGAAGACATACAAATGGCCAAAAAGCACATGAAAAAATGCTCAATATTGCTAATTATCAGAGAAATGCAAATTTAAAAAACGAGGCCATCATTAAAGAATTAAAGAATGGCCATTATTAAAATGTCCACAAATGACAAATGCTGGAGAGGCTGTGGAGAAAGGGGAACCCTCCTACACTGCTGGTGGGAATGCAGTTTGGTGCAGCCACTGTGGAAAGCAGTGTGGAGATTCCTTTAAAAACTAAAAATAGAGTTACTCTACGATCCAGCAGTCCCACTCCTGGGCATATATCCAGAAAAGACATGAACTCTAATTTGCTGACTGCTTGGATGTGAATACAGCTGCTCAGAACACAAGACGGGAGGCGGGGATTTCATCGCTCCGCGTGTGCTGCTTTCATCCGCTGTGCACACGGCCGTGCAGCGTCGGTGGCGTCTCCGGGACTAGGGTGGCAGACGCCTCCTTCCCACCTCCTAGACTTCACTGCTTGTACTTTCCCTTCTCTACCACTGGGGGTCACAAGCGCCCACAATAACACTCTTTCTAAGACAGCAAAGGAGTTTGTTCTGAGGCAGAAAAATCGTTTTGCCCCTTTAGTGATGAAAAGGACAAGTGCAGAGACAGTGTGGGTGAGGAGGGGCAATAAGAGAGGACGGAGCTTGGGGCTGCAGGGCAGGAGAGCGGGGTCCTCCCAAGGGAACTGCCACCACCCTGCTGGTGACCTCCATGGGCTGGAGGTGGCAGGGGTTAAGTGGCTACTACAGCAAGTGTCCGGTGGCGGAGGAGCTGTCCCGTATTGACCCTATGTCCACACGCAGACTAAATAGCCTCCCAGTGTGCTGCTAATGGGGCTGCCGGGGTTAAGAACTGGTACAGGATGAGATCAGAGTTAGAGGCCATCAATTTACAGAGAAGTGTTAAATAAGATGTTTAGGTAACCTTAATTTTCTTTCCTGTGACTGTGAGTCTGTTTCTGCTTTATATATAGATTAATTTGTATCAAGTTTTAGATTCCACATCTAAGTGATAAATGTATGGTTAGCAAAGAAGAAAGAGAACAGGGATGAACTAGGAGTATGGGATTAACAGGTACAGACCAGCTATACAGAGAAGAGATATGCAACAAAGACTTACCAGTTGACACAGGGAACAATATTCAGCATCTTATAATAACCTATAATGGAAAATAATCTGAAATATATATATGAAACGGAATCACTTTGCTGTATACCCAAAACTAACACAAAATTGTAACTCAACTACACTTCAATTAAAAACAAAAAAAAGAAAGAACAGGTTTAGAAAGCTCATCCATATGGCCAGAAGAGTGAGTGACGAAGCTTGGGTAACAGTTATTTTATCGGTTCTTTCTCTTTCTCTAGGATGGCCACCTCCAGTTCTCAGTCTTTGTATTCCCAGTGCCTGGCGTAGCTCCCTGGGTGTGGTAGACTCACAGTAAGTGCTAGAAGGAAGTAGAGAGGGAATGAAGAAGGATGGAAAAGGAAGGAGAGAAAGGATGGAAGGTCCACGTGGGAAGATGGCGTACGTGGTGGACGGTCCCCAGTGAGTCTCCTCTTCCGGTGTCAGTGACCTTGTGTGAACCACCCCGCCCCCTGCCCAGAGGCCGGGCTAGTCCTAGTAACTCACTCCTAATAAATCCAATATGGCAAACGTGGTGGGGTGTCACTGCCAAGACGAGGTCACAGAAAGGCTGTAACTTCTGTCTTGGGCACCCTTTCTTGTTCTGTGACTCTTTCTTTGAGGGAAGCCAGCTGCCAAGTTGTGAGCTGCTTCATTGAGAGGGCCATGTGGCAAGCAACCAATGTCTCTCATCAACACCTCAAGAGGACCTGAGCTGTGCCAACAGCCACAGAGGGAGCTTGGAAGCAGGTCATCCCCCATGAGCCTTGACATGATGGCAGCCTGGTGAGAAACTCTGAGTCAATTTCTCAAATGAAACGTCTCTTGCCAATTTCTCCCCTGTGGGATCTCGCCAGGCACATCTTCGCTTTCTTCACATGCACCCCCTCGTTTCCTCTTTTCCCACCTTCTTTCTGTCTTCTCTCCCTTTCTTCCCTTGGAGAGGAAGGGAGCTGAAATCCATTTGGCCTAATGAAACAGACATAATATCTAGGGTTAGGAAAGCAGTAGAGAACAAGACACCATCATACTCTGCTGTTGGAACAAAAAATTGGCATGGCCTTCTAAGAGCACCACATGGCTAAATTTCAAAATTTTTAAGTGCATACCCTTTGACCCCATAAAATTCATTTCCGGGAATTATCTCTACAAAAAGTACATGCATAGGTGTGTATTATGTAGAAAGAGAAATGATCATCCCAATGCTGTTTAAAATAGTGAAAAATTGGAAAGAATATAAACACCACTGCAGTGTTTGTCAGTCCACATCAGCAGCGATTCAAAGGAATTCAACAGATCTACATAGCTAGTGGCATGGAAAGAGCTCTAAGACATTATAAGCAAGAAAAAAAATTTATGTATTTACGTTGCTCATGGAATAAATATTTTTCGAGCACTTACATGTCAAGTGCTGGTGGAGGTGCAGCAATGAACAATTCAGGCTAAATCCCCATCCTCAGAGAGGACGAACTCTTCTTCTAGTTGAAGATCGATACTTAAAGTGTGACCCCATTTAGGTTAAAAAGAACCATACATGGATATGTTTGTAAGTGAGTAGGAAGTGACTTGAAGGACACGAGGATGAACCCGACATGAGCCCTGCTGTGGGCTTTCAGTGGGCAGGAAGGACGTTCGTGGCGACAGCATGAGCTCAGAGACAGGGACCCAGGTGGACGGGCACAGCCCGCGTGCCTGAGTCCCAGGAATTGTGTTGGGACAGAAGGTAGAAATGTGAGCCAGGCAGCTGTAGGCTGGCAGAAAGAGTGCTCCGTGATTATTCTTCTATTTATACACATGGATTTTACATACAGATGATACACTATCATTGAAAAGATTCAATAACCCAAAGACCTCTGCAACCTCCTGGCCCCATCTCATGTGAGGGTGGCATTTGCTTCAAATGTCTTAAAGCTAAGGAAGCTTTAGGGCTCCAAACCCAGATGCTTGCAGGAGCCTGGAAGACACGATGGAGAAGTGAATCAGCTTAGCTGGGGCTTGAGACACAGCCCTTTCTCAGAGGGCAGCTGTCACAAGGCTCAGCCCAGGCTGGCTGGGCTGGAAGACAGGCCCTGGACACCAGCTCTTTTAAGCCACATAGACTCTGGACATTTGTAAAAATTGGCTCAGATTTTTTTTAACACTTCCGAAAATTGCAGCTGCCAATATCACCTGGCCTACAGCCTCCAGTCTGTGACCTACTAGTCATCACTGCAGGTTCTTTGGAGGAGCCGTGAGAGAGCTGGCACAGCGTGTCACACAGCAAGCCTTCCTGAGGGCTTCATAGACAGAGGTCCCAGCTGAGAGGTCCACACTCAGCCGCTGCAAGAACGCTCTCCCTCCCCGCCTCTTTCGGCCCTGCCAGCCCACCTGCAGGGAAGTGTGCCTCAGCTCTTACCCAGGCAGCTTTGCTAAAAGAACAAGCCCTCCTGGGATTCAAGTGAATTCAAGTGAAAATTTCTACCTCATAATTTAAAGAAACCAAGCCACAAAACAAGAATCCAGAAACAGTGAGAACAATGTAATATATTTTGTCTACTTCCCACCCTAACCCCAACAAACTTACATTTCTTCCCATTAACTCCTTCTTCTGTAGAGCACTGAATTCTTGTCCATGCTCTGTCACTTGCTAGCTGTTTAATTTGGAGTGTTTGAGTCTCAGTTTCTTCATCCGTAAAATGGGGAGAGTGATTTCTGCCTCAGAGGACTGTGCCAGGAGGAAAATGAAGCAGGGCGGTGTGGTGGTGCTCTGAGATAGTGGGGGGCCTCCTGTCTTAGGAAGGAGATCTCTGAAAGCGGAGTGAACATGGATCATTGCAGAAAGAGGGCGCAGAGAGAGCAGAAACCCTGCCCATGAGGAGGCCAGGAGGCTGGAATGAAGGGGCAGAAGGGAACACTGGTAGCAAGTGAGGTCAGATCATGCAGCTGTGGGAAGGAGCCTGGAGTTTTTATTCTAAGTGTGAAGGGAAACCACTGGAGGGTTCTGAGCTGGGGAGTTGGCTGATTTAGTTAAAAATAGTCCTAAGCAAAAACAAATGGGACCTAATTAAACTTACAAGCTTTTGCACAGCAAAGGAAACCATAATCAAATCAGAAAGACAACCTATGGAATGGTAGACAATATTTGCAAATGATGTGACTGACAAGGGCTTAATTTCCAGAGTATATAAATGGCTCATAAACTTAATAATAAAAAAGTAAACAACCCAATCGAAAAATGGGCAAAAGATCTAAACAA
This sequence comes from Camelus ferus, assembly GCF_009834535.1. Classification (NCBI taxonomy): domain Eukaryota; kingdom Metazoa; phylum Chordata; class Mammalia; order Artiodactyla; family Camelidae; genus Camelus; species Camelus ferus. The sequence goes on along the minus strand of NC_045705.1, from coordinate 9,703,512 downwards.
GAAATTCTCTAATGAAGGCATATAAATGGCCAATAGGCACGTGAAAAAATGCTCAGTATTGCTAATTAGCAGAGAAGTGCAAATCAAAACTACAATGAGGTATCACCTCGCACAAATCAGAATGACCATCATGAAAAAGTCTATGAACGATAAATGCTGGAGAGGGTGTGGAGAAAGGGAACACTCTTACACTGCATAGAGATTCCTCAAAAGACTGAAAATAGACTTACCATGTGATCCAGTAGTCCCACTCTTGGGCATATATCCAGAGGGAACTCTAATTCAAAGACACATGCACCTTAATATTCATAGCAACACTATTTACGGAAGACACAGAAACAACCTAAATGTCCACCAACAGATGACTGGATAAAGAAGTTGTGGTATATTTATAGAATGAAATACTACTCAGCCATAAAAAGTAATAAAATAATGACATTTGCAGCAACAAGGGAGACTGTCATACTGAGTGAAGTAAGACAGAAAAAGAAAGGAAAAAAACATGGTATCATTCATATGTGGAATCTAAAAAAAACCAAAAACCACAAATGACCTTATTTACAAAAGAGAAACAGACTCACAGGAAGAGAGAATAAACTTATAGTTACCAGGGGGAAAGGGGGTGGGGAGGGATAAACTGGGAGTTTGAGGTGTGCAGATACTAACTACTATGTACAAAATAAATAAATTTCTTCTGTACAGCACAGGCAACTGTATTCAATATCTTACCATAACCTATAATTAAAAAGAATATGAAAAGGAATATGTATGTATATATGTATGACTGAACTATGATGCTGCACACCAGAAATTGACACAACATTGTAAACTGACTATACTATAATAATAATAATAATAATAATAATAATAATAATAATAATAATAATAAAAGTCCTGGCTACCATATGGAAAATGGGTTGGAGGCAGGTGGGGTAGGAGTAGGGAGACTAACCAGGGGCTCCTGGAGTTGTCACCCTATTCCTGTGTCACTGAGCAGGACCCTGTGGTGCCTTTCTGGGATAGATCCCCACCATGTCCTCCACCTGCCTCTTGTTTGTAGAAAAACTTTAGCCTCCTTGGCTTCCCTGAGTTCCAAAATATAAATTTAATCATAGAAGTGAAAAAAATGCAACATCAAAGGAAAATAGTCAACCAAGACAAAATAAAATAGTTCAGTCATTAAACAAAGTCAAAGACCTTTAGTTCTTTCTCAGGGGCTATAGGTAATTTTCTAAGCCTTATCCTTTGAGCTGTTGTGCAGATATTGGAACCCCCACCAGGTGGAAGAAGTTAACTACATGCTGACCACAGGAACGTAGCCCCAGACCAATTGGAACCAGAAAGTTGATGATGTTGACTCCCAGTTACTCACCGCTCACCAAGCTGAAGGATGTCCGTGAGTTGATCACGCACCTCACAACTCTCTCCTCAGCATGTAGTCCTTTTCTTCTTTTCCTTATATTATCTCTGAGCAAAACCTGGGGAGTGGGGAGCTGGTTCTTCTCCCCAGGACTGCTGGCTTCCTCAATAAAGCTGTCTTTCCTTTTAGCCAACACTTGTCTCTCAGTATTGGATTCTTGAGCGATGAGCAGCTGAACCCGAGTTTGGTAACGCCTATAGGGTGCTGGCAGCAAGCGGCAAAAATTGGATGAGTGTGGGCGGTCTTACAAGGAGCTGAAAGAGGGCCAGCAGCTTTGGAGAGCGCTGTGATAATTTCATTTTTAAACATTCAAGATAAACCAGTGGACTGGTTTGAGGTGTGGTCTAGGGATATTTGAGGGCATCCACCAAAATATCTGGGTTGGTCCGGCAAGGTGGGCGCACAGAGTGAGGGGCCTGGTGTCCGGCTGGCTGCCCCTCCCAGGGAGCCCACACCCCCAGCTCACATCAGCATCATGATAATGATGCAGCGGTGCTCATCCATGCCCCACTTCCTCCAGGGAGGGAAGAACCCCGCTCTCTAAGGACAATCTGCCACAGCTACTGCCTTGGAGATGGTCTTCCTTCTCAACTTGGGGGAAATAAATGCATCTTATGAGTCTTCTAGACTCACAATAAAAGGGACAGGAGTTGAAGTGGGAAAAATTGAAGGCAGAAATAGTTCTGGCTTCTTCCTTCCAAAGTTCCCACTCCACTCATGTGTCCCTCAGCATTGAGGAGGGAGCAGTGAGGACTAGCTGTGACAGGGGATATAATCAGGCAGGACCCCATGAGGCCTTTCTGGGACAGACCCTTCCCCCATGTCCTATGTTGTAGCTCCTCTCTGAAGTACCCAGATAATAGTCTCTCATGTTTATTTCCTGAGTTTTTCAGATGCTGAAAACCACCACCAAAGGGAAGAAATGAACTACTTGATGATCGAGAGCATGTGGCCCCCAGAATTGGTCCCCAGACCTTCTGGTGCCTAGGGGTTGATGGTGTTGACACTTTGTTACCCTGACATCAACCAATCAGAGAATTGTGCACGAGCTGATCACATACCCCGCAAATCACCCCCCTCCCCCAACTTGGCCTCTGACTATGCTTTGCCGAAATCCTTTGAGTGGTTTGGGGTTTCTTGGGCATGAGAAAAGGGTCCTCCTTGCTCAGCCCTGCAGTAAACCTTTCTCTGCTCCAAACTTTTGGTTTCTTTGGCCTCATTGTGCATCAGGCACACGGACTTGCATTCAGTAACAGGGACGGTGATGGAAGCTGTGTGGGAGAGTTTCTGCTCAAGAGAAAAACATTTTCATTCATTCAAGGAGCAGTTTTCAGCTTGCTGCATGTTGAGTACCACGACAGGAAGTAACGGGGCTAAAAAAAGGAAACAGAAGGTACACTCCATACTCACCTGTTCTGGCCTAATGAGGGGCAGGGGATACATTTATTAGAAACCAACAGGGAGTCAAATGGAGTATAAAATAAAGGTGAAATAGACTAGAGAGAGAGTTTGGCATAAATAAGAAGTGAAATCAACATTTTCCCAAGCACACTTGAGGAATATGTGTCTTATTTCCTCAGTCCTGACATCACCCCATCACCTTAGCCGCAGGATTCCCTGTCTTTTCCTAGGAAGCACCAATTTTAGTGGCAAAGGAGCTATATAGTTTTAACTATCTTATTTTCTAAAGCAAAAAATCTGGACAGGGAAGGTGATAATGAGTTTTTTCTCATGAGTTCTTAAAATTATTTATATGAAAAGATTCATAAAGATGTAAGAATTAGATAACATTTGGCTATCCAATTAATACATCATCCTTATTGAAAAAGTTACAATTAGGGGTACTGGAAAGTCTAGAACGGAATGTCCTGTAATATCATCTACTGCTTTGTCAGTGCCTTCCCTGCCCCTCCAGCCCCCACACCTTGGCCAATCCTTTCTGAGAAAGGGGACCTAAGCTGAGTGATTTAAAAGATTATAAACCAATCTCTGGACTAAATTGGCTGATCGACAGAGCTGTGGGCTGTTTATATCTAATTTAGACTTGGCTTATAAAACTCAGTAATTAGGAACTCTTTGCCATGGTTTATTGCTGTAGTGATGCTAAGATATTTTTGAAATTGTTACCCTGTGGGAAGGGGCCAAGATGGCAGAGTAGAAGGATGCTTGTAGCTCACCCTCTCCCACAAATACACCAAAACTCACATCCATGGACCCACCCAGCCAACCAGAGCACCTGCTGAACTCCGACAGAACATCGCCCTCTTCAAAATAGTTACCCTGCTTGCATAGTCATTGGTGTTTCAGAAGATTTTCGACTAACTGGCCCAAAAGGGCCCTCTAAGTTTTGTCGAGGGGAGGGACCAAAGAGGGAGGGGCTGCTTCTCCTGGGAAGCAGCAGGGAAGAGGGAGGGAGAACACAGTAGAGCAGACATTAAACAGCCAGGCTTCCTGTGGGACTTAATGCATTTATCCCAATCCATCAGGGATTGTGAGATACCTGCCACACATCAGCACCAGCACCTCAAGACGCTAGGAAGAAACCACTCAGTAACATGGGCTCACAGCCTTTAGTGCTTACGGGGACCAGGCAGCTAAGACCCGTGAACTAGTGGGTAGGACCAAGGAGCCTGTAGCATCTGAGTCTCTTATTTACCTATGTTTGAAATTAATTTTCTATTTACTGTAAGGAAATATTGCAAGTTTGATAATAGATGACAACTGACTCTACTTTGAAATGAAGGGCGCAATAGGGAGCGGTGGGGACTGTGGTGTCCTGCAGAATGTGGGCCCCATCTAAGGAAGGTGGGAGTGACAGCCCCAATTAAGCTCTGACTATCGTCAGGCCAGGCATCCCAACTCTCCCAATTCTTCCAGAGAAGCCAGACATCAATACTTTTGTGTGAGATCTTCTTATTTCCAATTGCTGGCAGCTAGAAAATACCTTATGAGCCATAATTCTGTGGTCAAGCAAAATTGGTCTCATTCTCTGAAGAAATGGGTGATATCCTTAAGCAAGTTGCCGTATTCCTAGATGGATAACACATCTTAACTTGGACAGGAAACGAGACTATCTCTGGCACATAATGGCTGCATAATGTATGCTCAACCTCTTCTTCTCTTTCTCGTTATGAAACAATAATTGTAATAAAAAAAAATCAGTGACAGGTTTTCCATACCTTTCCTCCTCGTTTCTAAGAAGGGTGGATTCCCTTCCTCCGGCTGGACAAGGAAAGTGGGCGAGAAAGGAAACACTGAGTATTTTTGCTAATGAGGAGGACATGTGAGGAGGTTAGCAGAGGGCTGCATCTCTCCGCTCAGGAATGGACTCACGCCCAGAGAACCTAGGGAGGAAGAGGAAGGCTGGGGCAAAGCTGGGAGGAAAAGCAGCAGAGAGATTCAGGACAGCTGATGAAGGGGAAACAACCTGAGGAAGAGAGAAGGGGCAGCTGAAAGGGACCTCAACACATGTTCCATGTGGTATGTACACGACCCTGTACACCCAAGACATTTAAAAATAACTTCCAAGCTCTTCAATGAGTTTGTAGTCCTGTTCGGGTTTGCTCTGATGAGAACGAGGTAGAGAGACTGTGCCACAAAGAGTGGTAAAGACTGAAGGTGATGAAGGCGTGCTGCCTGCATTTTCCATCTGAGAATGGGAGGGACCCAGGGTCTGACAACAGTGAAAAAGAGGAAGCGCTTTGAGAAGGGGAGACATGAGGGCAGAGGGCAGGGGAGGTGAGGGTGTGCCGGGTGCATCCTGAGGGTGCGGGTGAGCTATATGCTGAGAATACGTCTCCTTTTCACTTTGGGAGGGTGGGGGCTGAGTCTAGCTTTAATTCTGGCCAAGGCTACACGCTTGCTCCCCCATCCTCAGTGTGTCAAGGACTGCAGGTAAGACCCCCAGCATCACGTCCCTTAGAGAACAGACTGTCACATATAGTTGCTCTACGGTTTGGATTTTATTTATTTATTTATTTGTTTGTTTGTTTGTTTTAGTTTTCTTTTCGTTTTTTTTTTTTAAGGTTTGGATTTTAGAACATTTGTGTGTGTGCAACAGGCTTTTGTAACTTCACTGATTCTACTTTTTCCTGCCTATAGAATCTCGGTTCCCAACATTCAGTGCAGGAGCCAGCCAGTTCCGCTCGGTCTGTTATCTGTGTGAGCCTGGCACACAGCAAACTCACAAGGATCCAGAGGAGATGGTTTCAAACCCAGGTGGCCTTCCTGTCCCAGCGGGCTCACAGGGTGAGGGGGAGAGGCGCAGGGCCCGGGAGTCGGACTCTGATCCCTGCTAGCAGCCATGTCCCGGGCAGACTAACCAACCTCCAGGACCTCAGTGTCAAGTGAGGACATTTCTGGATCTGTGTATGAAGATTTTTACATTTTACTTGATTTTACATTTTTATATTTTTCACATGAGAAAACTAAGGCCCAGAGAGGTTAGACAGCTTGCCTAGGGTCACACAGCTGAAAGTCTGACTCCAGGGCTAACTACCGCACTGTGTATCTCAGAGATATTATTAATTGGGAAGACAGTCATGGTCAAGAGATTTGGAGTCACACAAACCTCGGCCTGCCAGTTCTTAGCTCTATGGCCTTGGGAAAATTAGTTAATGTCTCTGTGCCTCAGTTTGCTAACCTGTAAAATATGGTTAATAAACTCATCTACCTCAGAAGGTTGTTGTTCAGTAATGCATAGGAAGTGGCAACACATTAAGCATGCTCAATAAACAACTATTATGATTAGATGCAGTCCTCGCCAGGGAATGTGGGTGCAGAAGGAAAAAGGAGAAGTGGAGGAGTAGAGGGAAACAATGGGAGGCCTGGGGACATAGACCCCATAAGGAGACAGATTTTGTTTTGCTTTCTCCTAAAGGTGGAGGTAGGTCCTGGAGACCAGAAGGGTCCTGTGTACAGGAATGGAGCCGGGAACTGACAGCAGGGCCAGGTGTGTCCTGGGTGGAACAGTGGGCAGTGAATTCTCAAGAACTTCAGCCAAGTGCTGATCTACTCCCATGATACTGCAATAGGGAAGAACAAATCTGACTCCATATTAGATCTCTTCCTTTGGCTCTAACCCTGTGCTCTGTTTCCTGTGCTTAGTCATGCTGGTTCTGCACTTTTTGTAAAAGAATGTTGTCTATAGCCTGAAACATACAGGACAGCCCATTCTCAAGGCTCTGACCTTTAAGGATATAACAATTTTCCATTCATAGAGAGATAAAAAGTTGCAGAACAGAAAATAACATTTGTCTTGTTGGAGGTTTACAGAAACATCATGACCTGATCTAGGTGGACAGCTGTAAGAACAAAGGATTCTGTCACCAAGAAGTTTGCAGCAACCAACCACACCCCTTCCCATTTTTAGTATAAAAGGAACCTGAATTCTGACTTCGGAAGAAGGTTCTCCAGGACATGAGACCCCTAATCTCCTCGGGCTACTGGCTTTCCAAATAAAGTCATCATTCCTTGCACCCAACACCTCATCTCCCCATTTATTGGCCTGCCATGTGGCAAGCAGAACGAATTTCGACTCGGTAGCAGTGTTCCTGGGCACTGGATGAAGAATCCAGTCTTCTTGTAGGACAGGCCACTTTCTAGATCAAACCATCCATGCCCTCAAAGGCAGATCAGAGGGAATCAACTTATCAGTCAGTGGGCAGCAGTGCTCTGCCTCATTTGAAAGCACAGACAATGACAGGCCCTTCCAAACAAGCTGATTTTCCATGTTGAGTCTGTATCTTCTTAAATGACTGACCAGGCTTGCCTGGTGTAGGTGGCTTTTGGCAAAGCTACAGATATTCCAATGCATTATGGAGGGCTGCTTCTCCAAGCACAGGAGCAGACTCTAGTCTCTATAATAAAGAAGGCTTCAGCTGACTGTGGATATTAGTTTGGGAACTAGGCCAGGCCAATCCCTGGAAAATTAACTTCACTGGAAAAATATCAGCTCTAATTAAGCAGTCACGGGGAGAACCTAGAGCAAGTTATTTGTGTTTAAGTTTACTCCTGGCTGAGTGTCCCACTCACCAGTCTTGGAAGCAAAGATACAACAATATTAATCTATTAGCTGAGGCCCTTGGGGGCTGATAACAGCCAGTCTCTGGGGAAGAGGCCTGGTCTGCTACCAGCGTCTCTGCAGAGGCACTGGGTATTCTCCTAAAATAAACATGCCCCTGCAAGACAGGAGGGGGGTTACACACTCTATCCAGCGGAGGCACCAGGACGGTACATCAGCCCCCTCTGCCCCTGGAGAGGGAGGTCCACACTGGCCCCCGGACTGTACTATCCTTCTCGGGACTTCACTTCCCTAATAGCTTGTGCCTTGACTGATTTCCCTGTGACTGGTTCCCCTTGTCCCCAAGGTTGTAAAAGCAAGCATTAAGTTTCCAAAATAAATTTCCTCCTGTAGAAGTCAAAACCATCACAACATTGGTGGATCCTTTCACTTGACTGTTTCTGCTTATGATTTTCAGCTTTAATTTATTTTTACTAGGAAAATAGACTGTTTTGGTAAACTGTAAACAAAAAAATCATCCTATAAAGGTAAAATTAAACAATTTAAATTAGATTTAAATAAATATATAAAGTACGTATCTGTATTTATCTATATCTGCTAAATAATCCATTCTAGACAGTGTAGGATAATACAGAAACACTGACCCGGAGTTCACTGGATTCCGAGGCAAGGGTCAGCCCCTTCTGTTTGAACATTGAGCTGTTAGATGAGATTTAAATCTGAAACAACGGGGACAGTAACTCTTGTGCTGATGTTTCCCCTGAAGGGAAAGAAAAAGTCAGAAAAGGTAAAGATCATGCAACCAGCAGTGGGGACAATTTGCTGCTCTGACCCTGCCTGGCCCAGCCAGGTCCCCCGATCACTCTTTTGGTCTCTGCCAAGGGCATGTGCTGCGTAACCGGAGGGAGACTGCCCAGAGGGGGGTTTTTTGTTGTTGTTGTTGTTTTCCAGGCTGTGCTTCACTTCAGGAAGAGATTAGGGCAGCTTCACGATGCTAGGAGGTGGTATATCTCCTAAGTGATCTATATAAAAGTCATCTTTTTCAAAACTAAGAGAAGCTTTTTTTCTTTCTGGGTTCAACCTTCGCACCGTTGTTGAGCTCCCCTATCCTTCTCCTGAGGTGGCAAAGAGTCCAGAGGTTTTAGTATTCCCTGATACAAGAGCAACACTGCACCAGGTTTTGGAATTATCCTATCTCTGAGACCCACGAGCTGGGCAATCTGAGGCAGATTTCTCTGCCTCTCTGAATCTCAATTTCTTCACAGAAGATAGGAGTCATATCCATCTCATAGAGATGTGAAGGTTAAATGAAAGTATCCTCATGTCTCCGACGTCTAGCAGAGTAAACACTCAGTATTAGCTGCTTCTTAAAAGCAATTATCTTACTGCTTGTAGTATTACTAAAAAACCAAGTGGCTCTTCCTCAGCCAGGTTGCAAACTGATTACCTAAAGAAAGTTTTGATTATGTGCTTTGTACAGTTCATACTGAGGGAGCAAAAGCCATTACACACTCAGTAAAAGAATTGAATTCTGTTAGACAGCTTGGTTACAGACTCATCTTGGCCACTCACCAGCCACCAACCTTGGCAAGTTATTTATCCCTGAGTGTCTGTTACCTTTTATTTCCAGCTGGAATCATACCTGCCTCCCAGGCCTCATAGAGCTGTTAAAAGGGGACACAAGATGGCCTGGGTAAAAGTGGTTTGGAAAAGGTTTCAAGTACTATCCAGCGTGAAATGTATTATTGTTGGATAGTGGGAAGCTGAGCTTCTGTGAGCGTATTTTGATTTGCATTTGAACTTGGGGGCAGCTGTAAGGAGTATGAATCCTGCTCATTTTTGTAGCCCTAGGATACTCCATAAGTATTCAGAATGTTGATTTACTTTTTAAAGCAACCAGCTAAGAATCTTGAACCTCTCTCCTTTATCTCTCTCCCTTCCCTTCTCCAGGCTTTGATTTTTCCTCCTATGTAATGTCATTTCACTGTTGACAGCTGCTATTGGTTTTACCTATTGTGAAAAAAATCCTCTTATGGTAAGAGACCATCAGCCTGGGGCACTGGAAGCAATCACCACTGTGCCATTTGGATGCAAATGTGGGAATTGCTTTCTGTGGCAGACATCCTTTCCATGGCAGACATCCTCTCCACATTGGAAGGGAAGCCTGCAAAAGTGGGGCAGGGTGCAGATGCCTGGCCAAACCCTCCACAAATTCCGCTGTGCTTGGAGTCAAGTCCAGAGTCCTCAAGGTGAGTCCCCAGAGTCCCCAGACCAGTTCCTGCCCACTTCTCTAGCCCAATTGCTCAGCCCTGAGCTTACTTCTTCCCTGATGTCTTCTCAGTTCCTTGAATGTGATACCCTCTCTCTTAAATCTGGGCACCCCTCTCCATCACCTTGGGTATCATAGCTCCAACCTCCCCCTCATCATGACTTTTCTCCCTAGATCTGCTTTAGTTTGTGTTGTCGATAGTGGGGTGGATTCTTTTTCATCTGAAAATGTATGAATCACCCAAAAATCCATAATTTACATTAGGGCTCACTTTTGGTGTTGTAATTCTGTGGGTTTAGATACATGTAATGTGTCCACCATTGTAGTGCCATACAGCGTAGTTCCACTGCCCTAAAAATCCTCTGTGCTCTGCCTGTTCATCTCTCTTTCTCCCCTAACTCTTGCCAACACTGATCACTTTGCTGTCTCCATAGTTTTGCCTTTTCTGAAAGGTCATATATTTGGAACCTTATAGTATGTAGCCTTTTCAGACTGGCTTCTTTTACTCAGTAATACGCACTTAGGTTTTCTCTATGTCTTTTCATGGCTTAATACCTTATTTCTTTTTAGTGCTGAACAATAAAATAGTTCATTGTCTGAATGTACCACAGTTTATTTATCCAGTTGCTTACTAACAGACAGCTTGATAGTTTCCAATTTAGGGAAATTATAAATAAAGCTGCTACAAACAACCATGTGCAAGTTTTTGTGTGGAGATAAGTTTTAAACTTTTTGGATAAATACCAAGGAGTATGAGTCCTGCTCATTATTATAGCCCTAGGATACTCCATAAGTATTCAGAATGTTGATTTCCATTCAGCTGATGGATTGCATGGTAAGAGTGTGTTTAGTTTCATAAGAAACCACCAAACTGTCTTCCAAAGTGACTGTACCATCCCCCTGACCTTTTAAGGCACCACATGGATTTCTCAGGCGGTGGGTACCCCAATTCCTAATGCCCAGAGGTCCTGAGATGCCTGTTGTGGGTATGTGCATGATCACATTCCAGGGCAGCACAGGGTGGATATCCTATATATGTTTCATATTTAATTACCCAATTGTGTGTTACTGGTGTGTCTCAACTGGGGCCACGTATACTGTATCCAACTCATCTATTGCTGTGAGAGCCCCAACAGCCAGAGAAGTTCTACTGTATATACTATAGAAGTTCTACAAGTGCACTTGTAAGAACAGGGAAAGCATGGCTGTCCCCTTGACACTTCCCCCATCCAGCTGTGTCTCCTTCTCCTCATCCCTGTTGATCTCCTACCAACAGGCTGCTCATTCCTCCTCATTCATTAGAGATTCACCCCCTGAATCACAGCTTTCCTTTCCTCTCCCCACTGTAAAATCTACCCCCTGACCTCTCAGGTCCTTGACCTTCTCATTTCCAGCAAGCTTTTCCCTCGCCTTCCTCCAGCGACCCCCTTCCATCATCACCCTCGGAGCCTCACATCAATAGAATCGGCACTCCTCAGAAATCTCAATATCAGACCACTCTCTCAATACCGCGATCTTTTTTTTTTTTTTTCAGATTCACCCACCACAACTCTTTGAATTCGACCCCTCCCATCCCTTGAGCCCACCTCTTTCCCGTGACCCACCAGCCCCCTTTGCTTTCTCATCATCTCTCATTTAACGGCGATCCTAGGGTCCATCCTCCCATCATGCCCTCGCCCTTCCTTCTTTAATTGACTCTTCACTGGCAAATTGGAATCCTGAGTGATTCTCTGTGTCTGTCCTGAGCCCCTCCAAGTTGTGGCTTAGCAATGATCAACAAGGCTGACTGGCTTCATTTAAAGCCATCATCTTAAGCTGCACAGGGGCATTCACTCTCCTGACACACCTGCCATGCCTTCCTAGTTTAAGTTCCCACTTTCTGAAATGACATTTCATACCTTCTCCTGTCTTCAAATCTCCCACACTCTTTCCTCCTGAATCCCAGCTAATGAGGTAGTGTCAGGCTCCCTGAAAATACAGCAGCCAGAGCGGAACTCTCTCAGCCCCTCACACCAGTCTACAAACACTTCTGAATTTGCACCGGCTGCCGCTTAAAGGGAGAAAGCCTCTCTCTCCTAACAATATTCATCCTTCCTTGGACTCTGGATGGGCTCATATCTCAAGGAGTTTGTTCCTTTAATTATCATCTCCTTTTCCTGCATCAGCACACTGTTAGGGTCCCTGCCTCTCCACTGCAGTCTTCCTTTTTATTTTTGTTTGTTTTTGTTTTTGGAAGGGGGAAGGTAGGGTGGGAGGGAAGTGGGAGAGTATAATTTACATAAAATAACACACACAAATAACATCCCAGAAATTTGTTTCATACTCTGTTCCACTCAGTCCTCGCCCCCACAGGAAACAATTGCCCTGATTATTACCACCATAGATGAATTTTTCCTGCTTTTGGACATCACAGAATTGGAATCGTATTGTATGTACCCTTTTGTATCTGGCTTCTTTTGCTTAATGTAATATTTTTGAGATTAATCCATCTCGTGTATATTAGCAGTTTTTAGTGCTGAGTGGTATTCAGCAATGATGTATGAATACACCACAACTGATTGACCCATTCATCTGTGGATGAACCTTTGGGCTGTTTTCAGGTTTGGGTTACTGTAAGTAAGGCTGCTCTGGACAATTTCTGCACAAGTCTTTTTGTAGACGTATGTTTCATTTCCATCTTATTTCTGGTCATAGGATGGTATGTATTTAATTCCGTAAGAAACTACCAAACAACTCTTTAAAGCGTACCATTTTGCATTCTCATAAAAGCAATGTATGAAAGTTCCAGGCACTTTATACCTCCTTGCCAAATAGAGGATTATCAGTCATTTTGATGTTAGTGATTCCACCGTGCTTGGCATAAAATTAGCCTCAAAAGAGATGAGCAATTGTTATTATCAGAGTAAGTGCTCAAACATTTTAGATAAAGGACACCTAAGTTCCTTCTTTCCTATAAACAGAGCACACTCTTTTCATTCTAACCCCTCCAAAAACCACATTATAATAACCCCCACTATTGACCATACAGCTACTTAAGTATTATCATGTTTGAACAGGTGTTTGTAAATCTATTAAAGGAGACTGGCTTGGCTTTATAGAGAGGACAGGGCAGAGACATCACCACTAACTCCCACGATAAACAGCAAGTGCTTGCAAACAGCTGTTTTGTCTTGCTCCTGCAGCTACCTAGAGTGGAACCCTCTCCCCAGTGTCTCCCCATAGCCCAGAGTTAATGTTCTCTTTGGGGCTGCACAGCCCTCTGGGGGGTCCTTGCCCTTCTGACAACCGATCAGTAGATCCCAAGGAACAGCACCTTCTCCAGTCCCTAAACGTAGATGTCCCTTCCTGGACAAGCTTCTCTGGGCGGGTGAGGCAGGGTAATCTGGAGTCTAGGACGTGGCAGTGCACTCAGGCACTGAGGCTTGAACCCGGCCAGGCACCAGGCACGTGCTGGGCTCAGGGCGCGGGGGACAGCTTCGCAGCTGCTCCTGAGTGAGCCGGGTAGGGACGCCCTCCTTTCGACAATGCCTGGACTCCTAGTGTCCTCATCGCATTTCTACATTTTCTCCGCCCCCTGCCCGCGCTTAATGATCTCCTCCAGGTCCCTCCTCCCTGGCCTCTCCTGTAGCCGCCCACGAAGCCTGAGCAGGGAAGGTGGGGCAGGAGCGTCCAGCTCGGCACTGCGCGCCCTGCCCGAGGAGAGACTGGGTGCCCAGTGGCTGGCGCGGCGCAGGAGGGTCCACGATGCCCGAGAACGGCTCCTTCGCCAACTGCTGCGAGGCGGGCGGCCGGGCGGTGCGCCCAGGCTGGGCAGGGGCAGGTGGCGCGCGGCCCTCCGGGACCCCCAGGCCTCCGTGGGTGGCGCCCGCGCTGTCCGCGGTGCTCATCGTCACCACCGCGGTGGACATCGTGGGCAACCTCCTGGTCATCCTCTCTGTGCTCGGGAACCGCAAGCTCCGGAACGCAGGTGAGCGCCGCGCCCGCTGCTGCTTAGAGCCCTTCCCTAGTGTCTGGTCTTGACCCTGATCCTGATCCCGAAATCCGCCTCCCAGTTCCTCCTCAGCCCCGCGCGCCACTTTCCCTTCTTCTAACCAGTCCCCAAGTTTGGTCTTGAACTCAAAAGTTAGAGGGAGTTGCTGCCTTTCCCGAGACGTGCGCCTCTGGCGCCGCCTCTTGCAAATGGACCAGGAGGCACTCAGCGCATCAGTGCAAAGCTCTTCTCGCGCACTTTCTGGCCGAGACCAGCGCTTTGGGAACCCATGCGGCTGGAAGTCTTCGCTCTCCAAGGCGCTCCAATTTCTTCCAGTCCAGAGGGTGCTCCGCTCTGGCCACAGAAATCTGAGGATTTTTAACACCTCCTTCCTTCCCCTGCCAAGCACTGTGGTTCACGTGGTAGGTGCTTAGGAAGCATTTGCTGAGACAATGATTGGATTCACGGAAGCGCTCCAGTGACTTTTCTGTCCGAAACTTCTCTACAGATCATCTTGGTTCCAACCAAGAAAGTAAAGAGGCAGAAATCTGCAAGCTCTGCTTGGATAAAACTAAATTGCTTTGAGATAATGGTGTTCTTTACGGAAGACAGGGAATTCATAGGATCAAAGGAAGATTAAAACAATGATTTGGCAAAACAGTGTTGCAATCCTGAGCATATTTCCCCCCTTTTAATTTCCCCATACTCTGGTCTGTAAGGGAGTAAAAACAGAGAGAAAAGGTCTCTGAACTCTGGACCTGAGAGGGTCACTGGAGCAGGCTGACCGTTTCAACTTGGAAAGAATTTCAATGAACCTGCTTGTCAGTTTGTCATTTCCCAGTTGGGGCTTTAGGGGCAACTCAAATATTAGAGTGAATTAAAATGAAAAGATAGCAGGAAGCTGACTGTATAGCTTAAACATGCTTTTCTAAGGAGGCAGAGCAGTCAGGAAGGCTAGTTCTAGTAAGTCATTATATGTATTTTGTGTGGCCCAGTGGACTCCAGGATTTTTATCTAAAGAACAAACAAAAAATAAAAACATGAGCTTCTATCCATAATGTGGGAAACTTCACATTATTAAGAAGTAATTGTATGGTGACAGAGGGTCACTAGTCATACCATTGTGATCATTTTGAAAAGTATAGAAATATCCAGTCACTGTGCTGTGCACTAGGACCCAATATAGCATTATAGGTCACTTCTACTTGAAAAGCAAACAAACAAACTAGTAGAAAAAGAGTTCAGATTTGTGATTACCAGAGACAGGAATTGCGGGGAGAGGGAACTGGATGACGGTACTCAAAGGTACAAACTTGCAGTTATAAGGTAAGTACCAGGGATGTGATGTACAGCATGATAAATATAACGAACGCTGCTGTACGTTATAGAGGAAAGTTGTTAAGAGAGTAAATCCTAAGAGTTCTCATCCCAAGGAAAAGGTTTGTTTTTTTCTGTTTCTTTCTGTGTCTGTATGAGATGACGGATGTTCACTAAACTTATTGTGATAATCGTTTCGCAATGCGGATAAGTCTAATCATCACGCTGTATTCCTTAAATTTACACAGCGCTGTATGTCAATTACAGCACGATACAACTGGAAGGAAAAAAGAGACGTAAGCTTTCTAACTCAGTCACTTCACCACTGGTAGCTAGTATTATCTGGAATAATTTTTGCAAGATATTATTGTGTCCTCTGAGTAGAGGCTTATCTATTAGGAAAGAGCAGGTTACGATCAGAAAGCTGCATTTAATATTTCTGTTATATGGTCCTTTTGTAGAGGTGACAAGTGTTCATCTCCTGCATCGGACAGCAGTGTGGAGGCAGGGCTTCTCTCCCTGGCTAATCGGGTGTTTAGAGGAAGCCTGGTGGGCTGCTGCCTACCGCGGGTGGGGAAGGGGGGGCAGAGGGGAGAGGGTGCTGCTTCCTTTCACTCGACAGAGACAAGCTCAGTCTCCCTTCCTCCATCCTGCTGAGAGCTGGCCTCTTCTGCTCTCCTAGTGGGATTCACGGAAACCTTACTGATTGGAGAACGTGGCTGAAGTGGTAAGTTGCTGGCCAAACCTCTGTTCCATTCTTCCTACCTCCCACTGAGTCTGCTACAGCCCAGCACCAAGAAAAAAAAAATTTTAACACTATATCTAAATGATGTTAGTTCCTGACACATGGGTGGCTGCTCCAGTTTTGACTTGACCCTTGGCTTTATTGACGATAGTCATGAAAAATCATGGTATCAACGTGAACTAAATAACTTTGGCAGGCTGAGATTTCAGAAGATGCCTAAAAACCTACAGCACTTTGAAGAGTTAGCACCCATTCCACTATTAATCAGGTCTTCTCTTACTGAAGAGTTTGGATTTACTTTAAGAAACATTTATCCTAGACCTTTCTGTAATTGAGCCTGGTTCCTTAACTCATGGGTGTTAAGAAAATAGAACTGAGGATGAGGAGGGTATAGCTCAGTGGTAGAGCACGTGCTTAGCATGCACAGGGTCCTGGGTTCAATCTCCAGCACCTCCATTAAATAAACAAACAAACAAACAAACCTAATCCCCCTCCACCCCCAAAAAAAAGAGGGAAAAAAAAGAAAGTAGGACTGTGACAAGGAGAACATGTATATTTCCAATAACCAAGGCACACAGCCCATGATAAGCTCATGGCACCTTTCATAGTAGACGTTGATATCCTCTACTTGACTACTGCAAACCCAGTTTCTCTCTTTGGTAGACCCTTGTCATTCATAATAGGGATGCTCCTGATGCCAGGGTCGGTGATTAGATTAACTGTCCTTTCTGGGGGGAACTGCCCTGCAGCTTCTACTGCTCATGCATTCGGTTGACTTTTTCAGAGACGGCCCTAGAGAGAGGCAGACAAGGAGGGATGGAGGGAAGATGGGAGACAGATTCAGGGCACCGACCCAACGTAGAAGGAAAGGCTAGGTTTGTGTTACACTCTTTGCCATGTTCCCAGAGCCTTAAACATCATTGCACTGGTGGCATTTCACAATTCTCAGTGTGTGTTTCCTGGGGACCTGCCACACGTCGGGCTCTCCTGACAGTGTCTGAGGATTTTCCTTCTGCCACCACTGCCACTCATCCCCAGTCTAGACCTTGCCAATATTCATTTCTATATTTTTTCTCTCTTCCTCTCCTGCTCTACAGAATCTTCCTCCATCAAATTTGTTCCTCTCTTCTGTATTTTCAATTTCTGTCTCTTTCCCTTTAGCTCCCCCCTCCCACACACATATACAAGGGTCTCCATCATTTAAAAGAAAAAATAATTTTCCTTGGTTTTATGTCTCCTTCTAACTTCATGACTACCTCCCTCCTCTTCTCAGCCAGACATCTTAATATAACAGTTTGCATCTGTTAATTACTTCATTGCTTCCCATTTCCTGCCCAGTCCTCTGGGGTCTGACCTTCTGGGAAGTGCCCTCTGTGGGGAGTGTGACACTGAGGGCCACTCCCTCCTTGGGACCTTCCATTCTCTTGACTGACTTGGTTCTAGTTTTTAGATTTCCTTCCTCTCTTCCTCTGCCTGACACCTAATCCCCAGGAATGATTCTTGGTTCCTTCATTCCCCAGATCTCATGATTTTTGTCTTATCGTGTCTCTCAATTGCCTACTTTCCTGCCCTCCCTACTCCAAATGCCCCAATTTAAACCCTCATCATCTCTTGAGCAAACCATGTCCATAGCCACCAGGCAGCTTTCCCTGCTCCTTCGCCCTCCCCGTTACCATGTCCAGAGTGACCTGCCTCCAGTGACCGCCCTCTACCTACAGGACAGTGTCCAGCCCCAGAGCAGGGCTGGCACAAGCCTCTGTGGCCAGCGTCTCCCACCTAACATCACAGCCCTGTCTCTCTGCTGTCGCTCGGGCCAGCATGAGCTGCTGCTCTTTGCACACAGCCTGTGTTCTCTGATGCTCTACCCTCATCTTGGGAAGCTCCCCTGGCTCTCTTCAAACTCCTTCCTCAGCTTCCCTGTGGGGTTGTTGGTTTTATCATTCACACCATGAAAGGCACGGCTACCGTCCTGGTCTTCCTCCTTGGTTGCCATGAGCCCCCATCCTGCACACCCTGCACCGTACTGCTCTTCGTTCTTCCCTGTCCCCGTGGGACTGTGAACTCGTCGAGAACAGAGACTTTTATTCCATTCCTATCCTCAGAGCTAGGCGCATAGTGAAAAACTGAATACAGCTGTGTTGAAACAAATTTGAAAGTGGACAGAATACCAGGAAAGCAGTGGAACCGAAGGTATTAATTTTTCTCTAGGAGGTGAGGTAGACTCAGTTACATACTCAGCACTGCTCACACCATCAGTACAGTTCTCCTGGAACGGAATTGCTTTAAGCACTAAAAGCCCAAAGTATACCCCACTCTTGTCCCCAAAACTGACTGGCACCTGCACTGGGTACCTGCTTTCTGGTGCTCCTGGGTGGCCACCAGGCTCCAGCTCCACCAGGGCTCCCTAAAATTGTGCCCCAGTGACCCCTTAGGGAGTTTGCTTGTTGCTGGTCTGGCCCGAGGCTGACCCCTTTAAGCTGCCTGTGAAATGTGAGCTTCCTGCCATCACCCGCACCACGCAGTCAGCCAGGCAGAAGAGGGCTGAGAGAACCATGTTCTTACTGTTATGTCGAGATAGTCTCCATTAACAAGGGGAAAACACAGTGGCATTGGTGGTTCCTGGCCCGTTGGCATGGCAACCCTAAACTCCCAGGCGAAGGTTAGGAGCCATGGTCTGACAGTGTTTTCTTGTACAGCAACTGGATAAGAGGCTGTCAGGGAGGTGTTAGTGAGCAGACACGTGGCCTTTCCTAGGACGTATCTGTGATTTGTAAGGAGGAAGGATGTGGAATCTCTGACACTGGGCTTATCCGGGAAAATGGGGAGTATCTGAT
The DNA here is from genome assembly GCF_009834535.1 of Camelus ferus. Taxonomy (NCBI): domain Eukaryota; kingdom Metazoa; phylum Chordata; class Mammalia; order Artiodactyla; family Camelidae; genus Camelus; species Camelus ferus. The sequence continues at coordinate 9,684,935 of NC_045705.1, read as the reverse complement.
TGTTGAACACCCAGGCCCTTGTCCAGGGTCCACTCTGTGCCCCGGGTGCCCGGAGATGCTCAGAATCTTCACCTTCTCTTATCCAGAACCAGTGACTGCATGGCAGACTTCCTGATGGGAATTTTCAGCCTGGCAGGTGTTGGCATCCCCAGTTAGATTAGAGCACAGCCTGTCATGTGGCCCCTTTTCCTTCCACTTGTTGATTGAGGAGGTAAATGATGAATGAATAAACAGGTCAGCCCTGGGCAAAAGCTCTTGAAAGGCCTGGAGGGAATATTTAGTAGACGCAGGGCCCCTGCCCTCCAGGTGTTACAAGGTAAGGTGGAGCCCACTTCATCCAGGCTTTACCCTCCACAGGACACTCCCTTGGTGACAAGTGTCTTTGACCTGCTGGGCTTTCGGGGTTTGAAGTTGCTTGTTATCAGCTGAAGACCAAACTGGGGTACCTTGGACGTCCCCCTCCTCTCCATCCCCCCTCAATGTTGCCTGAGCTTTCCAACTTCACATTTTGACTCTGAAAACTTTATTTTCTCTTTCCCAAGAGAAATGAACAGATTTTAAACCTCATAATTATGTCTTTAGCCACATAATCAGGAAAGTTCATAATCCTCAATTCCTCCCATGAAGTCCTCAGCAGCCTGGCGTGTGAACTCTTTTATGTTTGACTGCCTTTTTATCCCCCACAAAATTGGAGTTTGGATTTAGCAAGATATGTTGTAAAACTCAGGAGACACTCTTAGGTCTTATAATTTAAAATATTTATTAGAGAAAGAGGAAAAGTTAGGGATTTGGGAAATAAAGTCATAGTAAACTTACGGAGTTTACACTCTAGAGGCAATGTCTTAACTTCAGCATCCTCACCTTAATACCACTTCTCACATCTTACCTTCCAGGGGTCCCAGTCCAATGTTATGAGCCTCTTTCTTATTCTTTCTTTCTTTTTAAAAAAATTCTCATTTTTAAAATTTTAAATAAACTTTTATTTTTTTAATTGCTTCTTTTTTTGAGGGGAAAGTAATTAGGTTTATTTGTCTGTTTATTTATTTAATGGAGGCACCAGAGATTGAACCCAGGACCTCATGCCCTCCACCACAGACCTATACGCTCCCTCCTTTCTTGTTCTTTCTATGCAACTAATAATAATATAAAAACAACAATAACAAATAATAGCTAAGATTACCATGTGCTTTTTAAAACCGAAGTATAGTTGATATACAATGTTGTGTTAGTTTCAAGTGTACAGCATAGTGATTCAGTTATACTATATATATATACACACACATTCCTTTCAGATTCTTTTCCATTATAGGCTATTACAAGCTATTGAATATAGTTCCCTGTGCTGTACAGTAGGTCCTTGTTGTCTATTTTATATATAGCAGTGTGTATATGTTAATCCCAAACTCGTAATTTATCCCTCCCCCCTTCCTCCTTTGGTAACCATAGTTTTGTTTTTTATGTCTGTGAGTCTATTTCTGGTTTGTAAATATTCATTTGTATCATTTTTTTAGATTCCACATATAAGTGATATCATATGATATTTGTCTTTCTCTTCCTCACTTGCTTCATCTAATACGATCATCTCTAGGTGCTTATTTTGTATCGGATATAAGAATATATATGTATAACTGAATCACTTTGCTGTGCATATGAAACTAACATTGTAAATCAACTACGCATCAATAAAAACTAAGGGAAAATTTTAAAAAAGAAAGATAAAAGAAGAAGAAAAAAGTCTTACACAATCTCCCCATCAAAGGATAGCCCTTTCCAAGTACAGGTTCATTTCTTGCCTTCTCTTGAAGGCAAAGCTGACTGAGAGGGCAACTTACAGTGCACGTTTATCCTCCAGACTCAGAATTTGCCCTTGCTGACATCACTGCTGACCTACTAACGGCCTGGGTATGTGGGCACTTTTCTGCTCTTTCCCACTCTTATGGATGACCAAAACCTCTACACCCTTAATCCCTTTGACATTTTTTTTCCTGGTTTCCTCTTGTTTCTCTTCTTGTTTTTTCTTCTTTTCTCTCTGTTCACATATTCTGGGTGTTGATTTCTTGATCTGTAAAATGAAAATCACGGTTTTAACCTTAAAGGATTCTTCTGAGAAACAATTGAGTCAATTAATGTGAATACAAATTATAAACTTTAAGGTGCTATTCCAATTTGTTTTTGAATATAACTCAGTGCAATTAAAGTGATAAAATGTTTCCATGAGAGTTTCCAAGCAATGCCTTGGTGGTTATGGAGAAAGATTTTTGTAATGAGCATCTCAGTTAATTATTTAAATGGGTGCTTCAGCTCTAAAATGTATTTTATTCTTTTAAGTGGTTAGAATGCCCCCATTATATTTTTGTTCACACTATTAGCTTGCTTTTTTAATTCAAGTGAAGTTAGGTTACAATTTAGCCTTTGTGCGATTCATCCACACGCTTTAGAGTTTTCACAAATAATGTGATTTTGGAAGAAAACAGTCTCCACCCTCAAAGTTTGGGGAATCTAATTAGGAGCTATGTTAATATGAGAGTGCATTGTCTTCGTGTTTGTGAAGAAATCAAGTTTTTAACAAACCGTCTGTTCAATTATTTCAAATGCTTATCCCCAGAACATAACTAATAAGAATATCTCACATTCATTTGTTGCTGGTGGATGTAACCGGCGTTCCAGATTCTTGTCCCTTCCCAGAAAGAATTCAGAGACAAGACGTAGTGGTTAAAAAAGTAAAGTGAGAAGTTATTAAAGTATGGATAGTACACTCAAGGGGAGACGGGCAGGGTCAGGTGGGCAGCTGCCCCGCGTTCATTTGGCAGGTTGGTTACATAGGGTGTAAAAATGAATGGGCGGAATATTCATTGGGGAGGCAAGGGTCTGGGGTCGAATTCCCTGACTTTCATCCCAACTCCACCTTCCCAAAGGGAGGAGGGGTTTTTGTCCTTATTTGGTCTGGATCAGAAGTGTCATGGCGTCGGTGCATGGTGGGCACTTCTGATCTGCAAGGCTCATTTTATTGTCATGAGGGCATCATGAGCAAGAGGTTACATTCAGACACTGGAGATTCCTGCCTTTTCCCACCTTTCTTTGTTGGCCTCTGGGCCGCTTATCACCCCAAGAGTGTGACCACTTATCAGCCCAGAGCTTCCTGCTCTTTCTGTGCTCAGGTACACCTCGTGCTTACATGCTGTGTGGTTTCCTGCATCGGGCCTGTGCCCCTCCTTTCTGCCCAATTCCTGCCGTTTGACCTGTGCCCCCTTTCTCTGCTCATATCTAGCTATCTGCCTGATCTAACAATTTGGACATTATTATTATTTCTTAAATCTTTTCCCATGCAAGATCCCATTGAGATGAACAGCCATCCTGGGGTGGAGACAGGCCTGTTGCAGGGCCTTCGTGATTATGTCTGGCCACTTGATGAATTGTCCTGCGGACCAGCCCCCGCTCCCTGCCAAGATGACTTAGTTCTTCCCCGCTGTTCCTACCACCTCATGCTGGCCTCCCACCCAGCTCTCACTGAAAAACCACTGTCTCTCAGTCTTTTTCCCCAACAGGACTGTTAGCATCTCAATGGCAGGGGCGTGCCTTTTACCCATCACTGTGCCCTACCCGCGCGCGGTACATGCTCCAGAAATACATTACATGTTTGAGTAAGTGGAGGATGGAAGGAGACCTCAAGGCACAGGAAGTTTAACCTTGTTAGAAATGATAGCTCCTCTGCTGACTTCCCTATCGTGATCCTTATCACATCTTGTTTTTATTTTAATTTTTTAAAAAATTTTAATGGAGGTACTGGGGATTGAACCCAGGGCCTCCTGAATGCTAAGCATGCACTCTACCACTGCATCTTATTTTTATTTAGTTGTCTCCTCTATGAGACATTAAATAAAATGTCTCATGACCAGGAGCTTTGTAACGGGAGATGTGTCTGTCTTGCTCACCACGCTCCCATCAGCCCCCACGCAGGCAGAGCCAGTAACTAGCAGACACTCAGCAATGTTTGTTCAGTAAATGACTCAATGACTAGCTACTTCTCTATTGCCTATTTTGGCTCAATGACTAGAGACAATTTAAAACGAACAAATTCTTCTGGGAAAACAGGGTGGGCATGGGGAAGGGGAGCAAGGGATGGAGGTGGCTTTAGTTTCCAGCATTCTCCCATCTGACGAAGACTAGATAGCTCAACATGTGCTGGCTCTTCTCCCAGGTTACCAGATCCTCATTAAGGACTAGACTTCCCAAAAGGAAGGAGAGAGGAGGCAAGGAGGGAGGGGACTGTGGTGGTTATGTGGGTGGAGGGGTGTGCTCTGCATATGAATCCTGGAGGGGATTTCTGTATTAGTACAAAACTCTGATGGAGGTGGGGGGTGGGGGGGATAAGTCACACCAAGACTGGTGGTAAAAGTATTCATTAGAAGCCTGTGCACGGGCTGGACGGCGAGCAGGGCTGTGTGTCCTGGTTGATTCTCCCCTATCTGGGGTGGACAGTGAACAAGATCTCCCTTTGATTATCATCTAGACAGGGCCTGGCTTCTTACAGACGGGAGACACAACAAGAATTTGATGCGTCTAACTTGGAATTGTGTCAAGAAAGTTGGGAGACGGTATGATGTCTGGGCAGATGGATCTACAGCAGGAACTGGTTGATTTCAGCCTTTGAGGAACAGCCGGAGTAATGGGGGAGAGTAATTGAATCACTTTCCACGTGGAGTTGAATGTGTTCTTCACACTATTTACAAGCTGTTTGCCAGCCTCTGGGGCATTATTAGGGGATGAGCCACATTAACACGGCAGAGCTTGACTTGCTTTCCTAGGAAACAGCTGGCTGAGCTGGCACCGGCCCCCAGCAGCTCTTGACTTTCTCTGCACGTGCTTGCAAGAGCCAAACGCTTCTTTGCCGCTCAGCCAGGAGGCCAGTGGGCCCTGCGGAGACCAATATTCCCACGCAGAAAAGAAGGGATATTTTTCACAGAAACAGCCATGTGGAGCGTGTGTGAGGAGGGGGAAGGAGGGCTCCAAAAGAAAAGGAGAAAAACCAAAGAAATAATGATCACAGAGAAACAAGTTCAGTAACTTGGTCCAGTTCAAAGTGACAGAACTGAGGTTACCCCAGGCCACTCCAACTTCCAGCACCACTCCCAAATGTCAAAAGGAGATTAAAAATTTTTTAAATATTATGACTGATTGATTTACTTTTTAAATGGAGGTACTGGGGGATTGAGCCCAGGACCTCGTGCAGGCTAAGCACACACTCTACCACTGAGCTATACCCACCCTGCTGAATGTTTTTTTGAGGAACCTCCATACTGCTTTCCACAGTGGCTGCATCAGTTTACATTCCTACCAACAGTGTATGAGGGCTCCCTTTTCTCCACATTCTCGTTTGTTATTTGTGTTCCTTTTGATGATGGCCATTCTGACAGGTGTCAAGTGATACCTCATTGTGGTTCTGATTTGCATTTCTCTGTTGATTAGCGATGCTGAGCATCTCTTCATGTGCCTGTTGGCCATCTGTATCTCTTCTTCGGAAAAATGTCTATTCAGGTCTTCTGCCCATTTTTAAATTGGGTTGTTTGTTTTCAGGGCTATTGAGTTGTATGAGCAGTTTATATATTTTGGATATTAACCCCTTATCGGACATATCATTTGTAAATATTTTTCTCCCATTCAGTAGGTTGTCCATATGATCCAACAATCCCACTCCTGGGTGTATATCTGAAAAAAAAAACAAAAACAAAAACACTGCTTTGAAAAGATATATGCACCCCAATGTTCCCAGCAGCATTATTTACAATTGCCAAGGTACAGAAGCAGCCTAAGTGTCTATGAACAGATGAATGGATAAAGAAGATGTGGTATAGACACACACACACACACACACACACACAATGGAATACTACTCAACCATAAAAAATAATGAAATTTTGCCATCTGCAACAACATGGATAGAACTGGAGGGCATTACGTTTAGTAAAATAAGTTAGACAGAGAAAGCCAAATACTGTATGTTATCACTTATATATGGAATCTAAAAAATAAAACAAACTAATGAATATAGCAAAAAAAAAAAAAAAAAGAAACAGGCTCACAGATATAGAGAATAAACCAGTGGTTACCAGTGTGGGGGGAGCAATATAGGGGTAGGAGATTAAGAGGGACAAACTAATAGGTACAAAATAAATAAGATACAAGCATTGCACAGGGAATATAGCCAATATTTTATAACTTTAAAAGAAGTATAATTTATAAAAGTATTGAGTCACCATGTTGTATACCTGAAACTAATACAATATTGTAAATCAACTATAATTTAAAAAAAAAAAAAAGGACACAAAATTCTAGGAAGAGACAAGAGCTCCTGATTTAGCCAAAAACAAGAAATTTGGGAAAGGAAATCCCTCACTCTCTTAAGACCGAGTAAGTTCTGAGCAGGGGAATCAGAGACTGAAATCCTCCAGTGGAGACACAGAAAGAGGCTGAGAATTAAATGAAAAAGCAGGAGACTCCCCCACACCCCAAGCAGGTCCTGAGATGTGATTTCTTGTCTTATAGTACCAACCAGAAAGGATTTTTGGTACTATAAAAATTAAAGAGGGGGCTTTTCTCCCATTAAGTAAATAGATCCCTGAGATAGTAGAATGGGAAGGAATCTCACAGCTCAGTCTGAGGCAGAGCTTTCCTTTACTGTCCAACATCTACGTGAATGTCTCAAGAGACAGGGAAGCTCACTACCTGGAAAGCACTCTGTCCAAACGATCTCCTTTCTGTTTAGTTACATCCTGTCTCCCTCGGGCACTAACCTAGCTCTGGACCCCGCAGTAGGTGGCTCCTGAGAACTCCCAGGGAGCTAACGGACGTCTTTTCTGTTAGTTCTGCATGGAGTTAATTCCAAGCAAAAATAGGCACTTCAAGAGGGCTCCTCAGGGACCTGCCAGGTTCCCAAGCGTGTGTCCCGCAGAGTCTTCCGTGAGGTGAGGTGAGAATGTGTGTTGGGACAGGGAGGGCTGGGGACAGCTCTCGCTCTGCCTTGTGGGTTTCCATGTAGCAGCAAGTACAGTCAGCTTCACCTGAGGGTCTGACCAGGGGGACTCGCAGCTGAGTGGCTCTGAGGCCCCCTTTTCCCAAACCCCCCGATGCCAGACCACAGCTCGGGCTTTCTGATTGCTGTGCCTTTTGGATCCTTTCCATCTGCCTGATGCTTTGGACCCCCGAGGCGGCACAGCAGTCTCTGCAGAATACCCGCAGACACATGGAGGCAGCAGAGCATCGGTGTCCTTGCCTCCTGGGAGAGTCCTTCCTGTGAGTCCGTCCCATCCACCCTCTGCGCTCAGCTGCTCTAAGGCTGGTAGCTTCCTCGCCGCCATGTGGCAAAAGACCAGAAAATTTGGAAGACCGCATCCGATGTCAGCTGCATTCCTGAAGGCGCCGGCTGGCAGGAGCGGGTATTACCTTCTGATCATACATATGATAGGGGCTCAAAAAAGTGCAACACGCGGTGCGTGAAACAAATGGCATAAGGGATGGAGCTTCTCCTGCCCTGAGCTGCATTTTGCTCAAACGGGTTCTTGGTACTTTATTCACGAGTCACTGTTGCTTTTAGAATGCAAGCACTTTAGGAACTGAGATTATGTTCTTTGGAATTAAGCCCCGTCTCCTTTCGAGGACGCCGGCCCAGAACACGTCTGCAGCGTATTAATCAATTGCTGTTGTGGTTGCCCGAGGCTGTCTCTGGCCAGCTGAGTTTGGTGATGCTGGGAAACGCTCCATTCAGCGCAGAGAGGCAGTTCAGGAAGCCAGGGAATGTGCAGGCATGGGGGGAGGCCCCCGGAGGCTGTGAGATGAGGAGCACCCGCTGCCCCTCCCCGCCCCGCAAGACCGGACTCTGAGCCGCCACGTCGCGCGCCAGCCACCGGGGCAACGTGGCTGTGCGTGGAGGCCCCAGACGAGGCGTACAGGAGCTACCAGAACACCGGGTTCCCACTCTCCAAGCCTTACTTCTGGTCCCCCTGCAAAATGCAACTCACATTTAGAAAAATGAATTAAAGTCACTTAGAAAACAGCCTGTTAACCAGTGGGTAAAAGATGCAAAAGGACATTGCCTAGTAGACAGGCAGGAGATAGGCGTGCGGATGGATGGTGTGGTGGTGATGATGAACCCACATTCCTGCTGCTCAGATTCTTCTCTGAAACCACTGAGCCTCCGTGCTGGTCATGAAAATAGTTAATATTGGTGAGAACCCGCTGTGTCGCCAGGCACTTTGAATCATTGTTTGATTCTCACAGCTATAGTATAAAGTGGGCGCCATTAGCCCCATTTTACAAATGAGAAAAATGAGGCACGGGGACCCTCAATAACCTGCCTCAGTCACAGGGTTCCTACACAGCAGAGATGCAGTTTGACCTCTAAAACCCACGTGGTTTCCATTCCCAATGCTAACAGTAAGTCTGTTACTTTTTTAAAAAATTATTGTTATTAAAGTATAGTTGATTCACAATGCTGTGTTAGTTTCTGGTATACAGCATAGTGATTCAGTTGTACGTATATATGTTCTTTTTATGTTCTTTTTCATTATAGGCTGTTACAAGCTATTGAATATAGTTCCCTGTGCTATACAGTGGGACCTTGTTGTTTATCTATTTTATATATAGCAGTCAGTATCTGCTAATTCCAAACTCCTAATTTATCCCTCCCCCTCTTCCCCTTTGGTAACCATAAGTTTGTTTTCCATGTCCATAAGTCTGTTTCTATTTTGTAATAAATAAGTTCATTTGTGTCTTTTTCTTAGATTCCACATATAAGTGACATCATTTGATATTTGTCTTTCTCTATCTGACTTACTTTATTTAGTATAATAATCTCTAGGTCCATCTGTGTTACCACAAATGGCATTATTTCATTCTTTTTTATGGCTGCGTAGTATTCCATTGTGTGTGTGTGTGTGTGTGTGTGTGTGTGTGTGTGTACCATATCTTCTTTATCCATTTACTTGTCAGTGGACACTTAGGTTGTTTCCATGTCTTGGCTATGGTAAATAGTGCTGCTATGAATGGTGGGGTGTATCTATCTTTGAATTTGTTTTCTCCAAATATATGCCCCGGAATGGGATTGCTGGATCACATAGTAAAAATATTTCTGTTTTTTTAAGGAATTTCCATATCATTTTCCATAGTGGCTACACCAAATTACATTCCCACCAGCAGTATAGGAGGGCTCCCTTTTAAACACCTGGACAAAGGAGAGAATATTCTACAGAATAGAAATAGTGAGGTCTTGTCCTGATTCTTGCTTCCTGTTTCCTGCTCCAGGTAATTTGTTCTTGGTGAGTCTGGCGTTGGCTGACCTGGTGGTGGCCTTGTACCCCTATCCACTAATCCTCATGGCCATCTTCCACGACGGCTGGCCCATGGGGGAGGTGCACTGCAAGGCCAGCGCCTTTGTGATGGGCCTTAGCGTCATCAGCTCCGTCTTCAACATCACCGCCATTGCCATTAACCGCTACTGCTACATCTGCCACAGCGTGGCCTACCACCGCATCTACCGTAACTGGCACACCCCCCTCTACATCGGCCTCGTCTGGCTCCTCACCCTGGTGGCCATAGTGCCCAACTTCTTTGTGGGGTCCCTGCAGTACGACCCGCGCATCTACTCCTGCACCTTCATCCAGACAGTCAGCGCCCAGTACACGGTGGCGGTGGTGGCCATCCACTTCCTCCTCCCCATCACCGTCGTGTGCTTCTGTTACCTGCGCATCTGGGTGCTGGTGCTCCGGGCCCGCAGCAAGGTCAAGTCGGAGAACAGGCTGTGCCCGAGGTCCAGCAACATCCGGAGCTTCCTGACCATGTTCGTGGTGTTTGTGATCTTTGCCATCTGCTGGGCGCCGCTGAACTTCATCGGACTCGCTGTGGCCATCGACCCAGAAGAAGTGGCTCCCCAGGTCCCAGAGGGGCTCTTTGTCGCTAGCTACTTCCTAGCTTATTTCAACAGCTGCCTTAATGCCATCATCTATGGGCTCCTGAACCAGAACTTCCGCAGGGAATACAAGAGGATCGTCTCTGCCCTCTGGAACCCGCGGCGCTGCTTGCAGGACTCCTCCAAGAGCAGCCAGGCTGAGGGGCCAGAGAGCCAAGCTCTCCCCGTTGTTCACACCCAGCCCCCCGTCCAGGCAGGTGCCCTCTAGCCTGATCCCCAGCCGGGCAGCCGACTGGTGAAATGGTGGGAGTGAGGCTGCTCCAGGGTGAGATCCGGCCTCCTGCTTGCATGACAGCACCTGGCTTGCAGAACTTCATCCTGTGGACAGGAAGCCTGGCAGCAGGCCTGGTTCAGGCTGGTCAGGGGTCGCCTGCAGTTACTGGGGGCCACGTCCCTGTCGGCACAGCTCTGGATCTAGTATTTGCACTCTCAGGGAGCACTGGGGGCTTGGTGTGTGCAAAGACCAAGGAAGGAACAGAATGAGGAAAGACCTGGGGTGGAAGAGGCCAATTCCTCCCCATGGACTGTCCCCCTGGTCCTCCTGCTTTCTCTCTATCCCCCGATTGGCAGCAGGAGTGGAGAGCTTCTCTGATAGCAAAGATGGAAGAGTGAGATCTGCAGTGCAGGAAGGTGGGTGGCTCTGCAGGGCCTCCAGGGGCTGGCGTGGTGCAGAGGAAAAGCATCCTGCACTCTCCCCCTGCACTGACCTTCCCTATACACGTGTGTGCTGACACACACCCACCACAGTACACACACATGCCCCCGCACTGCACCACACCACCTTGTATACGCTGTACATAGTGCCCCACGTCAGGCTATACACACGCACACACACACACACCACTCCTCAGGTGTCTACAGCACAAAGTCTGCCTGGCTTCCTTCCCTGGTTCCACCCTGTGACTGAGTTGTGTGGCTTGGACAGGTCCCCTAACCTCTGTTTTCCTCAGTTTACTCCCCCTAAAACAGAGACCAGGCCACTGCCTGCCTCCCAGGGCTGGGTGAGGATTTGTTGCAATGATTCAGCTCAGGAGCTGAGGACAGTGGCTGGCACTCAGGAATCATTCCCTTTAATTATTATACTGACTACATGAAACAAAAGTGATCTTGAAAGAGAGAAGAAATGCCACACAAGACAGGGACGGAAGGGAATGGAAGGTGTGTGTGGAGGTGGAAGGGGCACCTGCCCCCCACTTCCGGTCTCAGGCTGTGCGTTTGTACACGCTTCAGGGTTCCTCATTCAGATTTAGCTTCTTTGTTCAATTCCACAACCTGAGTTGGGTGCCCTGTGCGGGCAGGCCCAGCGGGAGGCACAGGCATTGGTCCGCGTCTGTTAGCGCTTTGGTATCAGCAAATGTTCATGGGTGTTTGCCTGTATCAGGCCCTGTGCTCAGTGCTGGGGGTGCATTGTCTCACTTCATCCTAACAGAACCCTTGGAAAAGATGTCATCGTATTTATACTGAGAAGCCGAAACTCAAAGAAGTGAAGTGATTCCCCGAGGTCACAGAGCTGTTGTGTTCAGAGCTGGGTGTGGGGCCCAGTCTGTCCGGCAGCAGCACCCACTCTGCTGCCCACCGTAGACACACAGCTGGTGATGAGGGAGGAACAGGGCAGAGGGGGCACAGCACCCAAAGGCAGGAGGCCCCTGGGGGCTCCAGGGAGAGAGAAAAGTCACCTCAGCCAGCGCTGCCTTGCCAAGCGAGGAGCCCGGCGTGCTGACCTTGGTCTTAGGCCAGACACTCTCCACCCCTTGTAATGTGAGGAATTTGGGTGGAATCTTGTTAAACAGGCAGATGCTCTGGGCTCCACCGACAAGGTTGTGACTGTGGAGCTCTTGGGAGGGGTCTGGGAATCTGACTCTGGCTCTCGGTTGTCTTCGACCAGACTCTTAGGAATGTAAGTGTTCTAGCCCCGGTTACCCAGATTGGGCTCCAGCTGCCAGGTGTGGGCAGTCCCTCCCAGGGAGGCCTCCCAGTCCAGACCTCAGGCTGACAGAGAAGCCCAAGAGACCTAGGTTTCCCCCGGGCTGCAGCTGCTTTTCTTGGCTCGGGGCGGGGAGCCTGGGTCAGGCATGTGTCTGGTCACTCTTCTCCCTGCCGCCTGCCCTCAGGCACCGTCTATAGGGGACGGCCCTTCACTCCTGACCTGGAGGCTACGGCGTGTCCCCTACCTGCTCCCCTTACCCCTGTCGTTAAGCTCTGGACTGAGTGTGTGCCACAGGTTCAATAAACACAACAGAAGGAACAAAGCTCACTGCAGTTTGCTGGGCTCACACACGTCACCCCGGGTGCCAGGGCTTGGCACTGACAGTCCACTAACTGGATCTTTTTTGTTTCCATAGGTTTTGGTGATAATCCAGGAGCCGAAAGAATGGAGGCGCAGAGGGAAAACCCAAGGCATCGGGCACGTACATAATCACATGGGATGGTCTCATGCTGTGGACCCTGATTTTTAAATAGAGTCGATTTTGCTGCCGTAGTGTGGGAACTCTGTTCACCCTCTACCTCCCTGACTTTGGACAACCTGGTCAGGGTACCGCCTTGCAGCCTTTCTCCGTGTTAGTTTGTTGGGGCTGGCGTGAGAAAAGTACCACGGAGTGCGGTGAGTGGCTTCATCCCGAGAAAGCCTTCTTCCCTTCAAAATATTAGAGGTTGCTGTTGAACAGAATCTCACTAAAGCTGCCACAGAGACGAGACCCAGGCAACTACAGGTTAGATTGAAGCAGACCACCTTCCCCGCTCTGGAAGCCGGACGGAACGGATATGCCCTTCGCTGAGGAGAAGTGATTTTTACTGTATTTTAACTCTTCTTTTCACAAAGTGGCTGGCATACCAAAAAAAAAAAAAAAATTATGAAAAGAGGGAAGGAAATTCGACCCCCAGACAAGAAAAGAATCATTCCTAGAAGGAGACCCAGAGATGGTGCCAGTGTTTGGATTAGAAGATAAGGCTTCAGGGGGGAGGGTACAGCTCAAGCAGTAAAGCACATGCTTAGCATGCATGAGGTCCTGGGTTCAATCCCAGGTACCTCCTCTAAAACTAAATAAATAATTACCTCCCCCCACCAAAAAAAAAAATGAAGATAAGAGCTTTAAAATAACCGTGAAAAATATGTTAAAAGATGTAGTAGAAAAGTGGACAACGTATCTGAAGGGGAATTTTAGTACAGAAATTAAGACTGTTTAAAAATGGGAATGTTGAAATAAAAAAATCTGAGGACAGACATGTAAAGAGTACTTAAAGGGCTTCACAGAAAATCAGACAGAGCAAAGGAAACAAAGCAAAACTGATGAACAGAAAGGGGGTGTGGGAAAAGTTGGGAGGAAAACTGGTGCCAACTTCCAAGAGTCCTCCCCTAGCGGAGCCGCACAGGAAACCGTGATTTCAGCCACAAATCGTTATGACACACATGAAGTGTTGTCTCCCAGGGGACCCTGCCTGAGCCTAGGTGTTCAGGGTTTTTAGTGGAGCTCGGGCACGTATGCACCCTGTGCTTAGCGTGGACCAGAATTCCAGACTCCCCCAAAGGAAGCTGGTCTTCATCACAAGAAACATTATCTGTATAAACAATTTCGGTACAGCGAGCCACTCCTTCAGTTACAGAACGGTGAGAAGCCCCTCGAAATCCAAGTTCCCAGAGGAGTGCCAGGGGCCAACCTCACAGCGATACATACCTATTAGAATGATAAAACTAAAAAATAGTTAACACCAAATGTTGGTGAGTGTGCAGGGAAACTGGATCACTTACACATTGCTGGTGGGACTGTAAAATGATACCCTTACTCTGGAAAACAGTTTGCAGTTCCTTATAAACTCACCGTGCAATTGTCACATGACCCAGAGATTGTACTCCTGGGCATTTATTCCAGAGGAATGCAAATTAATGTTACAAAAAAAAAAAAACTGAACACGAATGATCATAGTAGATTTAGTCTTAAGAGTGAAAAACTGAACCCAACCTGAATGTCTCTCAGTGAATAAATAATTAAACAAACTGAAGTACATCTGTACCATGAAACACTACTCAACAGTAGACAGGAACGAACTGTAACACAAATAACCTGGGTAAATCTCCAGAGAATTATGCCAAGTGAAAAAGAAATCCTCCACAAAGATTACAAACTGTATGATTCCATTTCTGTAACACTTTTAAAAAGTGTTTACACTGGTTTATTTATTTATTTGTTTGGGTTTTTTTTTTAAATTTATTTTCCAGGAGGAGGTAATTAGGTTTGCTCACTATTATTATTTTTTTAATGGAGGTACTGGGGATTGAACCCAGGACTTCGTGCATGCGAGGCACGCACTCTACCACTGAGCTATACCTTCCCCAAAACATTTTTTAAATGGCAAATTTTTATAAGTGGAGAACGGATGAGAGGTTGCAGAGTTTAGGGACAGGGTGAGAAGGGCTGGAGGGCGGTGGATGTGGTTACCCTTGTGATAATGGAACTGTTCTGTATCTTGTCTGTGATGGTGGATAAAGGAAACTACACATGTTATAAAATCATATGAAACTAAATATACACACACACAAATGAGTACACGTACAAGTGGGGAAATCGGAAGAGGACGGGAGTACTGTGACAACGTCAGCAGCTGGTTGCGGCAGTGTGCTGCAGTTTTGCAAGATGTTTCCATGTAGTGTACTGGATAAAATGTCCTTGGGGTGTCTTTATCATTTCTTACAACTGCATTTAGATCTACAATTACCTGAAAGTAAGAAGTTTACTTAAAAGGTGGGTAAAAGATTTGAACAGCACTTCACAAAAGAAGATATATGAATGCCCTACAATAAGAAGAAACAATGTTCAGGAGCATTCATCATCATGGACGTGTAAATTTAAACCATAATTACTTCAAATTTTATATGTTCTTGGGTGGCTAAAAAACAAAACAAAACAGAGACTATCTCATGCTGACAAGGAAGTGGAGCAACTGGAGCTCTCGCACATTGTGGGCTGGAGGGTAAGATGAAGTTTTGGAGAACTGTTTAACAGTTTCTTATAAACATACATTCGTATAAATAGCTGAGTCTGACTACTCAGTCATTCCTCTCCTAGTTATTTATGTAAAAGAAGTGAAAACATATGTCTATACAAAGACCTGCACACACACGTTCACGCCAGCTTCATTTATACTGAAAACTTAACAACCCAAATGTTCGTTAACAGAAGAGCGAATGAGCAACTGACAAGTTTTATATTTTTCTAAATGGCTTCCCTGGGAAGGTACCTGTTTATTTGAACAATAAGATCCCATGGTTCAGAAACATGTTGGTGTTGCTTTGGGAAACCATAGCCCATGTGCCTGCGTGTGTGCACTGTCACACTTTACATTGCTGTCTTTTGATGACGCATTTAAAATTCGGAAACAGTCCAAAATCATTCAAAGAGAAATTAAGTGTATTTGTTTGCCAAAGAGAGAGGAGTAATTCTCAGTACTAGCCACAAATTAGAACACTGGAAAACTTTGAAATAATCAAGAATGCTCAGCTATTCTGACTTAATTGGTTTGTGGGGAGTAGCATGGGTCTTGGTTTAAAGCTCTCCATGTGAGTCTAAAGTGAGCCAGCATTGAAAACCACAGCTAGTAGCTGAGGTTGATTTTCTTGTGCAGTTTGTAGACTGACTTCTAAAAGTAGTTCCCGAAGAGGAATTTCCACAATACCCTGGGCCCACAGTTTTGTAGCAACAAGCATACAGTGTCTCAAAATGATTGTTGTGAAGATCAACACACATTTGGTTATACAAATTTTAATATGTTTTCAGATAAATATTTGCCTCCTTACTTTATAGACCCAATGGAGGGACAGCAAATGTAAAAGATTTATCGACTTACCTAATTAGCAGATAATTTCAAATGGCTAAATACAAAATTTTCAAAAATGTATTTCTGAACAGTATGGAGAGTCTTCAAAAAGCTAAAAATAGACTTATCATTTGAACCGGCAATCTCACTCCTGGATGTATATCCAGAGGGAACTCTAATTTGAAAAAATACATGCACCCCAATGTTCACAGCAGCACTATTTACAATAGCCAAGACATGGAAGCAACCTAAATGCCCATCAATAGATGACTGGATAAAAAAGTTGTGGTGTATTTATACAATGGAATGCTACTCTGCCATAAAAAAGAATAAAATATTGCTATTTGCAGCAACATGTATGGACCTGGAGATTGTCATCCTAAGTGAAGTAAGCTGAAAGAGAAAGAAAAATACCATATGATATCACTCATATGTGGATCCTAAAGAGAAAAAAAAAGGACACTCTGAACTCATCTACAAAACAGAAACAGACTCTCAGACATAGTAAACAACCTTATGGTTACCAGGGAAAGGAGATGGGAGGGGATAAATTTGGGAGTTTGATATTTACAAATGTTAGCCACTATATATAAAAATAGATTTTAAAAAATGTATTTCTGTATTTCTAAGGTACACTAAGTAACACTATACTTTGTTTTTTCAGTTTAGGGGAATGAAAAAAAAAACGATAAATAATAATATGGTTCTCTGTTTCTTCTCTTTGGAAAATTCCATGCTGACAAGTTATGATCAGATCCAAGTACACTCATGAGCATCAGTGCAAGTTCTTTGATGGTAGTCGGGTAGGAGCTTGGAGGTCGACAAGCTGCCTGCAGTGCTCTCGGTTGACTTCCAAATCTGTGTGTCTGCAGATCCCACCCTGAAGCTAGGTCGACGGAGGGCCTGGTGAAATGAAGCAACCTGGCAATGACCTGCTTCAGGTGCCCAGGGTGCACTGCCAAACAACCGGCCAGGTCTGAAAGAGGGCTGGTGCCATTGACTGCCCGCATGCCAAGTCAGCTGCTCTCGGTGATTCTCTGGTGGACTGCCTTACCTGTGCTTGGCCCTGTTCAGCAGGGAGGAAGAGGTGCAGATGGGAGTCACACGTGGTCCCTTCCCTCTGAGCAGCTCACAGTCCTATAGGAGGGACTTCCAAAGCCAGGAGAAAAGTCTTCCAGGCTTTTCTTCTAGACCTCTGACTATTTTGGCCTCCGCCATCTCTGTGGTAGACAGGGGCAGTGATGATGAGGGACAGGAGGGGGACCACAGCAGGAGGCATGAGTTCACATGGAAGAATCTGGGCCTCTCCCAAGCCTATCTCCCCATCTATAAACCAGAACAATCACCTCTGCCCACCCACACAGGAGTGCTGTAAGACTAGATGAGTAAGACTTGCGTCCATTCTGAGGTGGCATGTGACTGCTGAAAATAATATCCGTATCTTGGAAAGCCCCACCGTGTAAATATCTCATTAAGTACCTATTTTTTTGACAGGCACACTGACAATGGTATCAACTTAGATTATCCACAAGCAAGTATTTTTTTTCTTCAAAGTGTTCTTAGCTTTGCTTCGTTATCCAGAGTATCTCAGAGGGGACTCGTTGTTCCCAATAGCCCCCTTCTCAGGGGATAACTGCCCTTTAATAGCTGTGGTAGCACATTTTTCTAATTGCATGTGGAAGTTAAAAAGAACAGAACCTTCTTAATATTGACCCAGTTGCAATTTCCAAGTCAAGCCCTGTACTGCCATCAGCCCACAGCTTGAGCCTGTGCATTGCCTTTGATGATGAATGCTTTCTAAGGAAGGCTTTACTTCGACGGGGGAATTCATCTTGATGTGGGGCATGAAAATTCTCCAGCCCTCATGTTGCTTTGGCTACGTGTTTTTCTTAGTATGGATCACAAGTTACATCATTTTCTTCTTCATCCTTCAAAGAGGAATTATAGCTCCTGGGCTGGAGCGACACACCAGGTGTGGAGACAGCCACTGTGCACACACACCCAGCATCACTCATCTGAACAAAGGCTTACCTGGGCCGGAAGAAGAAGAAGACGGTGGGATGAACCTGCCACCCACAAACATGCCGCCCCTGGGCAAGGCTCTCTGAGAGCAGCACGGGCTGACAGGCTGCAGTGAGCCCTGCAGCCTGCAAAACACGTGCTTTCTCCTTAGGGGCAGATCCCCATAGGATGACCAAATGCTTTTGGAAATGAAAGAATGAACTGGTAGTGATTCTGTAAAGACAGTATGTCCAAATTAGATTTGTAACGTGGAACCTATGGTCCCCCAGGTTTAGAGAAAATCCACTGGTACAGGTGAAAGCTGCAAGACAACAGATCTGTCAGAACCAGAAACAGTCATGTTAACTTCTGTCTACATGAAGTCAAACACTTGCAAGAAAAATGGAAGAACTCAATCCAATAATAGCTTAAACTTAAATACTTTTTCTATTGAAGTATAGTCAGTTTACAATTTTGTGTCAGTTTCTGGTGTACAGTATAATATTTCAGTCATACACATATGTACATATATTCATTTTCATATTCTTTTTCACCATAAATTACTGTAAAATATTGAATATAGTTCTGTGTGCTACACAGTAGAAACTTGTTTAGCTATTTTATACATTGTAGTTAGTATCTGCAAATCTTGAACTCCCAATTTATCCCTTCCTACCCCTTCCCCTCCTGTAACTATGTTTGTTTTCTATGTCTGTGAGTCTGTTTCTGTTTTGTAAATAAGTTCATTTGTCTTTTTTTTTTAGATTCCACATATAAGTGATATCATATGGTATTTTTCTTTCTCTTTCTGGCTTACTTCACTTAGAATGACAATCTCCATGTCCATCCACTTTGCTGCAAATGGTATTATTTGTTCTTTTTTATGGCAGAGTAGTATTCCATTATATAAATATACTACAACTTCTTTATCCAGTCATCTATTGATGAACATTTAGGTTGCTTCCATGTCTTGGCTATTGTAAGTAGCGCTGCTGTGAACATTGAGGTGCATGTATCTTTTTGAATTAGAGTTCCCTCTGGATATATACCCAGAAGTCGGATTGCTGGATCATATGGTAAGTCTATTCTTAGTTTTTTGAGGAAGCTCCATACTGTTTTCCATAACGGCTGCACCAAACTACATTCCCAACAACAGTGTAGGAGAGTTCCCGTTTCTCCACAGAGTCTTTAGTATTTATCGTTTGTGGACTTTTGAATGATGACCATTCTGACTGGTGTGAGGTGATACTTCATTGTAGTTTTGATTTGCATTTCTCTGATAATCAGCAATATTGAGCATTTTTTCATGTGCCTATTGGCCATTTGTATGTCTTCAGTGGAGACTTGCTTGTTTATACTTCTTTAAATGCCTCCACCTGCCCCATCTCCCTGCAAAGTTTGCTGAGAAGACTCAGCATAGATAGTAATGTTTGCAGAGTGCTTAGACAAGTCGGACCCAGAGAAAGTGCTCATTAGAGTAGCCAAGGGTGTTGGTGGTGGTAGAAGACGGAGGGAAGTGTCAGGGGGTGTGGTAGTAATAGTAAATAGCAGGACCTTTGTGCTGCAGAGAAGACGTTTGAGGGGATGGCCTTGCCAAGGGGCCATAGCTGGTCCATATCACCAACGAGTCCTTTGAGGAAGGGGCTGGAGGATGCGGGCAGGCTCTATGGAGTGGAGGTGGAGGTAGGACAGGAAGGAAGGGGGCAGAGCACAGCCATTCAAGGAATGACATAGCAATTAACACCACAATGGCAGAAAATTCAACTCCCAACAGACCTTGAAGCCCAAGATGGTGGGAATTTCAACTCCCAGTAGACATTGAGCTTCATTACATGCTCATTGTAATATATTAACTTGCTAAATGGCACTCCCATATATGACAAGACCGTTCCAAGGCTGAACATAAAAAGTCAAAAAATGAGCAGTGGCCCAATTCCTGGGAATCCCAGCCCCTCCACCAAAATAGTTGGAATAATCCTCCCGCTGGTTAGCATGTGAAGTTACAGAGCCCATAAAAACCAACAACCCCGGCACCTCGTGGCTTTTCTCTTGCCTTCTAAGATGGCCTGCAGTCTGTCTATGGAGTATGTATCTCTCTGAATGTGTATGCTTTTACTCAACTGTGGCTCACTCTTGAATTCTTTCCTGTGTTAAGACAAGGACCCACACTTGGTGGGGAACATCCCAGGGACTCAACAGGGACCTGGGATACGGCCATCCTCTCACCCCGCATTTTCTTGTATCAGAGGTACTCTGGGACCCTTCACAGTTTGGGTTTGCATAGGGAGCCTCTGAAAGGCAGCATGATCTGGGGATCAAACAGACCTGGAATTAAATACTAATCAGCTTCTCACCAGCAGTGGGAACCTAGCCTTATTGTCTAAATTCTCTGACCCCCCTCAGAGAGTCCTACGGCTCCTTAGCTGTGAAAGGTGGAAGATAGTAACCCCGTGCAATGCTCACGGAGAGGACTGAATGACTGCATGTAGTCAAGTGCTTGGCACAAAGTAGTTGTTCAGCAAAACAGTTGTCCCATCCCTAGAACTTCATCTGTAATGAGGTTGGCGAGAGAGAGAGAGAGAGAGATAGAGAGAGAGAGATAGAGAGATAGAGAGAGAGAGAGAGAGAGAGAGAGAACTTACCTGCTTCACCCTTTTTCCTGAGCCTGGGGTATTATTTTATATTGAGCACACAGCATAGAAAGCTTCCTAGTAGATAACCCCTCACTTACCAAGACCTGCTAATCCTAAACTATTATGTCACAAACCTTGTGACCCCAAATTACCTCCCCATCTTGAAGAACTCACCCTAAACCACTTAAACCCAGACCCCCGCTCCCAACCTTACAAATACCCTCCCTGACCTCGAACTTCAGAGATCTATGTCTGTCAGTGTCTGTCAGCGTGGGGTTCTCCCTCCTGCCGCCGGCCTCCTGAACTTAACTTTGACCAAGAGGCGTCCTGTGATCTTCTGCAGAGTCCGTAAGCATCAAGCCAAACCCAGCCACCTGAGGTCCACAGCCATAATGATTCCCCGTGTCTTGTCAGCACTGCCAGCTCGAACGTTGCTTCTCTCGGAGACCATGATCACACCTGGTCGTGTGTGCTTCCCTCGAGCTGTGAGGCCCCTCCCTTCTCTGAACTGCCCCCCCCACCCCACCCCGACACAGACACACACACACTCTTGGCGTTACTTCCTTCCCTTTGCCTCATTATTAGAGCTGTCTGTGCATTTGTTTTATCGCTGTTTGCTGTGCCACCTACACTTCAGTCGGAGATGCCCACTCTGGGACTTGCACATGACTAGGGTGCAAAGAGAATGTTCTAAAAGTGCTTTTCAGGATTTCCAAGACATTTAAGGAGAGTAAGTCAAAGGGAATATAAAATCCATGTTTTTTCCCTTTAGGCAAAAGTCTAAAAGTAAGATCTGTCATAATTTAGAATTGCATTTGGCTCTGCAAAATAGACCTCTTCCAGGTCTTTTCAAAGTCCTTGGTGATGCTTTTTTAGTCTCTTTTGTACTCTTTACATACACACACGAAATCCACACACCAAAGAAGGTTAGGTATCCTTGAGCTGTCCTTTCCTGTTGTTACAGCTGTCTTTCTGTTTCTTTTCTTCGGTACCTTTGGTTTGGTGTGTTGAGATATTTGTCTACTTCTTCCCCTTATTGTAAATCCCCCCTAGAAACGTGTCCCAGGCACTGTGCTGTGTGCCTTATGCATGGAGTGGGGATCCTGCCTGCGTGGAGCTCAGGTTGCATGTGCTGCTGGGGCAAGACAGGGGACAGCACAACACCCGTATCTAGACACACTCCTTCTTTTGCACAGGGATACCCTGTTTCTAACGAAAGCTTAGGCATGAACAGATAAAGACTGACAACTGCTGGAGTGGTCAAGATGGAAGCAAGCTAGCATGAGGGGATGACAGAAACCTTGAGAGAAAACTCATCCAAAGTGAGTGAAAGGAGTCAGGCGCACTGGGGCACACTCCCCAAGAATGTCTGTGTGCTGGTAGCAGCCAGGGGATAGGAGCCAGTCCTAGGTCTTCTTGGCTTCATCATGGAGGCAGGCTATGGATATCTTAAGATTTGAGCGAGGTGAAGTGAGTAGAAACAAACTCTTTTACCTTGCCACATGTCGCTCTGTCATCTGAATCTGCCCTCTCTACTCTCCTTCCTCCTCCTCCAAGCTGTCACCAAAACAGCAACATCCTATGTCAAGTGGCAGAGACATTGTCAGGAAAGACAGAGAAACAAGCCTACCCAGTGATGCCCATTGATTCAGCTTCAGATTTCCTCTCCAAGCCTCTTCCCCTGAGCTTTTAGTATCTTGAGATAGATGCTGTCTGCCCATAAATTACTGAAAACTCTCCAGCTGGAGGTTAGGACCAGGTCAGGGGTGTCTCTCTGATCCTCTGCAAATATTAACTGATCAATTGATACTAAATGAGTACAAAATATAAATGAATAAAGACAGAGGTGAACATTTCTAAGATAAAAGGAAATGCCTGTGTTCTTTCTCAGTCTGTAAGAAAAGGCAGAGAAACAGTGGGTTGTATCCCGGGTGTCAACTGGGGAAGAACTATTTTCTAAGCATAGTGGCTTCCAAAACTCTGCTATGTAAGTGGGGAACACCTCCCTACCCCATGTGATGGGAGCCCCTCTCAAGAGCACTTGAAGGGCACTGCTTGCCTCAGCAGTTACCCCCGTCTCATAGTCAGAGTCATTGTTTGGAACTGGTTGGACCTAAGGTCATATTTTGAACCTCAAAAAGATAGATGTCCTCTCTCAAAATTTCAGCCACAGAGAAGATTAAGTTGGATGAAATTTAAAATGTAACCTGGGATTAAGTCTCCTTTATTTCCGTGATTCAGAAAAATCTTTCAAGGAGTTTATTGGTAGGCACCTTTTAATGCCCAAATTTCTGTTTATGTACATTCTCTGTTGCCTGCTTTACTTCATTACCAATAAAAATCTCTTAATATATTAGCATTGTATATGAGAATTAATTATTTTGCCTTTTAAAATGATGAATCATTATTAATGTCGCTTGAAGGGAAAACAATGTAGCTACTTAATCTATTCACTATGTGTGAACAACTGCCCCGTCTGCCCATATATACATATCACACTAGCCTGGAGGTTGCACCAACTTTTAAGTATTGCTGTGGCTCTAATCTCACTCTCTTCTGATCTGTCTTCCAGAACCCAACCAAAGTGATTTTTCCAAAATGAACAAATGGTTATTTCATCCTCCTCGGAAAATCACTCTTGCATCTCTTCACATGTATGAAATTTAAAAGCTTTTCATAATTTTGTCCTTGCTTTTCTCTCCAACTGCATCATCAGCTGCCCCACCAGCTCTTTCTCTTTTAAAGGTACATACTTAGCAATTTAATTTGTGGAACTCTTTGTGCCGTATCACCTCATTATTTGTAGTGCTGAAAAACTGGATTCAGTGTAAGCATATATTATCAGAATTATGGCTAAATAGAAAACAGTATATATAAACTAGGGACTATTATGTAGGTGTTCAAAGGTAGATTTATATACCAACATGGAATTGTGTCTATTATATAAGGTTTAACAAAAAAATCACCAAATTGAAGACAATCATGTGTAGTGTGGTATCATTTCCCCACCAAATTATATATATATATGTGTGTGTTCATCTATTTATAATATGTATATACACAATTAAAAGTCTGGAGATGTATTTACCAAATTTTTACCTTTGGGGAGAAAGATGGACTGTATTTATCAAATTTTTACCTTTGGGGAGAAAGATGGACTGTGTTGAAGGAGAGAGACTCTCATTTTTCACTTTACTTCTTTTTTTTTTTTTTTTTTTTAATGTGAGGATGTCTTATTTAATAGTAAAGATTTAAAAAAAAATTTTTAAGTGTATTTCCTAGCTAGGACTCTTGTCATCTATCATGATATCACTGGGCAAGGATGGCTTAACCACAGCAAAAGAGGGCAGACAGAGCAGCATCTGGATGAGCTCTCTGGGTCTACCTGTGCTACTGGAGGGATCAAGTAAGGGAGGTGTTGTTGCACTGATAAGACCGGGAAGAAGTTCATCCAACACCTAGACCCAGGTATTCAGGGACAATGATGGGAGGTTACAGGTCAAGGCAAGCAGCCAGTGTCTGTGGTCCCAGAGATGTACAGGTGGCTGGCTAGGAGTGTGGGCTGGAATGTCTTGGCAGCAGCAATCAGAAGCCTAGCCAAAAGCCTCGAGTGCAGGGAATGGGGCTCAGCCCTTAGGGTGGAGCAGAGGGAGATGGCAAGTGCAGATGAGAATCTTCAGAGGATGCAAAAGCTTGAGTCGGAGAGAACGACAGGGCTACAGCTGTGGGCCTGTAAAGGAAAAGGCAGAGCCCAGTTTTAGAACAGAGATAGGAGATCCACTCACTTGTGACATGACTGCTGAGCAGCATGGGGGGCAGGACCAAGCCTCATTTGAGGGCCAAGTGTTCTGAGCTCCGAGTAAGAAGGCTGTAGGGAGGGAACATGGAAGACATTGATGCATTGATGCCATTTGTGGTAACTGAGAAAATGCTGAAACCCTCTCCAAAGCTAAGAAATCAGAATGTGTTTGGTCTGTGGTGTGGATCAAAGGAAGGAACCCACGGTAACTAAGAAACATTAGAAATAGTACTGACTCAAAATGAAGGCTTCTAGAATTTCTGATAGCACTCCTCAGAATAGACTTCTTCTTTTGAGGGTCATTAGGAATTGAGAGTCTGATCACGGTAACACACACTTCCGCATTAAGTCCATCAATCTTGATGGGTTTGTCTCCTGAACTTTCCTGAAGCCAGTCTCTACTTGATGAAGTGGCCGGAAAAAGGAAGAGGCACAAACACAGTCTTAGATTTATGACCTCCTCTCTCACTCAAGGTAAAAACTCCAGAATTCAGAACATGACGTTTTTATCTGATGCATGGGACTAGATTAAATGTTGAACTACATGATAGATGAGGCTGGAATTAATTAATGTCAGCTCTCATATAAATTGCTTATGATGAGAAACAATGAAATTAAGGTAAGTAGATGTGATATATCATCATTTCTCTTCATTTAACCTTGCTTAGAGGTAGGCCAGGAGGAAGACACATTGCCTATGTGAGAAAAATGGGCAGAGTTCATGATACAGTCACATTCATTTCCTTTTCAGAGTAGTCAGGAGTTATTCCCATGAACCCAAAATTCATATTTAGTGTAAAAACTAGCTCCACACTTTCATTTAAAAGTAATCTGACATACTAACTCAGATACTAACTATATATAAAACAGATAAGCAGTTTCTTCTGTATAGCACAGGGAACTACATTCAACATCTTGTAGTAACCTATAATTAAAAAGAATATGAAAAAGAATATATGTATGTACATGGATGACTGAAACATTATGCTGTACACAGAAATTGATGCAACATTGTAAACTGACTATGCTTCAATAAAAATGTAAAATAAAATAAAAGCAATCTGGCTTGTTCTATCTGGCAATAATATAACCTTGTATTTAAACAATGAAAATTTGCCAGGAAAATTGGGAGAATTTTTCAATGGCTGAAATATTAAAGCTGCAACACCTTCTTAGTTAAGTCTTGGATGGAATGAGTTCCCTTGAAGCCTGGCGCACATGACCAAAGAAAGGATTTGATATTTTTTCAACTTTGCTTACATGCACTCGGTGGTCAAAGCCAGACCATCCCCAGGAAGTGCCAAGTCAGGCTTGGTGATTAACTCCACAGTCCTTTCCCAGGCACCGTCTTCCTGATCTCTGCAAGGAATGGGTGCTCAGTGGCAAAGAAGGGGCGAATCCTGACCCAGAGGGCCTCCGGTGTGGCAGGGCCTAACCAAATATATCAGAGAGGAGAAAATACCGTCAAATTACAAAACTCTAGTTTGCCAATTTTGTCACCAACTCATATGCAATCAAACTATTTTCAATGTTCATTGAACAATTGCATATCTGTTAGGCCTGGTGTTGGGTGCTGAGGACATCGAGGTGATTAAGCCAAGATTCCTGTTCTGGAGAGATTAATAGTCAGGGACACGGACATCTAAATAAATAATGTGGAAGGTGCAATAACAGGAAAGACAGAAGCGCAGTCGGAGCATGGCGTATACTCTGGGGACTCATAGAGACTGGCCTTTGGGCAGTGCGCAGAGCAGATAGGTCACCGATCTGAGGGAGCTGCGTGTGTGAGGCAGAGGGAATTGCAAAAGCCAAGGCATAGAGGTCTGGCCTTTTACAGGGAAAAAAAAAAAAGGCATAGAGACCTGGAAGGTATAGTCTGATTTTTTACCTATCAGATTGTTCATGATTGAAAAATGTATGTGATACTGTGTGGACAGCCGGGCTGGAAACAAGTCCTCTCGTGTGTTACTGGTTGGAGCATAAGCTTGTCCGAGCCCTACTGAGGACAATTTGGCAGATGTCTCCTGATTACAGATGCACCTACACATAATCTAGCAATCTTCCTCTTTTAGGAAGTTGTCCTGGAGATACACTAGTCCTGCTGCAAAACATAATTCAGTTAGTTATTGCAACGTGGCTTGTGATAGCAAAAGACTGGAAACAACTTAAGTGTATGTCAGTGGGGACTGGGCAAAGAAACAATGGTGTTGTCCTACAGTGCAACACTGTGGTGCCAGAAAAGAATGGGAATTCTCCCTATAATTTGATATGAAATTGTCATTTGATATGGAATGATCTCCAAGATATAAAGGAAAAGCATGAGGTGCAGAACCTCAGGTAGGGAAGACAACTATTTGTGTAAATAAAGTGGACCAAATAGAATGAAGAATACATAGAAATATTCAGTAATGTATGCATAAGATGTCTCTGAAAAGGCACAAGAAACAAATGTGTTGAATCAGAGGCGGGAAACTGGGAGGTGGGGCACAGGAGTGGACAGGATGTTCACGTTGTGTTTTTTTAATATATCTATATTACCTGTCAAACATTGTAAGATAAATTTTCCCCAGTTTTAACGGAAGTGTAATTGACAAAATTGTATATATTTAAGATGTACAGTTTGGTATTTTGATATAGATATACATGGTGTGAAAATAACCACAGTCGAACTAAATAAAGTATCTACCATTTCTCACTGTTACCATTTTTATTTTTGCATCAAGGACACCTAAGGTGTACCCTCTTAACAAATGTCGTCTGCAATACGGTATTGATAACTATAGTCACCTAGCTCTACCTTGGATCTCCAGAATTTAGCCATCTTGCATAACTGAAACTTTGTATCTTGTGACCAACATCTCCCCATTCCTTCTTCCCTGTAATCCCTGGTAACCACCATTCTATTCTCCGCTCTGTGAATCTGACATTTAGATTAATCACACATAAGTGAGATCATGCAATATTGTCTTTCTGTGTCTGGCTTATTTCACTTAGCATAATGCCTTCCAGGTTCACCCCTGTTGTTGCAAATGGCAGGACTTCCTTCTTTTTAAGTGCTAGATAATATTCCACTGTGCATATATTCCACATTTTCCTTATCCATTCATCTGTCAGCAGACATTTAGGTTGTTTCCATATCTTGGCTATTGTGAATAATGATGCTATGGACATGGGAATTCAGATATCTCTTTGAGGTCCTCATTTCATTTCCTTTGGATATATACACCCTTCAATAACTTTAAAGTGTGCGGTGTGTTTGGAGAATCGTCTACAATGGCTGGAATTCAGGGTGTGTATGACTGTGTTGGGCAGGTGGAGGTACAGGAGATAAGCCCAAAAAAGGTTGGAGGTGAAGGGCTTTTTACCCCAATTTATGAAAAGAGGCGTAATGCTATTGGTGGTGTGATATACAGGGCATTGGCTATGGTTGCAAAGAGACCCTAGACTCCCACCTGACACTTCCTGGCTACCTGTGATCTTGAGCAAGTTATTAATGTCCTTCAGCCCACATCTCTCAGATGAGGTAGCTGGATGACGGTGCCTAGCCACAGGAGCCTCTGCAAACCCCTCTCCCTCCCTCCTTCCTTTTTCTTTCTTCTTCCTGGTGTTCTGGCTTCTCAGTTCCCATATTTATATGGATAGATCAGAGGGGAAAAAATATCTGAGCAGGTTGTTCTCCATTGTCCCAGCTCAGCTGAGTCAGGGCATTTTCACTGAGGCAGGCTTGAAGAGGGAGCATTTAACTCCATGCTGCCTGGTGCTTTTCCATATTCTTTTTCTATAATAAAAAAGGCAATTACAAAACGAGACCCATCATTTTAATTATTTTGTTCACCATGGGACTCATTACTATGGTTTTATGCAACACAGAGGGAGGTCTCATGAATCAACACGGCATGGAGAAAATGAATTGAAAATGGAATTGAATGTGAGAGGATCATCCTGAACACAGAAGTGCATTCAGATTAGCTCAGGCAATTCCGTTCACCATGGCTCTCAGCATTGGGAAAATATCATTACTCGGTACTTTACTTCCTTTCTGGAGTGACTAAGTGGTTGGGCAAGGCTCAAGATGCCATGTGACTAGTTTATTGTCATGATAGAGAAAAGGGAGAGTGGGTTTAGAATGCAGTGTGCTTTCTAAGGAAGCAGGGAGGCTGGAGACTTGGACTGTCCAGATTCAGGGTCCTTGTGGCAGCAGGATCTGAGGATGGCCAGGACAGAAGCCCTGAAACTACCCTGAGAGGGGAATGGGAGGGGCTAAGAACCCCAGGGACTTGATCATTTATTTTGGTGGAAAGTGATATTTTTGGTTTCTACATTTTTATAAATTAGACAGTGCCTCTCTGCTTCTCCTGGTTTCTTTCCTTTTTTGCCTGGTTTTGCATTCAGTCACCATGTTTATAAGTGCCTGTTACTGTATTTGTCTCACATTGTGTGAAGCAATCAGAATACAAAGGGAAATAAGATGGAGTTTCTGTCCTCAAGGAGTTCCCTCCTTGGTGTGCCCCTTCATTTCTCCCCCAGTGAAATGGCACTCTTCAGTTCAAAGTCCATTAATATCAACATCAAACACCCTCCTCCCCGCAACACACACACACTCACAGAGCTGGTTGTTGCTTAAAGATCAGTAGTGTAGAAATGAAACAGACCAGGACCCTGCAGAGCCTTCCTGGGGCAGATGCCCTCTCCTCCCTGTGTTCCCTGCCTCTTGTTTATAGAAAAGTCTTAGCCCCCAGGCCTTCCCCAAGTTCCAAAGAGCAAATTTAATCAGAGAAGTGAGAAAATGTAGAAACAAAGAAAAACAGTCAAGCAAGACAAAATAATAATAGCTTAGCCATCAAACAAAGTCAAGTTCATCCTCAGGGACTATAGATAATATCCTGAGCCACATCCTTGAGTTGCTTTGCAGATACTAAAACTCCCACCAGGTGGAAGAAGTTAACTGCTGACCACCAGCACATAGATCCCAGACCAGTTGGAACCAGAAGGTTGATAATTGAGACTCCCCAAACACCACCTGGTCACCTCACCACCAACCAATTAGAAGAATGTCCACGAGCTGATCAGGCACCCTGTGAACTTCTCCCTCATCCTGCCTTTAAAAACTCTTCCCCAAAAGCCATCTGGGAGTTGGGGTCTTTTGAGCATTTGCTGCCCATACTCTTTGCTTGGTGCCTTGAAATAAACACTGTGCTTTCCTTCACCACAACCCTGTGTCAGTAGATTGGCTTTGCTGCACATTGGGTGAGCAGATCCAAGTTTGGTCAGGTAACAAAAATACAATGAAACGTTCCGTTTTTTCTTTTTCTTTTCTTTCTTTCTTTCTTTCTTTTTTTTTTTTTTTTTTGTTGGTGGAGAAATCAGCCTAGACATTGGCATGTGTGATTTTGATGCTTGGCCAAGAGAGATGGTCAAGAAAGTGATAGTGGATCAAAGACTGAGTGTGCATGCCACGCATACTACCTCAACCATGTAACCAAACTTCAAGTGACCAGTAACAAACTGCATTATGCACCTCCTGATGGAACACAATGGGAAATACACATCATCTGAACCTAGTAAGGAGAAAGCAATCAGACAAACCCAGAACGTGTGGCATCCTACAAATAGCTGGCCTGGACTTTTGAAAATGTCAATGTCATGTGAGATAGCCACCGTCCAGGGGGCCCCTCAATGATCCTAGCTTCTTGGTGTTCATGCTGTTGTGTAATCCCCTCTCATGTTGACTAGGGCTGACCTGTGTAACTAACAAGGTATTGCAGAATTGTATGTGTATGTCTTCCCAGGCTAGGTCATGAAAGACACTGTGGCTTCTGCCTTGTTTCCTCTTGCTCAGTTGCTCTGGAGGAAGCTAATCACCATATCGTAAAAAAGACACATAAATAGTCCTCTGGAGAGGTCCACGCGGGGAGGATCTGAGACCTCTTGCCAACAGCCAGACCATCTTTTCAGCCATGTGAGTAAGCCACCTTGGAAGTGGTCCCCCAGCCTCAAATCAGACTTCAGATAACTTCAGCCACAGGTGACCTATGACTGACCCCAAACCAGAACTGCCCAGCTAAGCCATTCTCAAATTCCTAGCTCGCAGAAAATGTGAGTTAATAAGTGTTTAGAGTTAAGTCACTAAGTTTTCAGGTAATTTATTATACAGCAATAGATAATGAATATGTTGTGAAAGAAAATGAAAGGCAAAGGAATTATTCCAAATTAAAAGAGACTAAAAGAACACGGCAACCAAAGGTAAACATAACTTTTCATTGCATCCTGGAAATGAGGGTGACAGCTAACAGGATATGTGGAGGATAATTGGGGAAATAGGGTTAGCATTTTTGAATCAATGTCAAAATTTGGGGGTAAGATAATGCTGTTGTGATTAAGCAGATTAATGACTTTTGTTCTTAGAAGATGCAAATTGGAGTCGACAGGGTGAAATGTCATGATGCTTACAATATTTAATACTTTCCAATACAAAATTATATAGAGAGATAAAGCAAATGTGGCGAAATGAATTTTGATGAAGGTTATATGTTTATTGTACTACTGTTTTGGTTCTTCCATACATTTGAATATCTTAAAAATAAAAATTTGGGCGTCAATATGCATACAATTTGAGCCAGTAGTTAACTTCCAAGAATTTATCCTGGTGATGTAATTAAAGATAAGCACAAAGATTTAACTGCAAGAATTTTTATGATTACCTTTTCATAG
This sequence comes from Camelus ferus, assembly GCF_009834535.1. Taxonomy (NCBI): domain Eukaryota; kingdom Metazoa; phylum Chordata; class Mammalia; order Artiodactyla; family Camelidae; genus Camelus; species Camelus ferus. Next base: position 9,654,019 of record NC_045705.1, on the reverse strand, counting down.
TCGCCAAAACGCAATTTTGACATGGATATTTTTATTCTATTTTTTATATTTTTAGGCCTATATTCAACATACCCCTCACAATTAAAAATTCAATTGTCAAATATCTAAATATTCAATCAATAGAAGAATCATCAAGTTACATCAATACTATAGAATACCATTCTACCATCAAAAATGATACTGAAGATGAACAGTTATTGATATTTTAAAAACTTGCTGTCGAGTGAATAAAAGGGCACAAAAATCAGCGAGGATAACGTGATCTTATTTCTAGAAAATATATGTGTAGAAATACATGTGGAAGGATAATTCCATGCAAGATTCCACCCAGGAGCCATCTCTGGGTGATGGGAGAATGAGTATTTTATTTCCTTTTTGCTTGTCTGTGTATTTTAATTTTCTCCCATGAATATGCACTGACCTTGTTATAAGGGGGGGGGAAGGGTTATCATTGATTTAAAATGATAGAGACGCTGTTTTCATTTTGGTGTCATGTGCTTGTATGCAAATTGGCTGGTACCCTCACAAGAAAAATCAGGTTAACCTCCTTCATGAATTGTAGAGATGATGTGAATCTTGGTGAGATTAGAAAGAAAGATGCTTTGTTTCCCCAACAACTTAACGTACAGATGAAACCTAACCAACCATAATGAGTTGAATTTCTTTTCTGTGGTTAGTTCGTACATTCCAGTACAAAGGTCCTTCCTGTACCCTTACCCTGGATGCTGCTGTGTCTCAAAGATGCCTTTCTGGGAGTCCCTCCCAGGGTTCCGTAGTTTCCCCCTCCTCTCACACTCTCTGCAGCTGCTCCTGGAAGTCCCTCACCCTGGCGTCCCCTCTCTTGACCAACTGTATTCCCTGCACAGGAAGGTGAGAGGCTCCTCCTGGTTTTGCCCACTGCCCTTGTCAGTACCACTGGCTTCCACTGCTGCCAATGCCCTCTCCCAAAGCGTACAGACCCTCTTTTCCCCTTACTCAGAAAGGAGAAAACCACACGTGACCCCAAGGCTCATAGTCATACTTGAATCACACTAGGTATTACCCACTTTTACTTAGCCCAGGTGCCGAGACAAGATGGACTCTGAGTCCATCTTCCTTCCAGTCCCTGTGTAGAGATGGCTCCAAGCCTGAACCTTCTGACAGTGTCCGTCACTTTGCCTACCCCGTGGGGAACCTGCCTTTCAGTTCTAAACTGTGACCTCAGGTTCTAGCGATGGGGGGGCACATGCAGACTCATTGGGGCCAACAGCTCTGGCCTCATGGGTTTTCATTCAGCCTGAGGGCTTCAGAGTGGTTCAAATGCCTTCACATTTGATTATCACAAGTACTGTGAGGTACTGAGAGAGGAGACACTGGGCTCAGCAGGGAAGTGATGGCGCTGGGGTTGGACCTCTACTCAAAGGCGGCTGGTGGTGGAGAAGGTGGGTGAGCTTTCCAGGTAGACCTGGGTGCAAATCCTGACTTTGCCATTTATTATCCACGTGGTATTGAGCAGGTTATCCAAAGTCTCGAAGTTTCCTCATCAATAAAATGGAGACAAAAATATTTAGCTAATTGAATTGTGATGAAGACAAAAGAACTGGAAAAACAGGAAGGGCTCAATACATTTTAGTTTTCTTTTCTTTGTCCAGAGGTCTTCTGGCTACACCCTGCAGTTTCTCTCAGTAGAAACATTCTGGTGGGGAAGAGCACTCTCATTTTTGCTGAGATGGGTTAATGGCAGAAAAGAAGAGTTCCTGGCTGTGAAATGCAGTCACAGTTTGAGTTCCTATGAAAAATGCTCCTTGATTCTAGCGTGAGCATATGTGCTGAGACTTGCTCGTGGCAGAAGTCACCTGGAAGCCGGGGACCCAGCTGTGTGGACCATTCTGTTAGCTGCACAGCCAAGCTGTAGGATGTCAAGAGCAGAGGCAGGGCTGGCTTTGAAGCAGGTGCAGGCTTGTCATCCATCAGGCAACAGTTGAAGGCAATAGGGGTCCCACAGATTTTCTAGACCTTCCAGGTCCTGGGAGCACTGTTCACACTGGCATTAAATCACTGTGCATTTGCATAGATTATTTCCCACGGAGAATTCAGAGAGCTCACCTGCTCAGCACTTGGGGTTTCTGGGGGGTCTGTGAGGAGCCTTCAAGCTGTGCTGGCTGTGGGATGGGAAGGTTGGTTTGGAGGGACTTGCATGGTGACAGATCCACTGGGGTTTGCCCTGTCTCCCTTCCTGGGCGGTGAGGGCCCAGGGGGAAGCTGCTGGCCTGCCTGCAGTGACCCAGGCCTGGTCTCGACTTGCCTGTGGGGTAGGGTGTCGGGTGGAGAGACCATCACCAGATGCAGCCTTGTGTCGGCTTCTGGGTCAGAGCCAAGGTAACAGTTTGGGATATAAATCATACAAGACCAGCTGAGGAGTTAAATAAGCAAGCAGGTTGGGGATTCCACAGAACTGCCTGTCACAGAGCATGGTGGCAATATTTGCTTGGGGGAAGTTGAGCCAGAACTGAGGGACGAGCGATGATGTTTTATAGGGTGTCTTGTGACCACTGGCATGATAGGGCGTGGCCCGTTAAGGGACCAACACGAGACAGAATTATTCATTTTGATGGAAAAAAATGTTCACATATTGAGTTATGGGGAAGTCATTCTGGCTTATACATGGTTTAACTTGAACTTCAGGCCAACCAGAACAGCCTGTTTGTGGCTTATTAAACATGCATGGTACATCGGCTTTAACCATTAAAGAAAAGAATGCATTAACAAAGTCAAAATGGGTAACTGTGGTTCAGGCATTTAAAATGGAACTGGGTGGCCATTGTGGACATGGTTTCAAACATGTTTCTGTGTTACTGAGAACCTGAATTTTCTGAACTCTATCAGACTCAAAGACGCCACCAGCCATTCTCAAAACAATATCTGCTAGCAGCTGCCAGCTGCAAACTTAACTGTCTCAAGATTTCCCTTGGTAACTATGCAGCCGTTTATATCCCAACCCATCCTTGCTTAAAAAGCACCCTTACTTCTTGCCAGCTCCAATTATAATTCTTGACAAACAACTTGTGTAATTTTATGGGGTTTGCTTTTATAAGCTTTTAGTAGTCTGGTGGAACACAATCCAAGTGCTTCTTAAATCTGCGTCTCTCAGGCTATATTCCCCAGTTTGGCTCAAATAAAACTCTTTTTTCTTCCTATTATAGAGTGGCTATTGAGTATTTCCGCTGACAATTTTTATGTTCCTAACGTGGTGCCTGACGTGGTAGCAACTCACCAAATTCTGTTGAATAAGTGGGGCCAAAAAATAAAGGCCACCTTTATGCTTCTCCTTAGACCTGGTGAAGGGGCTAGTGTGGGAAACTCTTAACCTTCCTGGCCTCTTCAGACACAAATAAAGAAGTTCAAGAGATTATTTTTATTCTCTATGAACTGAGAGCTGTCATGAACCTTTCCAGATGAAATATTCGTCAAATAGATCTCTGGTCCCCCACCAAAAATAAGTTCTACTTCTGAATTCTAAGGAGGGCCAGAGCTTTCCCAGGATGTGCTCAAAACAGTGGTGAGATGGATTTAGGAAAACGTGAATGAGAGAGATGCAACTTAGCAAATGCTTTTCGTTTGCTGCCCTGGGGGCTGTAAATGACTGGGGTAGGATCTATGTGCTCCTCCGCCGGAACGTCGCCAGGCAGAGACTCACAGGGGAGAATCACCACCAGCTCGTGTGGTTGGGGCGGTGCCGGGTCACACAGGTGACCCGTGGGGAGTTTGCTTTTTGACTCCCGGTTTTGTTACAGGATCTGCTTTGGCTAAAAGGCTTGCACAAAGCGAACCTCTCAGAGTCCAGTGCAGACAGGTTTGTAGAGAGAGCTATGCCCAGTTTCCTCTCCCTGGATTTTTGCAAGTTGTTTTTGTGTATTTACTTTTTTATTAGTTTTTAATCAAATCTGAATTATAAGATAAAACCATCTCATGTTATTTTATGAAATTTGATTCACCTCTCCAGTCTGCCTGATCTCTTCTGATCCTAATTATGCAGTCAAATATTTTCAACATTTATTGAATATCTACTCTACACTGGGTGCTGTGTATGCTGCCTTTAATTTTCATAATAAGTCTAAAAGCAAGTATTATTAACCTCCTCATTTTAAAGGTTATGAAAGGGCTCATCAGCAACTTGCCAGAGATGACACTCTTAACACGAAGGCGGAGGTAGAATTTGAAACCAGCGTCTCTTTGCTCCCAGCCCGTGCCTCGTCCGGCTGTGCTACACTGCACTCCATGCCTTGTGCACATTGTGATCTACTTTGATGAGGATGCTCGTTAGGTCTTTACCCAAGTCACTGGTGAAGATACTGAGAGGCCAGGACCTGGGCCCAAGCACAATCTCTGCCAGTCAGAAACTCACCTTCTTGGCTTAAGAGCGAGCATTCTGAATTTCCCTGCTGCTTTGCTGTTACTGTATGTTTCTCCATGCCGACTAGAAAGGTGTCACAGCACGTCAGGGAGGGCCCTGCCCGAACAGAGGTACCTGTGCTCCCTACCTTCCTTACCCATGTAGCCGATCTAATTCTTTATTATTAAAGAAGGAAATTAGATTTGTCCACCATGACTTGTTGCTTAAGGAAACCATGCTGGACCCTATGCTCATGGTGTTCTCTTCCAAGTCTGCTTTCCCTGGTCTCCTTTCTCACCTCCTCCCTCTTCCTGCTGTCTCTCTCTTGTTCCCTAAGCATCTGAATGTGTCATAAGGGAAACACACAGTACAACAGTAAAGCACAAATAAGCGCTATAAAGCAAGACCAAAGGGTTTTAAATCAGAACAGGGAGACTGACCACGGGCAGAAAATAGAGTCCAGTTGTGCAGACTGTGAAGGTTTGCATACAGGAGAGCCTGAAGCTGTTTCCTAGCAGCTCACAGCAAAATTTGAGACAGTACGTTATATAATTCTTACCAAAAATTGGGGAAAAAAAGCTCATTCTGGTTACTCAGCAGGAAAAAATCTTTGCCTACTATTTAGTTCTACAAGAAAATATTCACATTCTGTTTCTTAAGAGTACTAAAATCAAATCTATATGCTCACCCTTCCCAGAATCTTGCTTCGAATTAACCTCATCCTTAGCTGTCAGAGGCTTGCAAAATCCATTTTCTTCCTCTTTATAAAAAAATGGAATTAATTCAACTCTGGTTTCTTATACTGTCAACAATGTTTGCAAGTCCCCGCAGAAGCTTCCAGTGTAACTTAAAATCAAGGAAGAAAAAAAGAGGTAGATTTTTCATACTGAAAATAATTGCATGCACGGGATATGCATTCGTCTGAAAAATTTGAGCACCTGCTATATGTGGAATTCAATGATTGGCTCAAACTTAAATCAGACTTTTAAAATATTAAAAGAAACTACGTTACTATGATATTTCATAGAGAAAATAATTTTGTTGAAGTAAGCATTTGGAGAATCCAAGTGTTAAGGTATTTATTGCCCTTCTCAGCAAATGAGAAAGAGAAAGTCAGGGAATATTTGCATTCAGGTGCTCATAGAAGCAGAACGAGAAAGGAGCACTGTTAGGGGGTTAGGCAAGAACAACACAGGTCTTACTTAAAAAACAAATACCATGTGGTCTCACTCATATGTGGAATATAAGACAAAAGCAAACAAAAAACAATATACAACTACAGCTATATATAAAATAGATATACAAGGTCCTACAGCATTGGGATCTATATTCAGTATCTTGTAATAACCTATAACGAAAACGAAAATATATATGTGTGTGTGTGTGTGATGGAAACACTATGCTGTACATCAGAAACTAACACAATGTTGTAAATCAACTATATATCAATAAAAAAGAAAAAAAGTCCAAAAAACAACAAAAATAAATAAATGAAAAAAACCAGCCAAACAAAAAACAAACACGCAGATACAGAGAACAGAATAGTGGTTACCAGATGGGAAGGGCGTGGGGGGGAGGACGAAATGGTTGAAGGGATCAGCAGTGCAGCGACGGATGGAAACTAAACTTCAGGTGGTGAGCATGCTGTAGTGTCTACAGAAGTCGAAATATAATATTGTATACATGAAACTTAATAATGTTATAAACCAGTAAAAATAATTAAAAACAAACAAATGATAAAATAGAATGCTGCATGCTCTGCTTCTTTCCCAGTTGTGAACTGTGACGTATACAAATAGTGCACAAGGCATGTAAGGAGATTTAGTGATAATTACAAAGCAAATACTCATTTATCTACCATTCTAGTCAAGAAAGAGAATACTGTCCATACCCCAGAAGCCCCCTTGTGACCCTTCTCCATCACGAACCTCTCCACCCAAAGACCTAATCACTACCCTGAATTGCATCATAATCATTTCCTTGCTTTTCTTTATCATTTTATGACCAATGTATATAACCTGAATCGCATTGTTTAGTTTTACCTGTTTTTGAATTTGATATAAAGGAATCATACTGTGTGTGTTCTTTTACGCCACAAAGAGCCATGTATCCTGGGGCATGTTTTGCTCGAGAATACTCCTAGGAGTGCACCATCTTCACATTTACTAACACTCCGTTGGTTTTCAAAGCGGTAGGAGGTGTACTTCCTCTCCTGCTCACCGTTTGGTAGGGCAAGAGGTTTCACTTTTGCCAGTTGGGAGGATGTGCAGTGTTACCTCCTTATTCTACACGTCTCTGATGACTGAAATAAAAAGTCCTCCTGGCAGATTTCAGTTCAGACACAATATGAAGTTTCTATCTTCCCCAAGAAGGTCAAGTATGTTTGAGTGCACAGGAAATACGAACAAGACAGGAAAAGCTTGTGATCTTTGGAGCTGACATTCTCAAGCAAGGGTCAGCAAACTACAGGCTGCAGGCCAAATCTACTCTGTCTGCCCTGGTCGGCTGCCTGGGTGGCCGTGCCCAGAGTGACCTTGAAAGCCACGTGTGCAAAAGCCTGACAGAATGAAAACACACTCCCCCACTGTGAATGAAAAGCAAAATTCTGTTGAATTAAACCATTCACATTTAAGTAATGTGGACACACACACGGGGTTCTGGATGGTGGCTGATGTAAAGATGTGCTGTGTGGTACAGAGATAGGGGAGAAGGAACAGCAGCAAGGGACCAGCTTTGGGGAGGGAACAATGAACGTGTGTGGGACACTGGAGACAGTAGACAGCTGGATGGATCTGTCCGTCTGGAGCTCAGGTGAAAGTTCCTGGCTGGAGAGAACAGATCTGGAGTCGCCATTATTCTAAAGATAATTAAAATGGTTAGTGACTGGGAAAGCCCACAACGCAGTTGAACATTTCTTTTCTCTCTGGGCACAGAGGCCACGTGCAGAGCCCCATTGTGGTGTGCCAGGCCTATTGAATTGTGGAAGAGTTATCTGTTCTGAAAAATGCTTTGTTGCCCTATGAACTGAACCTATAGGAAATAGGAAGGTACCTATTTCCTTTGGAAACATGAAGTGACTTCTCTTTTATTACCAGGGTATAAGCACGCAGGGACCATTCACAGCTAGTAACAACTAATGAGAACAGCTGCCTTCAAGCACCAGAAGATGTGTAACCCAGCAACCAGCTATGCTGAAAAGCCGGGAGAAGGAATCAGGCTCACCAGCCGCCCAGTTGCTGAAAATGTTCTCCCCAGGGCAGTGGCGGAGAGGGTGGAGCTGTTGGGCTCTTGGGCTGAGTGACAGTCCCTTAAACAAATCTTTCTGAATAATATAAGGTTAACCTGCATGTAGATTTATACCACATTGTTAATACTAAAGTATTTTAAAATAAATTATCATATAGAAAATAAATTGTATTTTTTTTTAAGTATAAAATTCTCCCAAAGTCAGACTCAAAAATTCTCACCACTGACCTTTGACGATTCTGGTGATTGCTGACAATACAAAAATCCACTCCCCCATTCCTATACCATTAAAGCATTTTTAAATTTCAAAAAAGAGAGAGAGGGGGAAGGGTATAGCTCAAGTAGTAGAGTGCATGCTCAACACCCAAGAGGTCCTGGGTTCAGTCCCCAGTACCTTGTCCAAGCAGAAATCAGTGAAGAAACCTCATTACCTCCGCCTCATAAAACAAACAATACAAGCAAAAAAGGGAGAGAATGATACCTGAAACAAAACAAGACATTCCATCAGCATATGTATCACTCATTTTAGACAATGATCTTGGAGGGGAAAGTGTTACCAAGTCCAAGATTGTACTCTTGGCATGGCAGGCCAATAAATCAAGGGATGAGTTGTTGGGGCAGAGAAGAGTGAGTTTATTCAGACCAAGAAGATGGTGGACTAGTGTTCCAAAGAATCATCTTGCCTGACTTAGAATTTAGGCTTCTTTTATACTAAAAGGGGAGGGGGTAGAGTCAAACACTCCCTGGTTCTGGTCAGCCTCCGGATGGCACAATGTTGATCTCCCTGACAGTGTGTAAGAAAGAAGCTTTCTGAATGGGGTATCTCTGGACCTTACAGGGTAACTCCGGTAGGATTCAAGTCTCCAGAAAGACAGCTGAAGCAAACAGACCCCTGTTGATCTTATTTGGGGACATTAGAATGAAGGACACTTTGTTGGCTTGAAATGGCTCAAATGCTTCCTTCACTCCTCAGGTCATGATAGAAGAATCCAAAGATATAGATGGTCTGTATAGTAACTAACCTGGTTTTTGGAAGGAAAGATGTGTCTCTCCATGTGTGCTTAATTTTTGCCTTCATGAACAAAAACCAAGGGGTAATCTGAGCCCACTCCTTTTCTCTCCACATTGCAGGCTGTGTTCACACTGATAATCCCATTAGGTCACCCTGATTGGTCCCTGAGTCTCACCTGCAAGCCACCTGAAGCAATCATTTTGAGAGTGAATACGGGCAGTTCTCACACACTTGAATGATGCATGATGAGAAATGATGGGAGACTGGTTTGCTGTACCTTCTCACTCCACGTGTCCAGTTATACCTACCACACAAGGTCAGCGAAAACATTTTCTTTCTACGGGCCAGTAGGAAAGTATGTTTAAAATTGGTTGTGTATATATACATTTTTAAGAAAACGTGGTGGGGGTTTTTTGGACACAAATCCCTGTCTTCTATATCATGGTGATGATTGTTGTATGAATATGAGAGAAGCTGCAATAAAAGAGCTGCAAATACCACCGCTACCTTTTCCTTAGATGCACAGAAATACCCAAGTGAAAAGCTTGCTAAGAGTTGGAAATTGTGATACAGGCATGTGTTACTGGAATTTTTAATATTACAAATAAGTATATAATATGTACATATATTTTGTATGTATGTAGATTATAATATTGGTGTAGTATAGCTGAAAGGAAAAAAGCCACTGTGGGGTTAAAATAGCCAGGCTATAGTCCATCCTGATTGACATACTTAGATGCTTACAATAGCAACATTGAAGTGAGAAACCCAGATTGTTAAGACTATGGCAGATGATGTTAAAGGGACAGTGTTCGAGGGGCATGTGTCCAATAGCCCTGAGGGTCTGGTTGAGGCAGACCTGCTGGCTACTGTATTTTATTTTTTGCTACCAGAGAGCCTGGAGCAGAGAAGGTATCTCTGAACCACACAGATCATTCCTCAGCCTGTGATACAGCCTGCAGCGGCACCAAACTGCCAAGGGGTTGGCCAGCTTTCCTGACATACAGCGGGGACATGTTCTGTGCAGTCCCCCCAACACACAAAGCATCTGAAACACAGGGACTCTGAGAACATTCAGGAGCTGTGATAGTGAGTCCAAAGTGGCCAAGAAGAATGATGCAGAGGTTGAAAAGTAATTTTTTAAGAAACTGAGAATTTCTATGTGAAATTTTTCATCGTGTTGATTCTGACCACAAAATTCCATTTCGGGAGTCTAAACCAGACACTATCTTTTGCAGAAGCCATCAGGGGTTTTCAGAGGCTCGTTGGCAGAGCTGAACCTAGAGGCTTACGTCCAGCTTTAGTTTTCAAGCGTGAACAAGTCCTGATGCAAGTCCAGCGGGCTGTGGGGGTCCCTGCTGCAGAGTAACATGGGTTTACTGGTGATAGGTTGACGTGGACAACATGATGGCGGTCAGAATCAGAGGGAAAGGGCACATAGGAATGTAAAACCTGTTCTTTGTACTCGGGTCATTCATTATCATGTTCAGCACCTTGCGGGTCTGAATCCCTTGGAGGCTCACACATATTTTTTGCTGCAGCTCTTACACAACTCCCAGAGGAAAGTAAGATGCTGCTGGTGCTCCAGGTCGGGAGCTCAGCTGAGAGGTGGGGAATTGTTTGAGGACCATTCTGATGTGGCCATGATGTGACCCTGGTGAATGCAAACACCTTGTTTCTGGGGGCAGTCAGCCGTGCCCTCAATGGGTTTTTACACTTATATAGGCTGATCGTTATAACAAAATGACAAACATGAGGATGTTTCTGTGTTGACTCATATCTGTGGCCAATGCCATGTAACTTAGAAGGGTAAACACCCAGTGTAATTGCAAACACATTTTTCTAGCAGCTGTCCATCATCATAGCGTGAGAAGTAGTCTACACTGTTTCTCCCCGCCCCCTCACTTTTTCAGAGTGGCACAATGGCAGACAATCCCACACAGACCAGTTTTCAGCAAAAGACCCCAAGTGGTCAGAGCTTCTGATGTGTTTCCTCAAAGAAATACGAATGTGAGGCTTTGCTATGGAATTAGTGGAGGACTCTCATGAGAGTATTTATCTGTTTTTGGACCCCACCCCACAAATACTCAGTATGTATATAAGACCCCAAGCTATACACTTCATATTAAATTATGCAGCACACATGTTCAGAATAAGTTCGAGGGGAAACTTGGGAACCAATTTTAATAATATGTAAACTAATTTATTAGTGCTGCTTCTCGAGAGTGTTTATCTCCCACAATTCAAGTCTTAGGGTGAGTGCATTACAGCACACTATCACATGGTAAGAGGCCACTCTGAGCCTTGGGCTCCCTGGGGAAGAGGGGACAGGTCCCCCATTTCAAGAAAATGTTTCAGAATCAAAAATATGTAGGTCCACAATAGCTCTGACATATTAGAGCTCCATCAGATGGCTCCAGCTGACAGAGAAGAGCTTTTACCCGGGACGAGGAGATTAAGTGGTTTGATCTATGGAGCTAGGGCATCGCTCAAAGAAGAATGCACAGCTTCTGAATAGGGCTGGTATTCTGTAAAGGCGTTGCTCAGACGACTCGACTGTATCTTTTCAAATATGTATGCAGTTGGTGTGATGCTCTTGGGATGCACACTGTCGTCTGTTATTCTGTGTGTGCAGCCGAGGAGCCTTAACTGTTAATACACGCGTGCTGACTTTGTGACTCCCTCCGATGGCCACCTCTGCCTGGGACCTGGGCATCCTAGTCAGCAAGTGCTGGGGTTTCCAGTGCACCGTAGGACGTCTCCACGTGCCCTGCCTGCTGTGGTGGGAGCAGCGGTCACTGCAGCCAGAGCGGCCTGTGAATTTAACGCTTGTTTTCTTCCATGGCTGCCTCGCCTGCTGCAGAGGAGCGAGCACAGTGCTGTGACTGGAGCACCCTGTGAGGTGCTGGACACTAGGAGCATGGTCAGTCACAGTCTGTAGAGAGTCTCCCTTCCGGATGCGTGGTTGACTCCTGCCTCGGGAACCCAGGGGTCCTTTGGGGCATAGAGGTTTGCGTGCGTGCTACCTGCTTACACCACAGTTCAAAGTCGGTGAGCTGGTGCCCCATTCTGACCGCATGAGTTTATGTTACTTTCAGGAGTAAGATGAAATACACCCACAGGTGAATTACGATCCTTTTGCAGATACTAAAAACCATAATGTTTACCTGAAAAAGGCCAAATTGCCTTCACTCTGATGGACGTGTTTTTCTGCCCTGCTCTCAAGGAGTGATGGGAACTAGTATTTGTGCTTTAGCGCACCTCTGCTAAGACCAGCCCACTCACCCCTGGAAGCCCCTAAAGCTGCAGCAGGGACTCGCGGACTGTGGGGTAGTGTGGGAGCAGACAGTGCTGGAAGTGACAGATAACTTTCCTGAGATGTGCGACGTTTGGCATTTTAAAGGCATTCCCACAGATCTTTGTGGTGATTATGTTCACCACCTTCATCATAAGTGGGAAGCGTTAGTTTCCCACTGCGGGTGAGGTTATCAGACAGTAAATACAATGTATTGAGGACGGTTGCCCTAGAGAGTGTTTACCTTGAACCCCCAGCATATTAATGAGATCGCTGCTGGGGGAATACATTTGAAGTACGGTCCAATCTCCCTAATACCACTTTAGTGAGAAGTCTGGGAGCCTGCAAGCATCCATTTTTATCTTCTTTGGATATGTCCTCTTGAAAATTCAGAGGTGACAATGTGGTTTTGTTTTGTTGGAAGGATGCCAAAGGCCCCACACGGACTAAAACAGACCTCGTCAGAGGCTGGTCTGCACCATGCATTACAGAGCAGGTGTTGTTTATTTTTTTATTTTTTGTTTTGAGGAGGAGATAATTAGGTTTATTTATTTATTTTTAAATTATAAAAATGGAACATAATATAAATGGTAAGAAAAATTGTCCTATGTCAGTGGAAGAGGGCTGATCTCATTGCTAACCTCTCACTAAGCTTTTGGCTCAATTCAAGCATTAGGTTCTACTTGCAGTATGTTTCGTTCCTGCCTCATTTACTGCTAAATTAGAGGGTTAAAATTACAATTATAGATGATTGGGAATGTCAACAAGTGTTTGATGGCTGATAACTCTGGATATTCAGGTCAAACATGGACCCAGAATTAATAGAGAGACTTAATGAGTAGTACCTTCAGACTCTAAGTCCACAATCAAATTGAAACCTGGCAGTTTGATTGGATTTACTTGGGGGTAGTGGCAAATTCTTAATCACTCTTTGACTGCATTGTGCTCTACAGAGCAATTCTTCATATTTTATTGCTGCAGCTTTCTTGGTGGGGGCAGGGAAAGTAATTAGGGTTGGTTATTTATGTAGTTGATGGAGGTACTGGGGGTTGAACCCAGGACCTCGTGCATGGGCATGTGCTCTGCCACTGAGCTGTGCCTCCAACACATACTGCCCCCCGCCCCAATTGCTGTATCTTGCTTTTAAACATATACAAGATTTCATTGTTTTGTTTTCTCTAATGAGAACAAAAATCATCAACTATTGCGAATGAGTCAAATTCCTAGTGACTGAGGCATTCGTACCATAGCTTGTTTTGTCTTATTTTCATCCTGACACCTCATCCTTACCATGGAAAATTGGCAATAGTTCATCCTGCAGTGAGTAATAAGTTCAGGATTGTCAAGATAATCAGAGATATTGCTGAGATGCACCATGCATTAGAAATGATAGAAATGGTCTTTATTGGCATTATTAACGTCATGACGGAATGTCCCCATCCCTTACTTCACAGCTTCTAGGAGCACACTTCTCTCTGCCAGCCAGCATTCATCAGTAGGGAAAAGCAGTGTTTTGTCTTCACTGTCCATTTCTTGGCAGAACATGCTGAAAAGATGTTCACTCAATAGCTCCAAGTTGATGGTAATTACAATTTTCACGGTTTCCTTTAACATACATTTGCAATCAGGAGGCATCATTACCATAGACTGCTAATTAACCTTTGAAAACCAGGCAGTATGTGGATTTCCACTGAGGGGCTATCCTTCTAATCTTGTAAGAATCTGGGCCTCTGTCAGAGTTGAACACAATACATCACCAGTCTGTATCATGGCTCCAAAATAACTTTTGACTAAAACATCTCTTCTCCTGTGGCTTTCTGTATTACGGTAACACTAAGTTACCAAGTACCTCCTTCATATACATACTGTACTGCACCGGCTGAAAAGTGAAACGTTGCAGGCATGATGGTTTGATGAGCATCTTCTGTCACTGAAATGCAATTTCCATCAGTGTTTTTTTTTAATATTTTAAAATTTTTAATTGAAGTATAGTTTAGGTAAAATATTTATAATTTATTTAAGTGTGCAATTAAGTGATTCAAAATTTTTAAAGATTATACTCCATTTACAGTTATTATAAAATATTGGCTATATTCCCCATGCTTTTGAACATATCCTTGTAGCTTATTTTACACTTAATTTACACTTAATAGTTTGTACCTCTTAATCCCTTATCTCTATATGCCCTTCCTCCATCCCCTCCCCCCACCGGTAACCACTAGCTAATTTTTTTCCCTCCAGCAAGTATTCCATACGGCTTTTCAATGTATTTGCATCTCTATGTCAGTACCCAGTCCTATCCCCACTGTGTACTTTTCTGTTTGGTTGGTTGTTTTTGGTCTTTATGTTCCTCCTGCTGCTTGCCAAGGGCATGTACTACTACTACTAAAGCTTTATAAACTCCCTGTTCCCCTCTCTAAACCCTATTTCTCTTTCTCTCCCAGCCTTCTCTTGACTACTCACTTAGAAATAGTAAAACCCCTCTTTTTCCTAGCCCTGTGGTTCCTCTCTCTGCATATGTCCTTGCCTTGGTCCAAAAGTGTATTTTTTACAGAGCTACACTTAAAAATTAGTTTTATGCATTTATTCTTTATCAAATTACTAATCGTCAGTGTAACATCAGTATATAATAAGATCCTCATTGTAGTCTAGGCCAAGATAATAGTAATTCATGATGTCCCCATTGTTGAACATTTAGGTTGTTTTCAGTTTTTCACTATTAAACATAATGTTGCCAATGCACCTGTAGGGATAGTCTTTCTCTTCTGATCAACTACGGTATATCCTTACGTTAGGTTCACAAGGGCAGGCTTATTGACGTAAAGGTATCAATACCCTGACGGCCTTTGATTTGGGGTTGGCATAATACAGGCAAAGTGTACTGGTGTGCCGTTTACACACTCCTGACCTTAAGAGGGGTAAATGGACGCACAGATGCAGCAGATGCAGACTGCCCTTCCTGCACGCACTCTGGAGGAAGTTCACGCCATGGTTAGAGTATAACCTTTCATTTTTAGTCAACCTCTGCTCTTAAACCTTAGAGGTGCATAATATAAACTTCCAAGGTTGAAGGTCACATGACAAAGAATTAACCGCAAAGACTGGCTAAAATGCTGTCATGAGAATAGCATACTTGTGCCCTTTTCAGCTTATGACCTTTGTCACTGTCATTTAACCTTATGAAAGACAAATGTATTTAAAAAGGCACTTGCAAGCAAAATAATATTTTATTGAAAATTCAGTTACAGTACTTTAAGACTTTTTTCATATAATAAAGAAAAATAAGTTAAAAGAAAAAGAACAGACTCAAGTGCAGATATTTAGTTTTCATTCAGACAAACATCATTTTGAAAAACAAAAACCCACAGCTTAATTTATTCATGGTATAAGCATGTATTTTCCTATTTGTTATCACGAAAACTCTAATGGAATAATTTTCAGAATGATTTTTCAATACATCATCTTTCTGGACCCAATTTAAATAGTAAATTAGTACCAGTATCTAACTCACACAGTAGTGTTGTGTGTGTACATGTATACATAAGAACTAGGTGACCTTAATATAAAATTTTAAGAACGAGGGATTTGTCACTTCATTTTATCATAGGGCAGTAAATCGCATTTCTGAAGCTGTTCTCTTATCTCCTAGGTCAAAACCAACCACTTTTAGACAGCTGTTCAGCTCAGTGGGCATAAATAAGATTGGTTAATCCTACTGCCAAAATATTGACTGTTATAGTCAGCCATTTAATGTTAGGAAGCACCTTGTGATGCCTTTTGGATCAAAGTCTCTCAAGTTTTCTTATGAAGGGGAAGCTAGTTGAGCTAAAAAGATTAAAATACTCATTTTTTAAGAGCTCATTTTATAGTATCAGTGGTCCATATTTTTACCAAATTATTTTATTCCTCAACAGAAAACATTCATTGAGCCATTGGTATCATTTAAGTAATTGTATTTATCATTTCCATTAGCTCTATTAAGTCTCTTCTCCATTCTAAGTGAAGAAAGGCGTGGGTACATGTATCAGTAAGAAAAAAACGCACCACTCATGCTAATTCTGCCATCTGCCACATGTTAGCTCCAGGAGAGGAGCTACAGGTGAGCTGGAGCCAGGCCTGTGCCTTGCCACAGCTGGAAATGGCACTAATGTAGAACTTTAACATCTCAATTAATATTGGGGCACCACTTTGCAGTTAAAGAGCTTTTCTGTAACTATTGTGAAAATACTGAATGAAATTAGGCCATGTTAGGACATTTACAACATGCAAACTGCATAAAATGCTTATAAAAATGTTAGGTGCATCACCTAGACAGGAGACAGAAATTGTTTTAATAAAGGAGAATCCAGAGGGCACATAAAACATAACATGGCATTTGCTAATACAGTACTTTTTTCATTTTGTCAACGCCATACAACTTGGTCTTTAAGTAAGAAAAAATTTGTTCTTATTTATTCAACTGTAGAGAAATCTAGCCATGTGGGGAAAAGAAGATCCTCTGATTAAAAAACAAACAAACAAACAATGTCTAAGAACCAGTGTTTTGACAAGTTGACTCTGAAATTGGTGGAACCCCTTTGGCTGTAAGGGAACAGTGGTGACTGACTTAGCTCAGAGGTCATCAGAGGTAAATAAAGCCATCCTCTCTCTCTTCCACTCCAGGAGCAGAAGAGGCTCTTAGGCACCTGACTAGCTTTCAGAGAAGAGGGTACATCACTGAGGTGGCAGGAGAAACGCTGAAGTCATTTCAGCCGTGGAATGGACCAAAGATGCTGGATACAAAATTTGACAGGTGCAACCACTCTCATCTTTCCAGGCCCCAAAATAAAGTCGACAGCTGGTTTAATCAAAATATCTTCATCTTCTCCAAGAATCTTCAGAAAATGTTATGACTCATTAAAACTAAATTTTCAGAGGAAAAATAGTGCCCATTCTTTTTGCAAATAAAATACATCATCAAAAATTCTTAAATAAGAGTG
Organism: Camelus ferus; assembly: GCF_009834535.1. Lineage (NCBI taxonomy): Eukaryota > Metazoa > Chordata > Mammalia > Artiodactyla > Camelidae > Camelus > Camelus ferus. The sequence goes on along the minus strand of NC_045705.1, from coordinate 9,637,115 downwards.
CATTTATACTTATCTGTACATAGTGTTTCTTGTTAAGAATTAAAATTACTCTTTCCCTTCTCAACCCCTCTTCCTTCCTGCATTTCAAGTTTCCTCTGTGTTTAAGTACTGATAATTTAGTGAACTGCGTACTGGATGCCAGTTCAGCACTCAGTGCATAAGGAAGCCTGGTTGATAATATACTCAACACTTGTTCACTGAATTTAAAATTTATATATTGCTATGATCAACTATTTGAAATTTCACTGAATTTGATGCATTCCATAAGGAATATAAACAAAGGTCAAAGTATAAAAATAAAATTTCACACACAGACGAGAAATATTACCTGAAGACAGTTGACAAACACCTAACAGTGCTTTCTATTAAATAATGGTTTTTAAGTCACTTTATGCCAAGTTATACATTTTTTTTAAAAAAACACCTAATTTACTCTTAGCTTCAAGACTATATAAACATTTTAAACGGCGGTTACTTTTCCTATAACTTCTGCCGCATTTCCCACTATGACTGAAGGCTCAACGTAACAGATTTGACATAAAAAACATCACAATTATTCGTGATACCTAATGCAAGCATTTTAAAAAAGTTTTGATTCTTATGAATTTGTACCAAAATAAAGCTTCTGATATATCTTTAGGATTGTACTTGATGACTTGTTAGTAATGTTCAGCAAAAAATACTTGAGCTAAGTTAACATTTACATATAAAAATATAGACTATACCCCCTACAGTGATCTGGGTGGCACTTTGTAGTATTAGAAGTTAGAGCACACCAGCCTGACTAAAAAGCACAATGAGTGTGAAAGGACGAATTTAAAAAAAAAAATCAGAATTCTCAGTTTTAAACTTAACCATTTCATCCTCCATGCTCACTGAGATTATTTGATATGGTCAATAACTGGGCTTGAAGAGGATGGAGGAGCTGAAAGTATTTCTCTGGAAGAAGCCTGGAGCGTCTCAGTATCTAGTAGAGAGATCATTATCATCTCGGTCTTCCCCAGGCCTGAGCCTCTTATTCTGCCCACTCAGATGAGTAAAAGGCTGTGGTAAGAAAAGCCACAGGCTGGCAAGAAAGCACAAATCCTGCATCTTGTCAGCTCTGTTTTCTGCCTTTAGGAAAAGACAGTGCCTACAAGGCTAGAAATGAAGAAACGGTAAGGGGAGCTCGAGCCACAAACAGGACAGCTGAGCACCCTCTCCCAGCCGGCAGTTAAGCCAGCGGGTGGTTTCTATTCTACTTCAAAGAGCATCGCTTCTTTCCCAGGTTGAGGCTTAAACGGCTGTAGCGCAGGCTTCTTAAAGAGCTCCCCGACTTTCTGCTTGGGTCACGTGCACTCGTCAAACATCATGACTTTCAAAGTATGAAAATGTAATTACATAGACTCAACACTAAGGTTAAACTGAACGTAACTTATTCTTTCTCTTGAATGTGATGGGAAAGACAAAACATCCTGGACTGCGAATCAAAAGATCAGGTTCTCTTGAGCTCAAGGCTGAGTGGTCTTGACCAAGTTACTTAACAGTCCTGGGTATCGATTTCATCAGGTAAAAAAAGAAAAAAAAAAGGAAATTGTATTGGATAACTTTTCAGGTCTCTTTCAAATTTGGTTGAAACACTAAGTCAGAACTGTGCACAGTGCCTCCTAGTTTTCATTATGAAGATCAGCTACTATCACAGAGTAGTGCAAATGTAACACTGGTTTGGGGGATCTTCTGATGCTTACATTATGGCTAATGAGAGTTTTCTAAATTTCCAGGGGCTAAACGTAAGTATTTGGCTCTCTAATAAAAACATAATCGACATATTTTTCCATTACACACAAAGTATACTTTGAAATTCACCGGGATGGTCAGATTTTAGTTACCTATATCTTTCTTTAATTCTCTTATTGTTGAAACCCTGTTCTCCCCTCTACTGGGTGGCAAGAGAGTAACATGGGGGTAAAAGAGAGAATCTTGGTTAAAATATTTCTCATTGAATGAAGAATAACAGAAGTATTTTTACTCTTTAACTTTTTAACATTTTAATTTTTTACACTTTCAAAACTAAGCTTTTTTAAATTGCCGGTAATACTTAAAACCAAGAATCTGTTGTAGTTTATCAGCACTGGTAAAGAAGTACAATTTACTGCCAAAGTATCAATCTGCTGCCAAAAGAAAACTGTTTGGTTCTATTTATAAGTATGTGGCAATGTATTCTACTAGTTCTTATTTTAATCATTTTCAGACTAGAAACAAAAGTTGAAGACTCACAGTTCTGCTACTACTATTTCAAACCAGATGTAAAGCATGTTGAATTCAAATTTAGTGAGGGATTTTGTGGAGTGCCAGCTGTCACTTTGGGAGTAGGATAAATAATTTCTTCCACAGTTACGTATGTACCTAACAAGAAACCAACAACTCCAGTGAAGGCGATAGAAATGTTTTTCAGGATCATCCATATATTGTAGTGCTCCTTAGAAAATGTAAGAATTTCCACCAAAGGCGGCAGGATCAGGGCCAACGTGCTGCTGCTCACGGCTCCGACGAAGGAAATCACAATGTCTAAGCGAGGAATCAGAATTGCACCAGCACCTAGAAAATGCAAATGCAAATGCAAATGCAAATTTCTCTTATGTAAACATTTAATACTTTCATGAATAGTAACTGGAGATATTTTCAACACACTAAAAGTAATGAATGCAAGAAGGCACTACTAAACTATTGTTTGTGGAAGAATCTGTCATGTTTTGTTCTGAGCCAAAAATGAAAACAAAGAAAGAAACCAAAACAGTTGAGTGTTATTTCTCGGACTTGGACTTATCAACAGATTTGCTTCCACCTTTTAATTTTTAACTCTGAAATTTTGGGTGAAGAAGTTTGGATAGTCTATTTCCAAAGTATTTTCATTACTCTGCACACAGCTCATTCTTTTTTTTTTTTCTGTATGTATATGTATATGTATATGTGTGTGTGTGTGTGTGTGTATATATGTGTGTGTGTATATATATATATATATATATATATATATATATATATACACATATTTGTATAGTCAGTTTACAATGTGTCAATTTCTGGTGTACAGTATAATGCTTCAGTCGTACATGAACATATATATATATTTGTTTTCATATTCTTCTTCACCATAAGTTATTACAAGATATTGAATATAGTTCCCTGTGCTATACAGTATGAACTTGTTGTTTATCTATTACAGCTCATTCTTCAATGCAGAAAACATGGGGTGGTATGATATAACCAAATTATTAAATAAATGAGAGAAGAGATAGCTATTCCTTACATTAGAATTCAAGTTAACAAAAATAGAAGAAACAAGGGAAATAGAAAATCATTATTAGCAAACACTACAGTAATAACTACTGCAGGAAAAGTCTCTGAAGGACGCCAAAATCAGTGGGCAAAAACTGCACAAGAACAAGATACCTGCATAGCTTCAAAATATCTCCCTACAAGATACTCACTAATTATACAGGGAAAAAGAGTACCTTTACAGTGGAGACATCTGACAGACACCATCCTAACCAAGTGATCAAAGTTAACATCACTAGTAATAAGACACATTGATACCATGATGTGATGTATTGAGAAGTGCAAAGCATCACCTATGGAATTCCTGTTAAAAATGGTTAACTTCAATCTAATCATATGAAAGCATCACACAAATCCAGATCAAAGGAAATTCTACAAAATCACTAACACTTCAAAAACGTCAAGGTAAAGAAAAACAAACAAAGGTAAGAACTGTCAAGACCGGAGGAGACCAAGAAGACAAGACAACTAAATTTAAGTGGGACCTTGGATTGGTTCCCAGATCAGAAAAAGTTTTAGTGGGAAAACTGGCAAAATCACAGTAAAGTCTACAGATTAGTTAGTAGCACTGTATCAATGTTAAGTTTCTTGGTTTTAATAATTGTATCATAGTTTGTAAACTGTGAACATTAGAGGAAATTGAATAAAGGATTTATGGTAATTCTACTTTCTCTTATAACTTTTCTAAGTTATTTCAAAATGACAAGTTAAAAAAAAAAGCACCATTACTGTTAACAGAGTTTCTTCCGAGCTATTGACAAGTTTCCCCTAAGTTTCAATCTGGTGCTTTTTTGATCTTTACCTTATTAAAAGGTATCAAGAGAAGGTTTGCAAAAACTGAGACTCATATTCTTTCTCCAAATTGTCCTGAAATGGTTCATTGAATGATTTCTTGAGGTTTGGAGCTGCCACCAGAAATAACAACTGAGTTTGCTCACACGCACGCGGTGACAACTGCACCACCACTGCCATCAGTGCTGACTGCATCACCCGACTCTCCATGCATGTGTTGGCTTTCCCTCACTTGTCTTCAAAAGATACTGATTTTCTCTCTTATCTTTGTTATTCCTCTCTCTTATTTCTAAGTTTACTTCCTTTTGCTTTTCTCATTTCTAGCTTCTTTTGTCTCTTACTGAACTTTCTGTGCAATATATATAATTCAATTTGTGCTCTTTGTAATTGTCTTGAGTTTGCAGACTACTGGTTTCTTTACTTCTTCATTTTTAGTTTATGGTTTTTTTTTCTCCTCCCCTATTCTCTTTGTGGCTCTCAACATTTTTCAAGAGGATGTGGGATTAATTTGAAACCACCACGCTTCCTAGAACCACACATTATTGTTTACCATTTTTTATTTAAATTACTATGAAAGCTAAAACCCTAAAAATTATTTTTGAAATTATAAACCTAGCCTCACACCTATAGGACTGAAGTATAATGAATCTTCCTAAATACAATAACTGACTTTGAGGGAGCTGCAACTCTAGACAGGAAATAATTTATAAAGTGGATTCCCTATTTAAAGGATGCTTGCTACATCCTTTTAGTTCTTCTCTCAAGGAAACTAACTGTAAGGCATAAGCCTACTTACACTAGGTGGCAGTACTGAACAGGACAACCAGACAAGCATGAGTACAGCCTTGCCATCTGAAGACGCTTTCATTTTGAAATCCATTTTTCCCCATTAGTGTTTTTCAATAATCCAGGCTGATACTAGTAAATCAAGTGGGATACTGTTGGAAAAACAATGTGGAGGAATACTATACAGTATTTTAGAATTTATTCATTCAGACTAAAACTCCATTTATCAAACACTTCTAAATCATGAAATTTATCAATTAGATAAAGTCATCCTTTAAGTGTTACATAACCAACCAGTCGATATTTGCTAGTAAAAGTGGCCTGAAATGTTTTTTGGAAATATTATTAGTAGACAAGAAAGACGTATATACACATTAGGCAAATCCGACACAGAAGAACTCAAAATCACAAACACAATACGTAAAAGGATGGCTTGGGATATGGAGAGTTTACTCATTACAAATGTCCACTATAGGTTTACTGGAAGTAGGCTGCCCTATGTCATTCATAGACAGTTATTTTGAACAGATGTATTGAGCACTAATTAAGCTTATTCAGTGTTTCCCAAAACTGTATTATAGAAAAAAAGAATGTATCCTTAAGGCACAAAGCTTCCTCTAATATGAAAAAAAAGAGCCAATTTAAGTCCATTTTTTTTGCATCTAAATGGTGAAAGCAGATATATCAAAGAAAAAAATAAAGTGCTTGATATTAACATCAACAACAAAACTGTGGGAAACACGCTAGCATATACATTTTAACTACACAAACAGTGAATGGTCCTCTCCATATAGCTACTTACTCTAAGACAGAGTATTAGGATAAAGAATGGTACTTTTTCTCATCTGCAGTGGCAACTAACTTAGTATTTTTTTAATGGAGGTACTGGGGATAGAACCCAAGACCTCACGCATGCTAAGGCAGGCGCTCTACCATTGAGGTATTACCCCCCGACCCCTGCGCTGGCAACTAATTTGAATGAAAGATTTTAGTGTTTTTTGTTAGTATTTTAGAAGCTACTAAAGATTTGTGCTTTATGCAGTCATTCTAAAAGGAGAAAGCATACTCTCAAAGCCAAGGACTTTTCAAATCAGAAATAGTAGAAGGATCAATGAATTGGACAATAACAGAAATAAGTAGTATTTAACGTATTTTGCTGATTCAATTTAAACATGGAATCAAAATACTGGTCTCAAGTCAAAATGTAATAGCTTTTTCTATAGATTCACTTTGAAAATAAAAGGCATTTATTACAGTCAATGGTGGCCCCTGGCCACTTCCTATCCACTCTTCTTCCTCATCTGTGTGAATCTACTTAGCAGGTAAGTGCCTACAGGGAACACGCAGGAAGAGTCTGAGCCATCTTTTCAAGCTTCTGAGTTCCATTAAGAAGACACTGTGAAATGAGGGTTCAAATGCTCAGTGGAGACTTGGACATAACCCGTGTAACCCACGCTGATATGCCCATGACGCTGAAGACCCTTACTATGTGGAGTCAGTGCTGGGGAAGGATTATGGAACAGTGAAGATACTCAATTTTCCACGCACGCCCAGCCGAGCCTCATCTCTCACTGCTGGTGCTGCACAGCCTGCTCTCGGAACATTACGAGGTCCTGTCAGCCCTCCACATGTTCGTCAGTAAGGAGCCTGCGCCTGAATCTTTCCCAGTGCTTTGAGGAACAGATACAGAACAGCCCTGTCATGAATACCAGTTGGCTTTTACTTCAGTTTGGAAGGATGTGCCGAAGACGTAAACAGAGCTCGGCATCCGATGCTGTGTCTCACTGAGGCAGAAAGGAGTACTGCATGGTTTGTGTTCTCTCTGTCCTACTACCCTCATATACAGTTAAGTAGCTTTAACTATCTTCAACAAAACAAAGAAGCAGCAAAGAAAAGGCTGCACTCCTCTGTGCCATGAACTCAGCTCCTGAGGAAAAGCCCTGGCTTCTGGCAATGAACTCCCGGCAGCAGATGTGCAGCATGGTCTGTCCCTCAGTGGATGGCGGCTCGGCACAGGACAAGCAGCCGCTGTGCAGGAACAGATGAAGTGATCCAAGTGCCGGACCCCTTAACACCCTCCTCAAGCTCCTTTCAGAGAGTTTCAGTAACTAGCTTTCAAAGGAGATGTACTTTCACAATAGAGCTGTCTTCCATCTATCGATAAAAGGACTTTGAAATAAGTCTTTTTATTTAGTACAGTTGTCAAAATATCAATAAAAGCAATGCATAAAAAATATTCTGAAACGTTTTAACTTAACTTTTTCCTACTGAACGTTTCATCAGTCATCAGAGTAGGGGCGCAGTAACTTCATTTCTCAATGTGATTTGCTTTATTAGTTGACATAGTTTGTTTAAATGATTATTTTGAAAGATAAGTTTCATCTACTTTCCCCAGCTTTGCTTTTTCTTTGAACAAAATCTAATACACCCAGTTCTTTAAATGTAGGTGTAAGTCCAAGCTGCTCAAGGCAATTTTCAGAGTTGCCCGGAATTTCTAGGTCTACCATCCTCGAACCTTGAATGGGCCAAGATGGTTATTCATATCGTCCAAAGCTGCGTGTTCCCCTGAAAACCAGTAATCTCGTCCGTGGTATCATTCTAGGCAATGCCATTAGTTAGCTCAGTGCTGCAGTTGTATTTCTATTTGTGGTTATAATAGAAGTGGTGACAATAATGATGGCAACAACTTCTACCTACTTTGCTAATAATTGGAAATGTCTCATCTTCATTTCACAGTTGAGGAAAGGGGCTCAGAGATGGTACGTACCTTACCTAATGACACCAGCAAGTAGGTGGTAGGCTTGACTCTGAGCCATCAGGTCAGTGTGACTCTAAAAGTCACTCTTTTTCTGCTATACCGCACTCAAGCTCCCTCTCCACAAGTCTCCATTATTCATTCTACTTTTTGGAGGCATTTTATAATGTGAAACTTAAATAAGAGATTATATACACTCCTTCAAATAGTAAGTAAAATAAGCCACCAAAATTATTAGAGACCAAAGCAAAACAAAACCCATCCCTATAGGCAATTATGAAGAGTTAAACTGTTAAATACACAAAAGTGAGCAGACATAAAAAACCTGAGGAAAACCAGAAAACCAAAGTAAAATGTGTATCAACAACATAATAAGGGGTCTCTTACCCATCTGACATATGCATCTCTTATGCATCTAAATACACTTGTATTTCAATCATGAGTGATGTCATTTCCAGGGTAATAATCTGATTAGTTGTTTTAAGTGTGATAGGGTCCGGTTTGTGTTTTTCTTCTATAGCAGCAGAGTAACAGAATTTTAAACCAAAATGGATCCTAGCTTTATGAACAAAATTGTTTTAAAAAATATAAAAAATATGTATTAAGTAACTTCATTACAAGAAATCCAACAATAAAAAAACCATTATGATCTAAATACATATTGATACTTACAAGTAATAGTAACCAAGAAGGACCTTATTGCAAATTCACAGATTTGCTTCCATTTAGCATGAAATTTGGATGTGATCACAGGGATGATTATTTCTGCTGGAACATAGAACTGAATTGAATATGTCACAAAGATGCCGAAGGAATACAGGATTTTCACCGATTGATATAACCTGTTAAAAAATTCAAAATTTAGTCATTCTTTTATTTTCAGCTTTATTGAAGTACAACTGACCAATGAAATTATAGTATATCTAAAGTGTGCAACCTGATGATTTGACATATGTATACATTATGAAAGAATTCCCACTACAGAGTTAATTAACATATCCATCACCTCGAGTATTTGCCTTTTGTTTGGGGAGAACACTTTGATTCTACTCTCTTAGCAAACTTCAATTATACAATATAGTATTATCAATCACAGTCACCATGTCATACATTAGATGCTCAGCCCTTATTCATTTTATAACTGAAAGTCTGTACCCTTTAACCAAACTCTTCTCTTTTCCCCCATCCACCTGCCCGTAGCAACCACTAATGTATTCTGTTTAAGTTCGACTTTTTTTTTTCCCAGATCCCACATATAAGTGATACCATGCAGTATCTATCTTACTCTGTCTAGCTTATTTCACTCAGCATCATGCCTGCCAGGTTCATGCATGCTGCTGCCTTAATACCAATCTAGCTTCTTTTTTATTTTTAATGTTAAGCTAGACGAGAAATCCAATACAAACTTATGCCAGTATCTTACTAATTAAATGCTTGTTTTTTTTTTCATTTTATTTTTTTCCCTCTTTTATTTTTCAGAAAGAGAAAGAAAAATACCATATGATATCACTCATATGTGGAATCTAAAAAAAAAGACACTACGAACTCACCTACAAAACAGAAACAGACTCTGACTTAGTAAACAATCTTATGCTTGTTTATTTTTAAAAAGCCAGCTGGTCTCTACTAAATTTTTAGATGACAGATGGACGATTTGTTTTGACAAGTCTAGAAGGCTTGAATGTGGCATGTAAAGGTTTAGGATACATTGCTGGAAAGATTTCATTTAGGCTAAGCCAATGTTCTGAAGGTTAGGCTGAGTCCCATGAAGACCTAACATCTTCTCAACTTTCTTTTAAAGAACTGAGCATATTGTATGTCTCTGGTATCTCAGGAATCTATACCTGGAAGAGAAACTTCATACTGAACTCTGAGTTACAGTTCTCCTTGTGTGAAAAACCTTGGTAGCACGTCATTAGTTGCAGAAGCGTCATCATTCTTAAATCCCAAAGGAGGGCATCTAAATATTTCAAAACGTTCTTCAGATTATACAGGAATTCCATCTACGTTAAAGTTATGCCAACAAGGGAAGTAACGGTGTTGGGCTGGGTTGTTGCTGCTTTGTCCAAGTGGACTTCTCTTTGGATGCCCAGTGGTTCCAAACAGAACAGCCATTTCCAGTTTTATTAATAACTTTATATTTCTACTTTACAAAAAGCCTCCTGTCAAAACTCAGCATGCATGTCTTGATAAAGGCTTTGGTAAACTTCCTTTTGTCTGGCAAGAGAAGACTTATTAAATGTTGATAACAATAGAAAATGTAGAATTGCAGGACTCTATAGAACCTATGCCCTTGGGTTAGAGATAATAAATGTGCCATATATTTTGAAATTTTGAGTATTTTACAACAGTGAAAAGAAAAACTCAATCACCCCTGTACTCTTTAAGAAATAAACTGGAGAGGAGACGATGGATTGAATGTGCTGCAGCATTAGGGGTAGTGATCAACACGTATGCCCTCTTCCAGGAGAACCATCACTGACGGCCACCATCGCCCCACTTTAGAACAGTTCTATATGCCCCCCTCAGTGGCCCATGGACAGGGAAGAGTGATTCTTTCTTAGGAAAAAATGTAATCATTTCAAAGGGACATAAAATATTACACTTTTGGTAAAGAAAGGCCTCAACACCAATTAGGATTTAAAGCTTGTTTCTTAAGTCTTAATAAAGTATTTAAGATTACAAACAGTTTTGTAAACTGTGGCCAAGCAAGAAGGAATTCAGTAAGTCTCCTCCTATAACGTGTTCATCATATGAGTGAAGGAGGAAGGGACAACGCTGAGTAGAAACAGTTTTGAAAACACTACGAACAGCACAATTAAGGAAAGAAGAAACTCCGCGCAGCTGGCAACAATACAATCTTAACTTTAAAATGATCTCAAGATCTACTTCTCAGCCTCACGGTTAAAGTTTAAACACACATGGTCACGCTATCAAAACGTAATGTATAACCAAAGACTCCTGCTTCACATTCTCTGGTATGTAACTGTGGAGAATTAAATGAACATTCTTATCAGTTTATTATTAGAACATTCCTTTTTTAATGACCTTTAACTTAACATGTTTAAAAAATACAGTTAATAATATATTTAAAAATACATCATTATGCATATAATTACTTCTCTATTGATATAAAACAAACTATAAAGGTTGAGAATCTGATTATTATTAATACCATTCTGTAATATTAATTATATGTAATTACTATTCTTTGGCATTACAGAGAGTAAAAATGGGAAATAAAATGGTCTGGGTCTTGCAGAAGTCCACCATAATCATCCACCAAAGAAGAGAAACACAGAAATGAGAGTGTTTAAGAAAAATGCTGCATCTTTTAAAATCAAGTGTTCCACTCTTACTTCTTTTCTGTTTCAAGAACTCACATTTCTATGTTTGACATCTATATTTTCAAGCACTCTAAACTATTTCCTCTACTCAACTTTTCTATGTATACTATCAGCCTTTGTTCTCATTTTGGTTTAAATATCTATGGGAATTGTCCATGTGCACTAAGTTTTAGAAATGAAGAGTTGAAAGAATCTACCCAGTAAACTGTCTCTCAAAAGGATAAAAAACTTGCTTTAAGTGACAGGAATTTGCTTTGAGGATATATAAGAACATAAAACAAAATTTAAATAATATTTGGTCCACTTTAAAGTGCACATTAAAATGTATTTAAAAACTCAGTGCCAAAGTTCTTGAAAGTCAGAGACTATGTTTTATTCTTCTCCGTGTAACACCCCATGCACTTAGCAGGGGATAGAGACTTATTCAATATTAATTAAATTAATATTAATGATCAAAAATGGGTATGGATAGGTAATTCTTAGAAACTATAGCCAATCAATATCACAAGTAAAAATACTTCAAAAATAAAATGATTCTGGCTTGAAGAAAGTCTGTTATAAATATAGTATCTTAGTAAAACACAGAAATGTATTTTTTAAAATAATCACTTTGCAGTCAATACACAGAATCAGATTATGGGGGGAAAACAACGAAATGTTCCAGTGAACACACAGGACTTCAAAAATGGCAATGTTTCTATTCTTTTCCCCACACTGGCTAACAAATCAATACTTAACCTAAATTTAAAGATATAAATACCTTCAATTTTTTTAAAGCCAGCCTGGGAAATAAGTGGCTGACTGATTCTCTTTCTCTCAAGGTTGAACACAGAAGCTATTCTTGGAAAGAATCTAATAACCTACTTTCCCTCTTGGATCTTTCATGACATTCAAGTTAAGAATCTTGAGGGTTAAGCTCTGTCAAGAAGACAAGAAGCCTTTTTAAGAGCTAGCTAGTCTTTACCAAGGACCTCATGTCATTCTAAGTGAAAAAAAAAATAAGACAGTTATCTAGTATTCATCACTAGACTGAATGCTTTGAACAACCAAGCTTTTGTGCTGCGTTCACCACAATGTAAGTGTTCTGAAGAAGAGATTTTTATCTGTTCACTGCTGTATCTCTAGTGCCTGGGAACAGCACCTGGTACATAAAAGGCATACAACAAATATCTCTTAGGTGAATAAATGAATTTGATAGATGCTCTTCATTTTAAATTTAATATAATTAATAACAGTCATTCTGATGAAAAAAATGACAGAGGCAAGGGGAAAGGAAAGGCAGAGGCAGTTTGGGCCAGGATTCCTGGTTATAGCCAACTTTAATATTGGAAGGGGATCATTAAGAATGCGTGAGGGTCAGGACAAAGGAAACAGTCCAGAGTATATGAATCTCCTTTTACCAGCTTCCTTAAATTTTCTATTTCTTTATTCACTGTGCCTCCCGGTGAGTCCATTCTTGCCTAAATCTTAGGTAACAAACTCCTCAGAGTTCACGTAGCTGATCACCTAGCTGATCAAATTGATTGAATTTTCCCTAATACTTGCTTCACAAAGAATGCCACATGTGAGACAGCTGAAGTCACATTACTGCTTCTCAGTGTTTGTCTGTATGTAAATCTACCACCCTTGATACTTCTTAGTAGAAGTGTGCCTGCCGTTTGGGCTACTTTAGAGGAAGTGTTAGAAAATCACTGCTAAAACATCGTCTGACTCAGACTGGTGGTAACAAGTGAGATGCTTCCGTGCCTAGGATGCTATTTCACGAGCATTTACTAAGTGCCTGGTAAGTGCTGAATAATGTGCTACAGTGTGGGGATGCATCATAAACCCGGAAGGTGCAGGGTTCCTGCCTTCAAGATGCTAATGTTCTAGCTCAGAATTGTAAATTTGCTTTATTATCATCTTTAAAATATACCCTTTACTTGAAACACTAAATGCAATGTATCAAACAACATTACTCACAACTAGTTTTAAAAGATGATGCCTCACTAAGATTGAGGGTAATAAACAATCAATAGTAACTTGGAGCCACTATAATCCATACTTGCTTTACTCTGGGGCTGCTTCTAATCCACTCAGAAACACCCCTTACGAACTCTGAGACTTTCAGTCAACGTGGCATCAAAGGCCCGACATCTGCTCACAGGTAGTGACTATGACGTCCCTATGGTGACAGTCATGGGCTTCCACACTCAGCCGATCGGGAGCACTCTGCACTGTCTCTGCATCGCGAGGCCCCCTGCTTAAGCACAGCGAGGGGAGGAAAGAGCGGGCTCATACACAGCGTATCAAGACAGGAAGCTTAGCTGTAACCCCACGATTATTCTAGTTCGAAGTTCTCATTTTACAGAAGACTATACTGTAAAAAGACAAGGATCTGCCCTCCCGTGTCCCTCAGCCATGGCTATTATTTCAACGGTACCAGCTGCAGACCATAAATAGACAGACTGGGGCCCACAAAGGGCGTATCTTCACAATGAGGAGGTGTTCCTCAACAGAAGTTCTCTAGAGAAGAGTCTCTTGACTTGCCTTTCCATTTTGTTTTGTTCTGTTTTGCAGACTTTTGTTTCTTAGGACACCTGTACTAGGCCCTCCTCTTCTCAATAAAAAGCAGGTGTCCAGCAAGGCTTTCTTGGATAGAAATTGATAGTCCCTCTTAACCAAGGCTTGAGACTAGTTCCATTCTTACTGGAGAGCCAAAGCCATCAGGGAGAAGACGGGAGGTGGGGAGGGATGCAGAGAAAGGGAAGGCTCCACCAGAGCTACGGCAGGGACAGCTGTCACCTCAGGACTGCGCTGTGAATGCCTAGAGCTCTCCCTCTGTATCCTGCCCATTTATCCTTCAGCGCGTTCTTTACTCCCTGGGGACAGGAACCCCTTACCTCCTGTGCGCACTCCCACCTCAGTCCCCGCTCCTTAAACTTTTCTTTGAATACTTTCATGTATACGAGTTGGGGAGAATTCTGAGATTGTTTTCCCACTTACATTTTATAGTTGATGTTAAAGGTACTTGTCAAATGTATTTAAAAGATTATTTTTAGGATTTAATTTAAGTATTATTTTTAAGTAGAGAAAAATACCATTCTATCTTCTAGACACTGTACACAGTATTTGAAAGAGGAACTGAACTACCATAATTTTACTTTTGATTCTCTTACATTAAGCTGTTGAAGTTTCTAGTCCATATTAAACTATTACAAAAATAGAAAAGCACATTTGAAGGAGACAAAAGTACATAATATATAATATAAAACAGGTTAATGAAATATATGCTGAGCAACCACGTATCTTGTTTATAGTCATGTCTCCAGCGTGAAATAAATGTGTAACATTGAAACATGTTTCCATCTTGAAACAGGTTTACAATTATGTCACAGCTGAAGTAAAACTATAATTAAAAAAAGATAAAACATGTTGCATTTGTGCTGTTTGTTCATCCTGGAAACTATCTAGGCACATTCCTGCCATCATAAATGGCTCCCTACATACGTTCTCACAAGTTTTCACTCCAGTGAAGACCCAGGATCCAAATGATTCCTGAATGGCAGTCAAACGCTCATCAGCAAGCCAGTCAAAAGATTTAATAGCTAACATTTAAGGTTTCATAGACTTCTTTCCAAGCAGTTAAAGGAGCAGTGTGATGTTAATTAAATCAAAATTTATTCTTTGCTTTTATTAAAACTAAGGAGTTACTTTCCATTTCATAAATAAGGGAGCAAGTCTGCATCATAACCATTGCCAATATCTTTTTTAAATCTCCGAAGACCAATCTCTGGAAGAAGGAAAAATCCGATATATTGCTTCATTTAGCAGAATATGGTTCTAATATTAAAGAAAATATTAAGATGCACTATATTATCTTATTCATTTACAGCTGACCCCTGACCAATGCAGGGGTTGGGGTGCCAACCCTGCACAGTTGAAAATTCGCACATAACTTTTGGTTCTCCCAAAACTTAACTGCTAAGCGCCTACTGTTGACTGGAAGCCTTACTGATAGCATAGATAGCTGATTACTACATATTCTGTAGGTATGTGTATTTTATACATTCATGACGTGCCTGACTTTAATTTTTTTGATATTTCTAAGCTACATAGTTTGCCTGAGGTTTTTCAAATTGTTGCAAATCCCAACATTTTCAAATATGCTTATTGAAAAAAATCCACATGTAAGTGGACCCATGCAGTTCAAACCCATGTTGTTCAAGGGTCAACTGTATAATGTGTCCTAACTGTGTGCAGACAGGACTTGGGGCACATACACCGGTAAAGCTGACCAGTAAAATAGTGAGCGCTACAAGTGATGGGCTGTACCATTGTATCCGGAGCCCAGAGTGTTGGATTTTTTGACAGCAAGGATAACTATTAAATTTTTTATTAAAGTGAGTCCATATTAAAAGAGTCTATGTTCTACTCCTAACATGCTACTCAAATCTGGAACACCCTACAATTTTTAATCTTATAAAAAAAATCCTACAAGAATCTGTAAAATGATAGATGATCTCTGAAGATTATGAAAAAAAATCTAGATTACACAAATAAAGAAATCACAGTAAAATGTTTAAATGTTTAAATCATAAAATCAAGAACACACTTTTATCATGAAAGATGGGTAAATTGTATCAATAAAATATACAAACTAGGTTAACAAACTCATCTTTACCTACCATACATCTTGGGGAAGATTTAAAGTTATGCTGCCTTTGATTTCATCACGGAAACACATATATCCTAAGGTAGCCAATGTTACATACAGAGCTGTGACAATTCCCATGCCAATATTCAATGCTTGGGGGAAGCGCTTTGACTCTTTCATTTGATTTTCCAGTGGAAGGACCTAAGAAGAGAATGCAAGTAGTTTAAAACACTCTGATACCCCATCTTATATGTAACACAAATCAACTTTTCTATAGTTGACATGCAAGTCTTTTTTCCTTTAAGATAAAACTTATAATTGTTGATGTATTTTCTAAGTGTTACATATCTCTCATACTACAGATTTTTTTAATTCTTAAAATAAAAAGATTTGAAATCAGCTCTTAGCAGGCAAACCGGTCTGTCAACTTTTTAAAATAAGCTTTTTACTTTGGAACAATTTTAGATTTACAGAAAAGTTGCAGAGATAAACAGAAGACTCCCATACACTCCTGACCAGTTTCCCCTACTGTTAACATTTTACACAACCAAAGAGCATGTGTGACCACTAAGAACCAATACTGGCGCATTGCTACTAAACTCCAGACTTTATTTGGATTTCACTCGTTTTTCCACTAATGTCCCCTTTCTGCTCCAGAGTCCCGTCCAGGAACCACATTGCATTTTGCTGTTTTGTCTCCTTAGCCTCCTCTGGTCTGTGATAAGTTTCTCAACCCTTCCTTATTGTTCATTATTGACAGTTTTGAGGGATATTGGATAGGTCTCTGGTCCTGCCTCTCTATTTGGGTTTGTCTGATGTTTTCTTCATGACCAGACTGGGATTGTAGGTTTTAGAAAAAGAAACCACAGAGGTGAACTGCCCTTCTCAACACACATGCCATCACCATGATCGATCACTGAAGTTCATTTTGATCACTTGGTTAAGGCAGTGTTTGCCAGGTTTCCCTGCCTGTAAAGTTCTTGCCCTCCCCTTGACCATGCTCTAGTCATTGGAGCAAGTCACTCCAGGGACTGGGGGGGATTAAGTTACAGCTTCTTGGGAGGTGGAGGGGGGGGATCTACATAAGTTATTTGGAAATCTGCCCTATGTACTTATTTATTTAATCATTTATTTGTATCAGTACAAATGCACGTATATTTGTTCTATACTTTAAGTATGAATCCGAAACACTGTTATTTATTTCGTTGCATGTATTGTTCTGGCTTTGGTCTTTGGGAATTCTATCAGGTTGGTTCCTGTGTCCCTCTGACATGCATCCATTCGTTTGCTTTTTGAGCACTGCTATGCTTCCTGACACTACAGGATGCTCCAGACTCATCTTGAATGTCCCTGCTTCAGCCCTACAATCAGCCACTTATCCAAACAACTTCAGTTCTTTTGTTGGAGGATAGTATTTAGAAACCACTGTCTGGGTGCTGGGGGTGCTCACTGCTACTGGGTGTCACTGCTTCCAGCTCTCAAAGTGGACAGAGCTAGGAAATATACCTATGTATACTGACCTACACTGACCCATGTGTACACATGTGTCTAATTGTTTCTACATCCATCCATCTGTATCTACTGTGTGTCAATTTTGTGAGATAAATATTTTCATTATGAAAAAAAACCATTAAATTAAAAAAAAAAAGGCTAGTTGAAAAGTTCAATTTTTTAGGCAAATCTTTGGAGGTTTCGGCTATACAATTTGACCATACAGTAAAAGACACTAAGCAGTAATAATAATACTAAGTATTTACTGAGTGCTTACAATGTGCCAGGTACTTTTCTAAAAGCTTGGCACATAGCATCTCACAAAGGCCTCACAATAACCTCAGGAGATAATAACTAATGATATCTCCACTTTTCAGGTGAGTTAGTCAGGTCCAAATGGAAATTTAAAGTGATTAATAGAAAAGAGAACAGAGAATAATTGGGATGTCCCGGAGATAATCCAGACCTGACATAGGGGCTGAGGTCAAGGATGGTGCCCGTGCAGCCGGAAGAGGAGAGAGGGAAGGACACTAACATTCACAGAGGCTCCTTTTGGGTCAAGCAGCACCGTCCATGTTTTACATACAAGCTCACTTATGGAACAGACTTGGGAAAATATGAAAAGAAGACTCAACGTGTTTTAATTATGGACAGGAATGAGGAAACCAGGGACAGAGTGAAGATACCTTGATGTTTCAAGCTTCAGTGACTGAAAGTAAAAGTATCAGAGAAATGAGAAAGTGAAACTGGTTTCGGATTAAAAAAAAAAGTATGTGTCAGACTTTGGAATGTGTTGAATTTGAGATGTGAGAAGAACAACACTTAACTGGAAATGTCCAGCAGTTAACTGAGCTTACTAGTGAAAGACAGAAATGAAAGTCTACAGTTATGTCTGTAATAGGAATAAGTGGGGCTGTAAGAATTAGTGAGAATTCCATAAGGGATAATTCAGAGAGAGCAGAAACCCAAGCAAAATGGCATAAAATTGTCTTTTAGATCAATTTTGTCTGTAGTTCATGTAAATATATAAGTGGCTTTGCTCCCATACCAAACCATCAGACTGTGAAATACAGGCTATGGAGTAAATAGCAATATTCTATTTTCCCCAAATCTACACAATCTAGGCTTTAAATAAACTAGAAGCACCTTGAATCGAAATATTTAAGAGCTCAGCATCCTCACGATGCTTGCATCTCTTAGTATTAGCTTTATGATAACATTATTTCTCAAATAAAATATGATATGCCCAAATCTGAAGGGAGAATTTACATTTCACTCTTTTTATGTAACAGTAACTTTGTAACAATTTCAATTCATTTCAAACCATCTAGGAAATAAAATATGATGTTTGGAATTAGTTTGAATATAACCTAGACTTGGTAAAGCAGATGGAATATAGGTAAAACAAAGTTAGCCATAAGTTAATGATTTCTGAAGCTGGGTGCTTACACAGGAGTTTATCATACCATTCTTTGAATTTTGTATAGGTCTGAATTTTCCATAATGAAATGTTAAAAATCACCTATTCTAATGCCCTCATTTTACAAATTAAGAAAAAGAGAATTAGAGAGTTTAAGCGATACATCTATGATTAAACTCTTGGTTAGTGGGAGGAGAACGAAACTATAATTCAAGTCTATCACACCAAATTGCAAATTGTTTTCTAGGGAAAAAGATAAAAAGAAAAAACATACATTTTTAAAATGTAGCTTGACTACATAACTCCTTGTGTTGACTTAAATTTTTTTTTAAATAATAAAGACTAAATCCTTACCACTCCTATGCCTTCAAAAGCAAATACAGCAGTACCAAAAAAGAGAGGGTATTTTTTCCAACCAGCCACTATAGGAAGGTTGTGAGGATCTGGCATATTCTGGAGAAAGAAAAAAAAAAAAAAAAAAACCAAGATAAGTTACAGGTTTTAATTTATTTTAAGAATTTAAAACGAAAGAGCAAAATCATACACTTCTGAGCTTCACAGCGGCAAAAGTGTATTACAAATGTGAATAGTTCTCTCAATAAACACTTTAAGTGTCCTGTGTTAAATGTAGCCAAGCTGTTAGGATTTCACTGCCGGAAGCAATTGTTTCCCTCAAGCCCACACATTCCATCTGAGCTAAATGCTCCGATTACCTGTTTCCACCTGCAAGTCCCAGGCTGCTCTCACTGGGACTGGCTCCTGCCACAACAGGAAACACATAAGCATGTTCAACACCTGAGCCGAGAGCCACAGTGCCCGTTATCAACCACTGCTGACAGTGCCCAGGGAAATCCACTCTCCACTCTGTTCCCACTGCTCGTTCGGTCTCTAAGATTTCCCGACTTAGGCTTTCTGCCCTGTAACCCTGTGCTGCCCCTCAGCACAAGTCCCTCCTGGTTTCAGTGTTTCACTCTTTGGTTACTTGTGCATATGCCTGGACTCTGGCTTTGATTCCTTGGTCCTGACTCACATAGCCTTGTTCCTTGTTGGAACTGCATACCTTGTTCAAGATCCCCACAACGGCCACTTCTCCCAGCCACCCCAAGTCTCCTCACCACCCCGTGTTCTCTGCCCTACCTGACCGGATGTGGACTTCAAGGCCAACACAAGAGGATGAACAAAGAAGCAGAAGTGTGAGCACACAGGGAGAAACTGGGGGAACAGAGAGGTTTAGAACATCTGAAGCACAGGGAGAACTATGTGATACAATGGTAAGACACGATGGAAAACGTAAGCTAGGGGCAGAATGAAAAAAGCATTAAAGTGTTTGGATCACTGGATAGCACTAAGCTGTTCTTCAAGGCTCACACGGTTCCCTCTACCTTAGGAACCTCCTTTTCCGCTCCAGTAACTCCTACGTGTCCAGCTAAGGGGTTACGCACTCCAGAAAGCCTTATGAGGCATTCCTGGCTGTCCCCTTCCACTCTTACATGCTATAACAAAGAGTCCACAGGCTTTGGAATTCAGACAGGGGCAAAAATGAAACAGATCCATCAGAAGAGAGCTTATAATCAACTGCTATTGGAGATTTCAGGACAACTGCTTTGGCAGCAGAGTATGAAATGGGTCGTATCAGGAAAGACTGGAACAGGGATCCTCTAGCTTTTCTGAGTCGTTGGCCCCTGTGAGAGATGAAAGCTATCCAGCTGCTCAGCAGAAAGAGGCATCAGCACATACAGAAACACTGAGTCTTACAAACAATTTTAAGGGACTTGAAGATCCCTGAATCCCATCAGGAGATTATTTTAAGGAACTGGGTTAAGAATCTCCAGACTGCAATGAAATCAGGTGAGGTTACTGCATACGTCAGATAACAAGGGTACAGCTTAGTGCAGTGGCAGTGAGCTGAAGTGGCGGCAGCAAATAAAGGTTCAGAAATGAAAGAAAATTATAAAATTACATCTATACTCCCGTCTCTTGTGGTCTGTCCCAATCTTAAAGGAATAAATGAAATACTAGTGAGTTCTTTGCTTCACGTCAGGAGGTGTACTACGGCGTGATCCTAAATCTCACAAATTGAATAGGGTAGGTAATTGCATCTTCTGAAGCAATGCCATAAAGCCCAGAAGCATGCTGACCAAGACTCGAACCCAGATCTGACTATAAATACTGGGCTTTCGATCTCTGTCACATGCTTTTTCAACTAAGCAGTGTCCCCCAGATTGTCTCCTGTGCGCCACATACGAAGTAGGGTTTTTACTTATCACAACTTTCACCTCCAAGGTGAAAAAAAAAATTAATTATTAAGAAACATACGACACAGCTAAGAACATGTCATACTTACCCTAATAACGTATTGATAAATTATCACAAGACTGACGGCCATGGATACGTTGGCAAGGAATGAAAGCACAAACAGATTCTTGAGCTCACGAATGAAGACCAAAAGAATTATAAACGGAAGAAAGCAAAGCATATATATCCGTAGGTCAACAGTTCGTCTCTCACATGGAGCTGACGAATTGGTACTATTCAAAACAAACACTCTGCTCTCCAGGAGCCCTTCGTGAACCTGTACAGGATGACCAGGGGAACAAGGAAGAGGGGGGAGGAAAAACTTCCATCAACTTACAGTCATAAAGGAGAAACATACAGAGAATTACGTTCTAGATAGACTCTGTGATAAATTCCTTTATAATAAACAAAATATTTACATTGTTTCAAGTTACTCTAGCTTCCTAGAAATATAGATATGTCAAATTTAAGGATATTTAAAATAAGATAAGCTTCTTTGTGAAATAACTTTTTTTTAAATCACACTGTGAAAAGCAAGTTCACTGGAAAACCATGAGGACGGATTTACTAATTTATACCTTGTGACTATGATGCTCATGATGCCAGCAAAGGCTCAGTCTGCTTCTGAGCTAATCAGAAGTGGAAGCAGGCTTGTCTAGAATGGCCACTGGGTATTCTACTAATGTATTTTCTTCAGAGTAAGAAACAACGTCTAAGAACCTCTTAGACATGTACAGTAGTCAAAATAAAATTTAGAAATCGCAGCTGAACTTTAAAGGTATTTTATAAAGCAACTGTTGATGAATTATCGTCACTGCCAATAAATACTTATTAAGAATCTACTAACTCCACGTATGGCCATATGCTAGACAGTAAATAAACTTTTATTAGAGCAAGAAATTTCTATAAGATAAATCAACTTTACCTCAAAATTTATTCAGCTACCTCTATAAACAGATATTCAGCATTCTAAAGAGATACAACAATTTATAGGCTCCATATATTAAAAATTGTCCCTGACTCAGTTAATCACACAATCCAATTTAACAAAAATAGAAATGAAATTACAAAGGACTTTTAAAATAATCTTAAAAACTCACAGCAGAGGCAGATCATGCTATAATTTAAGTACCTGTGGAAATCTATTTGACCCAAACACTGTAACCCTCCTTTGAACACAATGACGTTATCAAGTCTCTGGATACATAAATTCTTAAAAACCCGACCCTATAGTAATAATATCAAGTATTTTCTGAGTACTTTTGATATGTCGAGTACTGAGCTAAATACTTCATATATAACATTTCATTTAATGCTCAAAACAACTCTCTGAGGTGGGTGGTAGTATTAATAAATAAATTTCAATTTATAGCTGAGGAAACAGGTTTAAATGCCTAAATATGGTATTGACAGGCCAAAAAGTGAGAAGTACAGAACATAATTTTGATATGATTAACAATTCAGGTGTTTCCTTTCATTTTTTTCACTTATCCATGATGAACAATGTTTAGTGTCACTACAAATGCACACATCACCTTCAGCTGCAGGGAGTATCTCTACTAGTTTTAAGCTACCCAGGCCATGTATAACTCACACTGGACTGACAAACGCTCAGGTTACACCACACACCATTTGAGATGTGTATAGCTCTTATGTATCTTATACCTGATCATCAAAACTTTTTATTTTATTTTCTGTAATTTGAAATAGAAGCAAAATTGTTCACTCACATCACTTGGATTTTAAGAACATATTTGATTTGTTGACCCAATTTCCTCTCTAACCCAATTATTTACAGCCAAACACTTCTGTACCAAAGAAGTACCTCCAATGATCAGACTAGATCATGATCAAACCTTAAGCTCTGACAAGGATACCTGGGAAGAGAAAAGCTGCTACATAATCAATTTTACAAGGGCTGCCTGAATTGTTAGGTGTTTGGGAATTTGAAATCAATTCTATCATAAGTCTCTCATAATAATTTAGTATTCTTTGGTAGAAAGATGATTATAAAAATTCTCAAGATTAAAAAATAAAGTAAAAGTGTAGATACATACCCAGAGCAAGATTCAGGTAAACATTTGAGTCCTTTGGTGTCCTCTAGAGACAGAGACTGTCTATCTAACAGGACTTCCTATGATCTCACATGTTTACCAAAATGCAAAACACTGAAATAAATGTTATAAAATAAAATTACTCATAAATTCAGTTGTTTTCATTGAGAGCTCAAATTTACTAAAATCCACTGTTTATCAACTTTTTGATTATTCAGTAATTTAATTCCAAAGATAAATTATGTTCTTCAGCAAAGTTAAAATGCAGAATTAAAGCCATAACATGCTACACTTGCGTACTGCATGTAAACGCACGATGCATTTTATAAAGGCTTTCACAAACCTTTTGTCAGCGGAGCCTCACAGTAAGTTTACAAAGAATATGGGGAGATTTTGCTACTATTCCCATTTTACAAATAAGGAAACCAAGGCTTGACCATGGATAAGGGCGGGGGGGTGGTCTTGCCCAACGCATGAGTTTAAACTGAGAGTATGGATTTGAATTCAGATCTGATTTTAAGGTCTATGCTCTCTGGTATCGTAACGTTTTTTAATCTGAATGTAACATCCTTTCCCCATTCTTCTTGCCTACATACACTATTTTGTCTATCTGACATTTTCTTGAGCATCTCAGAGCAAGAACAGAGAGGAACTACTATCAGCACGATGGGTTAGAATCACTGGAAGCAACACAGTTCTCTCCCCCCTTGCCAGTTGTCCACAGTGGCTTAATGGGACCAGGAACAGCCATGTGGCAGTTACAGAGCAGAAGGTGCGCACATCTGCATGGGAACTAAACCCTTAATTCTTTGATCTGGTGAAATACTGCACCTTCAATTTTAAGGAGATTAAGGCAGTAATAATCTTATGGGTTTTAACTGTAAAAATAGTAGCAATTAGTAAGGTTTAATCAACCCGTGTGTCTTCTACTGGACGTTGCTATCAAACATGAGAACAGCTCTGGAGAGAGAGTGAAAATCTCTGATAATGCTGTTTCAGTGACCATCTGTCCGCCCTGCTGACGTGAGGTGGCCAGTGTTGCTTTCCACTTTTCTCAAGTCTAACTGAATGTCTTTCTCCATGTTGCTCTGCATGCCTCAGGAGAACTTTCATCTATAGCAAGTTTCTCCTCAACTTCCAGAGAGTCACTTTTTCTACGTGGTCTTCTTAGGGTATGTGCAAATGAGTTAAATTTTTACTTCCATTCAACTTTGGAAGCAACTGATATTTCATAGGAGAAAGTCACCAATCCTGAGCTTACAGATATTTATTTTATATACTTACGTACACATGTACTCTATGTCATGTACAGACACACACAAACACACATACACACAACTAAAATCAGACAATGTCCTGTCCAGTGGTGAACAATTAATATACCAAGTGGCAGCTGTGTCAGGGACCTGGGTTTCTGCCTAATTCACATTACTTAGGGCACATTGCTCATGCTTTATGAGACTCCGTTTCCTCATTCATAAAACAAGCATAGCACTTATATTACAGAGTAGTTGTAAAAATTAAATGATACATATCATAGCTTATAGATAGAAGATTATAAGGCATTATTAGCATTATTCATAAATTTAAATCAAGCTTGTTGGTAGCTCTTGTAGATGACAGAAAAGACACAGTGCTACCGTGTTGTACAATCCCAGAAAGGCACCATTTCCACTATATTCTGTGCAAATGAGCAGTAAGATGGTATGTCTTGTCTTGGCAATAAATAGCCTCTTAGCTGAGTAACAGCAGTCCTAAAAATATGTGACTTGTGGAATTAAACACTTGTAAAATCAAAAGCACACCATCTGCAATAAGTAATGCTAATAAATGTATCAGTTCTCTTGTTTATAAAAGAAAGCCTTTCCAACATTAAATACCTAAGCTCATGGCTTTATCAAACTATGGCCCGCAGATCAAATCCAACCCACCACCTATTTCTACAAATAAAATTTGACTGGAATACAGCCGCATCTAATGTATTACTGTCTGTGGCTGAGTTGAGACAGATATCATATAACCTGCACAACTGAAAATATTTATTATTTGGCCCTTTACAAAAAAAATGGTGAATTCTTGGTCTAAATATAAAATGAAGTATAGTATACACTTAGAAAAGTAAGGCAAACATATACTTATGTATATACATGTAGATTCTATAGAACGCATAGTCACATCATTTTGCATTAAAATACCTACAAGAGAAGCACTATGTATTACCAAGTATAATGCCTACTATCGCACTATGCACATGTGGATAATTAATAAATGTTATGGATTAAAATAATAATTAAAGAAGAACATGGGGAACTGTAGGAATAATAAAAGCAGGCCAACTGCCACTTAAAGCACATAAAGAAATTTTCTTTGGCATTGTTCTGAGGGGGGAGCTTTTTTATTTCAGTGCTTTGCATGTTTGTTCAAAATGACAGTCTCTACCAAGACTGCAAACTACCTCCTCTTAAAACACAAACCTTTACAATATGGAGAGAATTACAGAACACCGTACATTTCAGGACATAGTGTCTTTTCGGACAATAGCAATAATTATTGGATTTTAGTAATGCCCGCTTTTTAACTTCACTTTTTAGGCTGCTAGCTAAAGTCTTATATATTTCTTTATAAGACATCAATGTAAAAAATATGCTACCAAAACATCCGTATCAGTAAATTATGCCTGTTTTGATCTGAAAGAACAAGCATTACTCACGTAAGAGCAAGAAAAGCAAAATCTGCAATAATAGCAGAAATTCAACTTGCAAAAACGAAGACTAAATGAAAATCTAGAAAGATAAATGATCTATGAAAGGAACACATTTTCAGAGGAAATATGATGCCACACTATGGCACTGGAAGAAAATGATTTCAAAAACTGGAGAGAATACTTACCTGTTTCACATTTTCAGCTAAGAAGACAATATAAACACTACAGAATCCCAGCTGTGTTATCACCAGAAAAAAGTCAACCACACTCCTGGAAAGAGAGCCCCACAAACAAGTATTAATAAACGAGCCGCTGAGATGTCAGTGTATTTTTTTCTCCTTTGAACTGTTTTAAAACATCTTATAAGAGTATATATTCTGTTTACTTCCTTAAAATAAGACATAGGCGTAAAGTATTTACTTTCTACTATTTCTGTATTTATGATCTATTGCTAGAATTATTATTGAGCCAAAGGGCTTTACATAAGTTAAAAGGCGAAAATTTCTCCATCATTTATTTCTGAAATTCAACAGTTTAAGCATATCTGTCTATAAAGTGATGTCATGAAAATATTTCATTGTTTAGATTAAGCCCATTTCTCCTACTTCTCAAGATCTTTTTCAGATCAATCCAGTGTCCTACCCAGCCCTCCCAGCTTCCTGTCATTTGCAAATCTGAAGGGCATATTATCTGCTATCCAAATCACCAATAAGGCTATGGAAAGGGAGAGGTCTGGGGGTAAGGCCCTAAATCATATCACCAGGGACCTCTCCAGTAGCTTAGCTCTGTTCATATTTTTTGAGGTACTCTAGAAAATTCCAGCCACATAAAATAGTGTATGGGAGAGGGGAAAGGAAATCACCGGTCAAATTAGCATTATTTGGGTGTGATTATAATCAAGTTGTAAGTCTGCTGACATGCTATTAATATACAGCCCATATCTCCCTGCTGTTCTGGGAACAGGGAGTGACTACAATAGCAGGCACTTACTAATTCATTACGTCTCTTGTTTGACCGTTAATGTCAAGCTGTCAAGCAATCTAGTCTAAAAATCTCCTCCCATTCGAAATTGGAAGGGCCCTTGCCTGTCTTCATTCTTGCCATTACTCACTAGTTCTCCATGGTTCTTCAGGGATCTCATTGTGTAAGTAACCTTGGTACCTTGAAATGAATTCAAGTTTCTTCTCTCTGATGAATTACATTTAAATATTCCCTTAAAGTCTCTTCATCCACCTTGGATTTTAGTATCCTTAGCAACAATCATCCCAGCCACTTCTCTCTGAAAGCCATTCTTGTTGACAGAAAAAGCAGACAAAGCTACCCGTAGACTGGGGCAAAAGAAGAATGAAGACAGAGTAGGAAGCAAATCCCTAGGGCATTAGGCTCTGTCTTCTTCCTTCTCCTACACAACACACTGGGAGTTCTAAGCAGCTCATAAAACTTCCCCAAAATCCCCAGAAAGGCCATATTTAACCCTAACCTACTATACTAACACTGTTCTTTTCTTCTTTTAATTTCTACCACATATCATATGTACCACAGTGAGTGCGCTGTGGATTGTCTATGCTTATTTTCCGGTCCTGCATTCGCCTGATTTTGACTAGCCATGTCCACAGTAACAGTTCCATTTAAACAACGTGGTAATAAAAACAAGACTATGCTAAAATACATACTTCAGATGTCTTAGGAGCATATAGCTAAACACCACAATTTTATTTGAAACACATAACATTTTTCTTGCTTTTTTCCTTTACCTAAAAATTATTTAAACATGATTATATCACAAGTTAGCTAGGTACTTTATAAATATTATTGTATTTAAACCACTGTGAAGTAAATATTACTATAAACTTACTTGATAGTGAAAACACTAGAACAAAATAAAAAGTGCTTTGACCTAGGTCATACATTTGTACACTGGTAGAGTTGGGATTTGAACCCAAGTACGTCTAACTCTAAAGATTGTTTCCCCCCAACTATAACATACTTCTATTAATGTATCTTGTCAGAGTAAAATACTTAAAAATTCATGTAACTTCAATAACCAGGTATTAATAACATAGCAACTACTTACCGTCCCCAGGCTGCCTGCTTCTGAAGACAACTCCAAGGACTTACTTCCATAGCAAAACTCACAGTGTCACTATAACCTAATGTTGACTTTTTAAACCTGAAATTTAATGACATACATGCAGATGAAAAAAATATTTTTTGATTGGTCTATAAATCTATCCCTTGAAAAGAACATCAAATAAATGGGCTATACGCAGACAGAGTTTTCAAAATTTCAAGATCTGCATACTCCTAAAGTTATCTTGTGAAATTCGAAATTTGTATATATCCTTTTTACCAATGTGTTAGTTTTTATCCACTGTTAAAGTTTATGTATTTGTAGAATTCATGTAACGTAAATATTTGTGTTTCACTGATTTAAATATTTCAAATTACCTGAAAACATCAACTATACTGTTCATGCCTGCATTATTCCATTCTTAGAATAGCATTATTTAATACATCTATATAAGGCTTTACAATATACTGTCACATAAATTACCTTATTTAATCATCAACATAGCCACGGTCTCTCTCATTTTTTTCAAGTATATATTATTATTTAAAGATCATAAATGACTTGCCTAAAGTTTTAAGAACATTTAACAACAACAAAAAAGAGGTAAGATTAGAATATTAGTTTACCAGAATAGATATTTATTTTTTAAAAGTTGGTCCATTGTCCAACAGAATCATTTCATGATACAAAAACTAAAGAAAAAAGAGTATTATTTTATTGACTATCTACCAACCCACACATCAGCAAAAAGCCCCAACGGCATTACACCCCAAACTAAATTACCGACAAACTGAAGATCATTGTTCTTTAAGTAAAAGTAGTACTTCTGCCCCCATTTTTCCCATATGTCTTTCCTGATTTTTTTCATTTACTCTAAATTAAAAAAACATTCTATTTCACTAATTTTAAAAGAAGTAGATGTATTCTGATCAGATTTAAATCATATGAACTGCTACCTGTCTCCATATTCATTATCTGAGATTTGTCTATGTAACAGATTATAGGAAATACAATTTCTAGTTATAAAGCACAATAGAAATATAAGACTATCTGATGCTTTCAATAAATACACAGCTTTAAAATAAATTAGACTTAATGAATCCACATTTACCTCTGACATAGAAAGTGACTGCAACGTACCAAAATGTGCATACAGTGAACAGAAATAATTCCTATAAACACAAGGCTGATCGGTCCAAGCTGTAGGGGGAAAAATTTTATACGATTTAAATATTTAAGTTTAATAAAAATTCAGTTACCTTATAAACGATGAGACAACTGACTACTAATTTACAATGAATAAATATTTGCTACACAAAATGATTAGTCATTTGCATAAAGGAAAATTAATACATCTGACACACAAAGAATTTAGTAATATTTAAAACGACGTATGATTCCATCTTATCAACTTGGCTGTCCAAACCTATGAATGTAGAGTATAGACATGCAAAGTAGGATGGAATACAACATCATATTTAACATCAGGTGGCAAGTCTGTGACTGTCAGTGTCCCACCATTACAATTATACGCAACCATGAATTCTTATCTAAATGACTGAAAGCACTGTATCATCTGGGATTGTGGGCAATCTACTTTTATAGATTGCTTGCTGAACACTTACTATGTGTGAGAAACACTGCCTAGAAAATAAGTATGTGAAAAAGTGGCATGTAAAAAATTTCAAGTGTTTATTTACTAAAATTAAAATACCTGGATATCTGAGACAAAATACTGCCAAAGTTTATTTTTATAATCAGAAATTTTTAAGTTTCTGGAAATTAGGCTGGACAAAGTAAAATGCAGAGAAAGATGATAGTTAAAACTGTTCTTTAGAAAACTGGTCAGTTAAAAAAAAAAGTTAAATGTAATTTCATTACTTCATAAGTGAATTCTCCCCCACCACAATTCTCTATAATTAAAATAATTGGCTCTAACAATATTTTGAATATCTGTTTTCAAAATATATTGATATTCCTTTTCTTAACCATTATTCTTTAAATCTGAAAACTACCTATATTATTTGGAACCTAAAAAACTATAAAATTTCACCAATATAAAAAATCTGCTCTATAAATATATTTGTTGATATGACTATATTGCTTAAATTCCTGAAAATGCAAAAAGAAATAAGATACAATCATATCTGGAAAAATCAAATACTGCTTTAGGATCTTTCTGTCAAGTATTATAAACAAGCAATTAAGGAGAAATAAAAAGAGCAATTAATTCTCATTTTGTTAGATATTATTATCATAGTTCACATAATTTTATCAATACAATAGCTAAATGATTATCTAATTGTCACCTGAGCAGCTTATATTTGACTAGGCCAGATGTTAACTTGTAATTTTTGCTGCAAATTAAGAGTGATACCTGTATTTTAATCACAAAGACATTACAAAGACAAGTCTTACCACTATGCCTGCATTTTTTATTGCCAGTGGAAGTCCTAAAAGGCCAGTTCCAATATTTCCTTTAAGGAGATGCATCAGAGTCTGTACAAACCTGTAAAGTAAAAGTTATAAGATTTAAGTATTTTAGAATAAAAGCTACTAAAAATCACATGATCATGGGTCTAGCATTAGAAGGGAACTGAAAATTAATCTAAGGCACTGAATCAAATAACATCTCCATTCAACCATAAGTTGAATGGGCCAGAAGTCATATTTGGTTCAAGTCCTATCTTTGCTACTTAAAAGAGGAATACAGAGGGTTATTATGGAGATTACATAAAAGTACTTTTGAACATATTAAAGTAATAAAGAAAAGGTAACTTTCT
The DNA here is from genome assembly GCF_009834535.1 of Camelus ferus. Taxonomy (NCBI): domain Eukaryota; kingdom Metazoa; phylum Chordata; class Mammalia; order Artiodactyla; family Camelidae; genus Camelus; species Camelus ferus. The sequence continues at coordinate 9,606,666 of NC_045705.1, read as the reverse complement.
CGTAAGATTCTCTGCTGCTATGATATTCAGAACAACACTGAAGATCATATGCAGCGAGGCTGGTAAGATAGCAATTTATTGCACTATCAATGTAATCATGATTTTAAACATGTTTGAAATATCATGATCAACCTCAGAGGAAGTTAATTGAAATTTCTAAAAACTACTCTAAAACTATGTCTATCATCAGGAAGATAAATACTAATTAACTTTCAGACGTCGTGAACTCCCAAGGGATTTCACCTGAGAAAAGTTTCTAAGAGGCATTTGAAGGAGGTCTCTTGATTAAGAAAGAGCAAACTGGGAAAAACAGCGCAAATTTTCAACTTACGAAACAGAAAAATCTTGCTTAAAATTTTTTCCTAGGTTATACTATTCTGATCAATTAAAATGCTACTTTGCTTAACTGTTAAATTACTATTAGAATAATAACTTAAATGTATTAATGATGATAAAATAATAATTTAAAAAAAGGTTTAAAAAATGTTCCACTGCTTCCCTGAGACCATGCCTTTGTTTCATATCATTCACTTAACATAAAGAAGTGTTTACTACCCAACCGTTTCAGAAGCCACATCTCTTAAAATTTCTATTCCTCTCAGTCAAGCTCCCTTCTTTCAAGATCCCCAGCATTTGATATGTACCATCACTGTAGCAATTCCTACACACTGCTCTGTAATTTAAATGTGTTTCTTCCTTCCCAAATAGACTATAAATGCCTTGAGGGTGGGGGCTCTGTCTTATCCATCTTTATGTCTTCTGTAGCATCTAGTTAAGTGCCATGCCTATAGAAGATGAGTACAAGACATATACTGAATGAAAAGAGAAAACAGCACATACACCCTAACACTTACGAAATGCCCCCTTGATCATCAAGCTGGTAATGCTTCTGAACAGGCAGGAGTTCTTGCTCATCTTCCTCGTCTGATGTCCCATCGAAATTCTGCTCATTTATTAAGGGCCTCATTACATCCATATCTTTAAAAAGAAAAACAAAGTGCTTCACTATCATTTTAAAAATTGGGTTAAAACTGGTATAAATTAATTTTTTAATAACAGGACATATTATTTGCACTCATCTTTACTATTTCCATCCTAAGTTAATTCACATTAATACTCTTGAGTTTCAGTATGTTTAAAAAGAAACAACTAGACTTATTTGCTGGATATTTTGCTTGGACTAAGCAGTGCAGAGTGAAAAGCATAAACAAGTATTCAGAGCAAAATGTTTTCTGCCTTGTCTACATGAGGTTTATAGTAAATGGTGACAATTATGGGGTGAAAATGTGAAGAGACAAATTTTCATCTCTTGTTAGCTTCAAGTTATACTGAATACATAAATGGCAATCATATTTTAAATACTTTAAGAAAATTATAAACCCTCAAAATCTTTAAATTTTTAGTTATCAAAATTTGTTCTTATATCCAGCAATTTTTAGCATGATTTTTCTCCTTCCAGGGAGAAAGACAATACCAGTCATTATTGCCCTGTTCTAGTAAAATTCACTAAATTCAAATTTATTGAGATGACAGATATGTATTAGCAACGTCTGAAGTACGGGATATTTTTAAAAAAGTGAAAATTTGTTCCATTCAAATACATACAACAAACCTGTGTAACAGGGAACTGGAATAACCTAAATGATTTAGTTGGGAATGACTGACTGACATATGACTTTTTAAAACTTTTTATTTTGGAATAATTTCAAATTTACATTCAATTTGCAAGGATAATACCAAAAACCTCCTAAGCATCCTTTACACTTTCACCAAATTTTAACATTTTGCCATGTTTGCTTTTTCTCTCTCAAATGTACGTCACTTTTTATAAACTATTTGAGAGTGGGTTACACACATCATGCCAATTTACTCTATTGATAGCATGTATTCCCTAAAAACGAGAATATTCACATTACAGTTATCAAATTCATCTGACTTAATATTGACCAATATTTTTGTTTAATCTGCATTTTATTTTCCAATGTCATCAACTGTACCGATAAAGTTCTCTTAGTAATTTGTTTCTGTGCAGGATCATGTGTTGCATTTAACTGAGTTATTCTACTACTTACCTTTGCCGTTTTATCTTTTATGATGCTTTTATTCCTCTTTTTTTCCCTTACTCTTTTACTATCTTGTTTGTCAGTTTTAAATGGGCTCCTCTGACTTCCACCCTTACAACAATTAATGGTCTTATTCTGCTTCAGCCTTTCTGTGTCTTATTCTCCCATTTTTCAGTTGTATTCTTTCTACTTTGGCAACACATATAACGCTTTACATGCTGTTATTCCAATCATGTCCCCACCCTTGCCTAGCACTTATAGCTACAATCAATATAGTAAATGCTTGCTCTCAGTCCTCTGTTGAAGTCTCCTCAATTGTCTCTTGGCTGGAAGAAGGTCATGCTCCTGGAGAATGTGCACCAGAATGACTGGTAGGGCTTGCTTAAACACAGCTTGATAGACTCCAGCCCAAAGCTTCTGACTGAGCAGGTCTGAGATGGATCTGAGGACACACATTTTTAACAGGTTCCCAGGTGATTCCGATGCTGCTGGTCTGGGTACTACTCTCTGAGAAGCACCGCTCCAGCAGATCCCTCAGGAAGGGCTCATGCACACAGTATTCCCTGAGTTTTTACATGTTTTAAGCTATTTCTCTATAGCCTTGATATGAAGGACAGCTAGACATAACGTCCCTGGCTCACACTTTCTGTCCTTGGGTTTCTTGACAATGCTGCTCCACTCTCACCTCACTTTGTATGCTCCTCTTGAGAAGTCTGGTGTCCCACTCATTTTCTCAGCCATTATGGAATTTGTTCTTTTTGCTTGAGGTCCTGAGGAATTTTCCCTTGTTTTGAAAGTCTAATGATCTTACTGGTAAGTCTTGGGATTAAGCACTCCGAGTCAAAAAGGACACAGTGGGCCTTTTGGATCTGTAGATTCAGGTTTTCTCTTATTTCTGGAAAATGTTCTTAGAGTACATCTTTAAATGATTTGGTTCAAATATTTTGTTTTTCTTTTCTAGAGGCTCCAATTACATGTTGGATCTTACCTGTCTTCCATTTCAGTCACTTTCTCTAGGACCCTTTAAATGTCTTTCTTTACCTCATTTAAATTCTTCTTTGAAATTCAATGACTTAATTTTTTATTTCAATATATTTTCTCTTGGACACCTGGTAATTTCTTCTTTATTTATGATTTCTCCTATTGCTGGGCATTTCATGGACAGGGATCCTAGTTTGAGACTATTTCCTTCTGTCAGCACAATGAAGGTCAGTTTATTTAATGGGTGATGTTGAGTTATGAAGGGTTACTGGCATGTCTTCTGGTCTTCGTCCATTTCTTCAGGATTCCATTTCTTCAGTACTCCACCCCCCACCATTACTTCCTTTTTTCTCTTTACTTCCAGGTATCTGAAGGGCATCTCCACTGCTTTTTTTTTTTTTTAATCTCTTTCTCCTCCAGAAGCAATGTTTTGCCAAGGCTGCCCCCTCTATTCCTGCTAATGTTCAAATTCCTTCCCTGTACTCAGGGCTGTGAATTACCAACTCCTAGACCTGACCTCTGTTTAGACTTTCTTTTTCTAGGGAGATTTTCACTGTGCTTCTTCCAAGCCTCCTGCTTCCTCCTCCTCTTTTCCACAGAGATTTTAAAGACCCCTCTTCCACTCTCCAGGCTTGAAGCAAGAACAGGAACTCTGTTTGAAGTTTGCTATTTATTTTTCTATTTATAGACTATTTGAAGTTTGTGGTATCCTTGGTCTCCTACTAATGTTAAAAGATTAATCTCATGAATGTGTTTACTTGTGCTCCTAACAGATTTTCGGGGAGGACATGTGGAGAGATCAGCATTCAGGCAGCTGCCATTAACCCACTGCTAACTGAAACTCAGCACAGAATTTTTTCATAAGAGTAAAGTTATGCTTTAAGATGTTGGAAGATTCTTTAGCTTTGTAATATGTTTTGAAATCAGGAAGTACGATCAGCTTTGTTCTTCTTTTTCAAAATTGTTTTGGCTATTTAGGGTCTTTTGTAATTAAAACAGTATTATGCTGGCATAAAGACAGACATGTAGACCAATGGAACAGAATGGAAAGCCCAGAAATCAACCTATGCATATATGACCAACTGATCTTTGACAAGGAGCCAAGAATACATGATGGGGAAAAGGCAGTCTCTTCGACAAATGGTGCTGGGAAAACTGGATTTTCACTTTATAAAAGAACGAAACTGGATCTTTACTCTATACCATACACAAAAATCAATTCAAATGGCTTAAAAGCTGTATATAAAACTTGAAACTATGAAACTCCTACAAGAAAACATAGGGGGAATGTTTCAGACATTGGTTTTAGCAATGATTTCATGGATATGACACAAAAAGCACAAGCAACAAAAGCAAAAACAAGTAAGAGCGACTATGTCCAAGTAAAAGCTACGGCACAGCAAAGGAAACAGTGAAAAGCCAACCTACAGAGTGAGAGGACATATTTGTGAACTATATATCTAGTAAGGGGCTAATTTCCAAAACATATAAGGAACTCCTACAACTCAAGAGGAAAAAATCTAATAATCTGATTAATAAATTGGCAAAAGATTTGAACAGACATTTCTCCAAAGAAGACATACAAATGGCCAATAGATGTATGAAAAGATGTTCAACATCACTAACCATCAGGGAAATGCAAATCAAAACCACAATAAAGTAGCACTTCATGGATGGCCATTATCAAAAAACAAAAGGCAAAAAGTGTTGGTGAGGATGGACTGGAACCCTTGTACACAGCTGGCAGGAAGGCAAAATGTCACAGCCACTATGGAAAACAGTATGGAGATTCCTCAAACAATTAAAAACAGAACTAGAATGTGACCCAGCAATCCTACTTCTGGGCATTTATCCAAAAGAACTGAAATCAGGAAGTTGAAGAGATACCAGCATGCCCCTGTTCACTGCAGCACTTTTCACAATAGCCAAGATTTGGAAACAACCTAAATGTCTATCAACAAATGAATGGACAAAGAAAATGGAGTATATACATACAATGAACTATTATTTAGCCTTTTTAAGGAAGTCCTGCTGGAGCTCTGTAGAATAGTCTGAAGTCAGGAAGCATGATTTCTCCAGCTCTGTTCTTCATTCTCAAAATTGTTTTGGCTATTTGGGGTCTTTTGTATTTCCATACAAATTTAAAAATTATTTGTTCTAGTTCTACGCAAAATGCATTTGGTATTTTGATAGAGATTGCATTTACTCTGCAGATTGCACAACGGAATACTGCTCAGTCATAAAAAAGAAAGAAATTTTGCCATTTGCACCAACATGGCTGGACTTGGAGGACATTATGCTAAGTGAAATAAGTCTGACAGAGAAAGACAAATACTGTATGACGTATGTGGAATCTAAAAAATACAACAAACTAGTTAATGTAACAAAAAAGAAGCAGACCCACAGATTCAGGGGACAGACTAGTGATTACCAGTAGGGAGAAGGAAGGTGGGAGAGGCATTATAAGGGTATGGGATTAAGACATATACAAAGATTAGGTATAAAATAAGCTATAACAAGGGAAGTATAGCCAATATTTTATAATAACTATAAATGGAGTATAACCTTTAAAAATTGAGCCACTATACTGTACACCTATAACTTATATAATATTGTACAGCAACCAGACTTCAATTTAAAAAAAGAATTAACAATGCCTTATAAAATAAAACACTCTTAAGCTATGGACAGAAAACTACCTAGACAAAATTATTTCTATTTACAAATGGAAGAATATAGATGAATAAGAAACACTACCTTCATTCAATATTATAAACCATACATCAATCACCATATGTATATATTAACAGTGCATAATTGGAACAGTCTTAGACAATGCTTGTATGCTCTCTGATATTGCCTAGACAATTGTTTTAACCTCAATTTCCTAACCGAAAATCAACCTAAATTTCCAGCTATAGTTAGAATACAGAACAATCACATTCATTTAGCAATATGTATTGAAATCTTTGTGTTTAGCAATATGTATTGGTTAGCAATTTGTATTGAAATGTTTATCCTTTTCACCTAGTAATTCCACTTCTGAAAATCTAGTATATGAAGAAAAGGATTTCTGCAGAAAGATGTTAATTGAAACATTCTGTATGTTGAAAATTTGGAAACAACTTACATGTGCAACAATCAGGAAATTGCTAAATTAACTATAGCACATCCATTTTATAAACTATGACACTGACATTAAATTATGGTTTTGAAGTTTGAATAAAACAGGTAAAGTGTATCAACTGCTGAGTAGGAAAAAGCTGGACAATCACAGTATGACTGCAATGATGTTTTAAAAAGTTAAATAGAAACGAAAGAAAGGAAATATATCAAAATGTAAGTTTAAAAAAAGTAAGTTAGCAAGGATATATACAGACAATGAGAGCATGAGTACTTTTTTCTGTCTTTCTCTGGAAAATGTAAAAATAAGAAGAAAGTAATAAATTTGCATTACTTTTAGAATAGCAAAATAAAGGAAACCACTTATTTATATTTTGGCAATGGATAAAATAAAAGAAAGTGGAAACCATTCCTTTTTTAAAAAATAACATAATGTTGCCACCAAGATCTGTAAACTACTACATAAGATAGGAATAGTAACTATTTTATTTATTTCTGAGGTGGATAAAATATGCATAGCAAGAAACCTTCCAGAGGTCCCCATCACCTATGAAATAAAGGAAAGACAGATTAAGGAAACCTGTATCTTAACAACTCTACCAGTGCTTTTCATATAGACACCCAATTTTTAAAATTCTTTTTAAAATTAAATAATATTTCATCATTGTAGAAAATCAGGAAATATATAGATAAGCAACAATTTTGAAATTAAAATTACCTTGCCACTTAGAAATTACCACTATAACATTTTAGAGTATACACAAACAGGTCAACAATGAAATCAAAGAAGAAATTAAAAAAATACTTTGACACAAATGACAATGAAAACACAACCACACAAAATCTATGGGATGCAACAAAAGCAGTCCTAAGAGGGAAGTTCATAGAGATACAGACCTTCCACAAAAAACAAGAACAATCTTCAAAAAAAAAAACCAAAAAACCCAAACACCTAAAAGAATTAGAAAAAGAAGAACAAACAAAACCTAACGTCAGCAGAAGGAAAGAAAAATAAAGATCAAAGAGGAAATAAATAAAATAGAGATTTAAAAAATTAGAAAAAAAATCAATCAAACCAAGAGCTGGTTTTTTAAAAGAGTAAACAAAATTGACAAATCTCTGGCCAGGCTCACCAAGAAAAAAAGAGAGAGGACACAAATAAACAAAATAAGAAATGAAAATGGAAGAATATGACAACAAATATACATATATTCATGTATGACTGAAAAACTGTGCTGTAAGCCAGAAATTGACACAACATTGTAAACTGACTATAACTCATTAAAAAAATAAAATAAAAAAGAAATGAAAGTGGAAAAATTACAACCAACATCACAGAAATATAAAATAATCATAAGAGAATACTATGAACAACTATATGGCAATAAATTAGACAACCTGGAAGAAATGGAAAAGTTTCTGGAAATATACAGTCCACCAAAACTAAGTCAAGAAGAAATAGATCATTTGAACAGACCAATCACTAGAAGTGAAACAGAATCAGTAATTAAAAACCTCCCTGCAAACAGAAGTCCAGGACCAAATGGCTTCACTGGGGAATTCAATCAAACATCAAAGAAGAGCTCACATCAATCCTTTCAAACTCTTCCAAAAGGCTGAAGAAGAGGTAATACTCTCAAACTCATTCTGTGAACCTACCACCATCCTGATACCAAAGCCAGACAAAGACACTACCAAGTAAGAAAACTATAGGCCAATATCATTGATGAACATAGATGCAAAATCCTCAACAAAATATTAGCAAACAGAATCCAGCAACACATAATGAAGATTATATACCATGATCAAGTTGGGTTCATCCCAGGAACACAAGGATGGTTCAACATATGCAAATCAATCAATGTGACACACCACATCAACAAGAGAAAAGGACAAAAACCACATGACAATCTCAATAGATGCAGAAAAAAACATTTGACAAAATTCAACATCCATTTACGGTAAAAACTCCAGCCGAAGTTGGTATAGAGGGAATATATCTCAACATAATAAAAGCTATTTATGACAAACCCACAGCCAGCATAATACTCAACAGTGAAAAGTTGAAAGCCTTCCTGCTAAAATCTGGAACAAGACAAGGATGCCCATTCTCACAACTTCTATTCAATATAGTATTGGAAGTTCAAGCCACAGCAACTACACAAGAAAAAGAAATAAAAGGGATCTAAATTGGAAGAGAAGAGGTAAAACTGTCATTATATGCAGATGATGTGATACTATACATAGAAAACCCTAAAGGCTCCACACAAAAACTACTAGAGCTGATAAAAGAATTTGGCAAAGTAGCAGGATACAAGATTAACATACAGAAATCAGTTGCATTTCTTTACACTAACAGTGAAATATCAGAAAAGGAAAGTAAAGAAACAATCCCTTTTAAAACTGCATATGAAAAAATACTGAGGAATAAATCTGACCAAGGAAGTGAAAGACTTACACTCACTAAGGAAATTAAAGATGACTTAAAGTAATGGAAAGATATCCCAAGTTTTTGGATTGGAAGAATTAATACTGTTAAAATGGCCATACTACTCAAAGCAATCTACAGATTTAATGTGATCCCTACCAAATTACCCAGGGCATTTTTCACAGAACTAGAACAAATAATCCTAAAATTTACATGGAACCACAAAAGACCTAGAATTGCTAAAGCAATACTGAAGAAAAAGAATGAAGCTGGAGGACTAACCCTCCCACACTTCAGACAATACTACAGAGTTACAGTAATCAAAGCAGCATGGTATTGGTACAAAAACAGACGTATGGATCAATGGAACAAAACAGAGAGCCCAGAAATAAACCCATAGGCTTTTGGTCAATTAATCTTTGACAAAGGAGGCAAGAATATACAATGGATTAAAGGCAATCTCTTCAGCAAATGGTATTGGGAAAACTGGACAGCTGTGTGTAAATCAATGAAGTTAGAATATTTCCTCACACCATACACAAAAATAAACTCAAAATGGCTTAAAGAATTAAATATAAGACAAGACACTATAAACCTCTTAGAAGAAAACATAGGCAAAACATTCTCTGACATAAATCTTAGCAATATTCTCCTAGGGCAGTCTACCCAGGCAATAGAAATAAGAGCAAAAATAAACAAATAGGACCTAGTTAAACTTATAAGCTTTTGCACAGCAAAGGAAACCATAACCAAAACAAAAAGACAATCTATGGAATGGGAAAAAATATTTGCAAAAGATGAGACTGACAATTTTTAATTTCCAGAATATATAAACAGCTCATACAACTTAATAAGAAAAAAACAAACAACCCAATCCAAAAATGGGCAGAAGACCTAAACAAGCAATTCTCCAATGAAGACATACAAATGGCCAACAGGCACATGAAAAAAATGCTCAATACTGTTAAATATCACAGAAATACAAATCAAACTACAATGAGCTATCACCTCACACCAGTCAGAATGGCCATCATTCAAAAATCCACAAACAATAAATGTTGGAGAGGGTGTGGAGAAAAGGGACCCCTCCTATACTGTTGGTGGGAATGTAGTTCGGTGAGGCCATTGTGGAAAACAGTATGGAGATTCCTCAAAAGACTAAAAATAGACTAACCATATGATCCAGCAATCCCACTCCTGTGCATATATCCAGAGGAAACTTTAATTTGAAAAGATACATGTACCCCAGTGTTCATAGCAGCATTATTTACAATAGTCTAGACGTGGAAACAACCTAAATGTGCATCTACAGATGATTGGATAAAGAAGTTATAGTATATTTATACAATGGAATACTACTCTGCCATAAAAAATAATAAAATAATGCCATTTGCAGCAACATGGATGTACCTGGAGACTATCATTCTAAGTGAAGTAAGCCAGAAAGAGAAAGAAAAATACCATATAATATCACTTATATGTGAAATCTAAAAGAAAGACAAATGAACTTATTTACAAAACAGAAACAGACTCACAGATGTAGAAAACAAACTTATGGTTACAGGGGGGTTGGGGGGAAGGGTTGGGAAGGGATAAATTGGGAGCTCCAAATATGTGGATACTAACTACAATATATAAAATAGATAAACAACAAGTTTCTAGTGTAGAGCACAGGGAACTATATTCATACTGCAAGAATACCTTGCAGTAATCTATAATGAAAAAGAATATGAAAATAAATACATATATGTATATGCAGGACTGAACTATTATGCTGTACACAAGAAATTGACACAATATTATAAACTGACTATACTTCAATAAAAAAAGTTTAAAAAAATCATCAGATAAAAATATGTATAAAAAAATACAGTATACACAAACATATACACTCACTCCAGTACGTTGTCATTCAGTCCTATGGCTTTAAATTATTATCTGTATGCTGATGACTTCCAAATTCATTATCTCCAGACCAGACCTCTCACTACCTCTAGACATAAATATAACTGCCCACTCAACAATCTGCACTTTCATGTCTAACAGACATCTCAAACTCAGCATGCCTCAAACTGAATTCCTGATCTTCACCACCAAACCCGCTCCTCTTGGCTTTACCCTTTTGTACTGGTTATCTATTACTGCGTAACAACTTACTGCTGTCATCAGGAGGCCTCAGTTCCTTGCACCACAGGCCCTTCCTTATGGCAGCTTGAGCACCTTCACAATATGGCAGCTGGCTTCCCTCCAAGTGACTGACCCAAAAAAGAGACAGAGCCAGGGGGGGGGGGGGCGTGTATAGCTCAGTGGTAGAGTGCATGACTAGTATGTGGGAGGTCCTGGGTTCAATCCCCAGTACACATAAATAAATAAATAAACCTAATTACCGCCCTCCAAATAAATAAATAAATAAAAAGAGAGAACAAGGCACAATGTCTTCCAGGACCTAGCTTTGAAGTCAAACATCATCACTTCCACCACAGTCTGTTCATTAGAAGCAAGTTACTGAATCCAGCCCACATTCAAAAGGAAGGAAATTCAAGTTCCTTCTCTTAAAGAGAGTAACATCCAAGAATCCATAGACATATTATAAAACCACCACCACATCTCAGTTGATGGCAATTTCATTCTTCTAGACACTCAGGTCCCTGGAGTCCCCCAGTCTCCTCTGATTCACTTCCACCCCTCGTTTAATCTGTTAGGAAATCACTCTGGTTCTACTTTCTATATATATTCAAAGTCTAATCATTCTCTCCCTCGCACTGCTGCTACCATACTGCTGTGAAGGACACGTCCATCTCTTTGCTGAACCGCTGTAATACCCTTCCGTGTCTACTTTTGCCCCTTACAGTCTACTCATCACACGGCAGCCAGTGTGATCCTTTTAGGATTTAAGTCAGATCGTGTCTCTCCTCTGCTGAAACCTTGCACTGGCTCCCCAGTCTCTAAGACTAAAAGCCACAGTCCTTACGTGGACCTCCAAGACCCTACATAATCTGCCCTCATCACCCCTTGGTCATTCTGCTTTACTCTTCTTGGCCATTCTGCTTTACTCTTCTTGGCCTCTTCACTGTTTCTGTCTTTACCCTAGCTGTCCTTTCTGCCTGCAACTGTCTTTCCTCAGATATCCACTTGATGATTCCCCCAACTCTTTCAAGTCTTTGCTTAAATCCCATCTTTTCAAAAAGGTCCATTCTGCCAGTTTACAGAATACTACAAACTGCCCAGCCCCTACCCTCACTCCTGACTTCCCTTATTCTGCTCTTTTTTCGGTAGCACTTTAAGCCTAATACACTATAAATGAACTGATAATTGTCTTTGCTGTTTATTGTCTGCTTCCTCTTACTAGAATATAAATTCTATGAGAGTAGGAATTTTGATCTGTATTGTTCACGAATAAATCCCAAGTGCCTAAAACAGGGCTTAGCACATAGAAGAAGCTCAATGAATATGTGTTAAATTAATGAACAGACATAACTTTAAAAAAATTAAAATAATTTCGAAACCTTTTTCAGTTAGTAAAAATGTATAGGGTGAACATCTTCCTGTATGACTTTAAATGGCTATTCAGCATATGACTATATGGCTATATCACAATCTACCTAAACAATTTCCTTTAACTGCACATTTAGATAGTCACCAGATTTTTTCTTTCATAAATAATGTAATGAACATCTATTGACAGGTTATGTGACTTATTTCCTTGGGAAATATTTCTACAAGTAGAAATGCTGGGTCAAAGGATATGTGCATTTTTAAGGATAAACATATTATACTGCTCTTACCAGCAATGCATGAGAACGCACTCACATCCTCCACATCCTCACTAAGATGGGTTTATTCATGAATTTAAAAGTCAGATAAACCTGGGTTTGTATCTGGGTACTGCCATTAATGAGCTTAAAATTACTGTATCTATAAAAACAAGAGATAATTACTGTACCTATCTCACACATTGTTGCAAGGATTAAAGGAGACAAAACATATGTAAAGCACTTAAAACGCTTGACACTCAGTAAACATTCAAAAAAAGTTACGTTTATTTCTACCGTTACTGTGACTTGCAAGAAATCAACTGCAAAGTGCCCTGCACATTACTACAGAAGGGTCAACCTATTAGTTAAAGTATTTCTTTATTCAACTTCTCTTTTAACCGTTTAATCCTTCAGCATCGGATTAAAAATATTCCTAAATTTAATGCATTTAACTGGGAGGAACAATATTATGACTATTCTGATCCCTACTTTTGTTTTCCTTTTGACAGCGGAAACCATAAACTATGTTTCGCATTTCGAGTCGTCCTGAAGATAAGAGACCAGAGGAAAGCAGGAAAACAAACTTTTCCAAGTGAGCCAACTACAGGTATCTCCTGTCCAGTCTGGCCAGCACGTCCTGCTCGCCACTCCTGGGGTGGCAGAGGGTAAATTAAGGATTCACCAGGGACTCCGAATGGGGCTGAGGAGTTTGAAAAGCCAAACTATAACAACTTCCTTAAAGCAATGTAGGAAAAATCCAGTGAGAGTCACAGCGCAGGCTCTGGTTTGCTTTTGATGCGTACACACTGCGCACGCCACCCGTCAACACACACACACACACACCCGTCCATTTACACACGCCACCCGTCAACACACACACACACACACACCCGTCCATTTACACACGCCACCCGTCAACACACACACACACACACACACACACACACACACGCACTCCCGTCCATTTCTGTGAGACGTCGCCTCCGATGTCAGTGATTTTCCAAGCCTTGGCTCATGTCACTGTCCCGGAGAGGTTTGCTTGGGTGGTTTTACATTCAAACCCGTGCCAGACCCACAACCCTGAAAGCCCTGACCCCCAGGAAACCCCAATAACAGCAGGAAAACTACCCGGCGCTTCTCCCCGTCTAGGGACAAGCAACGTGAACCCGGATGCGTGGGGCAGGTCGGCACCCTCAGGGACCTCCGCACCACCTCCCCGGCCGAGGCCGAGCGCGGGCCCGGAACATCCGCGCATCCCGCGGACGCGCATCCCCGCGCCACGTCGGCCGGCGCCCCCCGCCCGCACGCAGCACCCACCGAGCTCCTCGCGCCCAGCCGCCTCGGCCGCCGCCGGCGCCGCCGCTTCCATCTCTCCGGGGTCTCCAGGACGCCGCCGCTCCGGGGCGCTCTCTCCCGCCGCTGCGTGGCCGGCGTCAGGCCGAGGCCTCCGGGACTGAACGCCACACGCACCCGGCGCCCGCCTCCCGCCTCCCGGCCTCGCGCTCCCCACCCCGCCCGCGCGGCGGAGAGCATGCGCAGTGGGGCTGCCGGCGCCGCCGACGCTCCGGGGCGCGAGGAGCCCTCCTGGGGTTCCCTGGCGCTGCCAGTGAGGGGCGCTCGGGGTAGAAGACGGGGACGAGAGGAGGCCGGGCTGGAGAAGGCAGGATAACCGGAGAGGAGGGACGTGTTGGAGATAACTGAGGGTAGAACTGGCAGATCCAGGCCTATAGCTCCCTGGCGGGGGCCGGGGTGGGGGGGGGAATGGGAGAGTATCTTTAAAGCTGACCACGTACTTAAATTTGAGGAGCCCATCAATTTGCAAGTCTTTAGCGTTCTATAAGTCACCCTGAAGACTGCTGAGTAGGACGGGATTTGCCCCATGTTGGGGTTCTAACTGCTCCTTGGTTATTGGTCTCTCTCTGCTTCTATTTAGATATAGTGTACCCTCAAATAGCATTAATTTAGTTAAGTAGTTTTACTTTAAGGATTTTTCAGTGCCTTTCCAAGATGCTTGACTTAAGTCGCAATGCTGAAAGGAAATAAAGGTTAAGAGTGATTTTATGGATGCAGGGTCAGATACTCACAAACGCCATACATGCATTGTCTTGTTTTATTCGCATGACAAACCGGTGAGGTAATACTAATGTATTTCCATTTTACAGATGTGGGATCTAAGCACACAGAGCTAAGTAACCTTCCCAAGGATAGTGAAGTAGTAAATGGCAAAGATGAAATTCTGTCTGCAGCCGGACTTGGGGCTCTCAATATGCAAAGCTTGTCTCTCAGGTAGGTACCAATTAATATTCATCAGTGGATGAAGCAGGCTTCTGGATAGAAATGAAAATGTTTTAATTTTGAAATTGCTCTTATTTTTTTCATTTTACCGTTTTTTAAAGTCAGGACACAAGACACGACTTTTATTTCTGTCCGTTCTATTTCAGTAGGGTTTTCTGAGGGAAAACTTTTTGTTTTTGTTTTGGTTTGATTTGGTTTTTTTGGTGAGGGGATGTCTAACTTCTGGGATCACTGATATAACTACATGGTGATGGTGATAAATATTTTAAATGCTAAGATTTTAAAAAGTACATAATTACATAATAGCTCTATTTTTCCTCCTGTTGCATCCTTTGTAGATTTTGCTAGTGGTTTGTCAAAACCCTCTGTTTTTCTTTAGATCAACCCCACACACATACATATGCAAACACCAAAGAAAGGTTTTATTTTAAAATGTTCCTGAAACGTAACAAAGATGTAAGGAGACAGAGATAAAAGAACTCTTATCTTGGATCGTAACTTGAGGAATAGTCCCTAACCCGTGTTGGGGTGAGGCACCTAGTTAGAGATCAGTGGGAGAGAAGCAGGCATCAGACAGGTAATTGTCCAAGAAAACACCCATTGTAATGAGAAGACTTGGATCAATGTGTTGAAAGAGCAGCGTTATCCTTTGAGTGTTAAAGAGGGATCAAAAGCCATTGTCCTCTAGTCTCAGCATCAGGAAAAGCAGATCTGGCAGAGCGGATGGAAAAAAGGTCTGACTGTGATGGAGGCCTGGGCGGAGGCAGGCAGCCAGGCTCAGTATGGAGATAAGCCACGTGATAGGCATAATCACAAAATTCAGGAGAGCTATGGTTTCACATATCACTACTCGAGAAGATATTCACTGTGACTTTTGCTCCAGGTCTTACAAGTTGGAAAGGGGTGTAAGGGAAAGCTGTGTTAGAATAGAACCAGCATAAAGAATCTGTTTGAACCCTGACAGATTCCTTTTTTTTTTCCTTTCCTCACTTTAACTTCCTGGATCATAGCTCAGTTACTTCCTCCTTTGTAACCACTGTACTTTGTTCACAGCTCTGTTTAACACTGCTCCTCTTGTATTATAATTATTTCTCTGTCTGAGTCTTATGCTATGCTGTCAATGCCTGCAAGAGAGAAGTTGTGTCTTTGTGTCTTTGTCTCAACAAGGCCTAGCAGAGTGCCCTGCATGTCCTAGTGACTCAATAAATAGGTATTGAAAGTTGTTAAATATAGCCTCATGGATACATGAAATGAAATATTTAGACATCTTTGATTTACCCAAACACATATATGGGATACCTCCCCTTGTGCTAGGGACTGTGCTGGATGCAGGGTCTGTGATGGCAAACGATGCTGGTATGAACTGGAGTCCGTAGTTTGGTATAGGAGCACACGAAAGAAAAGAACTAAACAGACAGTGAAACCACAACTGAATGCTAAACAACCATCGAGAAAAAGACTGGAACCTAGCGAAAAAGGTCTTCTGCAACTGGAAACTTTATAAAGAGGGAACCACGGCACGATGGTAGGAGGGGCGTGCTTGCGATATAATTGGGCCCCACACCCCCCAGGTAGGCGACCCACAAGCTGAAGAATAGTTAAGTGGCAGAGGTCCTCCCACAGGGGTGAGAGCTCTAAGCCCCACGTCAGGCTCCCCAGCCCGGGTCCTGGCACTGGGAAGAGAAGAAGACCCCAGGACGTCTGGATTTGAAGGCCAGCGGGGCTTGGTTCTGGGAGCCCCATGGGACTGAGGGAAATGGAGACTCCATTCACTTGGAAACCGTACACAGACACCCACATGCACCAGGTCCAAGGGCAGAGGCAGTGGTTTCATAGGAACCTGGGCCAGGCCTGCCTGCTGGATTTGGAGGGTCTCCTGGGGGCGTGGGGGATGGCTGCAGCTCACCCAGGGGGCATAAAAGCTGGTAGTGGACATTCTTGGAGTGCTAATCTACATGAGCTTTCCTGGAGGCTGACATCTTGACTGGGTCATTAGCAAGAAGACCTAGCCCCGCCCAACAGTTTGTAGGGAAGCCTCAGGCCAAACATCATACAGGGTGTGAACAGCCCCACCCATCAGCAGACTTCCTAGTCACAAAGGCCTCTAGACACAGCCCCACCCACCAGAGGTCCAGGACCAAGCCTCACCCAGCAGTGGGCAGGCACTGGCTCCTCCTGCCAGGAACCCTGCGTAAGCCTCTAGTCCAGCCTCATCCACCAGGGGCAGATGCTAGAAATAAGAAAACAACCATCCCAAAGCCACAAACACATAGAAAGGTAGATGCTATGAGGCAGCAAAGGAATATCTCCCAGGCCAAGGCACAAGATAAAATCCCAGAAGAGACAAGTGATGTGTTTGAGTTAATTCTTACTTTGTGGTTGGCTTTATTCCTTTGATAACTATGTAAGTTTAAAGCACTAAAGCTCTAAACGTTCTTAGAAACAATGAACAATACATATATATAAATTAAAAAATGTATGTGCAGTTAAAAAAAAGGAAATGATCTATCAAGTCATGAAAAACATGGAAGAAACTTAAAAGACATATTACTAAATGAAAGAAGCCAGCCTGAAAAGGGTACAAACTGTACAATTCAACCCAGTGACATTCTGGAAAAGGCACAGCTACAGAAACAATAAAAAGATGGTGGTTTCCAAGGGTTTGGGGGGAGACAGGGAGGGATGAATACACGGAGCACAAGGGATTTTCAGGGCAATGAATTTATTCTGTAGGATGCTATAGTGGTGGCTACATGTCACGATGCATGTGTCAAAACCCATAGAATGTACAACATCAAGCGTGAGCCCTAATGTAAACTATGGACTTTGGCTGATAATAACGTGTCCATGTTGGTTCATCAATTGCACCAAATATGCCGCACTGACGAGGGATGTTGAGGGTAGGGGAGTATAGATGTGTGGGTGGGGAGGGCTCTGTGGGAACTCTGTATTTTCCGCTCAATTCTGCTGTGAACCTGAAACTGAAAAAAATAAAAAATTCTATTAATTTAAAAAAAGAACTAAAAACATAAGCTATGTAATGGCAATTGTCAGTGAAGAAAATGGAAGCAGGGTGCTACTGGAGAACCTGCTTTAGATTGGGTGGGCAGGACAGTCTTCTCTGAGGACATTTAAGCTGGCACCCCAAGGTAAGACGGTGTCGGTTAGATGTATGTAGGAAGAAGAGCAGTTCAGGCTGTGAGAATAGCCTTCCCCATTTTTCAGACGGAGAAAGAGTTGTGTTTTAGACATGTTGATTTGAGACACCTGTGGAACATCTAGGTACCATTACCTTTTGTACAATAGCTGGATCTCAGACGTTTCTTTGTGTGTAAAATAATTTTACCAACCTCACAGGTTGTTGTGAAGATTTAATGAGGTAAATATTTAGAGCATTAGTCCATTGCATAGTTCATAGAAAGGATCAAATAAACAGCGTATTAGTTAGGAATTTTTGTTGCAATAGAGAGAGAGGCCCGCTTAAACTAGCTTGAGACAGAGGGGGAATTTGAGGAGGATATTGAGATCCCCAGGACAGAGATGGCACTGGCGTCAGGAACAGCTGATTTTGATGCCTCTGAGATGCTCCTTCTCCTGTCATGGCTTGTCTCCGTGCATCTGCTTGTGTATCTGTGCAGGTTTTTTGCTACTGAACTCCTCTGCTTCTCAGGTTCACCTGGCAGGAAACATGGTTCCTCAAAATTCAATTTCTACGTTTTATAAGTCAGGTGTCCAGAAAGATACTAGTTTCTTTTTTTTTTTGGTTTCAGTTTTAAAATTTCTCGGGAAAGAATTGTGATTGAATCACCTTGGATCAGGTTCCCATCCTATAATAGTCATGCAAGGGGTGAACAGGGTCATAGACATGGTAGGTACTGATGAAACCATGTAGGTGACAGTGTGGAGAAGGGAACAGTTTACAAAAACAGAACCTGAGCTGATCAAATCCTAGGTGTCTACTCTACTTTGACTCCTCTTTCACTCTCTTACATTTTCAATGTAGACAGATATCATTCACTCTCTTGTGTTTCCAATGTAGATAGAGATAATTTCTCACCATCTTCTAACTAATGTCCACCTTAATGACTTCTGTATTCTATTGAGGAACTCAGGGAACATGCTGACCAGCACTGGTCCTCTTAAGAGTTTCTTTGTTGGAGTAATCATTACTGATAACCTTACTTTTATTACCAATATGTTTGTTTTATTTAACCGATTTATTAGAGTAAAATTAACTGAAAACTCAGTGCCTGGAGGAAAGAGATTGCAAGTAGAAAAAGTTTAGCTAAAAAAAAAAATTCTGTGATAGTCTCAAATAAATTTTTTTAAAAAGTAGTGCATCCGTAAGAAAAGAATAGAATGTTATAGAAAAAGGAATGTTCAGGAATGGGAAGTAGAACAAAAAGATAAAAAGAAAAGAAAACAGGAAAAAAAATAAAATTAAGGATTCTTCCAGCAGGTCCAAGATCTTAATACAGAAACTTGAGAGATAAAAGAGAGGAAGAAAAATCAAAGTAATAATACAGCAGAATTTCTCAGAATTGAAGACTGTTTCCAAATTAGAAGAATTACTTAATAGACACGGAATGCCCAAGACAGCAAATGAAAACAGACTTAAGCCAAGACATATCATTGTAAAAATTTTAGAACACTAAAAATAACAGGGAGATCCTAACACTTTCTTGAGATGAAAAAAATAAAAGGCAGGGTGTGTGTACCACATCCAATTAGAATTACATCTAACTACCCAGTAGCAACATAAAAAACCAGAGGACCGCAGGGCATTGCATTGCACCTTAAACACACCCACCCTGGAATCCCATATCTAGCCAAACTATCAGTCAAATGAAAGTGTAAAATAAATACATTTTTAAGACCTGTAAGAGGTCAAATGGCATACTTGCTATGCTCCTCTCCTTAGAAAGCACAGGAGGAATGCTCCATCACAATTGAGGAGGAAACCTAGGAAGACGTTGCCATGGGATCCAGGAAACCAGAGATTCCACACAGGAGAGGTGAATCCCAAGAGAAGGCCAGAGGGAAGCTCCAGGTCACAGCTGTGCAGCTGGCCCAAAGAGCGGGCAGTCCAGATCGGGGCAGAAGGACAGAAGGCACCAGGAGGGGATACCTTTAAGAACAAAATGTTGATGGGACAAACTGAAGTGCAGTGCGCCATCTTCCTTGGCAGTGAATAATACATGTAGAGTCGTACTAATAAAAGCACAAAATTGGACTTTAACAGAGAATATATTACAACTTTGGAGATGTGGGTGGGGTGGAGAGTAATATTCTATATGAAGGCTCTGTAGAAGAGCTAAATTCTCACTCTTCATGGTTGAGAGAAAATAAATAATATCTAAAACTGGAAAATTAATACTACCACAAGCATATTATTTAGAAATATGGAGGTAAATACCAAATACCAAACTTCCAACAGAGGTGTTGGAAGTGGTTGCCTGTTGAGAAAAGGAATTGTAGGGAGAATGAGTCAAGAACTTGTTTTTCATTATGTCTCCTTGGATTCTTTAAGTACGCGATAAAACAAGCACTAAACTTACAGAAAGGGAAAGTCATGGTCCTTGCCAGTTACTCATTTTTGTTAAGATGAATATTCAAGAAGTCATCTGTAATGTGAAGTTTATAATTTTTTTAAACTTATGTTTTCTTGTTCTGAGGTTATTTTCAAATTTTTGGTTCTTCATGTCAGTTATCTCTATGGCCAGGGAGATGGCTGTCAGAATCTGCTTGTGAATGGCTGGGAAAGACCCTGAAGAAAGTAGATTTTCTGAAAAGTCCTTTGAAATTTTATAGTCAAAATGAGAGGGTACGTTCTTGTTAAAGACAGCTGACCTACAAGAAATTGATTTTTAAAATATGAATATACTCAACTACTGCTATATCCTGCTTTAAAATTATGTATATGCAGAATTATATCACCAGTCTTAATAAATTATGTCTTTTTTTCATTTGGATTGGGAAAAGGTAAATTCTCCACATAGTGTGACATTTATTGAAAATGCTGAATTGAAATATTTGTTGTTTCATTGATGGACCTAAGGACTCCCTAGAAAAACATAATACTTCAGAGAAAAAGGAAGGCCAAACTGAGGAACTGGTAAATAATTAGAATTACTGTTTACTCCCAGATCAACCATACTTAGTGTCTTTTCCCAGAAATTTGGAGCAATACAGTTAAGCTTGGAACATGTACCACTGAGCATGCAAGGCAGTGGCATTGGAAAAATCCTCTTGGCTATAAGCAGACTGAAACATATTTCTGAAAATGTTCAGAAAGTTTATATTTATAAAGCTTTGAGCATTTCTGAAAAATTCTTGAATTCTTTGCTCTCCACCCCACCAAGGTGGAGCTAGACTTTGAAACCTAGTCCGTGTATTCCCTTCTTTGATGTGACGATTGTGACTTCATACCGTTTATGCGCTGGGCAAAATGCTGCGCACCTGAGAGCACTGTACAGTTGTCTCGCATCTCCCACCTTGCCCTGGGCCCAGAAGGCTGTCCTTTGTAGAATGTTCAATGGGCTTCCAGTTTGTTTTGATCACTGGAGTCAGTGGGAGGAGGTCATAGGACAGAGGTGAGATGGGTCAGGAATTCATCCCTCTGGTACCCTCCTTACTAAGGTGCTGCAGGATGGCCGTATCCCTCTGTGAAAGTCACAGCTTCTGTCCGGCAGCCCTCTCCAGGGTCCCTGTAAATACTCCTCCTGTTGTGGGCGGAGGCCTAGAGGCAGGAATGCTCCCCCTCCTCACTGCCTGCCCTAGGATGCCACATCCTTTCCTGTTGGTCTTCCTAAAAACCCGCCAGCCCTGATCATTGTAAACAGTTCCCCTCCTCAGGTCTCCTCAGTTAGCAGCTTGTGTGAGTGTTTGCCATCTGTTTCCTGGTGAGACCCTTATAAATGCACATACATAACCTTATTTACTTCCCTGAAAAGACTTCACGTGTAATCTCCAACTTACAAATGAAGAAACTAAGAGTAGAGAAGTTAAGCGATTTGCTCAACATCCACCAGTAGGCTCAAGATTCAACTGCACTGTCTCCAGAAACATTTATTAAAGCAATGGGAAATCACATCTCCATGCCAGAAAATTCTTAAAATGTGGAATCTTGTGGGCTTTCATGGCCACGTCAGTAACTTGTTGGGGATGGTTATTGTCAGGTAGGACAGCAGTTACTGAAGCAGCTGTTGCCTTGATTTTGGCCAAACACCCAGGCCCCTGACCAAAAAAATAAAGCATGCTGGATAGAGTGGGATCAGAGTGCCAAGTGAGAGCCCCTCTTGTATGTCACTCACTCTGCCTATCCATCCATCATCTCCAGCCTCCTCCCTTTCTTCAGAGCTGTTAAATTGGAGTCCCTTCCTCTCATTTTTCTTCCCCCGTCCAGTTCCTGGAGGGCCCCACTGAGGATATAGTGTCCTAGGGCCGAGCCATCAGATTGTAGATTATCTTGGAAAAATTGTCCATCGAGGCTCCATTTTTCTGCCGTTTGGCTGTGGGGCGAAGATGGGGCTAAAAAGAGGGAGTAAGATGGTAAGAGCTAGGTTTGTTTAGTTTAGTTTGATCCCCTAAACCAGATTCTTGCTCTTTACCTTTTCTTCTCTGTTGAAAAGGTAAGAAAAGAAGAGTCCTCACATCACAATGGTCTAGTTAATTTTGTTAAAAATAGTAATAGTAATAAGTGAATTGCATTCATAAACTACCTCATTTATCCTACACACAACACTAGGGGGCAGGTGTTATATTACCCTATTTTTCAGTTGAAAAAACTGAGGCTTAGACATTAAGCAACTTGCCCAAAGTTCCACGGCTGAAAACCAAGTTCAACTGCAATGCTGAGAGGCGTGCTGCAAACCACTGAGCCTCACGGCCACACGAGGGAGGACCTGACTCCTGTGCTGGTGAGTCGTGGGTGCACTTCCACCCTGTGGACCACTGGTTGGTGGTGTGATTAGAGCGTTGCACATGTCTGTCTATCCATTCTCATATAGCTAATGAAAAGTTAGGAAATCAGTTAATTGAGCTTCAGTTGGGGCTTACCTCTGACATAAATGTCACTACTTACTGATTCAGCACTGTCCTCTGAAAATACTGCTCTTTGAAGGGCAACAGAAAACGCGAGCTTCATGACAAGTGCTAGGAGACACACACTTACTTTCCCACATGTTATTTGTTCCTCTTGGTATTTAACATAAATGGTAAGAAGGCTTTAAAGCTTGTACTTAAATAAATCCCAAGTGACCCCCAGAAGGCTCAAAAGAAAAAGAGTGCTTTCAAAAATGTGCTGCTTTCCATTTTAAGCATTATGTATTGGTTAAATATTAACCTACACGGAAATTATTTAACCTGTGTTGTCTTCTCATGAAACTGTTGTCATGCTGAGTACAGAAGTCTGGGTTTTCTCTGGACACTAAGAATTCATGATCCTCACGTGTAAAATTTAACTTGATAAGTCCCCTCTGTTTCAAGATGTTAACGTCATGGTCTGTTCTGGGATTTGCTCTGACAGGCTGTGTCAGTCAGCTTTTGTGTAGCGTACTTCTTATCACAGTTCAAAGGGAGTATGTGAAAGACTCACATATGGTAAGTGGGTCACCAGAGACACATCCTAGAATTCCTGCCACTTAGAACACTTTCCATGGTGATCTGAGGAGCTGGCTCACAACTTAGTAACACGGAGCGACACCAGCCGCGTGGGGAAGGAGGAGAACCGCACCTCACTGGGGAAATCTGCCTGAGAGAGGCCGATCCCCCGTGGACCTCGTTAGAGAGCGTAAATACAAACACACAGCCTGCCTTTGGGTAATAAAAAGAAGTGGCGTGGAAGTTAGAAAGCTTCCACTCAGACGGCAGGCGACAGACGTTCCAGGCAGAAGACTGCATTCCAGCTTATGTCCTCAGAAATTTATAAGACGAAGTCCTTGGAAGAAGGTACTGTTTTAAGAAGAGAATGTCACCAACCTGTTTCCTTTAAGGCCAAGCTGGTAGCCAGCCACATTAGGCTCCATTTATATGGTTCTATTCCTGTCAGTTTTGTTTCTCAGTCATAATAACATGTAATTGTTTGTTGTTTGATTTTTTCCTTCATGAAACAGCTAAGCACTTTGACCTGGTGTTCTCAATAGACCGCATCCATTTGATAATAAATTAGATCAGTGATTGATTTCTTAAAGACGGGCTATTGTATTAAGTCAGAGAAGTGAGAAATTGACCAAAGAACAGTTCATTTTGCATAATATAAATGTTTCCTAATTCACTCTCTAATCAGCTCTTTGGATCTACATTAATTGTGTCCAGAAATTTTTTCCTGTCTAACAAGTCTGACTTTTATCTTCATTGGCAATCATTCACATGTGGCTTTTTAAGGAAATAAAAGACAGGTTATTTATATCACAACATTTAGATTTGTAAAAAGAAGGCTTTTAATTATAATCTTTATTTCCATGTCAGTTAGCAAAATTTGATTCTGAGATACAGAGATCCAGGTGTAAAATTTGCTTGGCCTCACACCTTCTGGGCTTGGGCCAGTACAGTATGGATAGGGACAGAGTAGACTTTCCACTCATGGGGGCAGGTTTCCCATGCATGAGGGTACCTCCTAGACCTGACCATACATTGCAGCCTCTCAATTGCTGTGCACATTCCATAGCTTGGTTTCTCCAGGCGTGTCCTGGAGTAAATGAAGCTCTAGCCCAGACTAGGCTGAATTCCAGGTTGTTACAACTGAGTGGTCAAAGAATTCCCCCAAAAAGGCTGCTCTCCTATATGCTGCCCAGACCTACAGGAGAGCATGTTGTTAACTGCTGCTAATCACAGGTATTGGCTTCTTGCAGGACTCTTTTGAAACAGCATTTAACTGGTTTATAAAGATTTGCTGCTGACACATCTACTGTCTTTGTAATTCTTCTCTTCTTTTACTGTTGACAAAGAAATATAAACCAGGAAACGTTTAAAATGTGTGCCCTACAACAGAACGTTCCGCCAAAGCTGGAGTAACACCACAAGCATATCTTAATGCCTTACATGAATGATCCTCAAGCAAATTGCTATTCCCATGCCCCCTTTTCCCTCTCCTTCTGCAATTTACGTTATTATCATCATTGCTGTAACAGATTATCCATTGTCCCTTCTTTTTCTTTCACTGAAATACAACTTCTAATGGTGCACGTGGCGACCTAGCCATCTCTGGTATATGACTAGACTCTGGCCAATGAGATCTGAGCAGAAGGAATATGTGCAGTGTGGTCCTTGTACCACGCAAATCAGGGCAACACTCCAGGGACAGCAGGAGCCTTGGCTCCTGATAATTTCCTAGAGGAGAGCTGGGCATAGCATCTTGGACTTTGATGTGAGAGAGAAATCTTAGTTAAGTCACTGTGTCGCTGTCACCCACAGCTAATGAATATGAGCTTTCATATGCAGAAAAGACTTCAGACTCATCCTCAAGTCTGTGGTAGATTATATCAGCAGAAGACTTCCTCCACACAAATCGTGTATGAAATTTTGTGTGTGCTTACCCAGCTAGACAAAGGAAATCCGTTTACTTTTCTGGTTAACTCGAAATTTACAGAGATACTAAAAGTTTTTATAGGCGGATCCCTCATTACCTGGAAAGCAAAAGAGCTTGGGTGGCATTGTGTTCTGTTGACTTCTCAAAGTTGGGTCCACGAACCAGCAATATCCTTGTCTTTTTAAAATGCAGAATCTCAGGCCACCCCCCCCCCCATCTACAGATCAGAATCTCTGTAAAACAACCGCAGGTGATTGGCGTGCGTGCTTATTCAAGTTTGAGAAGCATCGTTCTAGGAAATAACATGAGAGCGCCTGATGGAATTTCTGTAGTCCATCACAGTAGTTCCCCAAGTATGGTCCCCAGACAGGTGGTGTCAGCATCACCTGGAAACTTGTTAGAAATACTAATTCTTGGCCCCCACCGCAGACCTCCTGACTCAGAAAAGCTGAGGGTGTGTCCCAGCTGTTTCTGTGTTTCAGCAAGCCCACCAAGGGCGGTTCTAATGCATGCTAAAGTTTGAGTGCCACTTTTAAAGCAGTATTTCCTGAAATTTGTTTCTTGGAATAGTGAAGTTCCTCTAAACAGATATTATATGAAAAGGGTTCCATGGTGAAATGAGTTTGAGAAACACAAGAGTGTTTCATAGCCTTTAATATGTTAATGTGCACGGCTGTCTCCAAGAGGGGGATGTAGAATGCAGTATATGACAAACTCACTTGACATCAGAAGCATTTTTCATGAATTAACTCTTAGGGCTAGTGTTCCAAGGACCAAACTTTGGTAAGTGCTTTTGTCTGTAGTTTCTCAAATTTGCTGAAATATTTTCAGGTTGAGGATACAGTTTACCATTGGTTACATTTAAAGCAAAAGGTTCCAGAGAAGCCAGTTCACACTCCAGGGTTCTTGTTTTTGTTTTTTGTTTGTTTGTTTTTTGCCACACTCCTTTCCAGGCATCAGGTGCAATCACTGAGACTCTTTATTCCTCTTTTTCTCACATCTGCCCTCATCTTCTGTCCTAGGATTACAGGATTTGGCATCCCCTAGAACAACATCAGGGGCCCATTCAGCTGGAGGATTGGCTAGCATTTACTGAACACTTAGTCTGTTCTAGGCCTCATGTTAAGTCTTTCTTGTGTGTTATCTCATTTAATCCTCACACCAGCCCTGCAAAATAGATGTTGCTATCAGTGTTTAGAAATACACAATTGATGCTCAGAAAGGAAGGGAATCCCAAAGCCCCATAGTGAATTAGAACCAGACGCAGGACCCCAACTCTGGTCTGATTTCAAAGCTTCTATTCATTCTGCCATTTCCACTACACGCTTTAGGCTGCTAGCATCACCTTGCAGGCTAAAATTTTGACTCCATGCCCTTACGTCTCTAAGAAGTCTGATGTCACTACTGGATTAGGATGGGTTTTTCTGGTGATGTGCTGAGCAATAAAGGGAAAGCCCCGGTAAGTTTTGCTAAAGTAAATAGCTCTTCCATTCAGAACAAAGCCAGGATGGTTCTACATACAAAATTAGCTTCTCAAAATCAGCGAGTATTCATTGATACCTGAGTCATGTGGATGCAAGGGGAATAATACTATATGGTTCGTATGCCCAAACAATTTTGGGAAGACGAAACAGTCCATGCAAAAGGACAGTTACCCGTCCATACACAGCTGCATGTGCCAAGGGCCAACTGGGCTGGACAGCTTCTCAGCGCTACAGGGGTTTAAAGTGAGCAGAGATGCCTTCTAGTTGGGCTGGTGATGAATTTCTCCCTGAATCTCACAATCTATAGTAGAGAAGGCTACAGTGGTTCTGAGGAGGGAGAAAGTGATGGGATTTGAAGGACAACGAGAATACTTCACAGAGCAGTTCACCTCTGACTGAGCCTTGAAGACAAGGTCAGGATACGGAGAGGCCCTGGGAAGACCTTTGGCTGGGGAGTCCAGAAAACTTCAGATGCATGTAGTGTGACAACCCCTACCCCCACCCCCAGGTTCAGGTATCAGCCCCAGTGTCCAAGCGGAGTCCATGCCTCCCCATTGCCACAGGGCAGTGTTTACAGAAGAGCCCCGACTCTCCCCAGCTGACCCACAACATGACTTGCTTTTTTAATCGAGAAGCCTGCCCTTATGTTCGGTCACAGTCCAGAGACTTACTGAGTCAGTCCCTTAGCTTTGTTCAGGATGAATCCAGCACTTCCAGAGAATCCTTGTACTTGCTTTCAGGACTCATGCTCTCTGTTGGCACTTGTCTGTTGTTGAAAGAAGTGGCCGTCACTGACCCAGTTCCCACTGGGATGATCTGTGCTCTGATAGCTAAGATCCCAGTTTGCCTGAGAGAGTCCCAGTTTACTCTGTTGTTTGGAATGGCCCAGTTTGAATAGTAAATTACATGGCCACCCTAGTCACCTAGTTACCTAGTGCTGGCAACCTTCTAGCATGGGAGCATGTGCCCAGAGAGCCACTCTTGTCCCTTCTCCCAGCAAAATGGACCTGCATTTCTGGTACTGTTCACAGGGACATAATGCCATGGACCCATACCCTCACCTCTCCCAGGGGTGTGCAGTTGGGTAAGGCCGCTGCTCTGTGAAACTCACCCTCCTAGAACAATTGAAGTATCCACCTGGCTGATAATGATGACAAATTATCCAATTTATTTGACTTTTAACAAAAAGTACTGTTATACTTTTCAAAGAGCACTGCTAACACATCAGTCACAAATTCTGCCCTGCTCAGTGGCCTCTGGTCCTGAATTCTCAGAGGAGAATCTGAGTGCCTGATGTTGCCACCCAGTGAACTGTTTCCTCTTTCCAAAGCTCAGAAAGAACTGGAAAGGTGTGCTGAGCAAATGTCAGGCATAAATGTTACATTAAGCAAACACTGGGAGGGAAGAACACAAGGTAGGCCAGAAGCAGCCCACACCACACAGCTGCTCCAAGGGCAAACAGACCATATGTCCTGGCAGACAGTGTGTGCTCAGACAAATGTTAACGTCGTCTTCTCCCAGCTCTAATTGGAAATTCTCTTTGCCACTTTTAATTTAAAGGACTCCGAGTCAGGCTTCTCTCCTGCTCAGCCGTGAGACAAGACCTGCTGGGCAGGAAGGCTGGAAATTCCCCTGAACATCTGGTTCTGCCTGGGGTGGTAGTTAACATAGATCATGTAGAGTAAAAATTTGTCGAGCATATACTGAGAGTGAGACCAAAGTGGTGACAGTAGGGTTTAGAATATGATGTGGTCCGTGACCAAGACAGTTTGCCAGCAAGGTTGTACGTCATCAGGAGATGTGAGGCCGGAGCAAAAATCATTGGAAAGCGAAGTAGGCTCTGACTGGTACCCTAAAAGGAGTGGAAACAAAGTGTGATGGGCATACAAAAGAGGGGGAGAGTAGTTTTGATTTAGGGAAAGATAAAGATTCACTGAGGTAGGATTTTAAAATTTATTCTCATCATAGTAACAGCATTAACTAGTATTTATGGAGGGCTGATGAATCACGTAAGAGCTCTTCTAAGTACTTTAAATGTCTTTTTTTCTGAGTTAGTCTCATTTAAGCTTACCCTTGAAGAAAAGATGTAATTGAGAGAAAAAGAAGCGGAGAAGAAAGGATATTCCTGGTAGCAAGAACAGACCAACGAGAGGGGTGACGTCAGGAGGCACTCAGGAAACAGTCACTGCTGTAATCAGTTGTGGCCAGACTCCAGGGTATGTAAGGAATAAGAGATAAGGCTTGGAGCAGAAGTTGGTGCCTTAAATATCACAATAAGAAATCTGAGCTTTATTCACCAGGCACTGAGGTTCCGTTACATCAGTGACTCTTAACCACGCGTCTCCATCAGAATCCCTGGGGGCGCGTTCTCAAAGTTCACAAGCCCAGGCCCCGCCTCCCAGAGACCCAGTCAGTAAGTCTCACTGGCAGTTCAGGAATCTGAACTTTCTCAAAACTCCTGGGCATTTTGATGGACATCTCAGTCGAGAACTATTAAAATAAAGGCTTCTCTTCTGGGAACTGCTGTGATTAGATCTGAGTTTTAGGAAGACTAGGCAGCAGTGTAGAGGATGATCGGTGGGGCACAGCCTGATCGCACGCAGCGTACCGAGGTAACAGACCCCTGCAGTAGCAAGTGAGGTGCGAGGAGGCCTCTGGGGGGTGAGAGCGGGCACGCTGTCATGCCCAGAGTGAGATCGGCTGGCCAGACGGGAGGAGGGAACGAGGTGATGCTGACAGTTAAGCCCATGCTAGGGGGAGGGTTCTGGTCTTGGCAGAGATGGGAAAGACAGAAAAGGGATTGTGTTTGAAGGCTAAAATGGTGAGTCTGGTTTTAAACATACTGAATTTGAGATGGCCATGGGTGACCTTAGGTGGAGAAGGGCACCAGACAATCAGAAATGTCTTGTTTAGAACTTGGATGTCTTGTTGGTGCTCAGCCATGTCTGGAGTCATTTGAATGGAGGTAATGGGGTGTCTGGCTCGTTCAAATGTTTGTTGAATAAGTGAGAATGTAAAAAAAGATTCCCAAGTGTAAGATTTGGGGAAGCTTCCCATTAAAGGGTCGAGGGCAGAAGAGGAGTAACAGTGGAGATCAAGAAGATGCTGCAGGAGGAGCCACAAGAATGGAACGGCAGCAGAGACACAGAAAAAGATGTTCAGCAGGGAAGGTTTCTTCAGTGCTCACTCTTGGGAATGCGCATTGGGCCAGTGCCAGGGGCTGGCGTGCGCCTGCCCAGCCTGGGTGCCGCTGCGCAGTGGTTGTTTCTTCTCACGGTTCCAGCCAACATTGTGCGGTGAGACTCCTAGTGATCTTAGGAATCTCAGCTCTTTGCTCATGGAGACATTGGTTGCTAATTCTTGGGTCCGTATTTCAGGAAAGAACTGCATCCAGTATATAATCAGAGATACATATGAAAGTGCACATATATGTGTATGTGCATTTATAAATGTATATGTATGCACTTACATAAGGAGATACACTTGTCTGTATTTTTAAACTTTCATCTGAGAACATGTGCTATTTCTGTAATAATAGTACACTGAATTTGCCCAGGCCGCACCGGTCTATGGGTACAAATAAGGCCATCTTATCATTAATTCTCAATTTTCCCTGGCTCATTTTCCACGCGCCATGATCTCTGAGCCCCAGAGAATCATTAGGGGGTGTTCACATGTTAACAGGCTCCACTACCGAGCTACCCCTAGCCACTGGGTCAGGAGCCAGCATCTCTGCTGTCACTCTGCCAAGCCCGGCGTTTCTCTCCAGGTGCCAAAGCTGAGCAGCATTGGAAACTGGTAGCTGGTTACAGTGGGTCCCTGTGGGGAACAGGTGTGGGAGAGAAAACTTGCTTTTTAACTCTATGCTCTTCTGTGCCTTTTGAAATTTTGTCTACACTTATACAGCATTTTTCAGATATAGAAATAATTTCAAAATTTAACAGGCTGTGTAGGTGGCTGGGTAGGAACCGGCTAGAAGGGCTCTCTGATTTCTGTGTTGTATTTTGATAGAAAAAAGCCAAAGCAGGGCTGCTTGTGGGTCAGCATGTTCCCAGAACAGCCCTGTCATTTTACTTCTCGGTGGTTGCTCTGCTCAGGATCAAGATGAGTGTTTAGGAGTCATTTAGGGGATGGAGTCAAATGCCAGCCACTCCCTGTAATTTCCACTTCCTTCTGATGGTTAAGGTTTGTGCTGCATGCGTCAAACTCATTCTGTCTGGCTTCGCAGCCTCGGGGCCTGAATAAAGACTCCACTGAGTCACCCAGAAAGTCACCAGACTTTCCCAAGACGAGGGAACCACCACCGGAGACCCAACCAAGGGTTCACATGAGTCTAAGGAAAAAAGTTTTTAAAAAAGAAGACAGGTGCTCTGAGAAACAGCAGTTGTAACTGGAACTATTTATACAACCCTGTAAAGGGCTTTTGATTAAACTGTTAATGTGCTCAACTAAACTCCTCCTCTCCCAGGCAAGGTAGTTAAACTGTGGGCACATGTCTGTGCAGTTAGCGCTGTGGTTATGGGAGCAGGCCTGTGGAGGGCTTAGGTCTTCATTAGAAGAGGGGCTGTTGGTCCCTGTGAAGCTTCTAAGGAGGGTAGCCTCAGGGCCCTGCACACTTGTAACAGTGCCTGACATGTAGCAAATGCTTAATAAATGTTAGCTCTTTTTATTATTGCTGTAGTTGTTTCTATAAATTCAGGTGATTTAGAATGTCAGAAGCTAAAATCCTTTAAAAAAAAAAAAAAAGAACCTGGAGTTTAGCTCTCTCAGGAGACCAACAGTGGCATCCAAAAACCATTTGTCATCATTTTAGCAATAATTACTCCCTCCAGAATGGCAGGATCTTTTTTTTTTTTTTTATTCCAGAAGGTTCTCAAACACCTATTTGTTGGAGAGGAACAATGATTAAGATAATACCATGGCCTCTGCTGCCACCTAGTGGAAAATTAGATTATTCTAAGCTGTTCTCAGTTACACTGTGGTCATTGCGAACTGGCTCCCCGTTGACTTGAATTCATTACAGTTGTAAACCACCATCAGAATCCATGTCTGTCTTGATAAACGCCTTTTCTTTTATGCCCCCAAACAGCAAAGGCATGTGACCCTATGTGAGCTGCCAAGTCAGAAACCAGTGACTGTGGAGAACATTTCAGCAATGGCCAGGTCTCCTGGTCACTGGAACATTACCGGATCCTGAGAGCCGCAGAGGGTCTGTCACGTGGTAAGTCTCTGACAAACAACTTTGCCATAGTAATTACACACAGACCAGAACAAACAAGCCAGCAAGCAAGCTAACCAACCCCTACCCAACAGAAACTGAAAAATGGAAGCTACCTAATCACATTTCCCTTTCGAGTTTTTTAAAGTGATTTCATATGTTATCTTAAGTTATGCTCAGAAAAACCTATGAAATACAGTATTTTTTCCCATTTTAAAGATGAGGAAATGGCTTCTCAGGAAGGGTAACACAGCCAGGAAGTCAAGCAAAAAAAAAAAAAAAAAAATCGAAGCTGTCTTCTGACTGCAGATGCCAAGCTTTACACGTCTTGCTGCTCTGCTTTGCAGGGTCCTGTGGGTGGCTTGTCAGGGAAGATATTAGGAAAGAAGGGAGTGTTCTGGTTTGCTTTTGAGAGAGGAGGGGTGAACCCTGTAGAGGGAAGAAGGGCACCCAGGGCAGAAGGCAGGCCCGGAGCCCGCAGGCTGCCAGGCCCTGCTCAGCGCCAGCCCCGCCACCGTGTCCAGATGCCTGCCCGCTGGTTCTTCTGGCTCTTGCTAATCTAGGAATTCCCCCTAGATTCTCCAGCCCTCCCCTCTCCCTGGGCAAATCCCTTCCAGCTTCAAAAATCAAAAATAAAAATCTGCCTTCACCCAACTGTCACCGTGAATTCTACGGTGTTGCTCCCCTGGTCTTCAAAATTTCTCCCCTTGTCCAAATTGCAGACTCTGCAATTTCACCCCCACAGTTAGTCTTTAATGCACCGCAGCATGGCTTTACCTGAATCCCACTCCATCCCCTGGAAATTGCTGTGGCCCCGGTGACCAAAGACCGCCTACTTGCCAAATGCAGTGGATTTCTCAGATATCTGCTCTACTCCCTGGGGCATTCACACTGTTGACTGTGGCTGCCATGCTGAAATTCTGTCCTTCCACAGCTCCTGAGATGTGGCGCCTCCAGGTCCCCCCTTCACGGGGGCCACTTCTCAGTCTCCTTCATGGCAACGCTCTTATTCTCCAAGCTCCCCCCAGGAGAACTCTCAAGGGAGTGGCACCACCCGACACTTAATTCCATGTCTTAGCCTAGACCTCGCCGCTGAGCTCCTGTCTGGTTGGATCTCCCCGAGACACCGTAAATGCACTGAATCCAAACTGTGCCCATCACCTTCTCGCCACCAAGAGAAGGAAGTAAAAGTTATCGACAGAAAAGTGTAACAGTGAAAAAAAAAAGTGAATGGAAGACTGCTGGGTTTAAAGGGAAAGTAATTTTTCATGTCATCTAGTTGGGGAGACAACTTCACCTAAAACCTTAAAATTTTTGTTTCACCTTTTTCTTCTGCAAAAGTTTCAAACTTACAGAAAAGTTGCAAAATTAAAACAATAAATTCTCATGTATCCTTCACTGAGATTCCTCAGTTGCTAATACTTAGCCGCATTTGCTTTATCTCCCTCCCTGCATAACTATATGTACATATATTATTATTGCTATTGCTGAATCATTTAAGAACAAGTTGTGAACATCACGATTGCTCACCCCCAAATGCTTTAGCAGCTATCTTTTAAGAACAGAGACATTCTTTTGCATGGAGCCGTGAGCATTTAGAAATGCAGTGATGATATAACACTATTATGTGATAGGCAGTTCATGTAAAAAATTTTCGCAGTTGCCCCAATAATGTCCTTTATAACAATGTGAGTTTTTCTCCCTAATTGTTCATCCGGTAGAGAATCATGCCTTTTGCGTTTGGTTGTCATGACTCTTTCATCTGGAATGGTTCCCCAGCCTTTCTTTGTCTCTTCCTGACAGTTGGCATTTTTGAAAAGTGCAAGCCGGCTGCTTGGTGGCTTGTCCTTGAGTTTGGGTTTGGCTGATAGTTTTCTCATGGTTAAATGTGGGTTATACAGCTTTGGCAGGAATGTGACATGAGTTATGTCCTTCTCGGTGTATCTTATCAGGAACCGTGATACCAGTTTGTCCGGTTGTCAGTGATCGCTTAGCTACAGTGTTGTCTGCCGTTAAAGTACTTTTTTCCTCTTATAGTTAATAATCCATGAGGAGAAATTTTGAGAATGTGTTAATATGCTCATTCCTCAGCAAACTTCCACCTAATGGTTTTAGCATTCCTTAAGGATTCTTATCTAAACCAAATATTAGTATGATGTCTTAAAGTGGTGATTTTCTAACTCTGTTATTCCTTCTACATTTATTAGTTGATGTTCTGTTATAAAGAAAAGCCTTCCTGCCATCCTTATTATTTGTTTCTTTGTTTCTTTTTCTTTTCTTAGTATCATTAAAGACTCGTGGATTTTGATTGGTCCCCCCCAAAGTGTTGTAATCCATTACTATCTTGATTCTTTATTATTATTTTGCTCAAATTGTCAATGATTTGGTCAATAGAAGTCCCTTCAAGCTTCTTCCTCTGTCTTTTTTATGTGCCCTTTTACACATTTTTTTAAAGCCTTCCCTTATTTTCTGCACAACAGAATGTTGTAGTTTTATCTTTTACTTTCAAATCAGGTATTTTTAATGGGAGGTGATATTTAAACACCAAGATCTATGTGCTAGGTCTGTTTATTGCTACTGGGATAGCATGACTTTTAGGCTTTTTCAGCAGAGCGAGCTGGGAAATATATATATACATATTTCATATTATTTTTTGATTTTTGAAAATCGTGATTACTAATATCTCTGATTTTAAGCGAAGAGCATACGTTTTTCCTTATTTCTTCCCATTCCATAAATTGTACCTTCTTTTCCCCACGAGGAAAACCTGGTCCCCCAGAAGTGTCATTCTATTTATACTGATGAACACAAAACACTTTCAGTATTGCTATAGTCATGTCATTACCACACAATATTCATTTGTGTTTCTGTTTTTCGTTAGATTGAGGGTATATATCTTACTATGTTCCAAATGACTTGGATTCCTTCTGCTTTTTTCCCCCTTCTATGTAGTCCTGTCATCCATTTGTTACATTGTAAATTTAATCTCTTTCTGTTTTTATTCAATTCTAGGCTCCTCTCCACGAACTTTTTGATTTAATTTAATATTTTAAATAGGCAAAATACCAGCATGCTTCCAAAAGTTAAACCTGTATACAAAAAAATAGTATACTCTATCTCTTCTTTTCTACCCCACTCCAGGTAAATGATTCTATTAGTTTCTGATTTATCTTTCCTAAGTTGCTTATTTGCAAGAAATAAGTCACTTGTATATATTATTTCTTCTTTCATACAGAACAGGCAACGTATTAAATATTTTCTTTTCTGCCTATGGAATTTAATCAAGGAAGCCTCTGTAAAAAAGTACAATTTGAAGGGGGAGGGCATAGCTCAGTGGTAGAGTACGTGCCTAGTGTGCACCTCCATTAATAAACAAACAAATAAATAAGCCTGATTACCTCCCCCCACCAGAAAAAAAGTACATTTGAAACTTCTACTTTTTCCTAAGGGTGGGAAGCCGAGCTCAGTGGTTCTTATGTTAAGAACCAATGGTTCTCACAGTATGATCCTTGGAGCAGCTTCATGGCAACCCTGGGAGCTTGTCAGAAGTGCAGTTCTCCAGCCCTATTCCAGACCCACTGAATCAGAAACTCTGGGGTTGGGCCCCAGTGATCTGTCATTTAACAAGCTCTCCGGATAATTCCGACGTGTGCTAAAGTTTGAGACCTACTGGCCTGGGAATAGTCTAGGAAGGTGGAAGCTGAGAAAATAGCATCTCCCTTTCATTGAGTGCTTGCTTTGTACCAAGCACAGGTATAAGCACCTTATATACATGTATTCCTTGTATGACCCTCACGATAGTGCTGGCCAGTAGAGCTTGTGGTTATTCTAGGTTTACAGGTGGGGAAACCATGGTAGAGATTTTAAACCTGAGCAGAATGGCTTTAACCATAAGCTTAACCGTTACTCTATGCTACTCCTCAGCATAGCATCAGATATAATGAGAACTAAATTTCTCTCTCTGCATCTCATCAGCCTGAAGCTGAGAATCAAAGCGGGCATCGGCTCCTGCCCCATCCCGGCGCTTGCATTACCTGCATTGCCCTCACGGTGGCAGTGTAGCCTTAGTTAGCGGGTGCGTCTCACCTGGCTGCGCGCAGGACACTGGAGGCGCTGCTCAGTTGGGACGTAGCATCCAGCCTAGGTCCTTTGCAGATAAAGACGAGCATTTCTGCCGTATAGTGTAATTAGGACTCCATTCACTCACTCACTCACTCACTCACTCACTCACTCACTCACTCACTCACTCACTCACTCATTCATTCATTTATTCATTCATTTATTTCACTTAGCAGCCATACATTAAAAGCCTACTATTAGTATAGGAGCCCTTCAGGAGGTGCTGGGGATACAAAGATTTTTCTTTTCATTTTTTTAATTTATGTTATGCTCCAAGACCCTCAGGAGCTCAAAGCTGAGTGAGCAGTTTGGAAAAAGCGAATACCCTGTAACCGCGGCAAGTGCTCAGCCTAGTAGTGGTGGGAATGGAGTGTTGTGTAACGCAGAACAGACTCCTTCGGGCCTCCACTTAAACGTGGCTTTTGTAGGGACGCCTTCCCTGGCCCCCAGACCAGGTTATGGAGGCCTGGTCTCTGGTGTCTCAGATCCTGTACTTCTCCCAGTGCAGCACTCAGCACACAGCAGTCTTATCCCTTGTTTAATTGTCTGTCTTTCCTGATAGGTGTAGCCAGCTTCTGAAAGACAGGGACCTCCCTTCCTTGTCGTGTTTCTCACTACACCCCCAACACCTGTCATAAAGTGTGTTCACATTCACAGTGGGTGCTCAATAAATACTTACTGAATAGAGACTAACCGCAGCACAATTGTTCCATGACACTCAAGAGCAAAAAACATGATGTCTTTATGCTCCTCGATCAAATCAAATATATACTTACCAAGATTAGCAACAAGTCCAATGTTAGTTTATTATTTAAAATTTTTCCTTTCACTCCTTATGGTTTATACCAAAACCCCAGGGTTAGGGTCATGCAGTCCGTACCCCTGCCTTTGGTGCTGTGCAGCGCAGTTGTCGGGCTCTGCTCTTTTGCTTCCAGTTGTGCTTGCTGCTCAGGTAGGGCTCCACTGTACCCCTCCCAGCCATCTCTCTGACGCCTGCCGGCAACTCCCCCCATCTAAGTCCTGCCCCTCTCAAATACTGCTTACGAGCTGTACGCAGGTACCAGGTGAGGCCCAGAACTCACGCACCCCTTACCCTTCCCAGCCCCTGAGAAGTCATCTCCAGGGTGGGGCCCCTCCCCCCTTCCTCTCTCCCCTTCCCACTTGGATAATCATCCAAAGCACCTTTGTGACTCTCCTTGCTATGGTCTTAGGAGGAGGAGAGAAAGATAATTTCCAAATTAAGACCTGATAAACTTACAGCTTCAAAAAGACAAGATACCAATTAAGTCAGCAACTCTCCCTGTTACCAAATGAGTGAATGTGCATTTTTGTGGAGCAGTCTTTTATCAGGACATTGCATATTTCTGCCCTGAGGTAACTGAACTCCTGTGAGTCAGCAAGCGCCCATTACTTCTGGGCTTGTCATTTCTTTTGATCTCAGCACAGAATACCTGCTTTCTGATGAGGATTAATGGAGATAATGTCTTTGAAAGCACTTTGGGAACCAAAAGTACTATACAAATGTGGAATACTGTTGGTATTAACTGATGATTTCTGTATTTTACAGCCAGAGGAGAGATGACAGGATAAATGACCTCTCTGAGGTCCTTCCCAGCTCTCCCATAATGGCTTTCTTGCTAAAACCTGTCCCTTCAGCGACCTGTTATTCTAGAACACTGTGTGCTTCCGGAAAAAGCTGTGCTTCCGTGTTTACTCCTTTTTCTTTCTTTCTTACTGGCTCCTAATCCACACCTAAGACTCTGAGGTGCTCAAGCTGAAACCACTTGTGAGGCCAATAGACAAGGAACTTTGGGGGCCCCTTTTGATTCTAAAAGTCTGTGATTTATCAAAACGCCTATATGCTAATGATTACAAAAGCCTGATTTCCCCTCTTTTCATTCACTCATTCCTATATTCGTTTGAATAATATTTATTTAGCACTTATCCTGTTTAAGATATCATTCTAAGCATTTCTTATATTTATCACTGGCGACAAACATATCTACATAGTATTCTGATAACACCTGAAATTTAGCGACTGAATTTAGCTCTCGGTCTCTTCCCAGCTCCTCAATCCCCACCCCGCGCGCTCTTCATTCAGAGCTCCCCCCAGCCTGCTACATGGTGCTTTCTCTGCTTTATATTCGCATCCTTGAATGCCTTGCCACTAATGTGCCTCCACTTCCACACCAAGGTTCTTGACTGTTACACTGTCCATTGTGTTTATATTGGTTGTTAGGGGAGAGCATTCAGAAACTCTGAGATGAAACAGTGAGAAGCAGAGCATTGACCTAAAAGCCGCAGAATAAAAACCTAGTAGGATATAGAATAAAAGTTCTGGTCTCATGGACTGTGGTTTTTTTGTAACCACAGGAATAGCAATCTTGACCTGGCTCAGCCCAGAGTTAATTCTGGGGCTAATATTCAGGTTTAATGTACACTCTGACATTGCGTGCAGACAAGGACGATTTAATTGTGAGTGAAGGTGGCCCATGGGCGTACCGCCTGGACTGTGCCTTCCTCTGCTATCTCCCGAGTCATCCATCACTTCTGGTGTTTTGGAGATTAACGTGCCCCCTCCTCTTGCATTATATAGTTTGGTTTGAGTGACTATTTTTTATAATGTGACCCTGTTCTCTAGTCACAGCTTTCATGTCCAGAGAAGGTATTTTCTGTGGGAGCTGTAAAACTGGGATTGGGCGGGAGAAAATGTGTCTCCCTGCGTTCCTATGAGAATCAGGAGCACTGGCCAGCCAGACCCTAGCATGTGAATTGTGAGAGCAAAAATGGTGCAGATGGAGTAGTAATGATATCTGACATGCGTTGAGTCCCCTCCATGGGACGGGCATGGATGGGAGTGCTTGACAAGTACCACACTTTGACTTCTCGTGCATTTCCTGAATGAGGGCCCGAGGCACAGAGAGGTTCAGTAACCTGCCTGAGGTGAAACAGGAGGTAGTGGATCTGGGATGTCAGCTCCAGGATTCTGGCTGTAGGACCCACATGCAACCACTGTGCTCCACAACCTCTCCTGCTTTCTGAGTCTTGATTCCATCAGTTTCTGCCTCCTTTTTCATCATCTAATTATGACCTCACTCTTTTTGGAACTGTCTGCTTTCCTCTAACCTTGGCTTTTTTCCCAGTGGAGTACAATTTCAGTCACACACACACACACACACACACACACACTTGCAGCTACTCAGGAAAATGACCCTCCCAGCCAAGCCTGGCCCCTAGGAATTTCCTGAGAAGGAACAGCTCTTTTGCAGAAATGGTCAATGCAGCAAATGGTCAACTTTACTAAGAAAAACCTTTTTTAGTTAAAAACAATATACCAATCATGAATGTATAGCTCAATGAATTATGGCAAAACAAACATAGCTATGAAACCAGGCCAAGATGTGGAATGTTATCAGCACCCATAGCCCCCCACCATACCGTCCTGTAAACGCTGTCCCTCCCTCTCACCCTGAAGCAGACCACTTCAGAAATCTACATTCGTTTTGCCTAGTTTTGAACTTTATATAAAAGAAATCATACTTCATGCACTTTCTTGTGCCTGACTTGTTTTTTTTTTTTTTTTTTTTTGGTCTTTCTTAGCTTGTGAGATTCATTCATGTTGTTTGGTGTAGTAGTTATGGTTTGTTTGCTTTCAGGGACATACAGCATTCCATCGTATGAATACACCACAACATATTTTTCCCTTCTACTGCTGCTAGACATTTGGATCGTTTCCAGTTTGAGGCTATTGTGAATCGTGCTACCATAAACACTCTTGTACGTGTCTTTGGTGAGCAAGGGCATAATCTGTGTTGGGAATCCACCTAGCACTGTAAAAGGAGAACTTTTAACCCAGAAGGCAGGGACTTGGCAGGGTTGGTGAATGGGACATATTTGACAGTGAGATCACAGGAAAAACAGTTTTGACCAACCGGCATATCTTTAAGCCATAACTCTTAAAAGATACTCTTTTTTTTTCTAATTTAAATTTTTAAAAAAGCCTGTGAAAGGCCTCTTCTTGGAGAACAAGGTCTTTTGTAGAAGGTGTTCATGGGCAGAGAGCATTTTTTTCAGAGTATATTCATACTTGAGGGCCACTAAACCTGCCATCGTGTGGATTTCTACCATAGTGAAAAGGAACAGAACTGGAGGAATAGAAGTGGAGTGTGTGTAGTTATAGTGCAAAAGTCTGAAGTTTCAGCCGTCGTGGGCACAAAGTCAGGGAACTCTGAGAACCAGCTGGTTTATAGAAAAGCAGTTCACCCAAAGCAAGCTGGCGTGGACTAGGATAGAGCAGTGCTTAGTGGGGAAGGCAGGGTACCGAATCTAACAGCAAGGTGAGAGAAAACAAAGACAGTCCAGACAGGGGGCAGCAAGGCAGGATGCTAGACGTGCTGGCTGAGGCATCCACCAGGTTTCTCCCACCAGGGTGCAAGCTCCATGGGGGGCAGGGAGAAGGATGCAAAAATACAAGATGGAGAGCACCGTGCCCAGGAGGTACTGTGTGATGTATCCTGGATAAAGCTGTGCTTGGACTCAGCTGTGTCTGAACCAGATAGACCCTGACTTAGAACAACACATTTCGAGCTAGGTTTTCTGATGCCTGCATCCAAGAGGCTCTTCACTAACAGAGAGAGATGTGTCACTTGTTGACGTCACAAGTGAAGCGGTAGCCTGGAGCCCGTGCTCTCACTTCCTACACTATGCTGCCAGAAGGGGCAGATTTGGAGATGAATTTGGTAAGATTAAACTTAATAAACAAAAATAGAATAGACCTGAACACGAGAGCACTGTCCAGCACTTGTGATGAGTCCTAGGCAAATAATGGCTGCTAGAGAAATAAAAGGGACAATGTCCTGAAAGAAAAATGTTGGCTTTGGTTCCTTCCAGGTGTCTGTATGCACAGACATCACTTTGCAGCAGATCCTTTTCATCTGATGTGGCAAGCTCCGTGTCCCTTTAATTTTTTTGTGTGAAGTTCTCAGCGTAGAGATCAGTACAGAGACATCACTATGACGAGGTGACATGAATCAATGATTCCCAACCTGGGCACCTGCCAGCACATTGAAGATGTTCTGTGTGCCGCTTTGTGGCTGAGAAGTCAGCTTTGGGTCCAACTGTTGCATTTTTAAAGTAATGTTTTATCTGTGCTGGATCTTAAGATTCTGCTCTATTTTTGTACTCTGCAATTTTACTTTTATTTGCCTATGATTAATTTATTGCTATCTATCCTTCTTAAGATTGTTTCTGCTTCCTGAAACCATATATTATTTTCTTCATTTGGGAGAAATTCTTAACTATTATCTTCCAGCCCACTTTCTTGATCCTCTTTTTTTGAAACTCCAACTAAATGTTTTCTAGACCTTCTTTTTTTTAGGTATAATTGACATATTCTTTTATTCTTTATGTTTCTCAACTCTTCTTCCATATTTTCCATCTTTTTATCTCTATGTGCTTCATTCTTTTTAATTTCTTCAGATATGTCTTCCAGTTTACTAATTTTATCTCCAGCTGTTCAATCTTGTGTTAAGTCCATACAGTGAGTTTCTAAAACGTCTAGAAGTTCTATTTAGTTCTTTTTCAAATGGGTTAGGTCACTTTTCATAGTTTGTATTCCCTGTGGTATTTTCAAACTTGTTTTTTTTTATTTCCTTTAAAAAGGTCAGCATACTTGCTTTATCATCTAATTTAATAATTTTGATATCTGAAATTCTTGTGGGTTTCTTTCCCCCTGCTGCAATCACAATGTTTATATAAGTAAAATTCAGCTAAAATGAGCAATATTAGTGTCCTTTTTTTACAGGAATTAAATAGGGAACAGCAAGATGGAGTTAGAAATAATGTAGCAAGGGAATATCACAAGTGGACAATTGATAGACTGATGGGGTTAGTTAGAAAGCAGAGAGATTTTACTGCCTATAAAAAATTCTGAATTTTTGATTCTGACCCTAATCCTCTTTTATCCTCTGCCCTCCATACCTCTCCCCAACCCCCATCCCCAAAAGTGACATCTTGGGCAATTCCTCTGTTTTTCTCTGCTCTGCAGAGCACTTGCTGCTATGGCTATGAGATTAAGCCTGACCACAGTGCTGCAATTAGCTCTGAAAGTAGCCACTGTGAGGGGCTCAGGTCTCCTTCCTCTACCCTCGCATCCAGGGCTTTCTTGGCCCAACCGTCCCAGGGAATTGGGGGCCACTTCACAGCTGCTCTCTGATGACTGAAGGGGCTCCTGCCTTCTCCCCATCAGCGCAGCAGGATATTTTCTGTGTGGGTGATTTTAAGCCGCGTAAAGTTTCAGTTAGTTTCATGGAAAGTCTCTGGAGTGCTTAAGATAAAAATACAAAATGGAATTTCTGGAACTTTCTTATGGGAGAAAGGGCACATGAGCAACATTTTCCTGATCCTAATGTAAGCACGAAATCACAATGGAGTTAACTGCTGGGCCATGAACCTCTGTAGGCAGCTTTCTCTATGATGGCAACATCTATACAACATCCAAACACTGTTGTAGCAAGATTTCGCCTGTGTGATGTCAGGCAGCTATTCTGAATGAAGAGGATAAACCTGTTTTTGTAAAGATTTCCTCCCTTGAGATATTCCCAGGATTCACTTGGCATCTGGGATCTCAACATTAATGTTCAGGCCAACGCTGGAAGACTGAATGTCTGTAAGGAGTACTTTTGAAGGGCTTAACATCGGAAAAGTGAAAAAGGTCATTTTCAAGCCTCATTTTCCTTGACTTACGGAGAAAACGACTGGGCAGCTGACTGAGGAAACTATTCTCAATGCATCATCACTGAATAACAAAGATGCAGATTTTGCATTTACAAATTACATGTTTAAATCTAGCCTGAGGCCCGTTTTATGTGTGATTCATTTATTTAAAAAACTTTTTTAATGGAGATACTGGGGATTGAACCCAGGACCTCATGCATGCTAAGCATGTGCTCTACCACTGAGCTATTTCCACCTGCTCTGCATGTGACTCATTTAGACAATCAATGTAGATCACAACATTGATTGTTGTAGATACCACCTTAAGGTAGCCTCAGAGAAGGAAGCCAGTCAAGGATTTTGCTGGTCAGTCAATGATGTCCAAAGCATGAGCTATGAAAGCAGCTCCAGAGTTAAATATGCTACATCCCTCCCTGACCCCTGCAACGTCTCCTGCTCCTCTTGACATTTTAAGCGGGATATTTAAAATATTGCTCTTATAATATCAGACTTAAAGATTTCTCCTATAAAATCAGGAGCTCTGCTAACCCAAGGCCTGAATTTCCAT
The DNA here is from genome assembly GCF_009834535.1 of Camelus ferus. NCBI lineage: Eukaryota > Metazoa > Chordata > Mammalia > Artiodactyla > Camelidae > Camelus > Camelus ferus. Next base: position 9,563,390 of record NC_045705.1, on the reverse strand, counting down.
TTGGCAACAATTGACCAGTGTGGGGAGGCCGTGCCCTCCTTAGATGGGACGTGCACTCTGGAGCAGGCATGAGCCCCAGCTGTCCTCTCCTGCCTCCCTTACTTGGAAGCACAGCATCTAAGGCTTGGCAGGCTATTTTACTGTGTTGCTTCCCTCATCTGTCTTACCTACGGACCCCAAATTCATCTTACTTTGCATCTCCTAGTCTAAATGTTTAATTAGTAAATTAGTAAATGGAACTGGAGCCAGCCATTTGACATCCCCAGTCCTTCGTCCTTCAGGCTGCATCTTGCCCTTTTGCACCCTCTTCCCTTTCAGTTCCCTCTCTCAAATGCTAGAATTCAGAGTTCCTTTTATCCAGATTTCAATGGCATGAATATTTGGCTTCTGGGAAACCCACATGCTGTGGTTTACCCTGAGACCTGCACCTTCAAGAGAGAGCCCCATTGTCGTCTTATGAATTTCAACAATTTATATTATACTTTTTGCACAGGCCAAGAAAGTTACATGGGACTGGTAGTTACCTTCTTAAAGTAAAAGAAACTGAGAGAGTAATTTGATTAACTTTGATGTTGACTTCATGTAATCTTTATTTAGAATGTTATCACTCCAGGTAATTCTGTTAAAAGAAATCCAGCTTTGACCCCCTGCTTATTCCTTAACCATTGGAAAGTCAGAGGAGCAAGGTTCGTCTTTGTAAATGTTACTATTTTAGAATTGAGAGACGATTTCTTAAGCCTCCATCTGGTATATTGTTGGGCAAGGCAGTCAATCACCATAAAACAGTACTCAGACCTCAGGCTTTGAAATTGTGTACACAATGCTTGGAAATTAAGAGTTTTTTCCTCTGCTTTCATGTATTTAACATGAATCACACTATTATAGGCTGTTTTAAGTACATGATTTGGTTGATCCATTATTTTCTAGTTAATCCAAGTAGCTTCATCTGTGTGTGTTATATTTCCCTCCTGTGGCTAGTGGCTACTTATTAAAGAGTGCAGTTCTAGGCCATTGACTTTACTCAGGTCTGTAAAAGATTGAAAGTAAGAGAAAGTTAAGGGAAGGTCACTGGTAGAAGACTATTGCAGCAGTCTGGGTTTACGAGATCATAATGACTTAGACCAGGCTCAGAGCAGTGGAAATGAAAGGCATACATTCATTACCTAATTGAAGAGCAATCAATTAGAAAAGTCCTTGAAAGCTGGAAGCCAAGAGGAATCTCTTTAAGGATTAAAGAGCTTTAGCCTAAGTTTGTTCACTAGAATTCTGGTTGCGTGGACTGCTAAAAGAAGACAAACTTTGGAAGTACTAACGTTGGGAAACAATCTGTTATACCGTAAGTCATCTCAGAGGTTTTACTATGTTAATGTGCTTTGTGAGCCTGCAAGAGTGGTATACGTTAGGCCACATTTCCCAAACTTGTTTGACTATGGAATTCTTTTTGGTGGGCATCTCATAGTATTCGTGTTCTGTAGGACACATTTTGAGAAAAGAGAAACAGCCAAGATGCTGAGGACTTGCTAACGAGGTGCAGAGATTGATGCAACCCTTACAGACTCACAGGATATAGGCATGGTGGCCCCATCATACCCTCGTTCATTTAATTCACGAGTCTGGTCCCTATTAAAACCAAACAGATCCTGGAGGATGAAAGTGGATTATTACAAACTCAACCAAGTAGTAGCTCCAACTTCAGCTGCTATGTTAGTTGTAGGATCTTCGCTAGAGCGGATTAACAGTCTTGGGTATGTGGTATGTGGACACTGATCTGGTGGATGCTTGCTTTTCCATCCCATTGTGAAGAAGGATCATTTGAAATTCAAGTGGGATAGATAACAGTATACTTTTGTAGTCTTGCCCCAGGTCTATAGCAACTCTGCCATCCTCTGTCATCATATAGTCTGAATGGACGAAGACCACCTGGTCATTCCATTCTACATCAAGTTAACTTACCGTATCTATGACAACCTGCTAATTGGATTGATGAGCAAACAGTAGTACATCAGAGACCTTAGAAGCCTTGGAAAGGCATGTTCACCAGGGAGTGGAAGTAAACCCTTTAAAGCTCAAGAACTCACATCGGTAGTTTTTAGGAGTCCAGTGGTGTGGGCCATGCGGGGACATCCCCTCCAAAGGAAAGGATAAATTATTTCAGTGTGTATCTCCCACCATTAAGCAAGAAGCACAACATCTGGAAGACCTTCTCAGATTTGAAGGCAGCAACTGCCACACCTGTCAATTACTGTAACCTACTCACCAACTGACATGGAAGGCTGCCAGCTGGGAGTTGGGACCAGCATAGGAGTAGGCTTTGCAGCAGTTCGGGTTGTAGAACAAGTGGCCCTACAACTTGAGCCATATACCGTGACAGACCTCATGGTATTAGATGTGTGTCTGGTGCGTAGAGAGGCCATGTGAAGCGTATTGACAGGACTCAGTAAGAAAATCACAACACAGAGCTCTAGGGTTCTGGAGCAAGGCATGTCATCTACAGCAGAGAACTATACGTTATTTGAAAAAGAGCCACGATACAGCCTGACCATAGGATACAGGTGATGATTTGACCAGAACTGCCCGTCATGAGCAGGATTCTGTCAGACTCGCTAAGTCATAAAGTCTGGCAGTTCCAGAAGCAATTCTCCAAAAGATGGCAGTGGTATATCTGGGACCAGCGTGAGCAGGGACAAAGGGCACTAGTAAGCCAGTCAGGTTATTTAGACTCCCATGCCATCCACCATTGTTGCATTGGTGCCTCTCCCTTAGCTCACGCTAAGATGGGTCTATTTTTACCTGCTAATGAAAGAGGAAATAGGATGAGCTTGATTCATTGGTGAGCCAGCTCAGTTTGCAGGTGAAACTGAAATTAGATTGCACTGCAGACCCAATCAAGAATGGCTGTAAGATTCACAGACATAGAAAACAAACTTACAGTTACCAGGAGGGAGAGGGGGTGGGGAGGCCTAAGTTGGGAGCTCAGGATTTGTAGATACTAACTACTAGATATAAAATAGATAAACAACAAGGTGCTACTGTATAGCACAGGGAACTATATTCAATACCTTGTAACGGCCTATAATGAAAAGGAATGAGAAGGTGTATACACACACACACACACACACACACACACACACACACACACACACACACACACATATATAACTGGATCACTATGCTATCTCACTCAAAATTATATCCCTTCCTGGGGGCAGCGTGTGTCCTATAACTGGGCCCTATGGGGTACAAAGGTCTTGGCTCCTTGCTCAATTCAGGGGTCAATGCTGAGGGGTCATCTCAGCAGCAGAGCATCCCAGGAATTCAGCTGAGGTCTCTGTTGCAACTGCATGGCAGTTCAACTTCTTTTGTTCAGTTCTGCTTTCCTCGCTCCCTGACAGCTGTTGTAACTGAGAGTCCTCTGAACCACATGCACATACATCCTTATATGAGAGTCTTTTTCCAGGGGAACCTATCCTATGACAGATAAGAAATTTAAGGGTTCTCTCTATAGCTTAGGCAGCCTGATGTAAATCAGAAGTCTGGTCACACTCTGATGCTTCTGTTACACTAAATCAAGCTGGATTTAATGGACACTCTATGTCCTTATCCAGTTCCTACTAATGTGGTTAGAACCCTGAGAGTTCCCTGCAGTGTGGCAGAATAGCTTTGTGCTTCCATGGCTAAGGGAGTGTGCTGTGAACAGGAAGAGGGTTTGGAGAGATGCAGATCATGGTCCTAAGTTTACAGTCTAAGAAGGATATTTGTTGAATATCAAGGAACTTCTATTAGCTGGCCACTCTCAGCTAAGAATGGGAAGGGTGTGTTGGGTCCCTGGGGTAAGAGATATTTCAGAAGAGGAGTAGGTACAAAAATGCCAAAGATAAAACTTTTAATTGTTTCTCCCAATGGAATATAGGCTTTTTGAGAAAAAAAAAACAAAACTCTAAGATCTTCATATTCTTTGATGATTATGTTAGCTTATTACTTTTAAACCTGATTTGGCTGAAAATTATATATTTTGATGACCCTTCAATATATAGAACTCCAATCTAAACTAAAAAATTCCCATGACCCAGTAATTCAATCTTTGGTAAATACCCCAAAGGAACTCTTGTATGTATGAAAGAATGCTTACAGCAGCACTATTCACAGTATCAAAATTTTGAAGCCGTCCAAATGTCCATTAAGAGAAAAACGGGTGAATGTTGACATAATGGAATATTGTCATATATAGCAACAGAATAAGACAATTGAAATGAACTACAGTGAAATGCGAAACTTTCGATGAATCTAGCAATAGAATGTTCAATGAAAAAAGTAAGAACTAAATGTTACACAAAGTATGATCTTATTTTTATAATAGTACAGAAACTACTAAAATTGTTAAAAAGGTATTTTGCAAGAATACATATAGATGCAATAAAATGTGAAATTCAGGGTGATGGTTTCCTAGGTAAGGGAGTATCGGGATTTTTGGTTACATGCAGGTTATTGTAGAGGACCTAGCTTTCATTTTGGTGGTAGGTAGGTCCATGATATTTATTATACTATTAAGTAATTTGGAGTCTATACATAGATCACTGATGTGAGTATACCATGAACCAAAGATTATGATGAATTCAATTCCATTTCCGAAAGTGGAAAAAAATAAACCTAGAAGATGACAATATCTGATTTGCACCTTCAATGTTACTCAAAATTTCAGTATTACCCAATTACATACCCATGGTTAATACTCTAAATTGGCTCATTCAGCCTCCTTTCCAGCCCCCTTTTAACACGCAGAGGCCAGAAAGCTAAAAAACCACACTTCTCTGACTTCCTTGCATTTAGAGCTTCACAAAGCAAGTGTAGTCAAATGAGACTTGATTCAGAACTAAGCCACATGAGAAGAGAGGGGGATGTCACACCGTTTGGCTGGTGTGGACAGCGGCATTGGTGGAGAGGCAGTGTGTCCAGGAGCAGGCAGCTGGGAAATCAGCTTCCTAAGTCTGCAGCCACTTGGCCATTGCAGAGGCTTGACCTTGTTCCACAGTCATCCTGGGAGCTGACCTTCAAAGTTCAGCCTAGAGGGCAGTTTTCTTTGCCTCCCAATAGTACAGTAAACCATAAAACATCCTTTAATAAATCCCTTTCTCTTCAATGTGTTGAATGGATTATGTTCTTCGGAACTCAAGTGTGGCTGGTACAATATCCATCACAGAATTTTTCCTACTTCACTATTAATAAGATAATACTAAAAGAAAAACAACTGTCATTGATTACTATTGTTTGCTCAAAGCTTTCTTCTTATCAAGAGAGACCATAAAGCTTTCTTATTCTTCAGTTTAAATAGGAGTGACACACATAAATTGAAAATATGACCGGTAAGTTTTTGTATCTCAGAGTTCATCTTATCTGAGACAGACAGTGTGTCTTAGTAATACCAAATTGCTCTGCACCAGTCCTACTTCTTTATAGTGAAACAATACTGTGCTTATTGAGTGTTAAAATTCTACAAAGGCAGAAAGGTATGTGACACTGTGATGATTAAATAAAGTTCAAATTGCTATGAAAGTCACATCTACTCAGATGTTCCTGATACATAACCATTAATGAAGAAGGCGTATTACAATCCCGAAGTGACAGGAAGTGTATGTGAAGTGAATACTTAGACAGGTCACTCATCCAGCAAAAAGGGACGCAGTGGGGCGTCTGCTCATCTTCCAAGAATGACTTGGTCTCGAGGCAGGAGTCCTGCCTGATTATGAAATGTGACTCTCCACTGATGCCCAGATTGGACATAGTCTCTGTAAATGGCGTTTCCTGGGGAGGAGCCTTCTGTTTCGCTTGTGTTGAATAGGTGGCAAAATGACAATCAAGGGCATGAGAAAGTATAATAACGTAATTATGGTGAGACCACTGCTTACTGCTAGGCTCATTCTTGTGATTCTTTTCTGCCCTGAGAGGAATCGAGTCATCTTAAAACTATCCAGTAGAAGACATTTCAATAGCTGAGCTTACAGAAGGGCCAGCCACACATGCCACGGGGGTTGAAGGACATGCTGGAGTGAGTGCAGGGTTGGGGAAGGGAGGGAAAGAGAGGGGAAAGATTAGCTACAGCTAATTGAATGTATGGTGAACGCCCAACTAGAGGCTGCTCCAACAGAGAATTTGAACTCAGATCCACAAAAGTCCAGCATCGGATAGCTCTGATGCTGAGTTGGGGCTGGGGACCACTAGGCAATGTGCAGGAGCTAAGCAAATAAAAGGGGTTCATGGAGAGAAAGAGCCAGAGTGAAGCAAACAGGAAGAAGCAGACATAAAGAGGCTACACAGCCTCGATTTTCCTTCAGCGAAGAGAATATAATCTACTCTAAACAACGCCTCAGAACCATGCACAAACACATACCAAACTACTTTCACAAGGCGTCCGCTTAGATGCTGACCATTCGTCATGTTGAGCAGATAATTATTTCCATGGTCCCGTTATGACCTTCCTGGGATGTAGGCACTTTTGCCTTCATGGGGTCCCTTCTTCCATTAAAAAAAAAAAGGGACCCATGATATAAATATATAATATATAAATATATGTATATAATTTGTATATTTATGAACTATATATTTTATGACTGCATTGGTATAAGGCAAAAATAATCCAGGCTGAAATGATTATTGCAGATTCATTATTACTATTATAGTTGTTTTCTCTTTAGCTTTTAAACAAAATTTAAATTAAGACATTTTCATGGGCCCTGAAAGGATCATGCATAGGAACCTAGTATTGTGTACCTAGTGGATAAGTCAGCCCTGAGAATTTCTAATACTTCTGAGGATTAGGTACAGGGACTTTTGTAAAGCACATGTTATCATTTCAATTCTCACTGTTTCTTTTAAGACCTGTTCAATTTTTCTTTTAAGGTGGGCTCTAAATTCTTCATGTACATTGTTTAAAAATGCATGACTTGTTTGTCACCAGATACTTCGTGTTCCGAGTACACGTGTAATTTTGACTGTCAGTTTTTAAGTGGCTGTCATTCCCATCCTAGAAATTGATGCATATACCTTCCTGCCTCACTTTAGGAAGTACGTGACTTTGAACTGAGTCACCTTAAGGACATGATTAGCTTTCCAAAATGGGACTGTCTCCTCAGAGCATTAACTGAGGAGGAGTATTCAGAGAAGAAGAATTCATCAAAGGAGATTGCAAAAGGCTGAGTGCAAAACTCACAGGGAAAATGGAATACATGTGACCCGCTTGTTCCAGAATAAATTTTGATAAAGGGACTTAGCCCTTATTCTGCCTCCTTGTAGAAGCCCAGCTTCCTTGTGAATCTCATTCCAGGGCCTGGAATATAATCAACAAAGCCATTTAGCACTATTTACAGGATGGATAAATAGTAAATAGCACTATAACAGTTTCTCAGGAATCCTGTATATTAATAAAATAATTATAATTTTATTTATTTCAGAATAATTTTTAATGTTGATTTTAAGTAATATTAGTAATTTAATTTTCCTTCCTTAGTTTTTGACAGATCAAGTAAGATATAGAGCAGAGTTTTTAATGTTTGATGGGGGTGGGGGAGTCACAGATCCCTTTGAGAACTTGAAAAAAATGCAAGCCTTTCCCCTAAAAAGAGGCACACACAGCTCTCCTGAAGCTCACTCATGGATCACCCATTTGAAAAATCTTAATACAGAGAAGATGAATAATTTAATAATGAAGTATTGAAATACATATATGTGCAATTTTACACCTAGGAAAATTAGAATGCTCTACTTTTTCTCTTCATGTGCTCATAGGATTATTTAAAGAAATTGATTATATATATGGAAGCCACAAACAAAATCTCTAGGGATTCCAAAACTAAACAGAGAATTTACCATCAATATCCTGTGATCAACATACAACAGAAGGAGAAATTATTAACAGAAGTAAGAACAAAAAAATTCCAACTTCCTGAAAATAATTAAACTCTCTCCACAAAACTTAGATCAAAGGGGAAATCGAACTGTAATTACAGACTACTTAGAAAACAGCAATAATAACACTACAGAGCAAACACATGCGATTTGCCAAATTTATACTCAGAGATAAATTTGTATTTTAAAATTCCTTCACTGTTATCTAAGTGAGCATACTAAAATTCCCATTATATGGGTCCCAGAAGAAAAGAGAGGTAGAATGGAGTAGAAAATGTATTTGATGAAATTATGACTGAAAACTTCTGTAACCTGAAGACGGAAATAGATACCCAGGTCCAGGAAGCACAGAGTCCCAAACAAGATGAACCCAGAGAGACCCACACCAAGACACAGCATAATTTAAGTGGGAAAAGTTAAAGATAAAGAGAGAATTCTAGAGGCTACCAGAGAAAAACAAAGAATCACGTAAAAGGGAACCCTCCATAAGGGTATCAGCTGACTTTTTAGCAGAAAATTTGCAAGACAGTAAGGAGTGGCGTGATCTACTTCAAGTGCTGAAAGGAAAGAAACCTACCCCGCAATCCGGCAATGTTATTATTCAGAATTGACAAGGAGACAGAGAGCTTCTCAAATGAGCAGAAACTAAAAGAGCTCATCAGGGCTAAACCAACACTAAAAGCAATGTCAGAGGGTCTTCTCTAAGTGAAAAAGAAAAGTCTATAATAAGAAATAAGTTATAGGAAGAGAAAAATCCCACTGATAAAGGCAAATATGTAGTAAAGGATCAACCAGAGGAATAAGCTAGCGTGAAGGTCAAAAGACAAGAGACTGTAAAATCAACTAAAACAACAATAAACAGTTAAAGGAGAGACATAAAGATGTAAAATATGACATCAGAAACACAAAGCATGGGTGGAGGGGTAAAAACGTAGCGCTTTTAGAACATGTTTGAGCTTAAATCGCTATCAGCTTTATACAACTAGCTGTCGGTACAGGTCAACATATATGAACTCCGGGGTAACCACAAATCAAAACCCATAATAGATGTACAAAAACTAGAGAGAAGGGAGCACAAACATAATACCAAAGATAGTCATCAAACCACAAGGGAAGAGACTGAAAGAAGAAAAGAACAGAGAAGAACTAAAAAAAAAACCAGAAAATAAATAACAAAATGGCAGTAAGTACATACTTATCAGTAATCACTTCAAATGTCAGTGGACTAAATGCTCAAGTCAAAAGACATAGGATGGCTGATTGAGTAAGAAAAAAAAAAAAAAAAAAAGACCCATTGGTATACTGCACACAAGAGACTCACTTCAGAGCTAAAGATACACAAAGACTGAAAATGAGGGGATGGAAAAAGATATTCCATGCAAATGGAAACAAAAGAAAGCTGAGGTAGAAATACTCATATCAGACAAAGTAGACTTTAAAACAAAGTCTATAACAAAAACAAAGAAACACATTATATAATTATAAGGGGATTGATACAGAAGAGGATTTACTGTTCATCAACACTTATGCTTCTAATTTGGAGTACCTAAACATATAAAGCAAATGTTAACAGACGTACAGAGAGAAATTGACAATAATATAATAATAGTAGGGGACTTTGACATCCCACTTACATCAATGGACAGATCATCCAGACAGAAAATCAATAAGGAAACAGTGGCCTTAAATAACACATTAGGCCAGTTGGACTTAATAGATAACCTCAGGACATTCCATCCAAAAACAGCAGAACACACATTCTTTTTAAGTGCACATAAAACACTCTCCAGAACAGATCACAAGCTCAGCCACAAAACAAGTCTTGGCAAATTTAAGGATAGTAATTATATTAAGCACCTTTTCCAACTAATGGTATGAAACTAGAAATCTATTACAAGAAAAAAAAAATGAGAGAAACACAAACATGTGGAGACTAAACAACATGCTATTAAAAAAAAAAAAAAAGTAGGTTAATGAAGAAATGAGAGGAAAATAAAAAATACCTGAGACAAATGAAAATAAAAATGAAACTTTCCAAAAGATATGAGACACAGCAAAAAGCAGTTCTAAGAGCAAAATTTATAGTGATACAGACCTACCTCAAGAAGTAAGAGACATCTCAAATAAGCAACCTAACTTACCATCTAAAGGAATTAGACAAAGAACAAAGCCCTTCATCAGAAGGAAGTAAAAACATTAAAGAGGAAGTAAATAAAATAGAGACAAGAAAAGAAAAGGTCAATGACATCAAGAGCTGGTATTCTAAAAAGACAACAAAATTGATTAGTCTTTATCCAGACTCATTAAGAGAATAAGAGAGAGGACCCAAATAACAAAATAAGAAATGAAAAATGAGAAAATACAACTGATGTCATAGAATTACACTCATGGGAGAATGCTGTGAACAGTCATATGCCAACAAATTCGAAAAACTAGAAGAAATGGATAGATTCCTAAAAACATATAGTCTTCAAAGACTGAATCAGGAAGAAACAGACCATCTGAACAGACCAATTACAGTATTGAAATTGAATCAGTAACCAAAAAACTCCCGACAAACAATAATCCAGGACCAGACAGCTTCACAGGGGAATTCTACCAAGCATATAAAGAAGAGTTAATACCTATCCTTCTCAATCTATTCCAAAACATTGATAAGGTGGAAACATTCCCAAAATGATTCTTTGAGGCCACCATTACCCTGATACCAAAAACAGATAAAGACACTTCAAAGAAAGAAAATGACAGGCCAATATCCCTGATAAATATAGATGCAAAAAAAATCCTCAACAAAATATTATCAAACTGAATTCAACATATATAAGAAGAATCATACACTTGGGATTTATTCCAAGGATGTAAGGATGGTGCAATATTCACAAATCAATGTGATATACCACATTAACAGAAGTTGGGATAAATATAACATGACCATCTCAATAGACACTTAAAAAGCATTTCACAAAATTCAACATCCATTTATGATAAAAACTCTCATCAACATGTGTATAGAGGGAACATATCTCAACATCATAAAGGCCACTTATGACAAACCCACAGCTGACATCATACTCAATAGTGAAAAACTGAAAGCCTTTCCTCTAGAATCAGGAATAAAACAAGGATGCCCACTTTTGCCACTACTATTTAACATAGCACTGGGGAGTCCTACCACAGCAATAGGGTAAGAAAAAGAAATGAAAGGAACCCAAATCGGAAGACAAAAAGTAAAACTGTCACTCATTGCAGATGACATTATTCTGTATGTGGAAAACCCTGAAGTCGCCACCAAAAAACTACTAGAACTAATAAATGAGTTCAGTGAAGCTGTAGGATACAAGTTAACATACAGAAATCTGTTGCTTTTCTATCCACTAATAATGAACTATCAGAAAAAAGAAGAAAACAATCCCATTTACAATTGCATTGAAAAGAATAAGATACCCAGGAATAAACTTAACCGATGAGGTGAAAGACCTACACTCTGAAAACCGTAAGACATTGATGAAGGAGACTGAAAATGATTCAAGTCTTTTGTGGTTCCAATAAATTTTAGGATTATTTGTTCTAGTTCTGTGAAAAATGTCCTGGGTATTTTGACAGGGATTGCATTCCATCTGTATGTTGCCTTAGGTGGTATGGACATTTTAACAGTATTAATTGTTCCAGTCCATGAACTCAGGATATCTTTCCATATATTTGTATCATTTTCAGTTTCCTTCATCATCCCGGGTTTGATCCCTTGATCAAATCTCATCACTGATGCTAGTAATAAACTAGGTGTAAAAGACACCCAGAAGTATTAATAATAACGGCCACCATCTATTGAGCACATATTCTTATGTACCAGGCACCGTCCTTATGTCTTCATTGCATTTAATCCTCACAGGAGAGTACTTGTCTGCATGTTATCAGTGAAGACATGGAGGCTTAGGAATGTTAGGTCACCTGCCCAAGTTCATAGAGCAAATAAGTGACAGAGTAACCATTCAAATGCAAGCTGGCTAGTTCCAAATCCTCTGCTTTCAACCTCCACTTCATCAGCCACTGAGGAGTGTTTGGATATTTCCCAACCTGGTAGAAGTGCCTCGAGCAGCAAATGCAGGCGGGCAGGGCTTTGGGAAAAATAGAATTGGAGTCAGGCCAGGCAAGTCCCCTTCATTCCCCAGTGGCCGAGTCCTGGGCATTCTCCTGTGTCCCAGCAGGACTTGCCCCCACCATTTCTGAAACAACACACAGGGGATTTGCTCTGTCAGCAAGTGTGAAGGGCGATGTCTGCAGTGAAAGTCCCAGGTGCAGGGGGCGGAGCTGAATGCAGTCATCTAGAAGGGAAGAGAAGGGCAGCTTCCTTTCTGAGCGTCAAGGAGAGACGTGTCTTCCCAATCTCGATACCAGAGCAGGAGAACTGGACATAAGAATTGCCGGATGTAGCAGTTAAAAATGCAGGATACTTAATTTGAGTTTCAGATAAATAACAAATAATTGCACATCCCATGCAGTATTTTATCTGGCAGTCTTAACTGAGCAGCACGTTTTTCTTTTGTAAGAATGGGACTGCCACTTTCAAAAGATCCTGTGTACACATGAGTGCTCTGTAGTGTTTAGCCTTCCAGCCTTACTTCCTCACTAAAGGGCAGCACTGAGGTCTCCTTTGACCTCGCCTTTGTGCCTAGCGAAGGGCCTGGCACCCAATAAGCATTTGCTAAACCCTAAGTGGTTGTTGAAATGGATCAATGACAGAAGAATTTACAATCTATAATTATGAAGTAGAGTATTTAGAAATAGATCATTTATCATTTCAACATCTCTCGGAAAAAAGTGACCTCCTCTGTGAAGCATTTCTGGATAGCCATCTGTACTAGAGTTCTCCAGAGAAAAAGAACCAATAGGACGTGAAGATGGAAAGAGAGAGAGGGAGAGAAAGAGATTTATTATAAAGAATTGGTTCACACAGTTATGGAGACTGACAAGTCCCAAGATCGGCAGTTAGTAAGCTGGAGACCCAGGAGAGCTGATGGTGTGAATTCTAGTCTGAAGGCCAGCAGGCTTGAGACCCAGGAAGAATCAATGTTTCAGTCTGAGCCAGAAGGCACCAAAAAAAAAAAAAAAAAAAAAAAAAATCAGTGTCTCAGCTCAAGGCAGTCAAGCAAGAGGCATTCCCTCTTATTCCAGGGAAGGTCACCGTTTTTGTTCTATTCAGGCCAGTGGAGCCCATTCACAGTAGGGAAGGCAATCCGCTTTACTCAGTGTATCAATTGAAATGTTAAACTCATCGGAAAACATCCTCACAGACACCCAAAATAATGTTTGACCAAATATCTGAGCACCCGGTGGTTCGGTCAAGTTGATACATAAAATTAACCCCCACGCCATCCCCAAGCAGGGTTAGTTGTCCCTTGAGGGTTCACGTAGCCCCGTGAAAGACGGGCATATTTAAGGAAAGATACGAGGCATGGGTCTAGGCGCTTTAAACTGTTAGTAGTATTAGTAGTAACTTATTAGTGTTGGCTGTTCTTATTCCTCTACCAAAAGACTCTTTCAGTATTTCTGATCCTTTACACCTGCCTCTGTGACGGCCCCATGTCCACGCGCAGCTCATTGTGAGTTCCCTCAGAACAGAAACTTAGTGCCTAACACAAAAGAAGATCTCAACCAAGGCTTATTTTTTTCTTTTAAATCTGTTCGTCCTCTTCTCTGAGGATTGCTTCTGTAGGTAAGGTGCATGTGGTTCAGGTGTCCTCAGGAAGGTATCACATCAGTGCTTTTAGCCTCATGTCAACTCACATCGATGCTTCAATGAGCGTTGCTACCATCAGCCTCATTTTACAGACTAAGGAACAGAAATTTTGTATGAATTTCCTGACGCTGCTTTAAGAAATGACCATGTACCTAGTGGTTTAAAACAACTGGTTTTTTCCGGAGGCTCCAGGAGAGTCTGTTCCTTGTCTCTTCCAGCTTCTAGAGACGGCTTTGGTGTGTGGCTGCGTCACTCTCATCTCTGTTTCCACCTTCACATTGCTTCTCCCACTTTATTTGCAAACTTCCCTCTTATAAGGATTCCTGTGATTGCATTGGGCATGCTTGGATAATCCAGAATAATCTCCCCATCTCAAGATCCTAATGTAATCACATCTGCAAAGTTCCTTATGCCACACAAGATAACTTTCACAGGTTCCAGGGGTTTGGATGTGAACTTCTATGGGAGGCATTATTCAGTCTACTACAGGCACTAAAGACTTGTTGAGATTCATAGCTGCTGAAGAGCAGAGACAGAATACAAACCACAGACTTCCGTTTTCAAACTAAATCACCACATTAAACTGTGTTGTCTGTTAACACATTATTGAGCCTTGGTTCTTCAGATTAGCTTCCAGTGGTAACTTGAATTGGTTGGATGCATGACAGGACAATTTGGAGCATAGAGAAAGGCTATGGATGTCCAGGTGGAAAGCCACAGTGGGAACCCCAAACTACCCCAAGCCACCTTGCAGAGAGAAGGCATTTAGAAGGATGGAGGGGGATGGAGAACCATCAAAGACTTTAGCTAACCTGGGGCAGGGCTTAGATGCAACGCCGCCAGCCTGTGAAGCTCTTGTATTTACTAGAGTTGAGCAGTCTTCAGACTCCAAATTGGAGCACTTAAGGATAGATACCAGGGGCTACACAAGAGGGCTTGTAGTCCTCCTCCTCAGACTGTGGGCTCAGACCAGCAGCACCTTGTTAGAAAGCAGAACCTTAGGCCCCACCCCAGACCAACTGAATCAGAATCTGCATTTTAACAAGTTGCCTAGGTGGCTTGTATGCACATTAGATTTAGAGAGGCACTGGCTTTTATCATAGCCTATCACCTCCGTGTATGTGGAAGAGCGGAGCTGTTGATACATTTCAGGCCCAGGGCATCATTATGATCTGAAACTGGTCATTCTCAAAGAGATGCTGTAAACTCTACACTCACTGACTGATGTAACACACACAGGAAAGTTCTGAGTCAAATATGCCCTCAAGGTTATCTGCTGTAAAATTGGGATGGATACTAGGTTCATTAAAAGAAACAATTCCAAGCCAGAAAGGAGAGTCAAGGACATCCTTTGAACATGGCCTCTGTTCAATTTAAGAAATCTGGAAAACATCCAGGTATGATCTTAGAGCTATAGTCAGGCAATGCTAAAAGCTACTTCTGGGTCAGAATAAACTGAAAAGAAATGTAAATGTCACCTGAATGTAATTTAAGAATGTATGTCATTGAAAGGTTAGCACATTAGTAGAAGAGAAGATGTAAAGTATGAGAAGTCATTACGAAGCTTTATTCAATTATTTTTAGAAAAATCAATTACTTGAAAAAAACTATATACAAATTGTGTTCTGATTTGGTTAAAACCAGACATGGATACATTTATTCATTCAATTGATGAAACATTTGTTGAAGCCTTCCTATGTGCCAGGTACAGTGAGTATAAAGATAAATAAGACATAGTGTTTGCTCTCAAGAAATTCACAGGAGAAACACATAGGTTTTTTTTTTTAAAAGGTGCAGCACAGCATAATAAGTGCAGGACTATAGGTACAAAGTAATAATTAAAGGGTAATAGGTACAGGGTATTAAGGCACAATCTATGATAGAAGCAAAGAGGAAGAAGCAACAATGTTGATGAATAAAGTAAAAGCAATACAAAATTTGAAAAATACAAAAAGCAGGAAGTAAAACATAAAAAGCATATATTGTCCCACTGCAGGATTTCAGTCAAATTTTTGCCATGTTCCCTTTGGGACTTTTCCCATGCACGTATATCCAGATGTCTTTACTTCTGATTTATACGCTGAGCCATCTAGAATTGTTCCTTCTGTAGGTTAAGAATGATTGGCTATTGGCGATTTCAGATGGTTCAACCTAACACTTTCAAAAATTTCCGGGGATAACTTATTATAGTAAAATATCTAAAATGGGTCATTTTTTTAAAAAGTGGGAACAAAAAGCCACCTGAAACAGAAACTATGTAAATAGTCCCAGGCATCTGAAGTCCATCAGTTGCTGTCTTTTCACTTTACACTATGAGTTTCCTGGCAGCTAAGAAAAGGCAGAAAACCTTTCCGGTTATTAAAATTATCTTTATAATCAAAGAAGCATGTTCTTCACCTAGGAAAAAATGAACTTTTCCTCCCAACGAAACAGAAGGAATTTATTATTTTAAATGATACTCCTTACATGACTCTCTCCGTTAGAGCAAAAACTATTAATATTAAATCTTCACTCAACGGTGGCCTAATTTAATGCTGGCAGAGAATCTCAAGAAGCTAAAAGTCTGGAAAACTAGGTAGACTCTCAGACTACAGCTCGGAAACTGCTTCAAGTAAGCTTTTAGCAGGTGTCAGTTCATAAGCAAATTAGCTCCTAAATTCTCTTAAAGTGCTGGTAATCTATGTCGTTAATTAAAGAGCACACCTTGTGTGCTCTTTTAGGAGCTGGAGTTAGCTTTCTGCTATGACAGTTTATTTAGGAACCTAGTTGTTGCCTGAGCAGATCATTTCTTTGTCACTTAGGGTTGCTCAGGGAGCAAGGGCAGAGATGTACAAGGTGACTTCTTTGAGGAAATGTGACCCATCAGGCCTAATAAATGCCGGAATGTTGACTATCTTTCAGGGTCACTGAGTGTGTCCAGCATTTCTGTGACCTTAGCCCTAATGACACAGCCATCATCTCACTCTTCCTGGTTCCTGCTAACACCCATTCTCCTAAGCCTTTCTCTCTGCTTCTTTTATGTTCCTGTTGCTTCCATCCTCTCTAAAAATGTCACATTCAGCATACCCTCCAGGGAGAGAGGATTTGATTGAGTCAAGCCATACGGTACAGAACATCCTTGTTGCGCAGACTGAGGTGGCCTCCCAGGCTAAGGGTGAGGAGAGAGGGCTCCGGAGTCAGGCAGACAGAAAGACCCTGAGTTCAAGCCCTAGCAACCCCACTTACCATCCTGTGACATTGGACCAGTTTCTAAGCCTCTGTGATGTAGGCTGGGCATGAGATGCGTGGTTAAAGCTGGATGATGATTGACAACTTTTTCCATCCTGTCAGGGTGTCCCTGTAACTATACGTGTGTTATTATTAAGATGCATTTGATAATATTCCCACCAATCTCATAGGGCTATTGTGAAGGTTAAATAAAACAACCAAGCAGAGGCCTTGGCGTAGTGTTTGACTCACAGACTGAAGTGCTCATTAAATATTTAGCTCTTAGTACTATGTTCAGCTCTTTACAATTACTTTTGACCCCAATTACTGGTTCAGTCAATTTTGGCCAGGTGACAAAGTCACAGGACACAAATCCTGGTAACTTCAAGTGCGAGGAACCATTTCTTTTTCCAAAAGGGACAATGAACATAGTGTGTGCTTAGTGTTTTACACATTGTGTTGAGGAAGTGTGCATTTAACATCATAAGCCTGGAAGATATAGTTTGGGCTTTAAATCATTAAAGACATCATTAAAGACAAACTGTCCTCTTTGATCATAAAAGGAAGGAACCAGGAAATTGGCCTCCTGAGGGACTGTCCAGGGTTTGTCTACTTTTATTTCCTAAACCTAAATCTTGATGCCACAGTAAGATCGAGATCTTAAGAACAGAAGACCAGAGATTTTAATTTTTTTGTTTCCCCATATTTCTAGGCAAATAAATAATGGATTGTCAGAAAGCACTTATGACCCATTTTATTGAAGACAAACATTTGTTCAGTGGTAATTGGAAATAACCTGCATTTTTTTTTTTTTTTTTTTTTGTTTAACAAATTTCAAGATATGACTGGAGCAGAAATTCTCTTGGAGCCCGAGGTGCCCCACTCCACCACCTTTATTACAGTAGCTTAGCAGATCTTTACAATTGCTTAGAAAACAAGAGAGGCCCAGGTCACCTCCATTTTTTGTGCATTGAAGAAAAGTTTTTAAGTCAGAAAAAGATTATAAAACACAAAAACAACACACTATTATTTCTAAGACAATTAAAAGATAATATACAAACATTAATTAATGAAGGAAATATAAAAATAATTTCATGGTCAGTTTATAGTATTTCTATAGTTTAAACTATTCTCCAAATTATAAAAGGAAAAGGGAAAAATACAGTAAAATAAATATATTAACTGACAGTGCACCTAAGGATGGTGTAGTCTGGCCAAGAGATACACATGTTTAAGTTGCATGATCCTTGACAACGTTGAATATTGTCAGGGTGTCTCTGCAACTCTACATATGTTATTATCTGTAAACAATGTCCTGAGGTCCCGCCCCAACTCCCAGCCAAGTGTAACAGTTTCATCAGTTGCTAGCGTCTACTTGTGGATGCTCAGAATTTGAAGGAGCTTAGAAGTCGCCTTGTCCATCCCCATTCTCCCACTCAGCTTTCGTCTCCTCCCCAGCGCCCCAACTCTGCCACATCTGCTTTTAGTATTCAATGAAAATAAGTCAACATTTTTGATAATCAACAAAGTGATCCGAACTCTTTAAATTTGGGAAAGCGAGTCTATAATCCAGCCCCAGGTAGCATTTTAAACACTGTGCACTGCAGAGGGACTGTTCTAGGAGTCCTTCACTCTCCTGTGAGAAATCTTAATCCATTTTATCTCCTGTACTAGCATCCCGTTTCTTCTGCTCCTTTTCCTCTGTCCTCTCTCGTTATCAATCTGACATCAAGCCTTGTCTATTCTTTCTTTAAAACATTGATTTTTATCTTTTGGGTATTGGACTCCTGTAGAATAAAAATAGTTGGGTGATAGGCACTTTACAGTATTGCTGTTTTGTCGCTTTGTTATCTGCAGGTTAAGGTTAAGTAACTTGTCTAAGGTTTCAGAGCCAGTAAGTGACACAGTGTTTGAGCCTAGGTTTTCTCACTCCAATATCAATAATCTTAAAACACTATGCTCTACTGCCTCACAAAGAGATTAGGGGAACCTATCACACTTACTGTCCGTAGAAAAATACATGGATAAACGACACATAAAGTCCAATTTGAGGGTTCAAAAATCCTAAAGTTTATCTTTCGTATCCCCAAATGGTCCACAGATTGAGAACTTTTGCTTTAAATTATTTCTTGGGTTTACTTTTTTTTCTCTATTCCCACTACCATTGCCCATGCCCAAGTCCCCACAACATCTCTCTCTTTCAGTCTGTTCTGCTGCCAACTTAATCTGAGCAGAGCTTTCATCACATCATGCCACTGTTGACATGCAGCGCAACGGCGGAGGTGAATCTTTGCACATTTTAATCATCAACTTAACAATTCATAATTTTTAGATGCTGTTTTATCCACTATTCTCTAAAATCCATGGAAGGTAAGGGTAATGTCTGGCTTGTCTACCATCATACAGCAATTCATAAGCACTCAATAAATACTTGTTCCTTGACTGGATTTTTGGACAATCTCCTACATGATTAGTGGGAATATAGACTGTAGGGAAATTTGCCAATGTATTTATAGGCAGAGGAAAACTCCTAGGGAAATACAAATAATGTTAACAACAGATACCCTGAGAAGTGGGATTACGGAGGGCTTTTATTCTCTGGGTCATTTAAAAAAAAGCCAGCTCTAGTCTTTTTCCTTAACCTACTGAAATATACACTTTCCTTCCTTCCTTCCTTCCTTCCTTCCTTCCTTCCTTCCTTCCTTCCTTCATTCCTTCCTTCCTTCCTTCCTTCTTTCCTCCCTCCCTCCCTTCCTTCCTTTTTGTCTTCCTTCCTTATCTGCCCCCCACTTTGGTTTGTCTTTTAAAAGGATCAAAGTCTGGACCCATCTTACCAGATCTCCCACTGGTCTCTCATTAGAAAGCTCTCCTCCAGTTAATTTATCCATTGACCCATACAAACGGTAGTTAATGAGGTCTCATGCCCTGCCTGGCAGCATGGAGTGGGGAAAAGGACACATGAACAATTCATTCCAGTACAACGCGGTTAGCACTGCATCAGAGACACATACAAAGGGCTAAGAGAGCACAAAGACTGACTTTTGCCCAGGTGCCAAAGGAGGTGGGGAAGGCTCTGGAAAAGGACGCCCTCTTGGAACTGGAACTTGAAGACAGATTCAGCCAAGCTGAAAAGTGGAGGAAAAATGTTCTAGGCAGGATGAGCAGCCCATGAATAACTTCATGACGCCTATCATTTCATGTTTTCACAGGAAATATATGTGTGTGTTTACTACGTGCCTGGATCACAGGAATCCATAGGCTGGAGCATGTGTCCAAAATGGAGCAATCTCAAGTCCTGTTCCCTCCATTAAGTCTTCCTAGGTGGTCCCGGTACCCTGGGGCCTCTCCCTTCTTGTAGACCTATTGCCCAATTATTTAGCGTTTGATTCAAGACTTACTTTATTATCCTCCTATCTCCCCATCTGGTTTGTATCCTTCTTAAGAGCAAAGACTATGCCTTATGTTTGTTTCTCTAGTATCCACTTCAGTGACTGATTAACGTACTCTCTGATGCATAGGACGTTGTTAAAACACTGCTGACTGGTAGGCAGGTGGCCCTTTAGCTTCTGTGTTTTCAGCGACAGGGCTGTCTGAACAGCCACACAAAGATGGTTAATTCTAAAGGTGACTGGCTGGAGCATTTTGATACACCAGTGGGAAAAGTCCTGGTGTGCAGTCACCCCAGACCGCCTTTTGAATCTTCTCTCACAGTAAAAAAGGGCAGACTCACCACTGGTGCAGAACCAGAGTTTCCATAAATAAGGCCTGCGGTGGCCCCATCAGACCTTTCAATCCTGACTGGAGAGCTTGCAGTGTTTACTAAACTCCTGAGATCACTACAGTCTGAGGTAATCTCCCATGCCTCATTAATCTCCAATGTTTGAAGTAATCACTAATGTGCAGTAAATCTCTAGTCTCTGAAGGTTTAAACCACACAGATGTGTTGTTTCAGATGAATAATGACAGATGTGATTTTGCCACTCAGCCATTCAGTGCACACCTAGGGGATAGCTACCATTCCCATGTTCATGGCACTGCACTGGGCTCTTGCCCTGTGACCCACACTTCTGTGTCCTAACCGTGGTATGACAGTGAAAAATGAACTGTCTCACACAAAAACATTTGGTGGACCGGACGGGCTAGGAAGGCAAATTAAGGGATTATTTTAGTGCTTAAATAGATTAAGGAAACTTTTCCCATTAGTTTGAAGATAAAGACTTAAGAGATTTTTCCCTTCCTTCCTCCCATAAATGTTTATAAAGAACCTATAATGTATCAGATACCATACTTGAAACCAGAGCTATGATGATAAAAAAGGGACATGAGAGGTACAAATTTCTAGTTATAAAATAAATATAAGGGGAACATAATGTACAGCATGGTGACTGTAGTTAATAATACTGTATTGCATACCTGAAAGTTGCTTAAAGAGTAAATTTTAAAAGTTCTCATCACAATATAAAATGTTTTGTAATTATGTATGTTGATGAATGTAAACTAGACTTATTGTGGTGATCATTTTGTAATATATACAAATATTGAATCATTACATTGTACACCTGCAACTAATATAATGTTATATATCAATTATACCCCAATTAAAAAAAAGAGAGATACAATTTTTGCCCATATGGAGCATAACTACCTCGTGCGTAGTAGGCAGAGTCATCTAGAGCTTTACATTTTACCATCCTTTACTGAATACTGATTTTTATGCCCACCATTAATATGGATAAGATATGTTGAGTGAATTATATACATCCATTATTTAAAGTGTCTTTTATTTAGATGGTAATGATGTGTGTTTAGAACATTGAATTTGGAGTTAAAAGACTTGGGTTCTGCTCTGCCTTGTAGTAGATTTGTGAGCTGAGAAAAACTGTTTCCTTCTTTGTGCCTCAGTTTCCTCGTCTGTAACATTGAGAGAGTGGCAAACTCCTAATCCCTGGGGGTTTGAGGGAGCCCCTAAGATGACTCTCTATGCCTTTGCACCTTCCTTTCTCACTCCCTGTGTTGCCTTCCCCATCTCCCCCATCACTTCTGCTTGATAACTTCCTACTATCTTTGAGATCCTGGGACTCAAGTAAATATCACTTTATGTAAGAAGTCTTCCTCTTTCCATCCCTAATGCTGAGCTCTCTCTTCCCTGCCATCACTGTACCCATTGAGGCTTTTATTTTGCAATGACCACATGACATCATCACGCAGAAGGGCAGAGCCTTGTCTTATGCACATGTTCTGGACCTAGCATAGTGCCTGGCCCATAATCAGTGCTTTAAATTCTCCTGAATAAATGAATAAGAAGTATTGAGAAAATGCTTCATAAATTCCAAAGTATTAAACAAAAGTAAGATATTATTATCATCAATATGCTTGCCATTCAAGTGGGACTGAATTCATTTTTACAAAGTATAAAATTTATTTTGGCCTGATTCTACCATTTAACTCTGGCGAGCATTTATACGGCTCTCTGACACATCCCTTCTCCTCTCCTTCTGGCTAGATAGGAGAGTTACACTTTCCTGCCTGCCCTCGCTCTCCCCGTAACATAGGAATAAACACGTGACTTGCTTTAGCCAGTGAAATGTGTGGCACGTGTCACTTGCACGCAGAAGTATTTCGTTGCCAGTGCTTGACTGCCCCGGTCTCCCATCCCCACGTCCTGTCATGGAAGTACCTGTTGGCATGGAGGTGCTGTGAGACTGAAGCAGCCCACCATTGGCACCATGCACCCTGGGGAGAACACCTGTCTGCAGAGCCACCCAGGCCAAAAGAAGACTTGAATCACTGAGCAATAAACATGTACTCTATTAATCCTCTGAGGTTTTGCTATTTTGTATTATCATGGCATAATCTAACCTTTCCTGCCTCATAAAGTCATCAGCTCATTTGTGGGGGAAAAAATATAGCAATTTATGGGGAATACAAACATGGTAATAATCATGAAGCATGAAGGAAAAAACTTGTCCGAAAAGTATACATCTGAGAGTCAAACCATAATACAAAGAATCTGGTTTACGTGATAAGGACATTAAACCTCTCTTACCTTGAGTCTCCTTCTTAAAATCTAGAGAAGTTCCTTTTGTACTCAGTGCTAAAGCAGAGACCAAATCCCATACTTACATCAGAGGGAAATTATATGCATCAGAAATATTTTTTGAAACAAGGCATTTGGCATAACTTGTTTTAAATAAATGTGAATGGTAATAATTGCCTCGTGATTTTCTGCTCCACAAGTGCAAAATAGGGAAACACTCTTTTATGAATTTAGTTGTTTCAGTTTTTGCTTTACTGTGAAATATACACACACACACACAAAGTACATGAAACAAATTTACAGTTTAACAAGAAAAACCTATAAAGTGAAACTGATCCAGCCACTACTCAGGCCAAGAGACAGAACATTGCCAAGACTAGAAGCTTCCCTCTGCCTGGAGGAAAGCACTGGCCTGGCTTTTAGGACAATCGTTTTCTTATTTTTCCTTGTAGTTTTACCACTGTGCTTAATTTTAAACTTTTGTACATCATATGTATTGTGGTGTAATTTCTGTATTAAAAAATGCTCCATTTAAAGAATACGGTTTAGTGAGTTTTGGAAATGTATGGACCTATGTTACCACCACTTCCATCAAGATACAGAATTTATATTACTCAAAAACAGTTTCCTTGTGTCCATCTGCCTTAAATCCCAACCCCAGACTGCCACAGATCTGCTTTCTGTCTCTGTAGGTTAGTTTTGCCTCCAATAGCCTTTTATTTAAGTGGAACCATATAGTATATATTGGCTTCTTTCCTTAGCATAATCTATATCTGATTTTTAATGTATATAGACAGAACTATAATGTGTGTTATGATTGTTCTGTGTCTTGCTTTTTTGTTCAACACTAAGTTTGTAAAATTCATCCATAAACTTACATGTACCTATAATTCATTCATTTTTATTGCTGTATATAAACCACTGAATGACTATAGTGTAACTTATTTATCCTTTCTGTTATTAATAGATAGCTGTGCTGTTCTACAGTTCCACTGCTGTCATGTATTGATTTTGTAAGGTGATTTTTATACCCAGCTAGTTTGCTAATCCTTTTTTTTTAAGTATTATTGATTTACAATGTTGTGTTAGTTTCCAGTATACAGCTTAGTGATTCATTTGTATGTTTATATCTATATATATTCATTTTCATATTCTTTTTCAGTATAGGTTATTACAAGATATTGAATAAGGTTTCCTGTGTGATACGGTAGGAAACCATTGTTGATCTATTTTATATATAGCAGTTTGTATCTGCAAATCTCAAACTCCTCATTTATCCCTCCCCACTCCTCTCCCACACTGGTAACCATACGTTTGTTCTCTATGTCTGTGAGTGTGTTTCTGCCCTGTAAATAAGTTCATATTTTTAGACTCCACATATAAGTGATACTGTATGGTATTTGTCTTTCTCTTTCTGACTTATTTCACTTAGTATGATAATCTTAAGGTCCATCCATGTTGGCTAATTCTTGATATTTACTGGATACAGTGTCCTAGGCTGTCGGGAAGTTTCTTAATAAAAATATTTCTCTCACTTTCTGTCATCCATCAGGCATCACAATTTGCCTTTTTAAAAATACTGAATGTTGAGATACATAAAACAAAAGTCACACAAACACGTGATTTCACATACATATATCCCTAGTATTTGAATACGACTACAGCTTTATGCTATGTAAACAGTGTAGCCTCTTAAGGCCCAAACATAAGAGGAAGTTTGACAGAGAGAAGTAGGGTTAGAAAGAGACAGCAGTCTTACCTGCTCACTGTTAAAACATCTTACTTTTGCAAATGTTACAGAAACATATGATCACATTGTCAAAGGATGGAACCACCATTCAATATTGGAAAGAAAGCCATACACACACACACACACACACACACACACACACGCACACAGAGCTGAAATTTATTACTTACGTTGATCAGGCACAGCCTCTCCAAGTGGAGCCGACTGATCTACACAGGGCTTTGGTAAGGGAGGAGTTCTGGCCTTGGTGACTTTCAGGGGGGAAGGGGGTTGACATCATCTGTAGAAGTGGTTACCAGGTGAGACTCTTGTTGGTTGATTGACATTCAGAGGCATGTTCACTGAAGTGAATCTCTGACTGGCTGACTTTCAAGAGGGAGTGGCTGACACCAATGGCTGACTTTCCCTGAGACAAGTGTCCTTGATCTGTTGAACAGGAGTTTAAAACCAGTTCTGATGGCTTCTTGCTACTAAGGCTACAGAACACCAGTTTTTATGTAAGAGCATTGAATATGTTTCTGTTGAGACTAAAGATTCTTAACTTGAAACATGTCCAAGGTCTTCCAGGCGCCTTAGAAGAGGTTGATATTAATGTGGGGTCTGGAAGCGCAAGCTGCACTAACTTCATGGTAAACCTCCCTTTGAGGGCAGGATCATGACTATTTCACCTTCACCCAAAAGTGTGATCCTTCCGGTCCCTGCTTACGCGTTGCGAGTATTATCCTCCAGATTCCCCGCCTTGGGTAGGAGACATGGAATTATACCTCCGCTGGAATGCAGGGCTGTCAAAAGCAAGGCCCATTTATAAAGTTTTGTTTCTTCTGGATGGATGAAAGTAATCAGGGCAAAAGTGGCTTGAAGTTGTCCCTGAGTTTTCACTTTCCTTAGATTTTGACTTAGTGGACCTTTGTTATGTGTGATTACTCTTTTATGTCTGTACAAGCTATTTTTAATCTAGCATTTAAAATTCAAAGAGGAATGAGATATAGCACCCTCTCCTTATCCGCAAAGGACAGGTTCCAAGAGCCCCAGTAGATGCTGTGAAACTGTGGATAGCAAGTACTGAACCCTGTGTATACCATGTTTTTTCCTGTATGTACATACCTGTGATAAAGTTAAATTTACAAACCAGGTACAGTAAGAAATTAACAATAAGTAATAATAAAATAGAACAATTATAACAATATACTACATAAAAGTTATGTGAATATGGTTCTCTCTCTCTCTCAATAGCTTATTGTATAAATTTAATGCCTTTTCCATCTTAACTAAGCACTTATTACACACTGTGGCCATAACTTTTGCAGTCTGAGTTGCAGTAGTAAAACTAACATGAATTTTTTTTCCTTCTTCACAATTTCACAAACAGAAAATTTGTTCTTGCAGTATATCTCGGCAACCTTAGTACAAAGTTTTTTTCTTGCCTTAGTACATCAAGAACTTTCACCTTTTCACTTAAAGGAAAGACTTTATGGCTTCTCTTTGGCATACATGAATTGCCAGCATCACTACTTTTACACTTTATTAAGTAAAGGCTCATTATTAGGTAAAATAAGGGTTACTTGAACACAAACACTGGAATACCTTGATAGTCAGGCTAATAACCGAGATGGCTAGTAAGCGATGAGGGGCGGGACACACTGGACAAAGGGATTATTCACATCCCAGGCGGAACTGAGAAGGACAGCACAAGATTTCATCATGCTATTCTGAACAACATGCAACTTAAAACTTAGGAATTTTCTATTTCTGGAATTTTCCACTTAACATTTTCAGACCGTGGTTGACAGTGGGTAACTGAAACCCCTGAAACTGAAACTGCACATTAGGGGGGTCTACTGTACCACTTCAGACCAATTAGAATGTCAAAAAATAATAATGAGAACAATTTGGCAAGAGTGTGAAGAAATCGGAGCCCTTGGACACTTGATAGTAATGTAAAATGGTGTAGCTATTATGGAAAACAGTATGGTGGTTCCTGAAAAAAATTAAAAATAGAATTACTATATGGTCCAGCAATTCTACTGCTGGGTATATGTCCAAAAGAATTGAAAGCAGGGTTTTGAAGAGATAGTTGCATTTCTTCATGTGCCTATTTTGTTCTTTTCCTTCAGTATTGTGTTGGCTATTCTGGGTCTCCTGCCTCTCCATATAAATTTTAGTCTCTTCAATAAATCATTCTAGAACAACTGGACATCTACATGCAAAAAAAAAAAAAAAAAAAAGAATCTAGACACAGATGTTATACCCTTCACAAAAATTAACTCAAAATGGATCATAGATAAACCTAAATGTAAAATGCAAAAATATAAGGCTCCTAGAAATTAACATAAGAGAAAACCTAGATGATCTTGTATATGCTGGTATCTTTTATATATAACACCAAAACATAATCAATGGAAGAAATAATTGATAAACTGAACTTAGTTAAAATTAAAAAATTCTGCTCTGTGAAAGACAATAGCAAGGGAATTAGAAGACAAGCCACAGGAGGGAGAAAATATTTGCAAAAGACACATCTGATAAAGGACTATTATCCAAAGTATACAAACCAAAAAAAAAAAACCTTAAAACTCAACAATTAAAAAAAAACAAACAACCCAATTTAAAAATGGGCCAAACACCTTAACAGATGACACCTCACTGAAGAAGATATACAGATGACAAATAAGCATATGAAAGGATACTCCACGTATGTCATCAGGAAAATGCAAATCGAAATGAGATACCACTATACACCTCTTAGAATGGCTGCAGTCTGGAACACTGACAACACCAAATGCTGGCAAAGATGTGGAGCAAAAGGAATTCTCATTCATTGCTGGTGGGAATGCAAAATGGTGCAGCCACTTTGGCAGATGGGAGGTTTCTTACAAAACTAAACATACTCTTTCCATACAGTCCAGCAATTATGCTCCTTGGTATTTACCTAAAGGAAATGAAAACTTATGTCCACACCAAATCCTGCACACTGATATTTATAGAAGCCTTAACCATAATTGCCCAAACTGGAAAGCAGCCAAGATGTCCTTCAGTAGGTGAATGGATAAAGTGTGGTGCCTCCAGACATTGGAATATTACTCAGTGCTAAGAAATATATGAGCTATCAAGCCCTGAAAAGACATGGAGGAATCTTAAATGCATATTACTAAGTGAAAGAAGCCAATCTGAGAAGGCTACATACTGTATTATTCCAACTATATAACGTTTTGGAAAAGGCAAAACTATGGAGACAATAAAAAGATCAGTGGTTGCCAGTGATGGGGGCAGGGGTGGGAAGTGAGGGAAACAAGATGAATAGGCAGAGCACAGACTTTTTTTAGGGCAGTGAAGATACTCTATACGATATAATGATGGATATATGTCATTATACATTTGTTCAAACCCACAGAATATACAACTGAATCCTAAGGTAAACTGTGGACTTCGGAGGATTCTGATGTGTCAATGGAGGTTCATCCTTGGTGAAAAATGTACCACATGGTGAGTGATGTTGATAAAGGGAGAGGCTATGTATGTGTGTGGGCAACTCTAAGAGTTAGGAATTATTAGCCCCATTTTGCAAAGGATGACCTTGAATCTCAGATCTAGCTGACCTAGGATTACACAGCTGCTAAGTAAGGTAGAACTGAAAGCAAAAACCAAGTTTGTTACTCCAAAGCCCGTGTCCTCTAGACACACGGGTCCCCAGAATGGTTCTGTGGATCAAGCTGCCTCAAGACAGAGTTTCACCATGAATGAAGAAAAGAAAACAATAAAGGCAATGCAATAATTTTTCTATTTAAAAAAAAAACTTTCTTCCATTAATACGCTGTTCCAAATACTGTAATTTTTCCCCTTTTACGTTTTAGAATTAAAATAATTTTTTCTTCTCTTATGAATCGATGGGGATAGTAGATGGTAGTTATCACTCTTTTTTAGGATCCCAGTATCTAAACCCTATTCCTATATTTGGAAATTTCTGCGCTGTATAAATCTTGAAACCCTTCTCTCCAGCCCTGGAAGCTCACTCTCTCATCTTTCTTGCAGTGAGGACAAAAGCCCTTGTGCTGTGCTCCGCTAATTATAAGTTCACACCAGTCTTTGAACTGGAAGTGGCATTATAAAGCAAGGGCTGCCCAGCATCCATTCGGGGGAGGAGTAGTGGAGGCTGCAATGACTATATCTAGTTCCCAGGGCCATGGGTCCATTCGTGGAGCCATCCAGCAGCAGCATTGGTGATGTTAGCGGTTGACCTATGGCATCTACCGCTTAATGACACTGGCCATGGCTGTGGGGTCTTCATCATATCAAAGATTTGGACAGTGTTCTTGATAGCTTGGCCCTAAGTTTCCAGCCCTCCTGGTGATTCTGTGAGCCACACAAAACTCTTATCATAAGTTCTTTCCTACTTAAATCTGACAGAATTAGTTTCTATTGCTTGCAGCTAAGAACCCTCGCTGTGAGAGTAGTTATTTGATTTTTCATTTGTTTTAATATTCATTCTTGACAAGCTAAAAGGTGTCAACATTAATCAGTTCCCCCAGTTTTTGAAAAAAAAAAGAAATACTTGTTTATGGAATAAAAAATATTTAGGAACCACTGTTATATACTATAATGCCCTAAGTTGTGCATTCAAAACTCTAGCTAGTGAATGATGAAAATGACTTAAACCAAATTGATATTATCTTGGACTAGTATAGTGAACATAACTTGGGATAACCATGTGGTGTATATTATTTAGTTGTTAATATGGCTAAAGTAACCAGGCTGACTCTTGCAACAAGTCTGTCTTCTTATCAAACAAACCAGATTGACTATGTGTCTACATAATTGCTTTCTCACCTGCCGTGAACTGTTTGATTCAGTTAACAATATAGATCAGCTCCTCTTTTTTTTAATGGTTAAAACAGCATGCAATTAATTAACTAATTACTGTATTGATTAATTATATTTACTTACCGAGTAGAGCTGTAGGTTTTCCCCAAGCCAGAAGCCTGGCATGCACAAAAGACATGAAGCTTACGATCTCAATTATAAGCCATTCTTTCCATCTCCCGTGCAGCCACCATCAGTGGCCAACCACCATGACTTCTTGTCTGGGCTTTTGTAATTGCTCCCTAGCTAGTCTCTTTTTTTCTACTCTTGCTCTTCTGCAAGTCCATTTTCCATTGAAGAACTAGGGCATTCTTTTAAAACATTGATTGGGTCGTATTATTGCTCTGCTATAAATCCTTCAAAAATTTTTTCAGTATCCTTGGCTTTAAATCCAAAGTTCTCAACACAACCTGGAAGGACCCATGTGATCTGCTTATATTTCTAACCTTATCTCTCTCCTGCCACCTGCCCCCACAATGTCCCAAACGTACTGTCCTCTCAGTTCCTCAAGTGCTTTCATCTCTTTCGTGACTCAAGGCCTTTAAACATATGATTTCTTCTACCTGAAATGTTTCTCTGCCTCCTGTTCACCTGGCTGACCCCTCCTTAGACCTCACTGTTTTAGATTTCTCTTTCTCAGGGACATCTTCTTTGACCACTTAATTTAAGACAGACCACTGATTCACTTTCTCAGCACATCTGAAAGTTTTCTTTCCTAGGATCTTGTTGCAGTCTGTAATTCTGTATTTACATGTTTGTTTACTTATTTCATGTCTGTCTCCTCCACAGTAGTCTGTAAGCTTTAAGAAGACAGGGCCCATGCCTGTCTTGTTTACTACCTGGCATTCAGCAAAGCACCTTGTATGGGCTCCTTAAACATTTGTTGAATGAATGAATTAATTAGCAGACTTATACAGTATACAAAGAATCCAAGGCTTATACAATTCCATGTAAAAAAATGTTGTTCGGAACAGGAAGTGCTGGAAATTGTAGGAAAGGAGGGATCCTGGAAAGCCAAGGAAAGACTCCTGGGGGAGCAGGTGCTTCAGGGGGACCTAAAAGGGTGGGTAGGATGTAAACAGGCTCTGAAGAGACCTATGGGGAGAAGCTTCATTGCTCAAGAAAAGGGAGGAACCTGGAGAAAGGTGGTCATTTAGCAAGAGACAGTGAGGGGGTCACACCTGGGTGTCACCTGGCTCTGGAGCTCACTCTTGGATGCCCGGAAGTAGTGGGCTTCCAAATGTACAGTGAGGCCATGAAGCAATTTCTTATTAATCTTATCTCTTAAATAAATACATTCATGCAGGGAAACTATGCAGGATCTAGGCCACCAGGCGTGTGGTGTGAGCACTGTGGCAGGTACTGCAGGCTGGCTCCTTCGTCTCCATGCCTACCCTTGACGGGGTGTGCTTGCCCCATGCCGGAGCCGAGAAGGCGTAGACTGCATGCCCAGACTCCCTTCGGCTTGTTCTAGATGCCAGCAGGCAGGTAGCCGCGCGTCAGACCTGGGAGGAAGTGACGTCATGCACGAGAGGCCACGCTTCTGCTGCTGCTTTTTGAAAGCACAGTCATCAAAGTACTTGCTTTTTTTTGAGGCAGTGGTAGCAAAGGTCCCAGAGTCTGGTCACTAGCTTCCTGGATATTGAAAGACGTGGCCCCACCAAAAAAATAGAAAAAAGGCATGGCATGGAGTATCACTTTTGCTCACGTAGATCATGGCCAATGTAAAGTAGTTCCAGGGTGAGAACTCCTGGAGAGTATCTGGTTTGGGACTCTCTCTGAACAAATACAAGGTTCAAAAGTCATTTCAGAATGCAAAGACAGAGTCAATTCAATAATTTTAAACGCTCCGTAAGCTTGATTTAAATTTAAAATCAACAAAACCAGGTCCTGCTGTAGGCTGGCTACTTGCAGGAGGTTCGAGGGTATGGTCCGTCTTTCTTTCCTCGCTCTTCTTTGTCCAGCTTGTTTGCCAGCTTGTGATCCCTTGGGGAGTAGAGACAGGAGAGACTGGAAAGGAAGGGGAAAGGAGAGTTCTCATCTGACCGATCTTTGTAATATGGCTTTGCATTTTCTGGGTCTGGCAGATGTTTAAAGGTTACTCACTTTCGGAGGTTCTTTATAAAGACCTTGATATCATGGTAGTGTTTCACCTGCAGTTTCTGAGCTGGGCAAACACACGCTCTTCCTGCAAGTCCTTCCTCTGCAAGCTCTAGGGAATGGGTGATCCCGCTCAGCTTGCTTTCTGTTGAGGTTTCATTTTTCCTCCAGTGACCCTAATGGAAGGAATCTAAGGTGGTTCTCCCACTGGCTCTCACTTTCACCCATGTAGCCCACATCCCATTCACAGGAAATATTCACATGTTCCTTGTCCGCAAAACTCTGTGACTGCAGGTCCATCACGGTAGAGCAGCAACCCTCCTTCACTCTGCCGCCACAACAGCCTGCCAGCCCATCTCCGGCCTCTGGCTTTCCAGGAGAGAGTCAAGCCACATCCGTGCTGATTCTCTAACTGCCGGGGAAACAGCAAGCTACCCAAACGATTCCCTTACAGTCCCTCTTACTCAGCTTGTGTTGGGTGTCGACTGGAAAAAACACACACGACCTAAAAGTTGCAAGTTATGTTTTATCCTGAGACCTTACTGAGAACTATACCGCAGGAGACAGGATCTCAGATAGCTCTGAGGAACTGTTCCAAACAGGTAAGGGAGAAGCCAGGAAACATAGGAGGTTTTGCTGGAGGGAAAAAAAAACACAACTGAAACATATTGTCGAACATCAAAAGATTACTGCTAATCACAAAGAAAACCCTGACATCTCAAGTTAATAATTTTAGTGCTTTTCTACGTATGGGAAGATAAAAGAGTCTGGGCTTGTTGAAATTATTCCTTTGACATGCATCTTAACTGTCTACAGCCAATATCCTGTTTTTCTGCATCCTTAATTCCCCCTAGGGTGCACCAAGTAATGGGGTAGGGGAGGCTGCCGTGGCTGATGGCTTGATGGCTGCAACATCTTTTGTTTAGAAATGGTAGGCGACCTTGTCCACACAGAAATAGCTACCCTTCGCCCTTAGGATGGGGGCTTGAGACCCACAGCCCATCAGCAAAGCCTCTCTCAGTCTCATCTCTCTACCATTTTAAGTCCTTAATAGGAGTGACTCATCTAATCAGCTCCCTGCTATCTCTGCCATCTACTTTGAAATTTCTGCAGAGTAATTGGTTTTGCAACTCACTGATCATATTTTTGCTTTTGCATTTTGAACATCTTTTTGCACCAGCATTCACCTCTCCCCACCTCTGACTTCTGCCTTCCCAAGAGAACATTGCGTTTTGGGGGTTTTCATCCCATTTCTAGCTCCTTGCATGGATCCTGACAAGTATAATCCAATCATAGAACCTTCCATCCCTCTTACAGTGATTAGATCAGAAGCCGTGGTTTAAACTAATCACGAAACTATTCTCCTGGTCTGTTATTGTCTCAGGGTTGAGCACATGTCCTAAATTAGAACAGTTATATCAAACGGCAAGAAGTTTTGTCTCTATTTCACCTGCTTGGTATGAGAAAGGAGGTGTGTTGTAATTGTTGCTGCTAGCAGCCTTCTTGTGGTCATGTGGAGAAACATCCTGATGACAATGCCAAGCCATAGAGGGGGCAAAGCTGAGACCTGGAATCCTTTTCACTGGTATGGCTGTGATTGCTCTACCTTTAGACTTCTTGTTGTAAGAGAAAATAAATGTCCTTATTATTTTAGCCGAATTTTAGTCAGAGTTTCTGTTATTAATGTGCAAAAGCTAATGATCTTTCATAGATTCCCTATGTTGGGTTATGAGTTCTGAACAATTCCCTGTGGAAATGGAAACACTCAGTGGTGGAAAGCAATAATCGGTATAGCATAGGTCACTGGTTTCTTCCAAGTGACTTTTGGGAACCAAAGGACTGCCTCATATTTTGGGGAAAGGAAAGAGGTAAGAAAAAAAAAATGTCAGAGGGACGAACACCCTGCTGAGACTATAGGCAAAAGCTTTTCAAAGTAACTTCTGAAATAATTCTCTATTATGGCTGCAGTTTTTATGTCCTAATTGCCTGGGCACTGTTAGCAACAGCTGGGCAATTAATGTTATTTGAGATAATTGTATCACATACATTGCAGAAGTCCAGTATGCTTGATTATTTCCTTCCCAATGAAAATTTTAACCTAAATTTTATTAATATATGAAGCTAGTAGGTATTTTGGAAAAATGCAAAAATATTTTATAGAAAGATACCAAATCAATATATGAACTTACGAACTTCATTTTTAATTAAATAATGTCTTTATGGGAAATTGTTGTTTCCCGCCAGCAAGGCTCTTTAGTTAACCATTTTGTTTTTATTCTATTTAAGTATTTAATTCTGTCAGTTTGGCCTATTACCTACATGCTCTGTGTATTTCTGGGAAGCTCAGGATCTCTTTGTGAGCATTTTGACGTGCTCAATGTGAAGAAATATGAGCATGCTGTTAGCAGTGCCACTTTGCTTCAAGCTACCTATAGCATCACTGATAAAAATAGACAGGGGTGAGACACGTCAGATGGCATCATCTGTATTATGGTTGGAGATATGATCAATAACCTCTGAACGTCTCTTGCATCTCCCCCTCCACCACTTTAGTTCAGACTTTCATTATCTGTCTGGATTACTGCAAAGCCACTGAAGTGGTGTCTTTTTAAAGTCCCGTCTTTCCCGTCTTCAGTCCAGCCTTCTCGCTGTCTCCAGATACATCTTACAGGCACACAGCTCCAGTCACATCAACTGTCTCACTCAAAAGCCTTTAGGGACCCTCGACTTCCAGCCAAAATCAGTGGCGTTCAGGACCCTGGTGTCCAAGGGCCTTATAATGTGACCCAAACAGACTTTTCAAACTTTTCTCCCCGTCTTTCCCTGCATGGGCTGTATCATTTCAATCAGCTGAACTGTTGGCTATTCCCGGAATATCCCTCACACCCCTACTTCTCTGAGCCTTGGCTCTGAGCTTCCTCCTGTGATGACTGTTGTCTTAGTCCATTTGGACTGCTAGAACAAAAATATCGTCGGCTGGATGGCTTAAAAGACAAACACTTATTTCTCACAGTTTTGGAGTCTAAGTCCAAGATCAAGGCACTGGCAGATTTGGTGTCTGCTGAGGGCTCAGTTCCTGGCTCAAAGACACCTGTCTTCTCGCTGTGTTCTCACATGCATAGTGCTTGGATAGGGCTGTATGAGAAGGGAAGTCCATCACTGATAGAGAAAATACAGAGGCTGCAGTGTGGGGGCAAACATCCAGGAGGGGAAGAGGGCAAGAGAACTCCCAGGAGAGGTGGGTGGGAGGGGGGCTTCTGTGACTAGGTGATAAATCCCTGGGTCAGAGAGCTCTGAAGGGCCATAGCAGCTTGGGATCTTAGAACGACAAGGCTCTGTCTTACCATGACCATCAGGTGTAGGGTAAGGTTTTGCTAGGGTGTGCAAAGCAGTCAGGCTCTAAATGGCTAAAAATCTGCTTTGGGGGGCTAGTTTTTAAATGATTAGATGTGTAACATTTTGAGCATGATGCCAGTAGGCATTTGAACTAATAGATTTCAACCTGCAGTGAAGTAATAAACAAGCAAGGGGTCAATACACACAGACCATCTTTGGCTGATTTATTTAACATATTGGATGATAACTAGCAGTCAGTGCCACAGCAACCATGTACAAATTGAATTAAGTATTGAACATTCATAATTTAAGAAGTATCCAGCAAATGACAAAACGTACAAGACATAGCCTTTAGAGTTATAAACCAGGAAAGAATGAAACCGAGTCTGTTGGTGATGGCAGTGCTTGGGAATGGAGAGCAGGGAGAAGAACGTGAGCCTGGATGTCCCACTATGTTTTCACTCAGAGTGAAACCATCACTCTCACTCCCCCTCCTCTCCCAAATGCATCCATGGGAATTCTCATCTGAGATAATGCTCGGTAGGATGGGGAACAGAGATCCCCTGGTGCTATGACCACACTAGATGCCCCCTAGTGGCTGCTGGGTAAGCTGTTTTCATGAAAGAATTTCCCTTCCAAATGA
This sequence comes from Camelus ferus, assembly GCF_009834535.1. Taxonomy (NCBI): domain Eukaryota; kingdom Metazoa; phylum Chordata; class Mammalia; order Artiodactyla; family Camelidae; genus Camelus; species Camelus ferus. The sequence continues at coordinate 9,527,824 of NC_045705.1, read as the reverse complement.
AAGAGATGAAAATGTTGGATAAAATGTACTATTCTTCCATGGGGTGGTGTACTATTAGAATTGTCTATGTAATCACAATTTAAAATGTCCCACAAGTTATATTATCCCCCCCAAAGAGTACATCTTTTTTGTTTTAAAACAGAAAGCTCTTACAGTTTGGCCTCATTTTCTATAGTCCAGAGTTGATAAATACCTCAATTGTTTGCTTGTATATAAGTCCAGAAGCACAAACAAAGATTCTTTGCAAAATGAGAGGTTAGCATATTAGAAATTCACAAGTCCCTTGACATGAGTCAAAAATACAAGACTTATAATTACTGCTTAAAACTCCCTGGGATGTTTCCTAAGTCAGTTCGAAGAGGTGGTTTTAATCGCGTGGTCCTTGAATCCATTTTTTGTTCAACAAATATTTATTGAGCCCTTGCTCTGTGCCGGGCACTGGGCCAGCAAGTGGAGACACGGCGGTGAGCAAGTTCAGCATGATTGCTGCCCCAATGGCGGAGGGGGTGATGCGGTGGCCGTAAAGCTGCCCAAAACATCTGTCCCCGAAACTGAAGATTCTGACAAGGTAAGACAAAAATAAGGAGTTTTACTGTTTTATTTTCTTCTGGTCTGGGCTTTCCTGAGGCTGAAACCAATTGACTCCAGTTGTAAATCCTGCTGGAGAGAAAGTGCTTTTTTTTCTCTCTCTCTTCCTTCCTTCCTTCCTTCCTTCCTTCCTTCCTTCCTTCCTTCCTTCCTTCCTTCCTTCCTTCCTTCCTTCCTTTCTTTCTTTCTTTCTTTCTTTCTTTCTTTCTTTCTTTCTTTCTTTCTTTCTTTCTTTCTTTCTTTCAAGGGAATTGATAGCTGTGTAAGCATATCACTGGTCTGGAGACTTGAGGTGAAGCTCCAATTTGCTTCCCCAAGGTCCCTGATCAACCTCAAGGAAGCCAGTTCATAGAAGCCCCTGTTCTGACTTATCAAAATATTCACTTGACCTTGAAAATATTCTCATTGATGTCATGCAGCTAGCAAACGATAAAGCATTTGAACAAAATGTTTGCATCAGTGACTCCAAATTGACACAAACTCTGCAGGTTGTCTAGGATGAGAAATCTCTCGAAGGCTCCTTTTATTTAGTGCTTGCAGGGGTTTGTTACTCTCTGTGCTGAAAGACGACAAGCAGCATGTTAATTAAAGAACTGACATCCTTCAATTTACTCTTTTCTCCCTACTTGCCATGTTCCTCTTTCTTCCCCAACTCCCATCCCCACTCCTGCCGTCCCCAGAGAAGTGTAAATGAAAGGTTTCACAGTTTCACATGAATAATTTGGGGGCAGATACAGTTCTCTTCATCAACCACTATACAGCAAAGTCAAATTGGGTGCCCTCTTATGTGAAATTTTGATCTTTTTAACACAGGAAAAAATCATTTTGATAAAGGTTAATGCCTCCTTAATATTTATACACTTGAATCATATTGAAAATGTGTTCTGAAATTCTGAAATCTTGAATTAATATGACAACGTGCAAAGATTGTGTGACACTATTTGTAATTCATTAGCACATACTCTACAATATATTAGCATCAAATGTGGGAGGCTCTGTCATGGTCCTGGCAAACCTGTAAGTTTCATCCTGGTTTATGGTCTAGCACTTTAAGATTTTGACATGGATGTCCAGAGACAATTCCAAATGATTCTTGCAGATCAGGAATAAATTAATTTATCCAGCAACCTGCTAGATATAATATAGTAGCCTGAGAAACATGCAGCCATCCAGCATATGTTTGTCTAGTTTCGAGCGGATTTTGAACACCAGACTGCCATCGTGGGAATGAATTGTGACATGATCCTGGTAAACTGGGGACTGCATCTGCTCTGTGGCACCTGGCATGTGTCTTCCTCACACAGTGAGTCTGCAAATGATTAAGGTCCCTACAATTCACTTCATTTTGAAATAGTGCCTGGGTAACCTCACGTGGATCAGCAACAGCTCCTGGCACAGATGGAAATCTAACGGTGTCATAGATTCCATAAGTTCGTCCTTTGCTGATGCTAAAACCCTCTGGACTGTTAATTTTAATGACTTGTTCTCCTGGGAATCGGAAAACTAGTCTCCTACTGACAGATACACATAGTGTCCCAAATAGCAAATTAATGGCAATACTTAATTACCTCAAATATTTATATCTTAGCTCTTAAAAATACCCAATCCCCCCCCCAAATCCTTGGGCATCGTAGAATATTCAGAGTTCCCTTGAACTTGAAAACTTTTGTAAGGAACACAGCATAAGAATTTATGTTTAAAAATATTTATAAATGCCGTTTCTGGTTTGACTGTTATTACAGAGAAAGCTGAATGATCTGGATTTTGGAATTGACAGGGCTGCTTCGTGTTTATGATTAATCTCTGTGACCAGCCTACTTGGAACTGTAGTCTAATATTTTTGATCCATTGTATAGTGTGCTCATGTAAGTGTGTGAGTGTGTGAGTGTAGGTGCACATGGGCACATGTGTACAGATCTTTATGGAACAAAGCAAATACACCAGTGAATGCACACATGTGCTCTTGTCCTTGTGATCACTGTTGCCTGCACACGTCAGCTTGTTCTTGCTTCTCCCTTTGAGCAATGCCAGAAAGCTCTGCACTCAGCCTCATCCCTGCCCAGCTGCTCTGTCAGGATATTGCTTCCTAATATCCCTTTAATCCCGTCTCTAGGAACAGCATACTGCTTTTTAGTTGGGTACATTGCTACTCATCCAAATACACATTTTCCAGTCTTTCTTACAGCTAGGTGTGGACAAATGACCTCATTTTAGGCAAGACATGCATGCAATTGTGTGGTGTGCATACCCTACCGTCGGTGGAACTCTTCCATCAACCTGCTGCCTAGAACATAACCTGATGACTTAGGCTCCAGCGGCCATCGTGTGGAAATATCAAGTGAGGTCCACATGGTGAGCTGGAAGGAGCCCTGTGCTCTGACACCTGGGGGACCTCACTTGTTCTGGGCTGCTTATCTGTAGATTAACCTCTGTCTTGCTCAAAGCATTGTTTTTCAGCTGTTGGTCTGCAGGCTGTATCCTAACAGCTACAAGTGTCCTCGTCATTTCTTCCACACCTGCCCTGGATGCCATCTGTCCCCTGCTCTGCGCCCTGTCTTCCATGTTCTTCGTTGTGCTCCCAGGAGCCGCCTGTGTGACGTCCTCGCCTGATCATAGGAGGCCTGCCAAGATCTGATGACGGCCTCTGTCCAGCCTCGCACCTGCTGTTACTCCTGACCGTGACTCTAGGTTTTGGCAGCACTGCTACGCATCCTCACGCTTGAGGTTTGTGTTTGTTCTCTCAGTTTGGAATGTCCTCCCTGTGCTCGACAACTTGGGAAACTGAGGTCTCAGCTCAAATGCTCACTTGCCTCTTTGAAATCTTCCTTGATTTCCCCAGACAGAGCAAACCCACGTCTCCTTTCTCTTAGATGCACTGCGCTGGGTCAATTAATTGTATTGAAATCCTTTGTACCTCTGTCTCCATGCTGAACTGTAAGCTTCTCAAAAGCAAGGAATCAATTTTTTCTTCCTTGTATCTCTTGTAACAAGGACATTATAGTCCCTTGATGTATGGAAATGGAATGAAAAGAAAAGCATGAATGAAGACTCAACTAGGAACCCATTCCATTTTGAAGAACTCCCCCCACTTTAAATACCCTAATTCCAATTCCTTGGTTTCCCAGGTGATAGAACCTCAATGTATTTTTTTAAAACCACACTAGAACTTTATAGTATATTGTTCTAAATTTTTTTATGTTTTACCTTCTTCATCTTGAATTTTTAGGGTAAAAAATAGCACAAATGTATAAATAAGTACATTTTGTACTTAATTAGTTTTAATCATGGCTACTGTGTATTTAGCATCTTACACTGTCAACTGGGCCCTACTAAGCACTGAGGTATGTGCTCTACATGCTTTATTCTACTTAATTTCTGCCATAATCCCATGAGGTAAGCACTGTGTTCACATTCTTTCAGTTGTAAATGATAGGAACCCTGTCAATCTAGTTTAAGCAAAAAGAATGTATGGGCTCATGGAGCCCCAGGATCTCAGTGTCGTGGTTTAGCTGGATCCGGGGCTCAAACAGTGCTGGTAAGGTGCTGCTCCTGTCCCTCCCTCTGACTCTGTCCTTGTCCCTATGCCTGCCCATAACTCCATCTCTTTCCCTGTCTCTGACTGGGTTCCTGCTCCTATCCCTAACTCCTCTTCCCTGCTCCTCTTCCCATCTCTCTCTCTGTAATCACCTCTGTCTCCACCTCTAGCTCTATCTCTAGCCTTATCCCTACCTCTGTCTCTTCATACAGCAATCATGGTGGACATCAATACACTCAAACTTACTCTATCCCCTTAGCAACCCAAACAGAAAGGAAGCATCTTCTCCACGGCTCTGCGAGTAAAACCCCAGAGAGCTGTCTGGCCGCCTTGGGTGATCTGCTTATCCTGAAGCTGAGATTGACTAAGGAGGAGGGTAATGTGATTGGCCAGGCCCAGGTCACACCCAGCCATGCCAATAGGACAGAGTGGGTTTAGCTTCTACCTGAACTGATCACATGGAATGAGTTGTCCCTACAGGAAAGAGGGGCTCCAAAAGAAGGAGGGAAAATACCAGACAGGCAAAAATGGAAGATTTCTACCACGATATGCTCTCTCCTTACAGACGAGCAAACTGAGCTGAGAGAGATCATTTCATTTTCCCAAGGACACACAGGAGGTAAGTCATGGAACTGGGATTCAGATTCAGTTCTGTCTGACTCTAGAGTCTTCGTCCCCTAACCACTCTGCTGAATTATGTTTCTTTATACAGTACCAAAAACTAAACACTAAACTTTCAAAATGTAACTGATGATGAACCAGAAATAAAGAAAAATAATTAGCCCTGTCACAGCTAAGGCTGTGACCTGAATTGCCACCCCATATCCTTGCCAGCCAAGTTAGGTTTCCTTACCAAAAAAGCATACTATTCTTTTTTATACATTGTCCAAAAGCAAATAAACAACTAAAAACACATATGAGCCACTTTATGCCTTTAGGGAGTTTATTGTTTCATTTTTTAATCCTCTCAACAAAGCTGGGTAAAGAGGGAATACATCTCAACGTATAAAAGGCCATATATGACAGATCCACAGCTAACATCATACATAACAGTGAAAATCCGAAAGCATTTTCTCTAAGACCAGAAACAAGACAAGGATGCGCACTCTTGTCACTGTTATCCAACATAGTATTGGAAGTCCTCGCCATTGCACTCAGAGAAGAAAAAGAAAGAAAAGGCATCTAAATTGGAAAGAAAGAAGTAAAACTGTCACTGTTTGCAGACTGTTGAAAACCCTATAGACTTCACTAGAAAACTATTAGAACTAATAAATGAATTCAGTAAGGCTGCAGGATATAAAATTAATATACAGAAATCTGTAGCATTTCTATACACTAGTAATGATAATATTGGAAAGAGAAATTAAGGAAACAATCCCACTTACCATTGCATCAAAAAGAATAAAATATCTAGGAATAAATTTAACAAAGGAGGTGAGAGACCTGTACACTGAAAACTACAAGATGATGAAAGAAATTGAAGATGACACAGATAAATGAAAAGATATATTGTGCTCATGGACTGGAAGAATTAGTATTGTTTAAATGTCCATACTACCCAAGGTAACCTACAGAGTTAATGCAATCCCTATCAAAATATCAATGACATTTTTCAGTAGAACTCGAACAAATAATTCTAAAATTTGTACAGAACCATGAGAGACCCAAAAAACCCAAAGCAATATTGAAAAAGAAGAACAAAGCTGGAGGTATCACATGCCCTGATTTCAAACTATACTACTGAGCTACAGTAATCAAAACTGTATGGTACTAGGGAAAAAACAGACCATAGACCAATGGAACAGAATAGAGAGCCTCAAAATAAACCCACATGCACATGCTCAATTAATCTAAGACAACGGAGGCAAGAACATCCAATGGGGAAAAGAAAGACTTTTTTAAAAAATAATGTTGATAAAACTGGATGGTTACTCGCAAAAGGACTAAACTGGACCACTTTGCCACACCACATCAAAAAATAAATTCAAAATAGATTAAAGGCTTAAATGTAATACTTGAGACCATAAAACTCTTAGAAGAAAACAAAGGAAGTACAAATTTTGACATTTGTTATTAGCAAAAATTTTGGGGTTCTGTCTCCTCAAGCAACAGAAACAAAAGTAAAAATTTTTAAATGAGACTATATCAAATTTAAAAGATTTGCATAGGGAAGAAAGCTATCAATTAAATGAAAAGGCAGCCTATTAAATAGGAGAAGATATTTGAAAATTATATATCTGATAAGAGGTTAATATCCAAAATATGTGAAGAAGTTGTACAACTCAATATATTTTTTTAAAAAATCTAACAAGAGGGCAGAGGACCTGAATAGACATTTTACCGAAGTAGATATACAGGTGGTCAACAGGTACATGAAAAGATGCTCAACATCACTAATCATGCAAATCAAAAGCACAGTGAGGATACTGCCTCACACCTCTTAGGATGGCTACCATCAAAAAGGCAACAAATAAGACGTGTTGGTAAGAATGTGGAGAAAGGGAACCCGCATGTACTGTCGGTGGGATGTAAATTGATGTAGCCACTATGGAAAACACTGTGGAGGTTCTGCAAAAAATTAAAAATAGAATAACTTCATGATCCAACAATTCCACTTCTGTGTATTTACCTGAGAAAAATAAAACACTAATTTGAAGATATATTTGCACCCCTAAAATTATTGCAGCATTATTTACAAGAACCAAGATATAGAAGCAACCTAAATGCCCATTGATAGATGAATGGACAAAGAAGATGTAGTATGAAATATTATTCAGCCATAAAAAAGAATAAAACTTTGCCATTTGTGACAATGTGTGTACCTAGAGGGTATTATGCTAAGTGAAATGAAATGAGTCAGATAAAGACAGCTATCATATGATTTCACTTATATGTAGAATCTAAAAAGCAAAACAAATCAACAAACAAAAGAAAACAGAAATGGATGCATAATTACAAAGAACAACAGGTGGTTGCCAGAAGGGAGTGGGTAGAGAGTTGGGCAAAAATAGGTGAACAAGATTAAGAGGTACAAATTTCTAGTTATAAAATAAATGAGTCACAAGGTGTAACACACAGCATATAGGAATATAGTCAATAATACTGTAATAATTTCATATGCAACAAATGGTTACTAGACTTTCGTGGTGATCATTTTGTCATGTATTTGATTGCCAAATCACTGTGTTGTACACCTGAAACTAACAATATTTTATGTCAACTGTACTTCAATTTAAGAGAAAAAAAAAAAAGAAGCGAAGGAGAAGGAAGAATCAAAGACAGTGCAGAGGTTTCTAGCTTGCGGAACAGCACAGATGCCATGGCTCTGTCAGGAAACCCTGAGGGAGCCCGCCTGTTCCTATTCTACACATTTCACACTTTCATCTCATAGCTTCTTTCTCGGCCTCTACAATGAAGATGGTAGATTCAGAGAGAAAAAAATGCATTCCTTCTATTCAATTTCATGTTCACCCTAGTGCTGTTTAGGAAGTGATTTTTTGATGTCGCCCTCTCTACATAAAGCAGTGATCTAACTTGTAGAAATAGTAGAGAGGGTTATTAGATCTGTAATTAGTTCTCATGTTGCTCTACATTTCATAAAAAGCTTGAAAATAAATCCAGTTAAAATTTTTTTTTTGATGCCAGGAGATTTTAACAGACACTGTGCCTGATGGATTTCAGTGTGCTTTCTGAAGCTTATGCAGAAACTCATTTTCATTATAGAACAAATAATCCCACCACTGTAGTAATAGAAATGAAAAAAAAAAAAAGAAAGAAAGAAAACTATGATAAAAGAGTGTCAATAAGTCCTTGCAAATGACTGTAAAAAATTGCCTGGGCAATTCCGGTATTATGTTTTTCTATCACAGAGCACTTCTGTTCTCTTCCTTTTAATAATTCCTTTTCTGAAGGTGTTCAAACCTCATTAAATTGTCCTGCTGTCATGGTAGCCTCATCTCCAAATGTGAATTAACTATATGTTGACTTGAAGGAACATGATTTTCTTATAATATGCTATGCCATTACTGCTAGTGAAGAGATTACACTACTTTGAACACTCTCAGGTAATAAAATTCTATTAATCATAGTGCCGTAAAGCTTCAAAGTACACCTTCATGTGAATGTTCAGAAACCTAAATGACTTGTTTCAACTGCAGCCATTTCACTGGAATAATAGAGTTCTATAGCGTTGACTTACATCCTTTAATTAAGATATGTGTCAGAATTACATATACCGGGATGTAGGTTTTAATTCTGCATACCATAAAACATATTCTGAGCCTGCTATCACTGAAGTTCAGAAATGCAAGTCCAGCCTTATATGAGGTTGAGTATTTCCTCTTAAGCCAAAAAGGGCAAAGGGTTTTTAACTGAAGACCCAACGCCAGTATATCTAGAAATAAATATTGGGAAGGATTCGGAGGCTGTTTCCAGGCTCTGAAGGGGATGAGCTCTGTTATCAATTAGTAATGTCTCCCACAGACAAAAAACAAAAGGAGAGGTGGTAGCATTGTGGGGTGCTTTATACTCTCCAGAAGATGGTTCTTATTATCTCTTTGTTTTCTTTTCTTTCAATTTTAATCTGTATCAAACTTATATATGTACATGGTTAGAAAGCCCAAGAGAAAGGCAAAGGCTTATAATGAAAGATAGTAGTTTCATGATCAACCTCTTCCCTTGATTTTCACTCCCAGAGGCAAGCATTTGAAGTTCTTTAGCTATTCTTCTGGTATTTGCCTCTGTAGTTCTGAGAGTTGTTATGTACCTGCAAGCAACAGACTGACTCCAGATATTAGATAACTCATGGTATCGCTAAGCTTCCAAGAATAACTGCCCCGAAAAGGAAACACATTCTATCACCAGTTGCCCCATGGCTGCCCACTCCGCTCTGGAACTCAACCTCCAAAGCTGAGGGATCCTGCCACAGCCCTCACCAACCAAATGTTTTCCACGTGGGACCACCTTCCTCAGGTTGCTTACTTCCAGGTCAGAATCTCATGTGAGTGAGTCTGGATGGCAGATCCCAGGTCACAGGTGTCTGTGCTAGCTGCAGAGGACACTGGAACAGGACCTGGGGGGCCATTTTGGGGATGCAGGGTTCACTCGGCAGTATATTCCACAAATATAATAGGATAGTTGTTCCAAAGGCACTGGACAGCCTGAAAAGAAATGACAAATGTCTACTGCAGCTTTCTAATGAACAAGTTTATTCTACTATTTATTAATTTTGTACTTTACATATTTTCTAGGCTCTCCCCACTGTTGAAGATACATCGTAAGTCTCTTGAACACGGCACAGATTTCGCCTCCTTTATCTACCCATACGTTTAGCTGTATCACATTTAAAGACTATTTTTATTGAAGTTTAGTTGATCTACAATGTTGTGTTTGTTTCTGGTATACAGTATAGTGATTCAGATATATATATGTATATACACATATACTTTTTCTTGTTCTTTTTCATTGTAGGCTATTACAAGCTATTGAATATAGTTCCCTGTGCTATACAGTAGGTCCTTGTTGTTTATCTATTTTTATAGAGTGGTTTATATCTACTAATCCCAAATTCCTAATTTATCCCTCTGCTCCTTCTTTCCCCTTTGGTAACTATAAGTTTGTTTTTTATGTCTGTGAATCTGCTTCTGTTTTGTAAATAAGTTCATTTGTGCCATTTTTAAAGATTTCCACATATAAGTGATATGTTATATTCGTCTTTATCTGATTTATTTCACTTAGTATGATAATCTTTAGGTCTATCCATGTTGCTGCAAATGGCATTATTTCATTCTTTTTATGGCTGAGTAGTATTCCATTGTGTGTGTGTGTGTGTGTGTGTGTGTGTGTGTATGCATACCACAACTTCTTTATCCAATAATCTGTTGGTAGACATATAGGTTGCTCCCATGTCTTGGCTATTGTAAATAGCGCTGCTATGAAATTGGAGTGCGTGTATCTTTTCAAATTAGTTTTCTCTGGATATACACCCAGGAGTGAGATTGCTGGGTAATAAAAGTCTATTTTTAGTTCTTTAAGGAATCTCCAGACTATTTTCCCTAGTGGCTACACCAAATTACATTCCCACAAATAGGACTGGAGGATTCCATTTTCTCCACACCCTCTCTAGCATTTACCGCTTGTAGACTTTTGAATGATGGCCATTCTGACTGGTGTGAGGTGATATCTCATTGTAATTCTGATGTGCATTTCTCTGATAATTAGCATAGCTATATCACATTTTTTTAATAGATGAGGATTTGGGTTTGTATTATTTTGTCTATGTGAATATTATTTTTATCTTAGCCGAGTAATTTATTATATTCTTTTCTTGTATGATGTTATGTTTTCCCTGGAATTAATTAACTCTTTTTATTTGATAGCTTTCTATATACCTATCATTAATGCATTCTAAACTTTATTCCAGAATTGAAATTTCTTGTATCATATTTTAAATTTTCTAAGAGGTCTATTTTGTTTTCTAAATGTTCTTTTTATAATTTGTGTGTGTGTGTGTGTGTGTGTGTGTGTGTGTGTGATGGATGTAATACAGGGATGTAATTATCCCTTAAGATAACTATCATTTTTTTGTTTGTTTGTTTTCCTGCTTCCTACGTTGTTTCGTCTGTTTTACCTTTTTCTATTTGTTTTGGTCTCTCTGATGTTAAAAGTTTCCCCCAAATCTCTCATCATTCTTATTTTGGCTCATATTTCAGAAAGAAGCCTTAAAATTGTGAGAGAGAGTAGGACTTATTAAAGACTAGGCTTCGCTGAAGGATAATTGAGTAGAACACAGCCATTTCATTAGATGTCTCCCAAGTGTCAAATTTGTTTTTCTCATTTTCTTCTTTGGCTGATCACTTTCCTCAGAGAGGAATCCTCCAACCTCCTGCCTTTAAATACAGCTGCCTGCACTATTTACAATAGCCAAGATGTGGAATCAGCCTAAATGTCCATCAACAGATGACTGGATAAAGAAGATGTGGTAATACTTATACAATGGAATACTCTTCAGCCATAAAAACCGACAACATAATGCCATTTGCAGCAACATGGATGTTCCTGGAGAATCTCATTCTAAGTGAAGTAAGCCAGACAGAGAAAGAAAAATACCATATGAGATCGCTCATATGTGGAATCTATAAATAAATAAATAAATAAATAAATAAATAAATAAATAAATAAATACAAAACAGAAACAGAAACAGACTCACAAAGAATACAAACTTGTGGTTGCCAAGGGCGCAGAGGGTGGGAAGGGACAGATTGGGATTTCAAAATGTAGAATAGATAAACAAGATTATACTGTTATACTGTATAGCACAGGGAAATATATACAAGATCTTGTAGCTCACAGTGAAAAAAATGTGACAATGAATATATGTATGTTCATGTATAACTGAAAAATTGTGCTCTACACTGGAATTTGACACAACATTGTAAAATGACTATAACTCAATAAAAAATGTTAAAAAAAAATAAATACAGCTGCCAGCATCCTAAGAGCTGAGCCATGGTGGAGGTTATTTGGAATAGAGGCTTTCATTCAGTTCCTCAGTACAGTACTCTGTCCTTCTCTTTGCCAAATAAATGCCCTAAGTCCAGAGGCTTCTGTTTTGACATTTCCAGAGAGTAAATCTCTAATTTTTTTCCAGATTCAGGAAGAGGCAGTTACCCAGCTGGGGAGTGGTACAGAGGAAAGGGTCTGGGTGCACCTTGTGTAGCTGTTCAACCAACACTCTTTTTTGCTCTCTACCTATTCCTTTACATTTTGATGAACTTGGTGGATTCAATTCCGGAGGTTTCTTTTTGAAAATCTCTCACATGAGTTGACATACTTCTTAGCTTTGGCCCTTGTAGACTTAGATTTCAGCTTCCCCTGGTCTACGAAGTCAGTCACCACTCACCCATTAGCTCTCCAGCTGCAAGAATTACACCTGTCTTCTTTCGTGTTCTTTCTCCTCCTGTCCCCTTCCCTTTCTCTCTCCCCCTTCTCTCTCTCATTCTCTTTCTCATTAAATCCCTCTCTCTTTCTCCTGTTTTCTCTCCATCTCTATCACCTCTCTTCTTCTCCCTCAATGTGTGTGTGTGTGGTGTGGTGTGGTGTGGTGTTGTGTGGTGTGGTGTAGGGTGTGTCTATCTCATCCTTTATTGACATTGTAGTGGAATTTCAGGAAAGAACAGTAGGGAAGGTATATTTGAATCTGCTGTATTTCTGTGTTAGTCAGAAATCCCTTGTATATGTTCCTTCTTTTTTTAAATGTATTTTTATCGAAGTATAGTTAGTTTACAATGTTGTGTCAATTTCTGGTGTACAGCATAATGCTTCAGTCATATATGAACATACGTATATTCATCTTCATATTCTTTTTCACCATAAGTTACTACAAGATATTGAATATAGTTCCCTGTGCTGTACAGTATAAACTTGTTGTTTATCTATTTTACATATAGTCGTTAGTATCTGCAAATCTCAAACTCCCAATTAATCCCTTCCCACCCTTCTCCCCCTGGTAACCATAAGTTTGTTTCCTGTCTATGAGTCTGTATGTATTCTTTCTTAAAATCTTGTCAACACTTACCCTGTGGTTCAATAGATAGAATTGAAATTATGTTTTTCACAACTTATATGGCTGCTTTTATCCACTTTCAACAAATCAGATCTTCAGTGCGTAAGGCCTCATCTCTGTTCTCTTCTGATCTCATTTCAATGTTTACAACTGAAAATTAAACTTCTCCCTGTTACGCAGACTTGCTACCTTCTAATTATATAAGCAACACTTGTTTATTTTAGCAAGTTTGGAAACACAGAAAAACACAAAGAAGTAAAAAAACACCATTTATAATTCAGTTTTTTGACATAATATGTACAACTCACTCCTTCTGTCCCATTGGGCTCATTCCCCGCCACCTACCACACCTCTGTAAGCATTATCAACATTTCAATCTGTAGGCATCTAGTAATTTTTATGCTTATACCTACGTATGCAAGGTTAGATTTGTTTCTCCTAAAATACAAAATCATGCCATACATATCATTATAAAACTTGCTCCATTATTTCTTACTTAATGATATATCAACAATACTTTTTGAACTTAGATTTTTTTTAACATACATCATTATTTTTAATGGGTATCGAGGTGGTTTTGAAATACATTCATAAAACAAAGGACGTCTACTAATTCTTGATATTCCTTTCCAAAAACTAGAACCTAATTCCCCTCTCCGGAAGTGACAGTGTGTGTGACTCCCTAGACAAGAGCATAAAAGACATTGCAGCTTCCTCTTTTCTTTCTCTGTCAGATCACTCACTGCATGAGAAGCCAGTTCTGTGTCATGAGGACAGCAGCTCCAAAGAAAGGCCTATGTGGACATAGGAACATAGGTCCCATGCCAACAGCCAGTGAGGAACTGTGGCCCTCTGCCAATACACATTTGAGTGGCCCATCTTGGTAGGGGGGGTCCTCCAGCCCCATTCAAGCCGTTAAGTGAGTGCAGTCCTGACTGACACATTGACTGTAATCTCATGAGAGCCCCTGAGCCAAAACCACTGAGTGAAGTTGCTTCCTGATTCTTGACCCATAGCAACTGTGATATAATAAATGGGTGTCATCAGCTATACTTTGGAGTCATTTGTTACATAGCAGTAGATAACTGATGCTGATTTTGATACCTGGAAGTTGGGTGTTATCATCATAAGTATCTAAAAATGTGGAAATGGCTTTGGAACTGGGTAGTGGCCAAAGTCTGTAAGGGCTTGGAGGAAGAGTGTCCGAAAGTGTTAAGAGAAGCCTGATTACCTTCGGGAGGCTGTGGGAAGGACTTAAAGGAAAGGGAGGGAAAGCTTTAGGGAAACTGGAGAAAAGGGTATCCATGTTATGCAGTGGCAGAAAGTTTAGGAATGCTGTCCCCTGTGGTCGTATGGAAAGTAGGAAAATGTACCTAATGAGCTGAGTGATCTAGCTAAGGACACCTCCAGGTGAAGTGCTGAAGGTGCCACCCGGTTTCTTCTTGCTGTTTATAATAAACTGTGAGAGGAAAGAGAGAAACCAATGGAAGGATTGTTGAACATGAAGAAGCCAGAACTGGATGGTTTTAAAATTCCCAGCCTTTCCAGATGGCATCCAAGCTAAAATTAACAAATGGCTTTCCAGCAATAATCCATTCCAGGCCACTGCCAAGAAAACATGGTTTAGAGATGAGGCTAAGAGTGTACCTATAAAATGCCTTGCTTATGACCTCAGAAAGATCTAAGATGGTACCCCCAGGAACTGTTCAAACAACAGTTTTGAGGACGCTTAAGGCTATTATCCTGCCATAGTTCAGCAGAAGCCCAAGGTAGGGGAGAATTTACCTTGAAGAGATTTTTGAGTGTGGGTTTTGTCTAATGAAGTGAATCCTGATAAGATTCATAGGAGACCCCCAAAGTTTGTAAGAAGAATTATAATTACAGAAATACCACCAGCTTAGGCTGAAGGAGACAGAGATAGGACACAATGAAAGGAGGCATTTGGAATGCCAAAATTTTGCTCAGAAAACTACACAGCTCCAAACTAGGCCAACTTTGAGGGAAAAGAAAGAATGAATCAGAAAAGGGAACCAGGAATGCAGAGGGTGAAGCCGAGCCATGGACACTCATTCCTGGGGAGGAGTAGAACTGAGTTTGAATCAAGAAACTTCTTACATGTGGCCAAGTAGATTTCAGAATTGCTATAGAACAGTGATGGCTTTGGGTCTCCCATTTTTTAAATCTTTTTGAACAAAAATGTCTAGAGTGGTTATCCTGTGCCTGACCTGTATGTATACAAGTTATTCCCTCATGTGTGTGTGTATAGATAGATGGATGGATGGATGGATGGATGGATAGATAGATAGATAGATAGATAGATAGATAGATAGATAGATAGGTAGATATATAGATAGATAGATAGGCAGACAGACAGACACATCGATACATACATAGATAGAACTTGTCTCTTTAGCTCACAGGGCTTGAGACCTAAGGAACCATACTCAAGGAGTTACACTTAAGGAATGACTCCTGAGAAGCCTCAGCCTCACCTGGATCTGATTAAGTTGACATGTTTCTGGACTGATGCTTACATGGATGAAACTTGGGGTTGGTGGGGAGGGTGTTGGAAGGGGATGAATATATTTTGTATGTGAATGTAATTTTAATCTGTGGCCAGAGGACAAATTGGAATAGTTTTAATATATGTCCACAAATCATTCAACACCCTTCGCTCCAAAAAAAGAAAGAAAGAAAGAAAGAAAGAAAGAAAGAAAGAAAGAAAGAAGCCTAATTAACTTTCCCTTGGGCTTAGACTGGACTTGGTGCCTTGGTGCTAATGAATAAAATATTATAGAAATGATAATGTGTGACTTCCAAGAATAGGTCATAAATGTCATTACAGCATCCTTCTTGCTCTCTCTTAGATCATGTCTCTGGGAGAAGACAGCTGCCATGTCATGAGGATGCTCAAGCAGCAACTTGGAAAGGTTCATGTGGTCCAGACAGAAAGGGACTGAGGGCCTCTGCCAACAGACATGTGCGTGAGCCATCTTGGAAGCAGATCTTCCAGTCCCAGTCAAGCTTTCAAAGACTGCAGTCCTGGCCAACATCTTGGCTATAAATTCATGAGAGACGCTGAACCAGAACCACCCCCACCAGCTAAGCCAAAACCAAATTCATAACCCTTAAAGAAATGTGAGATAATAGATATTTGTTGTTTTCAACTGCTAATTTTGAGGATGTTATCCAGCAATAATACATAATGAATATAGGCAGATGCTATCCTGTTGTTCTCCCCCTTCCTTTTTCACGATTATCAGCAGTATTGCAACAAAACCTCTTTGTACATCTGTGTTTATGTCCTCAAGATATTATTTCTGTGGGATAAATTCTTAAAATCGGAATTTATGGCTTGCACATATTAAATTTAGGTAGAAATTGCCTCCCCTCCAAAATTGTAACAGTCTATTCTCTCCCAAACAGTCGATGAGAGTGCCTCTATATCTTTGCTAATTTTAAATGTTGTCTGTCTTTCTAATTTTTCTCAGTCTTATCTGATATTTTTGTTAGTTTGTATTCTTTAACTCTTGGTGAAGATAAGCATGTTTTTGTATGTTTATGATTTTAAAAAATCACCTCGCTTATTTCAGATGAAATTTTCTTTGCATGCTCCTACCCCTTGCTCTTCCACACTGCTTGCCATATAGTTCACATTACATAAATGTGCTGTTTTCAAATGGATGAATGATAGACTAGGAAATGCAATGCAGATGTGCAGAAAGTCTTCATTTAACTCCATGGGATTGGCTTTTAATTGGAAAAAAAATATCTTAGCAACCAATTAATTTAATTATCTTTCCTTTACCCTTTATCAATATTTAATTATCATCCAGGTGTTCTCTAAGATCTTCATTTTATAACTTGTTCAGGTTAATTTGTTTCTAAAAGTGGCCATACACTTTTTCTCTCTGAATATTTTAACCATAGCAGATTAGTTATATAACAAATAACTATAATGATAGTAACAACAATATGATGATGCTAATTCCAACCATTCTTGGGTACTTACTGCATGACAAGTACATTATATACATACATCACTGACCTAATTTAATATTTATTACAGCCCTGTAACAATTGTTATTTCCCACCATAGAACTGAGGAAACGAATATTCAAGGAGATTAAATAAATTAGCCACAATCATATAGCTACTAAATGATACAATTGGGATTCAGGCTCTTGTCTGTCTGAATTCGAAGCTCATATTCTTTCTATAATGCTCAGCTGATTTTCTCAGAAATAAATCATTTGTATAGTTGTACTGTCATGTTGTTATGTTCAAAGAAAAACGAGGGTTCAAGCAAAGAATTCCAGAGTTTTATTTTTATTTTTTACTGAAGTATAGTTGATGTACAATGTTAAATTCTACAATTTTAAATGATGAACATTGAAATTATATTTTTTCCTGCCTGGAGGGCACTGCTTACTGCTATTGATTGTTTTTGCAGAAGAATGAGCATTTTCCTTTCCTTCATTGTTAACAAACTTAATTCAGCCATCAGTGGGTAAGTGACTCAGGCCCAGTTAAAGTGAGAGATGCAATTGGAACGTTTCACAATGAAAAGAGAAAAAAAGAAAACGTGGTCTCTTTTCACAATGATCCTCAGTCCCTACCATCTAAAGAGATATGTCAAGCGGAGATAATTATTCCAGTGAGTTCAGAGATAGGATTGCATAATGAATTTCAACACAACACCATGATAATGAAGTGAATGCCTTCTGTACAAAGCAACTGGCAAACTCTCAGAGATAATTTGGGTTTCTGGATGTTGAGGTTACCATAGACTGAAGGTGAGTATACTTTTCAGGTGACATCCCAAAATGTTCCAGCAAAATGATGTAAATTTATAGACGATCACTCCCTAAATTGTCAAAATTTGTTTTCTAGCAAGCCTTCTGTAGAATCAAGCACTGTGGAGTACGAGTAGGTGGTGGTAAGCAGCACTGCGTGAGGACACTAAGAACTAGATTTCATGGTATATATATTTCTCTGCTCCCTTTTCTGAAACATATCTAAGAGGTTTCATAATTTTAGTCCAAGGAAAAGAAAAGAGAAAAATGCTTTGGTTTTCTTTCTTTTCCTGTCGAATGTGGCAAACTCCCATTGCCTCAATGCTGAACTCGGATACCTCCTGGAATAGCGTTTTATTATAGGCATAACAACTCACATTCAGTGGCAACAGTGACCACGCTAACATGCTTTATACCGGGAACAAAAAGAGGCATAATGGTGGCAATGCGATGAGTAGTCTTGCAACACAAACCTAAGAAATGACGGTCCTGAGAGTCATTTTTCTTCAACCTGTGTTTTGTTCCACATGATCACTGAAGGGTGACACTAAAATGGATAAAACACTGGTATCTCTCTAAAACAGGTGCTGTGGTCTCTCAGGGTGATAACAGAATGCTTATTCATTAAAATTTGTTTGAAGTACTTCTTCCTGTATCTCTATCTCAGTTTTATTCAACCAGCTGCACATTAACCACTGTTTATAGGATAACCAGGAAACATGACACACACAGATGCACAGAAAGCAATTCTCAGTTCATAGAAGTCACTTCAATAAAATTAAATAACAACAAAATAACAGATATTTTCAATCTTTTCTTTTATTCCTTTAAATATATTATCCGTATTTTTATAATCTTTGTCTGATTCCCGTATCTAAAGCTCCTGTGGTTCTGTTTCTGTGGCTTGTACTTTCTACTGGTTTTCCCTGATGGTGTCTTGTTTTCTGGTCCTAGATTATATTTGAGTGTGTTCTTATCGTTGTATTTGACAAATTATTCTTAGGAAGAATTTGAGGCCTAGAATGATTTTATTCTTCACCAGAGAAAATTTTTGCTTGTTTCTTCCAGGTGTCTTAATTCTAATGAACCAGTCCTCATCCATGATCAAAGGTTGAGATTGTCCTGAATTACTTAGGTGATCCAAAGCTGGGCTGCAAATTGGTGAGAGAACTGACTTATTTCCACTTCACCGTCTTCCTGAAGGCAAAGCTCTTTGGGGTTCCAGCTTAAAAGCAGAGGGTGTCATTGACTCCTTATCGGAGGCGAGCCCAAGCTTTGTTTTTTGGCCCCTTTGCTTCACGGGACTACCAGAACTGCTGCTTAGTTTTGCGGTTATTCCTTCCAGAGCATCAAAAGCCTTCCAAGCAAAAGCAGCATTGAGCCCTGGGCTAACTTCTCTGGATTCTCTTGCCTTTTCCTAGATTTTGACCCAATAACTTCTGACTATCATATTAACTCAGGACCTGAAAGGTTTTAACAGAGATGAGCTCTTGGAAAGAGCTGATGCTTGGTCCCACATTTGTTTTCCCCATTGGGAACCTTTCACTTCCGCGTTAACCCTGCCATGCCTGACTCCAGGAAATAATCTATTCCACCCAGATAACTTTAGCTCAAGACTGTACAAAGTCTTTGGTTCCTCTTAATATCCGAGAGAGGAAGACATTTTCAAAACCACAGAACCAAAACACTAAGGATCTCTAAGAAGGAAAAGTATAGGGAAGAAAATCATGATAGCTATTTTGCAAAGAATTGGGTTTTGTTTTCTGAAGCTAAAATGAGACGTGGTGTTCCTGATTCCCACCAGGAGAACTTGCTTCTGTGGCACCTGGGCCCCTGGCCAGCGAAGGCTCAGAGGTAAGGCCCTCCCATCAAGTCTGAATTTTCTTTGGGAAAGCTGCCCTGACTAGGAGAATTAACAGGACTATGAGCCATGGTTCAGTGAAAGGCCTTACTCGGCTGGCTAAGGGGACCAGGCGTGCGTTTTTCCTCAGACGTCCAATCCCTCTTGCAACCCAGACAAGGTTAATGAGGGTTTTGAGGGAAGAGGCTTTCATAACCTCTTTCAAATCAGACCCAAATTATTTAGAATCTCTCTCTCTGCATGACACTTCACACTTAATGAAGGGCTTCAGTTCCAGGCACCCTTATTCTAGGGCTGTGCTGTTCAGTATGGTAGCCACCAGACACGTGTGGCTATTGGGCACTTGAATATGGCTCTATGAGCTGACTGTGCTGGAAGTATAACCTACATACCAGAAAAATACCATATGAGATCGCTCATATGTGGAATCTAAAAAAAAAAAAATATATATATATATATATATATATATAAATAAATACAAAACAGAAAAAGACTCAAAGACATAGAATACAAACTTGTGGTTGCCAAGGGGGCTGGGGGTGGGAAGAGACAGACTGGGAATTCAAAATTGGTAGATACTGACAGGCAATGTGCAGAATAGATAAACAAGATTATACTGTATAGCACAGAGAAATATATACAAGATCTTGTGGTAGCTCACAGTGAAAAAAAGATGTGACAATGAATATATGTATGTTCATGTATAACTGAAAAATTGTGCTCTACACTGGAATTTGACACAACATTGTAAAATGACTATAACTCAATAAAAAAATGTAAAAAATAAATAACCTACACACCAGATTTCGAAGACTTATTATGGAAAAAAAAAGAATATAAAATATCTCAATTTTTTCGTACTGACTATATGTTGAAATAATGTTTTGTATATACTGGGTTAAATAAATATATTATTAAAATTAACTTCACCTGTTTGTTTTTAATTTTAAATTTGACTACTAGAATATTTTAAATTGCACGGTGGTGGTGTGCTTTATATTTCTATTGGGCAGTGCTGTCTCTAGGGTGGCCTTGGTTCTGAAGACTGAATCTCTTCTTCCTGAATGGTTATTTTCTCTTTAAAACTCCTTAAAGTTGTTTCCACTTAGAGCAGTAGCATGTTACAATAAGGGGAAAAAAAAACCTGGGTTCTAATCTCTATTTTTTTCATTAACTAGAAATGAAACTAGTTAAATCATTATAATTCTTTGGGTCTGAGTTTCTTTGTGTAAAATCAAGGGCTGGACTACGTCCCCTTAATGATTTCTTCCAATTCTATGGTAATTTCAGTTATTTGTAGTATTATTTAAATTTTTTTTCTAAAATACTTTCCATGCATAAGGTAGTCATAGCTTTTTATTGTAACATGTAATTTTTGAAACTTCTTTTGAAAATGATACAAAAATAAATATTTCCCTTGTTGATAAAAAGATAGACATCAAGCTAATTTATATAACCTTGTTATATATTGAAGTTGTATATTTGTTTTCTGTACTACTTTGATAAATATTGGCATGAAAACTGTTTTGATAATGAAGGGTTTTCAATTTTTAAGGTTCAGTGCATGACTGATTATTATTTATTCTATATAATTGGTCCCTTAGCTTTTCTTCCACAGATCATTCTCGTTCCTCTCCTCATTCCTTTCAAAATGATTTCACCTGAAAAGATCTAATAACAGTTACATTTCAATTCAAGTCTTTGTAGTTCTTTCCTGATGGCGAGGAGTAACAGAAAGGCAGTGGTGGTGGGGCTCCTTGCACTTTAAGCCTTAAATCTCATCCTGAATGAAAACCTTTATTTGTATTAAATTAAATGGGGTATTTCTATTCTATATTGAAATTTTCTTAAAATCTGTCACAGTATGTAAATTCCCACATACTCATGCTTTGCAAGCCCCACTCACATCCATTCTTTCTCATGAAAATATGGCTTTAAATACATCTACTATTACCTATGTGAGATTCTGTCCGCTAAAGAAACCTACTCACCTTAATTTTTGAACAGAGTTTGAGGAACACTGGATTTGGAGTAAGACGATCTAGCTCTTACCTTAGTTGCACTTGAACTAGATGTATCCTCTAGGACAAGTTTTTTATTCTCTCTAAGCCTTAGGTTCCTAATCTGCTGAAAGGAGCTATACTAACACCTGTTACACTGTGTCACGTGGTACATTTGAGCCTATAAGGAAATAACGAACGTTAAAGTACTTACCGATGGTAAAGAGTTACATGTTGTGAGTGATATTGGGCATCCTGAAACTCCATTAAATTTCATTCCTAGTTCCATTTTCCTCTTACTTGGGTCAGAATAAATACATTGATCCATTCAGTTTTAGAAAAGAATAGAGACTATGAGGTTTACAGAATAATGGAAGTCTCAAGTTAAGATAAAATGATCACTCTTGGCAATCATGAGAGCTATGAAACACTTAGAACTAGTACTAAGTTAATTTACACAATTCATCTATGAAACTCATTTGTCAAGAAACAGCGAATGGTTTTTTGAAATTCAGGTGGAATTTGGATGGAGGGATTGGGATATTAAATTGATAGCCATATTAAAGTAGCAAATTAATGTTAACGTTATGAAAGTGGAGCGCAAATAAAAGATTTTTAAGAATTAATCGACTGAATGTATTGGGAAGGAATTCTGTCCCTAAAATAGATGCTGGAATATTTTCCAAACACAAAACTCGAGTGCTTAAAAATATCACTCAGTAAGAAGAAAAAAATGTGTATATGTGGGTGTGTACTACAAGTATATACGTATATATTCTTTCCAATCATTTCTTTAAAATAGGGACGTAAGACAGAGCTTGTCATCAATTATTCTTGGAATTTCGTGAAAAATAGAATTTGGAATCAGTCTCTCTGAGTTCCGTCCACGTTCCTCTTCTTATGAGCTAGTTCCTTCTTCGTGAAAGGGAGGCAATCCTGTCTGCTCCGTCTAACTCACAGAGTTGTTCTACGGGTGTTCTCAATGCGCTGAGTGGGAACGACAGGTATCTCGCTGCTGTTATACCGACCAGAGTAGCAATGCAGTTAAAAAAAAAAAATCCATCTCTTCCCAGCAGAAGACACTTTGGTGAATAGAAAGGCAGCTCTCTCTACCCTATTTCTTTTTATGTTTCAAACGTGGGTAAGAGGGGAGAAAGGCCAAAATGATTTAAGAAAATTGCATTCAGAACCCTCTCCGCAGCTACACTTGGTTCTGGCGTTATTTCGCTCATTCATTCATTCGACAAATACTCACATCAATCCCCGGACACTTTGCAAGGCAGTGGGAGCCACAAGGAGAGGACCCCGAATGTGGTCTCGGGGAACCCTCGGTCTAGTGAGCAGACACTAGGCGCACAACAGCGGGACGGTGAGGACCTGGGAAGCCTCTCGAGGCCGCCCCGCCCCGCCCATCCCCCACCCGACCCCGGCGGCGGCGAGTTCCGCCGCGTCTCCGTGGCAACCGGCGGCGGCGCGACGGCCGGCCGCGGGCGGGGAGGGAGAGGCCGTAACCGCCTCGGAGGCCGCGCGGCGGGCGGGCCCTGGCGGCGGGAGCGCGGCGGCGGGTGGCGGGGCCCCTCGGGGCGGGCCAGGCTGGCGGTGACCCCGGCGTTCCTACTCCCGGGGCCTCAGACCTCTCGGGATAGCGCGGCGCAGCGCAGGTAATCCGCCCCGGCCTCCCCGGAGCCGCCCCGCCCTGGGCCTCTCCCTCGCCCTTCAGCCGGGTGTGCCCGAGAGGGGAGGGGACCCCAACACACCTGCTGGTCCGCGGAGGCTGGCCCTGGACCCCGCGCGGGGTCGGCGGGGGGCCCGGGGCGCGGGGCGCGCGGAGGGTGGAGAGAGGCCCCGACGGACCTTGCAGAATCCAGAGGAGCGATTCTCCCTAAATTAGAAGGTCTAGTTCTAGTTGTGTGGCCTTGGGCAAGTCAGCTGGCTCGCCTGTGCCTCAGTTTCCCTGGTGTTAAACTGAGGGATTTGAGAACCTACAAAACGTGTTCATCTGCCGTTCTGCTCAAGTTTTCGTTCCCGGTTCCAGCCCCTCGCCCTTCTGCTCCACACGCAATTCCAGAGCTCTTAAATCCCTTGGATTTGAGAGTGACCTAAGCCCGCGAGTCTTCCTCCTCTTTCTGCTGTCTTGAATGCTATTTAATTGACTTTTATTCAGTAATTCAGAGGCGTTTTAGTCCTTTTCAATACTTGTCCATTTGTCCTCATAGATTATTTTTTAATTAAAATTTTGTTGCTGGGAAAATCATTTTTTTTACTTTAAGCAAGTACTAACATCCCGATTTTGTCGAAAGAGTGAGCAGGTGCCCACAGAGCCACTGAGGAATTATCAGATTTCTATTTTTAAGCAATTCTTAGCTTTTTTGTCCTAAATCTCATGGTATATTCTAACCAAACCCAGATAGAGTCAAAGAAAGTTCGTTCAAATAAAGGCCGAGTTCAAGGGGATCCACAGGGAAGGAAAGCTTGAGAATATTTAACTGGAACTCCTCTGGAGTAGGAATTCTTTTACTTATCTCATGTACTGAGCACTTTGCAAAGTACCTGGCACCAAGCTGTTGCTCAGTAGATAGTGAATGACTGTTCATTTCAGTCGGTACCACCTATTTCAACTTATCACTAAGCCAAGGTCATAAATGCATGATGGAACACACACCCCCCAAAAGTGTGCAAGTTTCTACATTTTGTGGAACCAAGAACTACTACACTCAGAAAAATTCTTGTAATACCATGGTTTGCCAGTAGCAAAATTTTCTTGTTTTGTAGGTTAACACATGTAAGCATTTTAGGAATCTAGATCATTTTTCTCCCTCACAGATTGAAAATCAAGAAATACAAACCAGATGCAGCAGTTTCTTGACATGGAGAACAATAATACAATGGGGTAAGTGTTAAGAAATTTCTTTTTAATAAGTTGGTACTTTACTGTGCCAAAATTCCTGATGATGTGTGAATTTTAAATTAATAACAGAAGGATATACCAATTATTTGTGATGAGATTGAGGGAAAATTCCGATACCTTTAAGGATCTGTATTTTTGAGTCTTTCCAATTTTGACTATGGATCTGCACTTGCAATCACCATTTTCCAACTTTTCAGTGAGTTTTCCCCATAATTTAGGGTCATGGATGCCCGTATAGGCCTCATGTGCTCTTGTGTTTCCACAGTGCAGGAGCTGCTGGCCAGCTTGCTTCTTTTCTCTGCACCAAGTGCCCAAGCATCCTTCCAGACTTGCCCTTGAGGCTGAAACTTAAACATAGCCTCAAAACAGCAACAGGAACTGGATATTTTACCAAAAGTTTCAGGAAGTGATGGGCAATAGAATTTGTATAGCATTTGCCATTGTAAGAGATTAATTTTTTTTTTAACAAATATCTGTTTCCCTGCCCCTTTCCTGCTACCAGCACCACAAAGGTTTCTCTTCCTACTGTTTCATTAGCCAGCCGGCCACTGGCTGACCCCAAGCTTGGGACAGCGGAGGGTGGGGAGTGAGGGGGAGTGGAGAAGGCAGGGGAGGACTCTGGGAAGAAGTGGTACTGTAGTGCCTAATGTTGACTGTGACTGACTTTGGTGCAAGTGCAACCACTCCCGGTATCTCACTTGCAGTTACTCTGCTCAGACCGTGACTTTTGACATCAGGCTAAAGGGAAGCTGTGCAAGTCTGGATAATAATAACTTTTAAAGTCCTACTGCATACACCTCCTCCCAACAGCCTGCTAGGTGTCATTTTCACTTTACAACTAAGAAAATTGAACATATTAGTTACAGTATAGTCTAAGTTCTTGTAACCAAGAGACTCCCCAGTACAGGGGTTTAATAAGATTAAAGTGTATTTCTGTTTCATGCGCAAGTCCAGAGATGAGCAGACCAGGGCTGGTAGGGCAGCTCTGCCATCCTCACTACATGGTTTCCACTCTGGTCCCAAAGTGATTGCTTCAACTCCCACCATCAGGACTGTGCTCCTGCCAGAGGGAAGGGGGAGGGGCGGGATGAGAGAGTAAGACTATTCCTCTTAGGAGTATGACCTGGGAATGACAAGCTTTGCTTCTGTTCATAGCCCATTAGCCAGAACTTAGCCGCAGGGCAAGAGCTAGCTGCAAGGAAGGCTGAGAAATGTGGTTTCTAACTGGGCAGCCATATGCCCAGCTAAAGCTTAGAGGTACTGTAATAAAAAGAAGAATGGATGTTGGTGGACAGCTTCTGTCATACTGAGTTCAGAAAGGCAGAAAGAGAGAGAAATAAAGCAGGAACTTGCCCCAGAATATACAACTGGTTAGTGGAGGAGGTAGCATTTGAGTTCAGATGTCTAGCTCTAAACCCAGCATTCTTTGCTACTTTGGAAATGGATGGCAAAAAGATGTGAGGAGCAGCCTGCCTATGCCTAGTATGTGTAACAGAGCCAGGGTGGGATTCTGGATTGAGCAGATGTCAGGTCCCAGGTGTGATGATGGCACTAAGGGTTAAGATGCAGATTGACGATCTTGAACCTCAGGGTGGGTACCTGATATCACTTCACTCTTACAAATCTGAGGCCAAGGAGACTGCTGTTTCTCTTCATGCATTCATTTGGGGAAAATTGTGACGTACTGAACGTATGCCAGGCACGGCACTAAGCTCTATGACTCACACAAAGACCATTAAGAAACGGACCTTAAAGAACTGAGAATTTAGTGGGGGGACCATAGAGATTGTTCGGTACAACATAATTACAAGCCAGAGTGAATGAGAATTTCAGAGTGAGAGGTTTCCATGAGGAACCCACCACTCACCACAACAGACATGGGACCAGTCCTTGTCGACCGTGGTTTCCAAAGCGTGGAGAGCCAGGTTGGCTTTGCCTCTGTCCCAAGCACTACTGAGTAATATCTAGATCATGAAGATAATAAAATCTCGTTTGTGAGCGATTTGTTATGTTCTTATCAAACTGTGTCACCGACATACACAGTAACGTTTTGTGGAGCAACCCTCATTTAATAAATATCTATCCGAAGTCTACAATGAGCCATTCATTGGTCTAAACACTAAGACAGCAGTGAACAAAACAGACCACTCCTCCAAGGACTTTATATGTTAGTGGGAGAGACAGTGGGAGCTAAAAGCATGTTCCGTATGGTAACATGAAGAAGAACAAAGCAGGGTAAGGGTGAGAGGAGTGTGGATGGGGAGGTCAAACAAGGAATCCCTGGTAAGGCAGTGTTCGAGCAGAGGTTAGTCTGGGAGAAGAAAGTTCCAGACAGCAGGGACAAAGGTGCAGAGGCCTCCAGTAGGAGCTTTTACACAGAGCATTTATGATGTGGTGAATCACTATTCTCTGACATCTGGGTTATAACAGGGTATGAGTTTTATTTATCCCAGATTCCTCCCAGTTTTTGAAATGGTCATATTTAAGTGAGTTTGTCCTTTTCATTTGTTTTTAGAATGTGTGCCCAGAACATAAATAATTACAGAATGAACAAATGATCTACTTTTATTGGCCTTTTTAAGAGAACCATGTCTGCATTTTGCTTTGTTTTCTGTTATTCATGAATTTCTACTCATTTATTTGTCCTTTTATGTTTTATTTTACTTATCTTGTTTTGATTTTTGAGTTGAAAGATATAGTTCAGTTATTTCCATGATTTCTGGGCTTCATAGTTTCTTAAAATAACAGAAGCATTTAAAGCTAAAGTTCCTCTTGGGCTCAGCTTTGCTGCAGGTTGTAGGATTAGTGTTCCCACTCTCATTTTCTAAATTATCTATTGTTTCAACTTTGATTTCCTTTTTGACTCAAGTGGCATTTAGGAGATGTAACTTCCAGGGGAGTTTAATTATCTTTTTATTATTACTTTCTAATCCCCCTACATCCACGGTCATAGAATATAACCTATATGATAATTCAGTTTCATTAAGTTTATTCTTGTGATATGTCACATGATTAACTTTTATAAAAGTCTTTGGACATTTGAAAACAAATGTATATTCTCTTTTGGTTAAGTAAAAAGGTTAAAAAGGTTATACATATATAATCAAACTGTTTTACTTATTATTATTATGTTCAAATTATGCTTTTCAAATACATTATTACCTTATATTTTGTCTATTTGATCTGTCAAATTTTAAGAAAGAGCTTTACTGTAATTCTGATTTTTGTCCAATTCTTATATTTCGAGCAGTTTTTGTTTTATGTATTTCAGTGTTCTGTTGCTCAGTATGTTGAGGCACATGGGTATTATATCTTCTTGGCACATTGTATGATTTGGCTTTATAAAGTATCTCACAAGCGTGAGTGTTTCTGAGTTCTACTTTGCCTGATATTAATATTGCCATCGCTGTTTTCTTTTTAACTTGCTTTGGTCTGTAATAGCCTTGTTCATCTCTTTTGTAAAGGAAAACATTCAGTCTTTTCCTTCCTATGTAGGGAAAAACCCAATTCTTTCCTACTATGTCTTTCCTCCCTCTGTCTCCTTTACCTTCTCTGAGAACACTTCACTTATGACAGACACTTCTGGTCACCAAACATGTGGAGGTTTTTTTTTTTCCCTCCACCAAGCAATTCTCCAGAACACCAGCTGGGTGTCCTGCAGTTCAACTCATTTCTGACACTGTCTACCCAGAGATAGCTCAGGTCCCGCAGGTTGAGAGCTCGGACCCAAAAGACTGCCTGCCACCCTCTTCAGACCCAAGTCGCAAGCCCAGGTTGTCACCTGTACTTCTGACCAACCAATTCTATAGATGGTAGGTTCCAAGGACCCTCTCCTTGGATTTGATTAATTTGTTAGAGTAGCTCACAGAACTCAGGGAAACACTTAAACTTTGAACTCTGACTTTTATGTAGTTTATTAAAGGATACAGATGGGTATCAGATGGAAAGGATGCCAAGGGCAAGGTGTGTGGGAAGGGGCACACCTCCTCCTAGCACCTCCTCATGTTCACCAACATAGAAGCTCTCAAAACCCCACACTTTGGGGATTTTTATAGAGGCTACATCATGTGGGCATGATTGATCATTAACTCCATTTTCAGCCCTAGAACATCTGTATATTTTTCTTTTTTCTCATAATGTCCATTACTGTCTCTGTGCTGTACCTTCTGGAGGAGTTTCTTCTTCTGGAGGAAGTTCTGTGACGTTGACGGGTCCCTCCAGTGTACCTGGGCGTGGCTTGTTGGTTAGGGGTCTTCACTGTCTGGTCATCAGGTCAGAGAAAATGAGCCATTTTCTCGTTTTCATTTCAGCAGTGATTACATTCTGGTTTTTTTATTGCTCCTATTGAGATCTTTAGTATTGGCAGCCATGTTTTTATCTCCAAGAACTCCTTTTTTGTTATGTTTATTTTGTTGTTCCTTTTACATAGTAAATTGCTTTTATTTATCAATGCACTAAACCGTTGACTCTTATTAAAAATATGAATGAGAAGTGTTTGAAATTCTCTTGCTCCTTATATTAACTCCTTTATAGTCAGTCATTCTGTGGGCGTGGCTCTGGTATATTTCTTCACACCCTTCCATCTGTGCCTCTTTCCAAACCCCAACGACTACTCCATCACCCTGCCTTTCTCCTAGAGTAGCCTCCACTACTGTCCTTTATTATTTATTTTTTATTTTATTTTTTTTTGTTGGGGGGGTAACTAGGTATTTATTTATATGGAGGTACTGGGGATTGAACCCAGGGCCTCGTGCATGCTAAGCACATGGTCTGCCACTGAGCTCTACCCTCCCCAAGCCTCCACTACTGTAGAAGAGAAATCAGCCCACTAACTACAGTGCAGCTGCAGCTCCACGCGGGCTCAGCTTAACCACCAGCCAATGTGTCATGTCTCATATATTTAAGATTATGTTTAAAGCTTATGTTTGATAAACTTATCTCTGAAGGTCATTTCTAAATAAGAATCCCACAAGTGCACTGAGTAATGCTAAGGTCAAGAAAACATATACGTAGAATCCCAAAATGCCTGAATTCTGGAGTGTTATTTTGAAGAATGTCATTTTCCTTGTATAAATGCACATATGATGGATTTCTTCTTTAAAATATCTTTTCTAACTGAAAAAGAACATTCATCTAGATTTTTCCTTTACTTAGTTATACATGTATGTAGTTTTAAAAGTAATTTGATTCTTTATCACTGTTACCAAAAACCCAGCAATCTCCTGTTCCCGCCCCAGCTTTCTACGCCCCAAAACTGCTTTTGGTTCTTTTGGCTGATTCTTTTGGTATTTATCTCTGTATCTCAAAATAACATGCTTATATTGGTACTTTTTGATTTTTCAGTTTTGGGCATTATCTGTTGGCATCCACAATAGTTACTTTTCATGCCCCCACAACACACGCACACACTCTTCCCATTCCTCCCTTCTCCCAGTAGACCATGATTTTGTTTGGATCAGTATTCTGTTTGCCTTGTTAGGACTTTATAAATAAATACTCTTCACCTCTGAGCCTTATAGGGTACTGTGATTACCTCTTCTTTCCTGTACATTTTGTTTTTCCTGGAGCCAACACCTCTAATATCTTCATTATACATTTTTTGAATTTTTCTTCTTTCTGCATAATTTTCTTTAAAAATGTCTTTCTGTTTATATTTGACCTAATTGTGTGAACTGCTTCCCTCAGATGTCTCTGACTGCCGACTGCTAGCTCCTATTTAAGAGTAGTGGAGTCGAAAGCTGCCAGGAAGCTCCAGTGTGCAGGGGCGTGGCTTGTTGGCAGGGGACTTCACGGCTGGTCATCAGGCCAGTCAGTCACTTTCTGTCTCTGGCTGGTCAGATTCCAGAGAACACGATCTTGAATTCTCCTGCTTAGAGGGTATAAGTTGGGCTGCCAGTGCTCACTCCCTACTTCCAGAAATACCTAGTGGGTTGCTTCTTGGCTTTCTCCACTGCAGGTTCCCTTTTTTTTCTGTCCTTGTAGGTTTAACCTTGTAGGTTAAAAATATTCCTTTGTTTTATTTTAATAGGATTTGGGAAGGGAGCAAAATGTGTATGTTCATCCATCTTCAACTGCGGTTTCATCTCTCCTGAATGATTTACTCTACTTTTTATTCTGTGATTGATAGCTTACTCATTGATCTTGTTCATAGACTCTTATCAAATCCTTCCTACAAATCTAGGTACTGCTACATGATCTGTGAATTTTTTTTATATGCTGTGAAAGTCATATTTTCAAAGAACCAAGGAAGGTGAACATTAAAGCATAACTTCTCACATCTGAATTCAGAATAGTCCTTTAAAGCAGTAATCTTCTGTGTGTACAATTTTCTTAACCTTTATCCTTTCCCTCTGAGACATATTAATTGATAATCACAACTTTACTTACCAGCTTCTTACAAGTTAAGTACAGTTTTAATTATTGTTTGTAAAAAAATTCTAATATAAGTCAATATATATTGGTAGTTTAATAAATTGTAGTCATGTATTATTTTTGCTTATTGAAAATTCTTTTTAATTTGATTGATTCTTGTGCGATCTGAATGATCCAGACTGTACTTCATTATTATCCCTCCATCATGCTTTTGTCCCCCACAAAACACACATACTCATCTCCAGAGTAATCAAATTTAACAAGCTAGATTCTTATCTCTGAAGAAACAGTGAAGTGGACCTGGGGTAAAATTCTAATATTTCACACTTTGAAGGTAGAACCTGAAATGTTAACACAGTTTTCAGTGATGGTAGGAATTTAGTGAGTGATTTTAAAAGGAGGGAAAGACACTAGGAAGAAAGGGGAGGTAAAGGATAGAGGGAAGGAGGGAGGAAGAGGAGGAGGAAAGAAGGGAATAGAAAGATTCCTTTGAAAGATATGTTAAGCTGCTACCAAGCTAAGGCAAAGATTAAAAATTACCTCTGTGTGAGATAAATTTGCTCATACATTTTACAAGACTATGTTTATAAGAGGTTAGTTGTATTAGTTACAAGTTACATTTTAAAAAGGGAGAGAGAAAAGCCGTGATATGCCTAAATGTAGGCAGGCACAGCAGGGCACAGGCACACTCAGCCTGACCTGATGCTCCAGGTGCTCGGTGGTCTGGCACCTTGGAACTACCTGGAATAGCTGTGAGCGTCTTGTCAGAGCCCTCGTGAAACAGAGAAGTGCCAAACAAGGAAGATTATAGAAACAGGAGGACCTCATTAGTCCTCTCCCCAGGAAAAAAGTGGTCTCATTGGACAGTAGTTAATGTAAAAGCTATTCCTTCCTTGAACTAAACTCAAAAAGCAAAAAGAAAAGGAGAAATAAATGCAAAAATAGACGCAAGGAAAGTGGTGGTACAAGTACCAGTGGCAGTAGGTACGTTCAGAAGGTCATCCAGTAACACTGTAGGCCAATGGGTTCTTTGGCCCCAGCTCTGTTGAGCAGTGTTTGTCTTCCCCCCGTCCTGCCCCAGGGACCAGCACAGTGCCTGACACTGGGAAGTGTGCTGTCAGCATTTTTGGAATGAATGAATTAACTGTAAGAATAATGACCAGTAAAAGGGAACAGAGTTTCAAACCACAGGAACATCAGATACAAAGATACAAATTCAAAGGACCAGACAAATGGAGTCAAAAGTTCAAAATTACCTATAAATGAGGTTGTATGGGAAACAAGGTGTGAAAAATACAGAATCCAGGACAGTCATTATAGATGCATTTGAGGTGTCGAGGGCTAACCTTTTAAACTGGGGGAGTGTGCGGTTCCTGATTACGTAGGAATGGCTTCAAGGGCCAGAGACAAGGTGGACTGGGGCCTGCGTTTGAGGTATCTCTGAGGGTGACATACTAAGACACACTGTTTCTGTCTTTTAATATTGTTTAAATTAGGTTGCGTCTCGAAATCAATATGTGAGTTTGACTATCATTATTTTTTTCTTCTAAAAGCTGTTATTAAGTTGTAGCTTCTTATAATAGGAAGTGTTACAGAGTGAGGGAAGCATGTTTCACATATTGCCGTGCTAAAGCACGGGCGTACGTGGCATAGCTGCATATGGGAAATCCACTGGCGGGGTCTCGGTGCAAGGGAGTCACTGTTACCTACACGGATGCTGAAGTGGACAAAAAGAGCCCGACAGAGCCGGGCGCGCTGTGGGATCGTGTGGTGAAATGGTTTCCACGTTTTCTCTAAGAATTTTATCATTTTCAAGTTAGGAATAGGAAAAAATTAAAAGTTCAAGAATAGGGAAAAATTGGCAGATCAGCAGAACAGCTGACTCACAAAGACAACTGGTCCGAGTACCAAGACAGTCTGTACCCATTCGTGTTGGAAACTGAAGTGGGACATGAGGCACGATTGGTGCTGTGGCCCAGGGGCCCCGGAATATCCAGCTCTCGCCTCAGGTTACAGACAGTCCCAGGGGAGATACATAGACACTTGCAATGGTAAAGAAAAGCAGAACACACTGAGTAATAAACGATAACCAGGCCACCCGCTCACACCGTGTCCGTGCCTGCCCTCTCAGCCATGGTGGTGTTGGCAGAGGGCCAGTGGGGAGCCCGAACCCCCCTTCACCCAGCAGTAGTGGGGAGTCCCTTCTCTCCAGTATTAGCAGAGGTTTAGTCAAGAGCATAGATTTCCACTGTGGCCAGGCAGTAATGAGGCAGCACCCCATTTCTCTGATGGTGCGTTCTCAGAAAAGGCGTGCCAAAACAGAGTTTACGTAAGATCCAGGGTCTCATACCACAATACCCAGACAAATTAGGGTTTTTATTTTTCTGGAGGTTGGCTGTTCAGAGCTGACACTGTGGCTGTACCGTGCCATGGAGCTTACAGTGGAGTGGAGGCGGGCAGAGATGATAACAGATAAAGAAGTATATGTTCTGTCAGGGGGGTGGTGATTTCTGCTTTGAAGAAAAATTAAGCAGGCTATGGGAGCAAAGGGTTACAGAGTAAACCTGACAAGGTAACATTTGAAGAAAGACCTGTGGAAAGTGAGGGCTCTCTTCATATGGCTGCCCTGGGGAATGGCATTCCAGGCGAGGAAATAGCAAAAGCACAGGTTCTGAAGCAGGAACATGCATACGTTTTCAAGGAACAAAAAAGGCCAGTGTGTTTAGAAAGGAGGAGCCAGGAGGAAGGTGGGAGGTGGTGACGGCAGAGAGGCAAAGAGAACCAAGTCCTGTAGGGCCTTGCAGACCTTGGTAAAGGCTTTAGATTTCACTATGTAAAAGGGTGGGGGGCGGTCACTGGAAGGCTTCGAGCATAGCAGTGACATTTTCTAACATAGTTTTGAGAGGCTCATTCTGGTCGCTACGTGAAGAATAGACCATAGCAAGGCAAGGGCAGAAAAGACAGACAAACTGAATGTAATTCAGGTGGGAGATGGCCATGGTTGGGACCAGGGTGGTAGAAATAGGTCTAACAACTGGGCCTGTTGTGACAGAAGAGCTGATAATACTTAAGAGACCATAGGTTGTGTGTGGGGTGTGCAAGGAGAGAAGCAAAGGTTGATCCAAAGGCTTTTGGTCCACCGGCTGCAAGGATAAGGCTGCCACATCCAAATAAGGAAGACTGGAGAGAAGGCAAGCCTGATGTGCGATGCCTGTCACACATCCAAGGGAAGCTCAAATGATCAGCTGGTTCTACAAGTCCAGATGTGTCTTTCTGCTTCATCACCCTCAGTATGTGGCTTTATTGTTTGTTGTCACCTAATGATTGCAAGATGGTTAAACCACCTCCAGCATCACATCCGCCTTCCAGAAAGGGAGCAGAGGAAGGGCAATGGGTGAAAACAAAAGAGTGTGTGTGAGCATTTTATTTGGGGTTCCTATGGAAGCCAAAGCCCTGAAACAAGGATTTGGATACAAGTAATTTGTTTGGGAGATGAAACTGCTCTGTGACAAACTTGCTGGCTTGAAGCAACCAAAGCTTATTCACTTACAGTTCTGGGGTCCAGAAGTCCGAAATCAGTAACACTGGCCCAAAATCAAGGTGTCAGCAGGGCTTTGTTCCCTCCAGGTGCTTGAGGGGAGAATCTGTTCCTTGCTTCTTCCAGCTCCTGGTGACTGCCAGCATTCCTTGGCTTGTGGCTGCACCGTTCTGATCTTTAAGGCTGCATCTTCACATCTGTCTCTATTCATGTTCATAGTCCCTTCTCCTGTGTGTGTCAAATTTCCGTCTGCCTCTTTCTTAGGACCCACCCAGGTAATCTAGGATAATCTCCCCATCTCAAGACCCTTAATTTGTACAAAGAACTTTCTTCCAAAGAAAATAACATTTACAAGTTCCAGGGAACTTGTTCTTTGGGGGCCGTTTTCCCATCTATCATCTATGGGAATGGGGAGGTGAAACAAGGAAGGGCAAGATACCAAACCAGCTACCGCAAAGGGTGACTGGGGTGAAATCCTGATGGGAAACTCTGGAACCCAGTATAAGCCACACCCCTCAGTTATCCCATCCATGGAGCAAGTGAGTCTACACCAGTAACTGATGATTGTTGGTTGAAGGTTGCTCCTGGGAGGATTCAGTTCCCTGTCACTTCTGGCCTATCACACAGGTGGCAAAGAGGACTCCAGTAGCAAGAGAAGACACTCAAAGAAATGCAGGTCCTGTCCACTGGCAATCAGGCTGAGCGCCCAAAGTGGTATCGTGAGGGGTGTGTAGGATGCCAGTGGCAGTTGCTGTGGCCTTCCTTTCAATAGCTTCATGGCAACTTCTGCTTACATGTCACAGGCTAGATTTTGTCAGATGGCTATGCCTAGCGCCACGGGAGCCTGGGAAATGCAGCTGTGTTTTTAGCTGGACACATTTCCACAGTGAATAACATCAGAGATCTGTTGGTTTGGAAGAAAAGAAAGATGGATGTTGAGTAGACAACTAGCCACATAGGAGATAATAATGGAAGCAGGAAGGTAATGAGGTTGACTCAGACCAGGATTTTGTCACTGGATATGGTGAGAAGTGGTCAGAATTTAGGATATTTATTGGAGGCAGTGCCAGTAGGACTGTTGTTCTGGGGTTTGAGGGAGACACAAATCTAGAATCATGAAGGGTTTTAATCTTAAGCAACTGTAGCAGTGGTGCCAATTAAGGAGATGGAGTGGACTGGAGTGGGGGCAGGTTTGTGGTGCAGGGAGTCGAGCACTGCTTTGAACTTGTGAAAACTGAGATGCCTTTGGATATGCCCTGGGAGCATCGGTATGGAATAAGTAGTTGGTTTCAGAAATCTGGAGCTCGGGAGCTCAGACTGAAGATGCAGATTTGGAAGTTACCAGAACAAGCTGGCATTATAAGGTTCATTAGAAATTTCCAACATTTAGGAAACAGTGTATTTCTTAGTTTTATAGCAGTGGAAAAACGGATTATATCAGTGTTTGCCTAATTCTTTGCTGTTTGTATCCAGAGAAATAAATAGCCGGCTGTAGTTTTAAATAGGAAAAGGGTAAAACATCTATCCTCCCATGTGCTAGCACTGCAGTCTCTCATCAAATAGACTTTTGGCAGGAGGGAATTGTAATTGCCTTAGGGACTGGCTTATAGAGTCCAAGCTAATGCATGTGTTATTAAACATTTGTTTGTTATTAATTATATTATATGTTTCAGTGTATTCATATGAAATAATTTTTCAGGTATGTAAGTTTATGAGTATAATGAAATTATTTATACGTCTAGATAATTGTAAAAATCCCCCTGAAGAAAGAGAATCAGTGCTTGCTAGTGTTTCACTATCTCTTTCCCTCATTTGATCTGTGAACCAAGATGTTACTCAGAATGTGAATAGTTATGGAAAAGTTTCAAGAGAAAGTTTATCTGTGATGTAGGTTTTTTAGTAGAACTTTCTTTTATTTTAGAACATAAAAAATGAGATTTTAAATTTGTATGTACCTAGAATTCTGATAGAACACTGATAGACTTGGAAGCTACGACATTAATTTTCTTTCTATAAATGTCCTTCCTTGATGATTATGACGAAGGCTTTAGAGTAAGGCCTTTATAAGTACATTTAAGCATGCTTTATTGGAATAATGGGATTTATACTTCTGCATCCCAACATTAAGCTTATCACAAATGAAAGAGATGAATGGACTGAAAATATCAGCAACCATTCAAGTAATGCAGTAAAAATAGGCATTGCAGTGCTCCTGTGTCAGCAAACATTAGTGATGATGGGAAATAACATTTTTTGGACAAAGAAATAGTGCCTGAGAAATATCTACTTTTAGCTATAATTCAGTAATTAGGCTGGATGACCTCTTGACAGTGATACTGCAAAATAGATTACAGACTTTGACATACACTGCAATCCCCTGATGCCTTTGATACCAGTGGAGAATCTGGGCTTTGTCCTAGACTTGCTGAGTCTGATCAGTTGGGTATGATGGATGATTCTATGCAAACACGGAATGGGTAGTTGACTGGAAGACTTGTAGAAGTCCTCCCACCCTGAAGTGTAAAAGTCTGGCTTTTGTATAGCCAGAAAATAAACCATTCATTCATTTGCTTGACAGTATTGAGTAGCTCATATTATGCCACACTCCACTTTAGTCCTATATTTTAATTCCATTAGCACAGTGCATTCCTATATGCCAAGAAGATAGCAACGGGAAAACTCACTTGTTCACTCTTCAAGGGTGTACTGAGCAGCTGCTGTGTGCTAAGCCCTGGTGAGACAGACTGATACAGTCCATTTTCTTTCAGAGCTAACACTAGCAGAAAAAAAATAGACAAAATGTATTTACAGTAAAGGGTGATGTATGTTGTTATAAAAAAGAATGTGTGAAAACCATTCCTTTTGTTCTGCTGTTTTTCCCCACATCAGAAGCCTCAATTAAAATCCAATCAGGTTATTTATAGAGGAATTAGTGCTTCCTTTTCTCAGGCTTGTTTAGGTTTCAAGTAAAAATTGAGCGCCTTTGGGCCTTAGCCCAGGAATGCCAGAAAGACTTCAGAATGGCACTTTGTACTTAAAACCTCTCTGATGTCAAACCTGCTGAATCCACTGTTGAATGAACCAAAGGGACGTTCCTCATTCAGTTTGACTCTGGGTGTTTTAGAAAGTGATTCTGGAAATTCTGAGTTCTTCGAGTTCAAATACCTGTTTCTAACCTTATCACAATTCAGCTAACTTGTACTGCATTTTCCAAGCAAGTTCTTATTCGAAACACCATGTCCTGCCGTGTGGCATACAGCAAGGTGCTTAATTAAGATGTGAAGCAACTGCCTAGGATCTAGTTCTGGTTCTTCCACTAATTAATATGTGACCTTGATGTCTCTCTGTACATCAGTTTTTTCAAAATGCCAAATGATTCTTAATTAGCCCTAAAATTCTGATTTGGTGAAACCAAGTGGAGGAAATTATGTCATTTTACACCTGTTTCTCCTGCCTTCCTCCCAGCTACACAAATACATCAGAAGCCCCATCACCCCCGTTGAATGGATACTGAAATAACTTGCTTTTCTAATCTGAACACTTGTGTGTTCCTTAGGCTGAAGTCTGAGGCTTCAGCATCTACCTGCTTGTCCGGTCTGAGTGCCTGGACTTATACCAGGTCCTCGGGGAAGGCTTCAGCTTCTTTGAAGGGGAACCCTGCCTGGGAGCACCCAGCAACCTCACCAACTCTCAGTCACTATAATTCTAGTCATCACCAAGGGTCTTATTTCAAATACAGTAGACCTTCCTAGGCCCAAGATGTTGCCACCTATCTGACTAGTGGTATCTCCATTGTCTAAAACCTTACATGAGTCTGCCCACCCCTGACCAGTAAGATTCCTTCCAAACAGACACCACCAGCCAGATCATGCCCAGTCTCTCTCCTGGAGAGGCGGCAGTGTAGCCCAGGTGTAGTACCTTTGAATCTGGTCCTACCTGGCCTGGGCTTGCTCCTCTGTCCCTGGCAGGCGCGGCTGAAGCCCCAGGTTGCCTGCCGTCAAACCTCCTTCAGCTATGATTAACATAGGATATGTGTATTTACATGTAAGAGCATGGGATCCTTTTTCATAATTAGAATTTCCCTTATAATAATCTCACTCTAAAAATTATTATTGTTAAACTGTCTTTATTATGACCATATTTCTGACATAATTTATGCAACATTTTTTTTTCATTTTAGGACTCCCTTGTCTTAAGTCAAAACTTTTGGGTCACATCAAAACTTTTTGCACATCATAAGAGAAATGAAGGCAGTGACTTTATCAACAAATTGCATTATATTATGGCAGCAACTATACTTTTAAAAATTAAAAAATATATACACTGTTAGCTCTGAAATTAGATTTTTAGTTTAAATTTAAAATGTTAACCTCTAGTTTTTGGAAGTCTTCCTATGTAAATAATTGAACAATTTGAGGAAATGGTGATCAAGCTGTTCAAAGCAATATCATACTTTTTCTTGTCCTCACATTTTGCTCTTTTTAAATATATTTTCCTTTGCTACAATTGCCAGAGCTTCTCCTTGTGAGGCTGAGCTTCAGGAGTTAATGGAACAGATTGACATCATGGTAAGCAACAAGAAATTGGATTGGGAAAGGAAGATGCGAGCTCTGGAGACACGATTAGATCTTCGGGATCAAGAGTTGGCAAATGCACAAACTTGTTTGGATCAGAAAGGTCAAGAGGTAGTGCACAGATGTGTTACTATGTTGGTAATTCCTCGGACTGTTTTTGTTGGGGGAGGTGATTAGATTTACTTATTTATTTATTTATTTTTAGAGGAGGTACAGGGGATTGAACCCAGGACCTTGTGTATGCTGAGAACGCACTCTACCACTTGAGCTATATCCTCCCCGCTCTTCAGACTGTTATAAATAGTATTTATTTTTCCTTATACATACTTTTCATCAGGCATCAGCAATAGTATTCATTAAGGCTTGAAATTCTTAGTGTGCCAAATGTGTGCTATCAAATAAGTGACAGGCAGAGCCTAAACCCACAGTAATTTGCCAGTGCAGACAGACGTATAGTGTCAGTGCCATCTAGGAAAGTAAAGAAACATTTAATTGGTATGGGAAATAAATATTGTTTGCAAGCAGAGATGTTAGTGCTTTTGCTGCTGTAGAATCATAGCTGTGTCATCAAAGCTGTGTCTTTGGAGAAAGCGGAGTTCAGGAGCATTTGCCTCTTCTCATCTGCTAAAAAAATCGTTCCAGAAAGAAGTGAAAAGTCAACTCTTGATTATAGGGAAGGAAAGAAAAGAATTCAGTGAAGGAGGTGTGTGTATACTTGGGTGCCCACTTAGGACAAATGTCCTGGGCCCCCAAGAGGCCACTTATGGCCAAGCTGGTGATGGTAGCAGGAGGTCTAAGTGCTCTCGGGCCTGCAGGGGACTTAAGGAAAACCATACGCTTCACCTAAAATACACTTTGGTGTCTGCATTTTTCTTTGGGCAAGGCATAAGACGAGGTTTACTGAGGTTTCATGTACTAAATGAAACATCATCAGTCAACTTGTTCAGCAGCTGTTTTTCTACCTCTGTTGGCTTCTCAGTGGAACTTAGCTTTTGGAATAGTTAACTATGTTGTTGTTTGGCCTGGTTAACTTAGTTATCAGCATCTGGTTTCCCTTCATAGTAGAGGCAGGTCATCAGATCTGGCATATACAAGGCACCAGTTTCTCACTTCTATACCTGTGATGACACAGATGTGCAAACAGGGGCCTCGTCTGCTTTTTAAGCAAATTCTGTAAGCCAGATGCCTAAGAACTCCTCCTTAGACAGTGTTCTTTTTCTTTTTAATTTGTTAGTTCTTATAAAAATGTAACATTTACTCCAGAGTACCATTAAATCAGAGCTCCCATTGAAGGCAGCAGTGCCTAAAATACGGGGCGGGGGTGTAAGCAGAGGTTCTTACAACAGCGTGGCCTCCCAAAAAGATAATGCAAAGTAAACTCCAAACCTCAGGTTAAATGTGATGATGAGAAGGATCTTTCGTCAGGCATCTATACTGTACTGTCCTAATGTGTACCCAGTAGAATAGTGCTCGCAATGTTTGGTTTTTGTGAATTTAATTATTAATAAGTATTTTAAGATCCATAGGGCAAATATTTATTCTTGGTTTGGTATGGTGGTTTTATTTGAATTGCACTCCTCTTTTGCACACTTTCTGATTTTTATCAGGCAAAATTTAGAAAAAATCAAAATTAAATTTTATTCTTAATGCAGGTGGGGATACTTAGACAGAAGTTGGACAGTTTGGAAAAATGTAACTTAGCAATGACTCAGAATTACGAAGGACAACTACAAACCCTGAAAGCTCAAGTAAGGAGACTTATTACAACTTAATATCATATGTTTTGACCTATAAAATTGTATTAATTTTATCAAAATGAATTGTTTTTAACACAAGCAAAGGTTCTTGCATTTCAGCTACAAGTTATAGATTTGGCCCTGTCTTTCATTGTTTTATGTATATTGATTTTGTCTCTTTTATTAGATTGTCAGCTCTGTATCCCTTTAACTATTAGCACAGTGCAGACTAATGGCTTTCTGTTTATCATGTGCCTTGTTGATTAATTATATCATAATAATTAGCTATGTGAACAACAACAACAAAATACTGTCTTTTGTGGTCACTCTTCCCTAATGGGGATGTCCTTTCTGCTGTGGCAAT
This sequence comes from Camelus ferus, assembly GCF_009834535.1. Classification (NCBI taxonomy): domain Eukaryota; kingdom Metazoa; phylum Chordata; class Mammalia; order Artiodactyla; family Camelidae; genus Camelus; species Camelus ferus. The sequence goes on along the minus strand of NC_045705.1, from coordinate 9,486,988 downwards.
TTAAAATATGGAGGTTTACTGTTACAAACTAGATCATTGAAAGAACAAAACTGTTTTTTATTACTTTGTTACTTGTAGGGCTGTTTGATAAACTGCAGGGCTTCTGCCTGTGTGATGAGAGGAGTACTGACTTCTTTATGATTTATCCCTGTATTATCCTCCCCACTGTGCTGGCAAGCAAAAGCTCTTCTCTTTCTTACCCACAGATAACACGTAGGGCAATAATCATCTGAGCATCTTAGGTCTGGTAGGTGCTATATCCTTGCTTAACTAAGTAGTTGAATCAGTGGGAAATATGGTTTGATTATGAAATTTTACTTTACAGCCAACTTTTTTGGGAGTGCAGAGATTTTATAAATAATAATGTAGTTAAAGGAGCCCAGGGTAGTTAAAGCTCCCTGTTAAGTATCTTTTTAAGAAGGTGATTAGCCATTGTGGTAGGAATATGAAACATTTGATGCCACTTAACAGGTGTGATCTTACAAGACTGGCTCTTAAGTCTCCCTAGACATTTTGCCTGCAAATTAAATAGCTGCTGCTAGATGGTTACTTGAGTTATGAAACTTTATATGGATTTTCCTAAGACTCTAAGCATTTTACACTTGTCAGTCAACCTTGCTTTTTTCTATAAAGATAAACCTCTAACATAGCAAAATAAATTTTTTTCCATTTTCAGTTTTATTAGGTAGAATTATTACAATTTGACTTCACATATACATTATATTGCTTGTAAATACATATATACACTATACTGCACACTTTTTTTAGTTTACATATGTGTACTGGTCATTGTTTCTAAGAACAGTTTAGAGCTTTAGGTTTTTAAACTTACGTGGTTATCAAAGGAATAAAGCCAACCGTAAAATAAGAATCAACAGAATGCGGTAATCCAATCATAAAGGACAGTCAAATGTGCTTACACATATTCAAGAAATCAATCATCTAAGTTATAAATAATAAGTAGTTCATTTGTGTCCTTATTTTTTTATTGTATTTTATTTTTTAGATTCCACATATAAGTGATATCATATGGCATTTTTCTTTTTTTTTTAACATTTTTTATTGATTTATAATCATTTTACAATGTTGTGTCAAATTCCAGTGTTCAGCACAATTTTTCAGTCATTCATGGACATATACACACTCATTGTCACATTTTTTTCTCTGTGAGTTATCATAACATTTTGTGTATATTTCCCTGTGCTATACAGTGTAATCTTGTTTATCTATTCTACAATTTTGAAATCCCAGTCTATCCCTTCCCACCCTCCACCCCCCTGGCAACCACAAATCTGTATTCTCTGTCTGTGAGTCTATTTCTGTCCTGCATTTATGCTTTGTTTTTGTTTGTTTGTTTGTTTTTGTTTTTTAGATTCCACATATGAGCGATCTCATATGGTATTTTTCTTTCTCTTTCTGGCTTACTTCACTTAGAATGACATTCTCCAGGAGCATCCATGTTGCTGCAAATGGCATTATGTTGTCAGTTTTTATGGCTGAGTAGTATTCCATTGTATAAATATACCACATCTTCTTTATCCAATCATCTGTTGATGGACATTTGGGTTGTTTCCATGTTGTAGCAACATAAATATTGAATCACTATAATTGTTCAGTATAAACAAAGAGATCATGATCTGGAATTAGTCTGAAAAAAATACAGAAATCTAGATACAAGTTAAGTACCATGTCTAAATTATAGTTAGCTAGCTCAGTCGCAGCTTGCCAAATCTTTAATTTCTGGAGTGGTTTTTTTTTCATGTCTTTTGTTAAAAAGTTTGGGGCTTGTTTACACAGGCACTGAACAGTCATTTAATATAGGAATCCTTGCCATTTGATGCTTTGCAGTTTATTTTATTCCTTGGCTTCTGGCTAACCAACAAATATCCTTATGGAGATTTCACAAAAATTTGTTCTGTGCTCAAACACTGAGAGTTTAGGAAATGCTGTTCCCTCCTCTTCTGCTCCTGGACGTTCACAGTGCACAGTAGCAAAATACGGCTGTGAGAAGTTCTGCTTTGAAGACATCCATCTAGCCTTTTTAATCCCTCATTTTTCAAACATATTTGGCCATGGAACCTTTTTTATTTTTCAAACTAAAACCAGCTAATACTGAGCACATCTACAGTGTAAACACTGTAACAGGTGTTTGATAGAATACACTTTGGAAACACTGTGTTGTTGAGAGAACAGCCATCTGCTTCCATTGCAGTTTTCTGCTTCTCTTTTCTTCTCTGGTTAAAAGAAAGGAAGGAAGAGAGTTGAGGGAGACCAGAAGAGAAGGAAGAGGAAAGGAGGGAAAAGACAGAAAAAAAAAAGTACTGTCTATTTGACTTGGTTTGCATAACAGCTAGTAATATGTCATTTTTCTAGCCTGAAGTTGATACTTGGTGACAGACTTACTGCTGCTAGCTCACTCTATTGCATCCTTCTTTGAAATTCCTCATTTATTTACAACTTCATTTTCCTAAAATATCTTAAGGATATATTATTTACCACTCTCTGCCTTGAATAACTCAACTCTGTCAAAACTTTCTTGTAGGTATTGCTTCCTTTTTTTAAACGGGATATTTTCTTTTCCTTGTAACCATTATAAAACTATAATTATGTATGTATTTGAGATGTCTGCTTCTGGAAAAGTGGAATAGATGTACTTTCCCCTATTACTCCTGCTAAATGCAACTAGAAACCCTGGGCATTATTTATAAAACAATCTAAGAAGGCCCTGAGAAGTGGAGAGAAGAGACAGACCAACTAGGACTTTGGGACCCAAGGAACGAGATGGTGATGAGTTCCCTGGAATTTCTTTTTGCCTGTTATATCCCAGACTGGATAAGAGAAGCCAGCAACCCAGACATTGCAGGGGGCACAAACAAACAAAAAGAGCCCAGAGGAAGGCCTGCTCCCAAAACTGAAAGACCAGAAAAAGGCAGCCTATGAAGATTCAACATTTTTAGATAATAGCGGCTCCCCTCTATCCAAAAGCCCCAGAAAAATACTATGGCCATAAACCCACTTCACCAGCAGAGACGGGTGGACCACCTGGGTTCCACCCTCACCAGGCTGTAACAAGGTGGCCCAGGCCCCCTGCTGGATGGAGTCAGAGAAGACTGAGTGGAAAGCCGGGACTTTTATCACCACTGGGTGTTAATAAGGCCCACCCCAACCCATGGTGTCAGTGGAGACCACGTGGAAAGCCTGGACTTCTCTGCCCATCTGATGGTGATGAGGCAGCCCTCCTCTCTGGAATGGTATCTGGGGAAGCCTAATGAGGAGTCAGGACACTCGTCACCTCTCAGTGGTAGCAGGGCTACTCCCCTCACTACAGTGTCACTGAAGGCCATGTAAGAAGCAGGAACAAAGCACTTCTGCCCTTCCAGTCAAGGTGATGTCAGTGGGAGACGTGGGGAACCTGAACTCCCCCTCCTACTCCCACTCAGCAGTTACGAGGAACACGTCCCCCAGGTTACCATTTGAAGTCAAGTTAAGAACTGGACTTCCACTGCCACCTGGCAGTAATGAGGCAGCATTCCACTTTCTCTGCAGGAATGTTGTCAGAAGAGGACTGCTAAAACACAATATTTAAATAAAATCCAGAGTCACATAACACAAGACCCAAAAATGTCCAGGTTTCAATTAAAAAAAATCATTCATCATATCAAGAACCAACTTGAGTGAGAAAAGACAGTTAAGAGATGGCAACACCAAGTTGATATAGATGTTAGAATTATCTGACAAGGGTTTTAAAGCAGCTGTTATAAAAATGCTTCAGTAAGCAATTACAGTTCAGATAATGGATTTCCATGGAGGCCAGAAGGAAGTGGAATGTTTTTCAATTGCTGAAAAAACAGGAATGTCAACCCGGAATTCCATGCTCAGGAATGAAGGGGAAATTAAGACATTCTCAAATGGAGGAAAACTAAGAGAATTTGTCACCAATCGATCTACCCTAAAAGAATAGCTCAAGGAAGTTCTCTGAGCAGAAAGGAAATGATAAAGAATTTTGAGACATCAGAAAAGAAGAAAAAAATTGGAAAAAGTAAAAAAAAAAAGAAAAAAGAGTAAATGCAAGACTTTCCTTCTCTTGAATTTTCTAAATTGTTTGACAGCTAAAGCAAAAATTATAATATCTAAAGTGGTTCTTAATGTATTTTGAGGAAAATTTAAGACAATAATGCTATAAATGGGTCATGGTTAAGGAACATAAAAAGAACTAAGATTCTACACTTCACCTGAACCAATAAAATGTTGACACCAGTAGATTATAATAAGTTATGTATATATAATATTATACCTAGAGCATTAACTGAAAAATCTGTGCAAAGAAATATATTAAAAAATGCTATAGATAAATCAAAATGGAATTCTTGAAAAAATGTTCAGAGAACCCAGAGGAGGTCAGGAAAGCTAAAACAGAGAAATCAAAAACTGGAGAACAAACATAAAATGATAAAATGTCAGGCTTAAACCCTAACATATCAATAATTACATTAAATGAAAATAGCCCAAATACAGCAGTTAAAAGATAAAGATTTACAGAGTAAATTAAAAAAATATGACCCAAGTATATGCTCTGTTCCAGAAACTCACTTCAAACATAACTATGTATATAAACTGAAAGTAAAAAGAGAAAAAACGAAGAAAAGAAAAATATATACCAGGCAAATATTAATCAAAAGAAAGTAGAAGTGGTGCCAGGGTAATTCAATGGAGAAAGAATAATCTTTTCAACAAACAGTGACAAGACAACTGAATATCCACATGAAAAAGAACTAAGTTGGACCCTTACTGAAACCACAGACAAAAATTAACTCAAAATGGATCAAAGACCTAAATGTAAAAACTAAACTCTGTAAAACTCTTAGAATAAAACACAGGAGTAAGTCATTGTGATTTTGGATTAGGCAATAGTTTCTTAGATCTGGCACCAAAAGCACAAGAAAAATTAGATACACTTGATTTCTTCAAAATTTAAAAAACCTTTGTGCTTCAGAGGATACCAAAAGAAAGTAAAAAGACAACCCACAAAATGGGAGAAAATATTTTCAAATCACTTGTTTGATAAGGGGCTAGTATCCAGAATTTAAAAAGAAAACAACTCTTACTAGTCAACCATAAAAAGACAAATGACCAAACTTTAAAATGGGCATAGATATGAATAGGCATTTCTCCAAAGGAGATACACAGATGGCCAATAAGCACATGAAAGAATGCTCAACATCATTAGTCATTAGGGAAATGCAAATCAAAATCATATTGAGATACCCCTTCACACCTACTCATGGCTATAATCAAATGATGAACAATAGCAAGTATAGGTGAGGATATGGAGAAATTGGAACCCAATACATTGCCAGTAGAAATGGAAAATAGTACACCCACTTTGGAAAACTGTTTGGCAGTTCCTTAAAAAGTTAAACTTAAGAGTTTCTATATGACCCAGCTCTTCCACTCCTAGGTGTATAGCCAAGGGAAATAACAACATATATCCACACAAAAACTTGTACACAGATGTTCATAGCAGCATTTTTTTCATAATGTCAAAAACGTGGAAACAATCCAAATGTCCATCAATTGATGAATGGGTAAACAAATTATGGTATATCTGTGCAACGAAATATTATTCAGTCATTAAAAGGAATGAAGTATTGCTCTGTGCAACAACATGGATGAACCAGACACAAAAGCTCACATATTATATGATTCCATGAATATGAAGTGATCGTAATAGGCAGATCTATAAAGACGTAAAGTAGATTTGTTGCCGCCAGGGGCATGGGGAAGAAGGAAATGCATAGTCACTGCTTATAGATACAGGGTTTCTATTGGAGGTGATTAAAAAATTCTGAAATTAGATAGTATAATTATACAACTTTGTGAATATACTAAAACCCAAAGAAGTATACTCAAAATGGTGAATTTTATGGTTAGGTGAATTATATTCTCAATTTTTAAAACTATGTGAAAAAGGAAAAGAAAGGCAGAAATGACTATGTTACTGCCAGATAAAGTAGACACAGTTGTCCATAGCTTTATTTGTAATGGTTAAAAACTGGGAACAACCAAAATGTCACAATATATGAATAGTCAAACAAACTGTGTTTACATCCGTAACGTGTAATAATACTTAGCAGTAAAAAGGAGTGAACTATTGATAGGCTTGAGCATGTATTGTACTGATGTCAGTTTCCTGGGTTTGATACTACACTATAGCTTAATAAGATGTCAATATTGGGGGGAAATGGGGTGAAGAGGACCACCCAGAACCTCTTGTAATATCTTTGCAACTTCCTGTGATTCTATAATTATTTCAAAATAAAATATAAAAACAAAAAACTTTTGTAAAGTTATTTAGAAGTTTCCTCACAGATGTTGATAGACCATGCAGCTTTTAATCTATTATTTAAAGGTAGAGAACAAGAAAAAAAAATAATACAAGGTCTCAGTTATAACAAGAATTACTGCTAAGAAAAAGATTATATCAGGTTTGATATTTAAATTTATTTAAACTTATATCAACATGAATCAGTAGTATATGTTGTTTATATCTTTTAAATTAAATACTCAGTTTTCTTAAGTGAAGTATAAATTGGTTGTTTTAGATTGAGTTACTGAATTTAATACTGTCAACACAAGATGGCACTAAAAAAAAGTAAGGAAAAAATTTTGGTGTTTTTTTCCAAACTGTGAGCTTTGCTACATATGGTTAAAACAAAATTGAACAAAACATTTTATCAAGTGAATCGCTGTTTAACTGCACAGTTAATGAAGTCCCAGATTTACATGAAAGCCGAATTGTGTTCAGCTTCAATAATTTAGTTTTAATAACTGGTTCTATCTTCGCTAATTGGAACATTTAAGCTTTACTGCATTTCCTAATCATGACAAATTTTGAAAGAGGTACACAAGAAAAGAACTATTATGAAAGCAAGTTAGAAATAACCAATAGTAAAATGTTAGCATTCTCTATTATTTACAGTTTTCCAAACTGACTAGTAGCTTTGAAAAACTGAGATTACACCAGATGAAACAAAATAAATTTCGACGAAAAGAAGTGTCACACCTCAGAGAAGAAGTACCCTTTGAACTGAGCAATTTGAACCAGAAATTAGAGGTGAGCTGTATTTTCTTAGTTTCTCCCTGTGTGTTAAAGATTGATTTTCGTTGTTGCTGTTGTGGGCTGTTTATCTCTAATGTATACAATGGCATGTACAGCTGTGGTAACAAACACCGTTACAAACCAACTTGTCATTGAATATATTTTCCTAGTGCACCTTCCCTTCAGGCACTTAGTGAATTAAAACATCACTTTGATTTATACCTCTTTTACACATATCAGCATTTTTGGAGAGGTAAACAAAAAAAAAATTCAGAGAAACTGCAGATGTTGAGTAAAATTGAAGGACATCCCTGGGGTCACTTAAAGTGAATATCTAATAAATCTTTTAATGGCTATTTAACTGTTAGGTACTTAAATCCCAATGAAACCTCATAACAGTTTTCAGAACAGAGCTTGAAGTTTCAGGGTTTTTTATTTAAAGAAGTAGTGCCACTCTAATATAGCCACCCCATGTCACCCAGAACTTCTAAAATCTCAGTCCCTAAAAAGGTTTACCATGTCATAGATACACTTACTTTAATGCCCTTAACTTTCCAACTTTAGAAGAAGCAAACCAGCTTTTTTCTTCACTGTGCCCTTGAGCATTCCTGCTACTTAACAGCAGGTTCTCCTGTGAATTCCTATTCTCTAACCATAGCTAAGTTCCCAGTGCTGCTCGATTACTGTTTTTTAATTGACCTCAAGTTGACTCCTATCATATTATCCCACTCAATTTCTTTCATTGTTCTCAAGCCCTAAACCCCAGCTTCCCCTCACTGCCAACCAGATTTCAGTTTCTTCTACTTTGTTAATAGGTAATGATTCTGTACTTCCCAGTCACCCAGGTGGAAACATCTTAGCGATCTTTGATCTGTTCTTTTCTCTTACTGCTTGTATTCCAGCCCATATTTTCCTTTCCTTTGTCTAATGTCTTTTAACTCTGTCTTTCTCTTATCTAATTGTCATTGCCATGTTTCATACTCCATCATTATCATCTGGCTCTTCAATTAGCAGTCCTTCTCAAACTTTCCCTTCAAAATATTTTTAAGAGCAGAAAAAAAAATATCTGGAATCACAGCCCTAAAACCAACCTATTGCAAGAACTTTGTTGAAAGTCTTTGGTTTTGTTTTTAAATCCCTGCAAATTTTATATTCTACTGAGTAATGAATGTACATTTTTAAGTACAAAATTACTACCACTAAGTATGGTTGACCCTCAAGGAGAATCCACTGTGTATAACTCCCTGGCTCTTGCAATGGTGTGCTAGACCAGCTTCTGAAATATGCTGGTCTCACAGAAGATGCCCAAAGATGTGCGATGTAATATACATGGGCTTTCATTGAAAATGAAGTTAAGGTACTGATTCTCCATTTGATTAACTTCTCATGGGTTTTAATGGGAGAACCACATTTATATAAATTATTTGGACAAAGAAAAAGCCTTAAATTAATATTAAGTACTTTGTGCACATTTTATGTTTAGGGAATGAAATATTTACCTAGAATATATATCATGAAATTATAGTGTAAATTAGTAGCAAAATATGGCTTGATATGTCTGTACTTATATGAAACATTTTAAGCACACTATGTAGATACAGTTTAATCTGTATTATTTTGGAAACACTTCATGTACCTATTTTTACTTAGAGCCATCTGAAAAATTAACGTATAAGAGTTGGACTGTTGCAGTTTTAGCCTATATCTAAGCATGTTTTTCCTTTGGGATAAACATTCATACACTGGTACAGTGATCGAGCAGTAGGAAGCAACATGCTGTAGCGGAGGAATATGACAGTTTATAGCTTAAAATAGGTCCGACAGACTCGTTTACTGGCCCTGCGATCTTCGGGCAAACTGTTAACCTCCCAGTGATTCCATTTTTTTCACCAATAAATGGGAGCTAAAAATATGTGACACTGTGGTTATGAAAGAAGAAAATATATGTGTGTTTAGATGCACACTGAAGCATTGAGGGTGAAAATACATGAGGTCTGGAACTTGTCTTAAAATACTCCAAGAAAGGATGGAGAGAGAGACAAAATGAAGATGGACCAAGTCGACGGTAGTTAAACTGGGTGAAGGGTGCGTGGGAGTTGTTCTACTCTCTACTTTTATGTAAGTATGAAAATTTTCATAATAAAAAATTAAAACTATCCCACAGGTGGAGGTTTGTAGAGTCCCTGACATACAGTAATCACCAAAGAAATGTTCATTCTCTCTGAAGATTTAGTAGAGGGATTCAATATGTATATGTGTGTGTGTGTGTGTGTATATATATATATATAAAATGTAGCTTCCACCAGAAACTCTTGATTTTAATGCCCTGACCCACTCTTAACCATTTAAGGTTTTTAAACCCAGAAAAGGTTTCCAGCAAAGGAGAACTTACTCTGGAGGTTTAGGCAAGTCCGCAGACCCTCTGGAACCTGGACTCACAGCTTCAGTCTCTACAACTATCCTTATGAAGCTCATTCAGCCTCTGTGTGGCCCCATAATTCCTGGATACATTGTGCTTGCTTGCTGATCTTAAAACCAATACATCTCTAAGACCAGTGGAGCCAGGACTATTATAAGCACTGGCTGATATGTCAGTGGCACCCATTTTTAGCTTTGTTTGGCCTTATTCTTGGCCTGTTTGTACCTGTTGTAGAATTTGTGAGGAACTGAAGCTAATGCTTCTGCCTCTTCCTAAAGCATGCTGGGAAATATTTTCAAGATTGAGGGTTTTGGGTGGATGATGCTAAATATTAGTATTAATGAAAGATATGAACTGGACAAATCAACCTTGCCCACATTTTGACTTCTGACTCCAAAGACTGTGAGTTAAAAGTGAGCAGCAATTTTTTAATCTACTTTGTATTGATTTGAAATGTTACCTATTTTTATTAGAGCCTAGTTTTGTAAATTCGTCACTGTTACTGAAGATCCTGTTTTCGTGTACCTAATTTTAAATTGTTGAATGTCAGAATCAAAGTCAATAACTTTAAATGAACTGTCTCCCTTTATCTTAATGAATATAGTCTATTTATCAAGATACTATTATATATTTAAAAGAGGGTCTATCTGTATTTCTCTAATTTTATTACCACCACTCAATTTGAGGTCATTTTTAATTACTGTAAAAGCCTCCTAATTTATAACCTTCCCTCACTGATTATTTTGGGACTTGTGGATTTATAAAGTGATAATTTCCCCAAATATTCTTTAAAATCATTTCTCTATGGAAATATGAAATGCCATGTTCTCATTTTAAGCAAGATGTAGCTTTCATTCTCTAAATTCCTATATTTATTTTCCAGCATTTCAGCCATCTTCAGAATGGCACCAATCACTCTGGCCAGAACAATTTTCCAATTTGATGTGTTATTAGAGGTGGCTGAGATAATCATTGCAACCTCTGCATGGCCTTTATGTGGCACTATTATTGTTCTTATGCTGTAAAATTTGTTTACATGTACATTCCCTACTTTGTTATACATTCCTTTTTTATTCTCTTTCAAATCTTTCTTTTAATCATGAGGTATTTCCACATTGTCTTCCCACCACAGTTCCTGGTGGACTAGGTGCCTATCTTCCTGAACTGATGATTGGAAACATCAATACGTTCATGCCATGTATCTGTATTCAGTAATACATCGTCATGGACTTAGTAGCTCTAGAGTTTGTTTCCAACCACGTTGTTTTCTTTGAAAAACTTAGTGAGAAGTATTTAAATTCTAGGAAATGTTAACACCATGCTTTTGTTTGTACACTCAGGGAATGTAAGTGATGCCTGGCATTTTATCAGGCACTGTGAGAATACAAAAAAAAGTAATCAAATACATAGTCCTTACCCTTCAATTCTTACAGCCTGAACAGAAAGACATAATAGCCATCCCTAGGCAAAATGGAGAAGCAGTGCCATTTTCTTTGGCATTCTCAAAGCCATATCCTTCCCCCTTGTAGAGTTGTGAGCAGATAACGCACTCCATGAAGACACTACTTGAGCGTGAATTTGAAGAGCTGAGCATGCTGTAGCAAGTAGTTCTACCACTTCTTCCCCAGGTTAGCCCAGGTGGTGCTGCCTGAGGGAGGCCTGAGATGGTTGTTCTCAAGAACAGGTGGATCTTGGCTTCACCTGGGACAGTAGCTTTGAAAGCCACAGGGGACAGAGTCACTAAATCAATCCAAGCCCCACCGCCTAAAAAACAAGGGAACAGGTTTGGTGACTAAGTGTAGAGAATGAAAAAAGGAAAAAAACTTCTGGTGTCAGCTCAGGAAATACAAAGAAAGTACTGGTTGATGCAAAAAAAAAATGTTTGAAACTTCCTTATTAGTGATCCACATCGGTTACAAGAGAAATTTTTACATTTTTAACAAATAAAATGCTTAATTTAAAAAAAACAGGATTAAATTCCATACTTTTCTAGCAAAAATTAGAAGATAAATCTAGTAGTAAATCTAAGATGAGTGATTTGATACTTTTTTTGTTTTCCCAGTGGGGAAAAGAATGAATTTACTTTTTTTTCTTGGAATGAAGATGTACAAAGGAAAGAAGTCCTGTTCATTGTGCTTTAAAATGAGTAATTTTCTTCAATTTATGTTTGTCCCTCCACTCTTAAAGGAATTTAGAGCAAAGTCAAGAGAATGGGACAAGCAAGAGATACTGTATCAGACTCATCTGGTTTCTTTAGATGCTCAACAAAAATTATTATCTGAGAAGTGTAATCAATTTCAGGTACATTATCTAATATTATCCTCTAAATTAGAAGAAACTAGAGGTTAAATACTATTTCTCTCTTTACCATTCAGCATGTAATCTTTTTACACATAGAAATACCACCTAAGGGAAAATAACCAGAGTGGGTCCAACACTGGGTAAAGGTACCAGTGCATGAAATATCTGTAGTGGTGACTTTAGTCTGTATGTCTCAGAAGATGGTGCTATTAAAAGTGTCCATTGTTATTATGTCGTTAGATAACATGTTTTTGCAGGCCTGTCGGCAGGTCACTGAGAAAGTCTAAGATTGCTTGGTCCCTGCCCTCTAGAGCCTTATACTCTAGACACAGAGATAATACATGTACCAGTTACAGATAATTAATGACAAGTGAATGGAAAGGCTCCAAATCCTTTTAGAGGTCAAAGGAGTAAGAGAAAAATTTGGACTGAGAAAGTCAGGAAACATCCTCCAGCAGGCCTGGACCGTGGAAAAAGGATATATTTGAGACAAGAGAGAATGTATCCCCGGTAGTGAAAATAATGTGAGCAAAGTCAGTGGGGCAAGAGAGCAAAAGGCAAATTCAGAGAATGGCAAGTGGGCTGGTTGGCTGGGAGTGCATGTGGGAGGCGGGGAGGGGCAGTAGACAGTAAGGCTGCTGAGTTGGACAGAGATTGGAATAAGCCTTAAAGACTTACCTAAGGAACTCAGAATTTTTATTAAAGCTGGTAAGAAACTAGTTTTTTTGGTTTTTTGGGGTTTTTTTTTTTAACTTTTTTTGATATATACTATTTTTCATTCTTTAAGTTACTTGAATTATATGTTATACACGTTCCCTGAATTCAGTAATACAAAATAATCTAATGTAAAATTGATAGCTTCATTCCCTATTCCATTGTTATCCATTTAACATAAACACTGTTAACAATTAGGTGTTTATCTCCACATACTTTTTTTTGTTTATAGAAACATGTAAATATGTGTTTATGTGGAAATTGTGGTATTTTTAATTTTGCTTTTTTACTTAATAAGCCATGGATAGCTTTTCAAGTCACTGTATAAAAGTCTACTTCATTATAATATTTCATTGTATATAGCAATTATACATCACATATACCATGGTATATAGTAGATGTACTGTGATTCTTTCAATTATTTCCTTATTAATGAACATTCAGGTTGTTTCCTAGTTTTCTGCTATTATCATATTGTAACAATATCCATGTATATACATCTTTAAAGACTAATATTTTCCTTTCGTTACATAAAAGTCCTAGGAATGAGTGGTGAGCCAAAGGGTATGTTCATTCAAACTTTTAATAACTGTTAGCAGATTACTTTCTGAAAGATGATAGCAATTTACAGTTCACGAACAGACAACAAGACTGCCCATACTGTTGCCAGCATGGAGTATCAGTCCTTTGATTTTTACCAACTTGATGGACTAATAGTAATGTTGGCTTGGTTTGCTTTGCATTTCTCTGACTACTTGTAAGGTTGAGCATCTCTTCATATGTTTCTTAGCCTGTGCATAAACTTTGCCCACTTTTCTTTTGTGTTGTCTTTTGCTTATTCATATGTAGAGGTTTTTGTACATCAGAAATTACCTTTGTTATATGTGTTGACAACGTTTTTCTACAATCCAGTTGTTGTTTGTTTTATTTTGTTTATTGTTGGTCATAGAGACATTTTCAACTATTGTGTATTTGAATCCATACTTTTTTCTCCTTCTTATATCATTTATATTTTGGTTTTTTTGCTAAATAAGAATTCTCTACCCAAAGTCATCTACCCTACTTTACATCTTTGTTAGAGGTTATGCAAATATGTTTTCTCTTTATGCCATCTGAAATTCAGGTTTTAGAATAAACACAAGACTGAATTATGAAGGATAAAGTTTTATTATCTAATAATATATTTAAAGATGTTTTTCTTAATCCTTTTCTATCATTCTTTAACTTTATGTAAGCTTAAATACGATATTCCCCACTTAACTGACACAATTTTTATATTTCTCAGAAACAGGCACAAAGTTACCAAACTCAACTAAATGGTAAAAAACAGGGCATAGAAGACAGTGGCTCTGAAATTCCTCAGTTGATATGCGGACCAGATCCCAGTTGTGAAACCAGTGAAAGAGATGAATTCATTATTGAAAAATTAAAATCAGCTGTGAGTGAAATAGCATTAAGCAGGAATAAGTTACAAGATGAAAATCAGAAACTCTTACAAGAACTGAAAATATACCAAAGACAGTGCCAGGTGAAAGTTTATTTTTCAACTGATATTGCCCATGAGTTGTGTAAGTGATGACTCAACAGGTATATGGATTAGAAAGCTAATTTTTTTTATTACATGTGTAAATTCAGCGTATATTTTCTCTTAATCTATAATCTCACTTGCTGAGTAAGTTCACTAGATGTACTTGGATTCTGCAGTGACTTAATGATAATATATTACAGTGCAATGTAACAGTCTGTCACAGACCTCTATTCCTAAAAACCATGGCCCTTTAGCCACACAACACCCTCTGTCCCCACTATTCAGTCTCTCAAGGTTAATTAACAGGGAGTGACCCTCATGCCACTCCCTGTTAATTAACCTTGTCATAATTGCTAATTAACTTTATCATAATTGTTTACGAAACAATAGCCTAGAGAGAGTTTCAGTTTTTTAGGTAACTTCCACTTTGGTAGATGTGATCAATGGTTTTTCCAAGCATTAATTTTTTTCTTAACTCAAAAATCTATTTTTTTTTTAATGCAGCATTCATCAAAATTGATCATTACCAATTTCTTCACAAAATTTGTATTTCTTATTCATGGCTATCCCAGTTACTTGAAATTAAAATTCTGTGGTTTTCTCTCCTGTTCTAGGTCTTGTCTCCCACCTGCAAACATTCAGCCTCTTTCTACCAATTCCTCTGTGTCGATTGGCCCATTTCTTGGTTCTGCTCTATTCCCTCCCCAGGCAAGGTCATCTTTCCTGGTCACTGTCTGCAGACTCTCACTTCTGTAAGACATTCCACCTCAGGATCTTACGCCACTAAAACTCCCACGGTCATTTCTTGGTGTGGGGCCACCTCTCCTTCCCTCATCCTGCCACATGGTATGTGGGGTCACATATGGGGCCAGTTCTTTCACTTCTTTCTCTGCCAGCATCTAACTTCTGGGATCCCCTTTCCCCAAGTTGACAAGGGGGCAGAACACAAGCTCCCAGCTCCTCCTATTTTGTGGCATTTCTAAGAGAAGTACAGCTCCCTTCCCAAACTCCAGCTTTGTTTGGGGAGGGGGTGTTATTCTAATACAGATTAGAAAGCAGATGTAAACAAACCAAGATAAGCCACAAATACTAAACACCGAGAAAGTCATCCATTTTCTAGAAATAGAAAAGGTACAGATGATGTTTTCTCTGGCTTCTCTAGAATATAAATGAGCTTAGTCCTTCCTCCTCTGCTCTAGAGCTTGTACAAGTGGTTTCTAGTGTGTAGTCGCCAGTCCTGGTAGAGCTGGGTCTGCAGGGCTGCTGGTTCTCTCCATGTCCGGGGCTGCATCCCCTCCATCTCCATGGGTAGGGGCCAACTGGTGGTGCCTCTGGGCCTGATTTAGAGATGATTTAATTTTACATTTTGCACCTGTCTTTGTACTTCTGGAGCCTGCACCAGAATCAGTCAATAAATAAGGAGATTGTCTCTCTGGGTACTTTCTGAATATTATCCCCTAGTTTTCCTGTTACTCAGACTTAAGGAATTCTCTTTGTCTCTTCTTGAGGTCTTTTTGGTTCTAGTTCCTAGAAATCTATTTTCTGCTCAAACCTATTTTTTTCTATTATCTTTAATTTGCCTGAAGCATATTTCGCCAGAAAAGCTAGTTATGAAACCTGGTTCTACCCTTCACTGAGGTCCAGGTTCTTTGCTAACCCCAGTGCCTCCTATTCTCCCCTGAAAGATTTCTGTTTGGACTTATTACAGCCCAGGAACATCTCTTTTGTAGTCTGAGGTTCAGCTTTTGGTTCTCGGATCGCTTGTGGAATAGGAATCACTGTTCAGGCCCTGTATTCCGGAAGGAGCCTCTGTTCTCCCTTCATGGCAGCATGACTCACTTTCTCTGTAACGTTTTCCTTGACCAACCCCACCTTTCTCCTTCTCAGAACTTCATCTTTTCTACTTTTCCAGGAACTACATTGGAGAATCTTATTTTAAAAAGAATGTTGCAAATAAAGGAAGAGTGTACCTTGAGAAACATGAATAAACTAACATTCCCAGTTCCGATTACACTCCCTACCTTCTCTCCAAGTAAAGGCTGTCAACCAGTGTTGCTCACACCTATCACACTGGGACGGGCGTGATGGTATTGACAAGAAGAAGAAAGTGCAGCCTGAGAGTGAAAGCTTAGCTGGAAGTCTGAGGACGCGAACCACCTGATGGCCAAGGCCACCCTGTCCTTTAGCAGTACCATTTAATTGACTTCCCCTTCCACACAAGTCCAGCAGGGTGTGACTCATCCCTCACCCAAGATCTCTGCAAATTTCCAGGGGCTTATGTGCACCCCTGAGAAGGCTTTCTGGGTTGTCTGGGCTACACGTTGATCATGTAGGTAGCATGCGTTAGGAAGGTCCATGTTACCCACCTTGACTTTTCCTTATGTATATATGTTAACAAACTTAATGAATTATGTTCCTGAATATATACTAACAAATATATATATATATACTAACAGAATAAAAGCCCAGCTATTCACACAAGTCCATATAATTATAAAATTTTTTACTGATACTTATACTGGAGCCTATAAAATAACTATATTAATTGCCCGGTTGCTCTGACTTTCCTTTAAATCTCTACTTGGGTGATTTTTCTCCCCACCCAGATGATACTTGGCAATGCCTGGACACATTCTTGGTTGTCACTACAGAGGAGAGGGGTGCTGCTGACATTTAGTGGGTAGAGGTCAGGGATGCTGCTAAACATCTCACAGTGCACGAGGCGATCCCCACAACAAAAGAATGATCCAGACCATAATGTATGTAGTGCTGAGCTTGAGAGACCTTGTTTTAAATTTTGAAATGTTGTTTTTCTCATATTCTTCACCAGGAGTTCTCTAACTCTACTTTGTGATGTTTTCCAGAGTTAATGATAAATTTTGATGTCACTGCTATTGATTGGTTGATTGATCATCCACCAATTTCTATAAGAAAGTTTACCAAAGTTATTTTTACAAATTTTTGTTCATTTAAGAAAATAATTATCCTTGGATCTAGTAAATTTAAACTAAGAATCTCCATTTTGTACTTTACAAAGGAATTGAATGTATAAAAAACAAATCAAATTATTCTGGAGTATGTTTTACACACAAAAATATGTTATAGTTCTAATGAAAAAGATTTTTGAGAAGTAATTTCCTTCAAATACTTCAAGTTTTCTAAAAGATAAGATTTCTACTCCCAGGAAAACACTAATTAATTTTGATGCATCTAGAAAACGAATACTGAAATAATGCTTTTGTTTGGCCTTTTCCCTGTTTTATTTCCAAATTTTACTTGTGTTTCATTCTTTTGCTTTAGAATAAGTCCTAAGTGAAAAGATATAAATTATTTACTTTTTGATAGCTGATTTGAAAGTTTAAAAATCACTGCTTCTCTCAAACCATCAGGCAAATTTTAAACTAAACAGATGGGCCTTAAACTTGTTTTACAAAATTTATATTTTACCAAATGGGAATAATTAGAGGTGAATAATCACTGTAACCAGTGCATATATTTAGAAAGAAGTTTCTCTTCTCTTTTTGTGAAACTGTCATGTGATACTGTTCCACATCTTGCACATGAATTTAAAAAGACAACCATTTCAATTTGAATTACTGTCACTTACTGTATATAAAATTCTGTTTAGTTTACAACACACTTTGATGCCAGCTGCATCTGAATTTTCACATGAATTCCGTCTTCTCACTTGTCTTTCTACAACCTTGAAATGTGTCAGTATACATATTAATTCTGTTGCATATATTTATTTCCTGTGCTGCGTTACACTTACATTTTGGAAATATGCAATATTCCCCATTGGAAGTTAATTGCAGAAATAAACTGTTCTGTATTTTTTTCTAATAACTATGACAAAAAAAAAGACTTTTTGGGGGTGCTTGTTAATGAATCATTAAGGTACTGGAGCAACACTGTCCAATAGAAATGTAATGCAAGACACAAATACAACTTAAGTTTTTCTAGTAGCTGTATTAAAAGAAATAGTAAGAAATGGGTGAAATCAATGCATGATACTAGTATATTTTATTCAACACAGCAGATATCCAAAGCGTTATCATTTCAGCATGGAATCGATGTAAAAAATTATTAATGGGATATTTTACATTTCTTTTCATACTAAGTCTTCAGAATCTGGTATCTATGTTACACTTACAACATATCTCAATTTGGATGCTAATTATTCACAGGAAATACCTGATCTGTATTTAGATTTCATAAAATTTACAGTTAAAAAAGTAGATTTACATGCTCAAGTTGTTCCAAACAAAATTGAAAGTGTTCCAGTAACTGAATCAAGTACCTGAGAATCATTTCCCTGAATATTTGCATCCACATGGACAAATAATTGGTTTGACTTTTATGCAAAAGCATGCCAATTTTCAGACTACATCTAAGTTAAATAAATTCACTTATTCTCATGTCAACTCAGTATTAACATTGGATTCAAAAGGATATTGCGTAAGTCAAAAAAACCTCAATTTACCAACATCAACAAAGCTGCTTTTCTTGTACTTTTGTAGTCAATTTATGTAATGCTGTCAATTATAATAAAAATCTTTTGCATATTCCTTCATGTTAGAAAAATGTGTCAAATCATTATTATTGATTTATAGTATAAAAAGTTTCAATTTGAACATAGATTCTCCTACCTGTGTAGCTAGATCACAAATAAGCTTTTTTTCCCCTTAATGAGATCTCCAAATGTCACTGTCTTAGGTGTTACTTTCTAATAACAGTACATAAATAGACTATTATTATCACATTTTACAGAATTTGGGTGAAGTCTAGCCAGTGTTGACGCCACATTTCATTGGCTGGAGCTGGAGCCCTTTTGTGCCCCTCCCCCCAGGTGAAGGCAGGCCTGCTCCTCCACAAGCAGCTTTGTGTTAGATTGCTCCCTCATGGCAAATGTGCAAAAGCAGGAGCCCAGATAGTGCCTTCTTCAGTTGGGCAAAGTAGTGGATGACATTCACATTAAGTTAATTTGTCTTTCTACTTGCTAATCTGTTGTTTCACATTTTTTGTATGCTTGTTTCTTTTGGAATTTTAACCTCATCTGAAAAATCTCCAGGGTTTGAAACAGGGACATTATTTTAAAAAGTATTAAATCACCTATTTGAATATGTTTTCATACTTATTTCCAAGGTAGCCAGGAATTTCTGAGGCTAAAGTGTTGCAGCTAAATGCTTCACTGAACCCATCTCTAGGTCTCCTGGCAAATAATGTGCTATATTTAAGGCTTTGGTAAAAAAAATGTTTATCTGGGAACCCATATGTCCTATACTATCTGCACAATTACAATTCTAAGCTGTGAATTTTTGGATAAGAATTAATTAATAAGAAAACACATGTCCACGTAAAAGCTTATATGTGAATTTCATAGCAGCGTTATACATAATATACCAAAAAAGAGATACCCAAATGTCCATCAGTGGTTGAATAAATAAACAAACAAAATGTGGTATTTCTATACAAATAAATGTTATTCATCAATAAAAAGAATGAAGTACTGATACATGATACAACATGGATGAACCTTGAAAGCATTGTGCCGAGAGAAGGAAAGCAGTCACTAAAGGCCACATATTACGTGATTCCATTTGTATGAATTGTCCAGAATAGGTAATTCCATTGAAACAACATACATTAGTGGTTGCCAGGGGACTGGGGAGGGAAAGTGAGTAGTGGCTGCTAGTGGGCATTGCGTTTATTTTGGGAGTGATGGAAATGTTCTGGAATTAATGGTGATGCTTGCACAACTTTGTGAATATACTAAAATCCACTAAATTGTACACTTTAAATGGGTAAATTTTATGATATGTGGATTATATTTGAGTAAATCTGTCATAGATGTATAAAGAGTTATTGAACAAATGATTTTTTAAAATATCTCTAGTGTTTTTTTACAGCCTTTATTAGCAGTGGAACCTCTTGCCCTCAGAACACCCTACCCAGTCTTTACCAATAAGCTACAGGTCTGCTTCACTTGCTTTGCATGAAACAAATTATTTTTGTATCTTGAATGTTCTACCTGGACTAGTAGACAGGAGATCTGAATTTTTCCATTCCCAAATCTGCCACCTATGAGCTGTATAACTTCGGACCAATCCTGGCCCTCAGTTTTCTCATCTATCAAAATGGTGATGGATTTGATAGCCTGGGTGAGGCACACTTAATAAATATTAGTTTCTCTGTATAACTGAGTGGAAGAGGCCTGATGACAAGGAAGGACTCTTGCCATTCCTCTCTCCTAGAGAACAGCCAAGCATTGCTGGAGAGGTTCGCTCAACGGGTGATGGTCACAAAGCTCAAATGAGTCTCAACACTGCCAGGAATCCTGCTGTGTTGCTCCAACCACCTAACTCTCCCATTCTCATTGCAGGCCATTTCAAACCTCCTCTGCCCTCAAAAAACCCCTCCCACACCCCCACCTCCACCTCTCCTTCCGCTGATGTTCCCTTTTTACTTCACAAGGAAGATAGAAGCCAACAGGTAGCCCTCTCTTACCTCCCTATCCCCCAAATCATATCCGTGTCTACCTTTCATCTTCTTCCTTTCCTACTGCGAGAGTGGAGGAACTCTCTTTTGCTTTAGGCAGTCCCTCCACTCGTGCTTTGGAACCCATCCCACCCACCTCCCCAGGAACTTGACCCCATTAGTAGTACCCCTGCTCTCCCCAGCTTCTCTGGAGCTTTTAAACTTGTTCAAGTCCCTTCTATTAACCAGATAAAACACTGCACTCACAGGGTTGCTGGTGTTTCTAGTTACCAGCTAAAGTAGGGCTTCTTCTGGGCGATTCTGGAACCATAATCCATGGTTTATAATACACTCTGTTGCCCAGCTTTGAAATTAGATCTTTCTTGACTATTATCTTGTTTGAATAAGGAATTATTTGCATTAACCCAAATTTTATGCATTGATATTTTATTCATACGTTTATGTTTTCCTCTTTCAGCTTTACATACAGTATGGCCATATTGGTATGATTCTTTGTTTTATCACTTATCAAATGTTCTCAGTAAATATTCGTTGAATAAGCAAATGAGGGAATGAAATTCTGTAAGACAGAGCCAACGAAGGACTAAATATCAGTTCATTTGAAATTAGGCCGGTTTGTAGCTGTTAAATGCTTGTAAAATGTGTTCTACATCATGATACCCAAATGTCAGCACTGACAATTTATGATGTTTTTATTTAGGCCATGGAAGCAGGACTCTCAGAGGTGAAAAGTGAGTTACAGTCACGTGATGATCTCCTGCGAATCATAGAAATGGAACGATTGCAGTTGCACAGAGAATTATTAAAAATAGGAGAGAGCCAAAGTGTTCAAGAAAATAAAAAAAGGTATATTTTTTACGTTCAGCAGCATGAGGAAAACTGTTCAAAATATGATGTTTGAATATTTTAGGTTTTATATTTGAAACTAGAAATAAAAGTCTGCTTTATATTAACATGCTGTTAATTATTAGATAATATTAGATATTGAAAATAAAGCTAGTGATTACTTTATCTTCCAAATCAGTATCTTTACATACCTAGAAAATTATACTGTGTTCTGATTTGTGGATACTTAGGTGTTACACTTAACTCAGAAATTTTCTTAGAACTTTCATTCTTTAGGATATTGTAAAAACAATAGTATTATATATGTTGATAATATTTATTGTATAGTTTTCAAATGTTTTTATTTTAATGGCCTTAAACCTGTTATTAACTTTTCAGTCATAAATGTACTTATTTTGGCTTTTACTCTTAACCACCTTGTCAGTTCCATTAAGGAATTTGTGAGAACAGATTTTTTTTTTCCTTTTTTAAAATCAGATATTACGTACTCCGTAACCACAAAGGAAATGGGACTGCTGAGGATTATTAAGTGTTTGTGACTATTCTAACCATTCACTGATGTTCTAATTCTCATTAGAACTTGAACCCTTCCCATATCTGAAGGCTAATGCCAGACGAATGATAAGATTTTTAAAACTGAATAGCCAAATGGTGAGGGATATTTTATTGAAAGATGATTACATTGTTTTAAAGGCAATAATTATTTCTTCAAAGATGTGGGACCTGCTAGCATTTCTTTGAGGTCAGCTCTTAACAACAAATGGCAAGTTAAGATCCCTTAAAGTGATCTATTGTATGTCTTACCAAGGATGCTAGAATGCCTATGAGCCAGTCAGCATCATTGAGTGCTCCACATGCAAGCTATAAATCCATTGGAAGTATATTATATGCAAGGCACTGTTCCAGTCTGGTGAGTTGGTGAGAAATGTCTTCACACAAAGTACATATATGGCTGAAACCATAAGAAATTTCCTAGAAGAGCAAACCATTCAACCCATGTCTAGCTCTGGTTTGTGAAGAACATTGAAGGTGCTTTCTCTGGAGCTGTCTCACAAGGGCCAGTGCTGAATTCCAGACATTGCCAACTTCCCTTCAATGCATGATTCAATCTAAAATCTCATAGTTATTCATGTATTTGGCTGATACAGTTCTTCTGTTATGCCTGCTTGCTATCTTCTATTTAAGTTGGTATGTATTTTGGTCTCCAAACTACATCTTTCTCGTTTGGAGGTTAATCTTTAGTTCTAGCGTAATGAGATTTGGTAAAAAGGTAGATATTTAACTTTTCACAGCTTCCATTGTATTTTAGATTTTGCACATAATCTTCTCAACCCTCATCTTTCCCATTGTTTTTAATCGTTTTAGTTTGTTCTTACATGAAGGTGGTCCTATCTTCTTTATTGTTTTGATTTTTTTTTTCACTTGGACTCTTGTTTCTTCTTTGCAGTTGTATTAAAGTGAAGCAGACCAGGCTACAGGATGTAGACACACAATAGTTTTATAATAATAGCACTTTAATGTTTTCATTCATTTTCAGAATTGTTCTCAATAATGCTAAGATTTTGTTAGCTTTTTTCCTTTACTTATAGAAGCACCTTGGGCTGCTGTGTTCTGAGAGTTAGTAAAAATAATTCCTACACTCCTTTCCTACGTGACAAATGATAGTTCCTTTATATCTTTATATTATCGTGATTATTGTTTTTTTCTTGAACTTGTCCACATTAAAGTTTGACATTTGTTCCTTTTATTCACTGAAATTTATAAGATCATCATGAAGTTTTTACCATTTAGTTCCTCATTTCACTCCCTGAATTGCTTAGGAAGAATTGAAAAATAGGAAATTTCATTTTTCACTTTTTCAAAATCATAGCAAATAAGAAAAATTTAAGATTGATCCCAAAATAATGTTTTAGGAGAATATTGGATAAAATGCTCACCATATATTATTGAGTGGGAAATAAAAAGGGACTGAAAAATAATGTGTACAGTACACCCTAATGTACTGTAAAATAATGTACAGTGCATATATATTTTTATACACATATGCATAGGCAAAAAAGGCAGTTAGTATGCACAAAAATGCTAACGGTTTTTCGTAGATGATAACATTATAGAAGTATATACTCTGATAAACTCTGTTTTCTACAGTTAACATATATATTTGATAATCAGAAAAAAGCAATCCAGTCCAGACACATGTACCTCAGGGATATCACTATTAATTTATATCTTTAAAAGGTATAAATTTTCAATTACTTCAGTCAAGTTATTTTCAATCTTTATGTTAGTTATTTCTCTGTCATTACTTAGATTTTGTTTTGTTTGTGTGGTTTAAGTTTTTGATTTGTGGAACTTTTAAAGAAGTTTATTGGAAATTAAAATTATGTTCACTTGGAGTCTCTACTAGGCTAGTCCAGCAATAGTGGAAAGCATGCTGCTTTTCTTGTCTGGTTATCCTTATTTTTCTGTTTTAATGATTTTTTAAAATTTTTACCAACTTCCCTGATATGGAAGTGAACATTACCTTGTTTATAGTTCTCCAAACTTCCTGTGGAAATAGTACTTTTACTAGTCTCTGATTTTCCTCTCTAGTGTCCATATGTGGTTGCAATTCCATTTTATAAATTGAGCAGCCAAAGAATAGATGTATTTGAGCTCTCTTGGGGTAGACTGTCAGATTTAATCATTTTGGATCACTTTTATGGAGTAGTTACTCCCCTCTGACATCTCCTGACGTAGTTCCTTTCCACAGTGTAGGAGTAAGTCAGGTGTATTTCCTTTTTTAAAATGGATTCCTAAGCTGTTTTATTATAAGAAACAGTCTTTTCTTCTTAACCCAAAAATTTTATCTGTATATGCAAATCCAGAATTCAGCCAACTTACAATGTATAATAGAAATTCCATATTAATTACTACCTTTTATTTTTTTGCTAAAACCATTTGCACTCAGTTAAATATGTAAATACTTACGGGATCTGAATGTATTAGAACTTGCCATTCCTGTAACTAAAAATGTTTCCAACAGACTAATAATCTAACTCTGCAACCTACAGTGGCCTCAATTAACATTATAATTGTAACAGTTTAACAAGTTAAGCTTAGTTTTTACCCGTTTTAATTTGTAGACTTGAATCATCTTATTCACCTTCTATTAAAGAACCAGAAAAAAAAAGGAAAGAGCTGTTTTTAGTGACCTCAGATCAGCCAAATCATGAAAAAGAATTGAACAAGGTATGGAAAATAATGAGCTCCATTTTTCCAGACAGGTCTGAAGTCTTTGAAGACAAAGGTGGAAAAAAATCTTTCCTCTCACTCCCTTCTTTTTCCTTCTATATTTTCCACTAAGATAGTAACCTACCAAGCTGCTTGTTCTGATGCTTTGCTGTGTGATGCTATAAAAAACGCAAACGTTAGGTCATCCCTCTGCTGCTGGGAGACTGCCCGTGAAACGTCGGGGGCTGGGGCTCTGTGAGAGGTAGCTTCTAGCAGGAAGTGCGGGAGCACAGACCCAGGCGCTCAGCCACACGTTAGGGGCATGAGCTTGGGGACCTTGCCTTCTGCGAGTTGCTCAGGGTCCTCATTTCTAGGATGGAGGTGCGATAATTAGTACCTACCTCACAAGGTTGTGATGAGCTAGGGTCAAATGAGCTAATAATAGCTGCTACTTAAATAGCTCTTGCCATGTGCCAGAAGCTGCTCTAAGGGCTTAGCCAATCCTAATTCATGTATTCCTCACAACCATTTTATAAGGTAAGTACTAAGATTACCTTCTTTTTATGTTGGAGAAAACTAAGGCACAGAGAAAGTAGGTAATTTCCCCCAATATTGCACAGTTAGTAAGTGTCACAGGCCAGATTTGTGTCCAGGCAGTCTGTCTCCAGAGTTAATACTCTTCTTTAAGTTAAAATCCATAAAATCATGCAAGTAAAGAGCTTAGAAAAGGACCTGCCTACCTCAGAGGAAGCGCCTTGTAGATGCTGGCTGTTGTTACTGTTGGTTACCCACGTTTGTCACTGAGCAGCTGACATGCGCCAGGTGCTCTGCCAGGAGCTGGGAACACAAGGATGAACAGACCTGGGCGTTGCCCTTGAAGACAGCATGATTCTCGGCTTCTACAAAAAGTATCTCCCCTTCTTCCTTTAGTAAAATTCCCTAGTGACTTTCTTTCCATGAGTTTATCTTGGCTACTACCCACTTCTCTGGTCTTAAGGTTTAAGGGTTACACAGAATATTCAATGCTAGGTAATCTAAACAATTATTAAAAGGACATGGCTTTGAATTATCATCCAGGGCCCAGCACAGTGCCTGACACACAATAAGTGAAAATAAATATTTAGAGAATGAATTAATCAATATTAAGGCTGAGGTCTCTCATGGTTGTATAGGGTTTTAAATTCAGTTGTTTGTGTAAATTCAGCAGGCATTTGCCGAGCATCTAGTAGGACTTCTGCTGGACTGCTTTTATGCAGGAAATACAATGATGTGAAAGACAAATCTGTCTCCCAAAGAATTGATATTCAGGCAACTAGTAAGTGTAGAAAAGGTGTTATGAATTAATGATCATTTCCCTTATATTTTTCACATAACCCCATGAAACTGATTTTATTGATATTTAAAACTATAACTTTAAAAACCTGTTATTTATTGGCGTCCCAGTGAATACATTATGATAAAAGGTTGGTTAAAGCCACCTAAAGCATATTTACACCATTCTTAACTTCATAGATTTAGGTAGAGTAATAAAATTTAGTAATATAAGAAATCTACTGATTTTTGCACAGTTCTGACATGAAGGGAGAGAATACAAGGTATACATCTCCTCACAGTCTCTAGGAGACTCTAGATAATGCATTGCTGTGCAGAAAAGGTAATGAATGAATTGTATACAGATAGCTATGGTTTCCAGCAAGTGTTTGTACAGGGCATTTTCATTCTCTTATAATAAAACCAGAAGAGCCATATACTAAGAATCTTGCAAGTATTTTTTCCTTCTTTTTTCAATATAGAATGTTTTTCAGTCATTTATTTTGTGATAAAATTGACATTTTAATTAAGCCAAAAATAATTGAGAGCTGGGTAAATTAATCTCACTTAAAAAGAAGTTTTGCAGTATATCATGTTTTAATACCTAAATGTTATGAAAATAATAAAAAAACAGTTTACTCCTTCATAATAGTATACCCATTTTTTCACATTTTAAAAGTTCCATTTTAAGAGAACATGTTACACTATACCACAGGGATGAAGTCAGCAAGTCCAAGCTGGAACAAATGATAAAACAAACCCATTGTTCACCAAATAAACTGTAAGGGAAAAAAATGGAGAGAGGAGATTGGAGACTTGTAATCTTGTCCTAGAGTGAGGGTATTTGTACTCTGGTCTCCTAGTCTTCTCTTCTGCTCTTAGGAGCTGGGTAACTTAGACCCAGTCAGTTCCTTTCTCTGCCAGTCTTTTTTTTTCCCCCCAGTTTTTTAAAATGATGAGTTAGACTATGTGGTTTCTAAGGTACATCCAACTCTGAAATTCCAACAATGTAAATAAAAAGAATAGATGACAGGTTGACGGTATAAAGCCTGAGGATGGTCCACCTTTGCCTTCCTGACCTGAGTACTTTCCATGTTAGGTCATCCTACTCTGGCTTTTTTCCACTGTGGAACCACCTTCTAAGGCTCTGCTTGTGGACGCTGACCTGGAATCAGACAGCCTGTTACCAGAAATGTGACTGTGAAGAGTTACATACCTTAATTTTCTAAACTGCAAAGCAGAAAAGATAGGAGCCAGTCTCAGTATGTGGGTGATGTTTAGATTTGAGTTCTAATAAACAAGCTCAAAGAACATTTATTACACTTCTGATACAATTTTAAATTTGATAGTGCCTGCGTATTTTATAATACTGAGGAAATGTTAATACTTTAAGACATTATAATAGTATTCTGGTTATGATAGAAAAAAAGGGAGCGTGCACCCTTATTCTTTTAGAGTTATGTCCTGAAATGTTTAAAGATGAAATTAAAAAAAAACAATTTTAACGTTCCCTGAGGTAAGTTAATATAAATCTCTTTGTGGATGGCCCCAACTTAACTCTCTAGCCTTATTTCTCACAACACATAAGTCCCAGCCACTCCAAACTCCCTTTAGTTCGCTGAGGGTGCCTTCCC
Organism: Camelus ferus; assembly: GCF_009834535.1. Lineage (NCBI taxonomy): Eukaryota > Metazoa > Chordata > Mammalia > Artiodactyla > Camelidae > Camelus > Camelus ferus. Next base: position 9,459,425 of record NC_045705.1, on the reverse strand, counting down.
TCTTTCACCCTGAGCCTTCAGTGCATCCTTTGCCTGGGAGCCCACCTCTGCCACTGGCTTCCATCTGGCTTCCATTCATCCTTCAATATTCATCTGATGTCCCTTCTTCTGGGAATCCTAACCTGACATCCCAGGGTGGAATAAGCACCACTCTACTATGTGCTACCGCTGACATCCATTGCTGCACTGTGTTGTAACTTTTTTTTCTGTTTCCCACAATGGACTATGATTTTTTTTTTTTTTAGATTGGTGACTGTATACTTTATCTCTGAACCTCAAGAATTAGAGACATGAATGACTTCTATAAAGATGGTATGAGGCTGAAGTGAGACAGTAGTAACAGGAATGGAGAGCAGAAGTGAGATTTAAGAGAGGTTGAAGTAGAGAGGACAGAATTTGCTCCCTGACTTGATTAGGGAGGATGATGGCGGGGAGGAGTCCAAGGTGATGCAGAGGTTTCTACTGTGAAAGGTTCAGCTAAAGTTAAGAATATGAGACTCTACAGGCTTAAGGAAAGTAGATGATACATTTTCATGGACACATTCAGTTTGAAATTTGTTATAACATGATTCTGTAAAACATGGTATTTAGTCACAAATAGTAGAGCATAATTTAGTCCAAAAATCACTGAATGTAAAGCTGAAAGTCCTAAGTTCTAGTCCTAGCTCTGCCAGCGAATAACTTTATGACTTTGAGCAAGTCACTCATCCTCTCTAAGCCAATTTTTTCTCCCTAAAAACTGGTCCATCAGCCTCTGGGTTGTGGGTCCAGAACTCTACCACTGCACCAGATCTGGAGTGGTGATTTGATGAGTATGAAGTAAGTTATAACGAGATGAGTAAGTCCCACAATCTGCTGCTCACAGCACACTGCTGTGGTTCACAGGTTTTGTGCACATGAAAGTGTGTTAAGAAGGTGAGCTTGTGTTAAATGTTCTTAGCATGCATGCACACGCACACAAAATTAAAACAATAAAGGGACACACACGTTTGGAGGTAATGGATATGATTATTATCCTGATTGTGATGATAGCAACACAAGTGTATGTCCAAACTCACCAAATTGTGTCCGTTAACTATATGCAGTTTTTTGTATAACAGTTATGCCTCAGTGAATCTGGGGGAAGCTTGATAATACTTTCCCTACCTTCCTGTCAAAGTAGTCATCAAAGTAGTATCAGTAGTTGGTAATGATGTACATACAATAGAGAACAGAAGTGAAAAAGAAATTTTAAAATTGGGAGGGAAAAGGTAAATGAATCATTGGGAGTAACTTTTTAATTTAGCATTGATCAGAAAAGGAGGGTAACGTGGGGCCAAAGTTTCAAGATAGGATAGGAGGACTGAACATGGCCAGTAAGACCTTGCAGCAGCTTTATAAAGGGTGTGTTACTCTTTTCTGGACTCTACCTGCTGCAGATGAGAAGCCAGCTCTATCAGGACGAAGAGTACCATAGCTCTGAGCAGGAAAGAATGAGGAGTGAAATCTCCGACCTAACAGAGGAGCTTCATCAGAAGGAGATCACTATAGCAACTATCATGAAGAAAGCTGCCCTTCTGGAAAGACAGTTGAAATTGGAGTTAGAAATAAAAGAGAAAATGTTAGCGAAACAACAGGTATGCAAGTGGCAGGACAGGGTCTGTCCAGGCCACTCTCCTGCTCTGTGCAGAGAGTAGCTGTCATTGTTGCCTCACGGAAGCATTGTATTTTCCTGTATTGTTTCCGAGATGAACATCATGGAAGTGCTTTGTGGAGTCACATGAAGCCTTGGTGAGATAATGCAAAGTGTCATCAAACGAGAACCGGGGATAAGTGGCAGCACAAGATAATTTCATTCAATCTATGCTGCCATTTCCTAGTGACCCATGTTCTGATCACCCTCTCCCAGTACGCGCTAGTCAGAGATTTCTTCCTGTATTTGTTTTCCCTCGTTCTCTGCCATTAACATTTTTGTCTCAAAAAAAGCTTCTATTCAAGTTGTCTTGGACACTTTCCATGCCCATTTCATGTCTTTATTTTAGGGTTTTAAAAAATGGGTATTGAAACATGAAGATTAGTTCATATTTACTAAACATTCACTCAATGCATAGCATGGTTCACGGAGAAAAACAGCAATTATAACATCATACTGTTAAAATGCTGCAAGTAACTTCTAAGTCTTTCCTCCCTCCCCCCCCCCTTTCTATTTATTTTGAAATTCCCTCCATCCCTTACTCATCATCAAATTAGTGGCCTGCTATTGAAACTGTAAGGTTTCTCTGCTTTTTTACCCTAAATACAGAGGTTTTGCAAGCATCATTCAGTAATGTTCTAGGCAGATGAGGATTACTTCACAAATAACAGGGCTATTTAAATCCTGTGTATTATAAAAGCAAGAAAAGATTCTACCTTTGCCCAGTTATAAGCCTTAAACTGTGAGGAACTGGTATAATATACAGGAAAACAGCATAGATGGGACAATAGCATTGGTTGCACCTGTAAAGGAAATGATATTTTACTGGTGTCAACAGTGATCGGTGTAGTTGGATTATGAATGACTTTTATTTTCACCTTTATATTCTTCTATATTTTTAGGTTTCATCAAGGAGGATATATTTTGTAATTTACAAAGTAAATCTTTTTAAGGGAAGTGTTTTGTGTAGAAATGAGCCCTAGGTAAATAAAAGGGTAAAAAAGCAGAGATACTATGTCTAAGTACTGCCAAGTAGAAGAAATTGGGGAAAAAATAAGAGACAAAACAAAGTAGTCCCCAAAAAAGAAGGAAATTCGGCAGAAATATCAGAAAGAACAAAGTTGAACATGAAAATCTTATTTGCATGTTGTAAAAATTAATCAGGTAATGAAGAAATGTAATGGACAGTGTTATTTAAGCATGTTTTTGAAATTGTGGTTTTTCTGGTGATAATTTGCATATGGTAGAAAAATAGAAGTGAGAAATGGAATTTTGGAATGGAAAAGGAAAAAAAGTGGTGAATCATTATTGTAATTATCTTTTTAATTTAGCACCAGTCGGAAAAGGTAGAATGGGGCCTCCCAAAGGTCGGAGCACTGAATGAAAACACCTGATTTACGGTGATCCTGCCTAAGACGTGAAGCGTTTCCCTTGGCCACGCTCAAAATATTTATATTAACAAAATAAAATTAATCTTAATAGAATTGTGAACTTTTATTATGACTTTTACATTGAATTTTAACTACAAATCTCCTTTTAGTTCTCAGATATGAGATATAAAGCTGTCAGAAGTGAAAACACACACCTGAAAGGAATGATGGGAGATTTAGACCCTGGACAGTACATGGTAATATGCTGAAATCATTCAGTAAATCGATCAGAGAGGTTACATAGTTGGTCAGGATTTACCCAGACATTATTTACTGAACGCTTCCTATGTGCCAGGCATGCGGGGTTTGGGCTGGCAAATTATCTTACACTTGGATGGAATTTACTTTCATCCTCAGGCTAGAACATTTGAATTTCTGGTTTTTCTCCCTTGTACTTTTCTTGGATTGGGCTCAATTCTGATTATTTCCTTAAACACTCTACTTCCATGCTTTTGCTCTTGCTCTTGCCTCTGAAATCCTACATCCATGACCCACACGTCAACCTTCCCTTTGCTGGAGTCACCCCTGAAACTCTAGTCAGAATGAATGGTTCTGACTACACTTGTTTTGTATTTTGGTCTGACTTGTTTCATAGCTTATCACTTCCTCACGGGATGGTGGACAAGGGCCATGCCTTATTAAATGTTTGTATCACCAGTACCTCCCAGCGTCAGGGGTATAAAAAGTGTTCAGTGAATGTTGAATAAGAAGGATGAATCAATGAATGATTGAGAATTGACCTTGTGGCTTTAAGCAGCGTCTTTACATTTTTACATAAGGCAACTTAAGTTCTGTGCCTTTCATTTCGGTAGTTTAATGTAACAGTTAAGGGTTGCTTTTTACATGCAAATAGGAGAACTTTTATTTATTGAACTAATGAAATACCACTGTTACTTGTTTACCATTTATTTGCCCTGAGTGAAAATTCTGAAATAAAATAATTTTCTGCCATTCAGGGTATGGGGGGGGGTGGAGATCCGAATGGCATTAGCTTAACCTGGCCTCACGTTCCTCAGCTGTGAAGTGAGGAGTAGGATTAGGTGTTCTCCATGGACTTTCCTTAGGCCAGGACACTGTATTGCTTTTTTGTCAGTATTTTTATATATTTTTTTCATGTTTTTTAATTGAAGTATAGTTGATGTACAGTTTTATATAACTTACAGATATACAAGATAGTAATCCACAATTTTAAAGGTTATACTCTTTATAGTTATTATAAAATATTAGTGATATTCCCTGTGCTATAATGTATCCTCATAGTTTATTTTACACATAGTAGTTTGTACCTCTTAATCCTCTACCCCTGTCTTGCCCATCCCCATCCCCTCTCTCCAGTGGTAACTGTTAATTTGTTCTCTCTATATCTGTGAATCTGTTTCTTTTTTGTTATATTCACTAATTTGTTGTATTTTTTAGACTCCACATATAAGTGATATCATACAGTAGTTGTCTTTCTCTGTCTGACTTATTTTACTTAGCAAAATGCCTTCCAAGTCCATCTGTGTTGTTGCAAATGTCAACATTTTATTCTTTTTTATGGCTGAGTAATATTCCATTGTATATACACACCATGCCTTCTTTATCCATTTATCTGTTGATGGACGCTTAGGTTGCTTCTCTATCTTGGCAATTGTAAATAATACTGCTATGAACATTGGGGTGCATGTATCCTTTCATATGAGTGTTTTTGTTTTTTTCAGATATATACCCAGGAGTGGAAGTGCTGGGTCATTTGGTAGTTCTATTTTTAGTTTTTTGAGGACCCACCATACTATTTCCACAGTGGCTGCACCAATTTACATTTCCACCAACAGTGTACGAGAGTTCCCTTTTCTTCACATCCTCGTCAACATTTGTTATTTGTGTTCATTTTGATGATAGCATTCTGACAGGTGTGAGGTGGTATCTCGTTGTGGTTTTAATTTGCTTATCTCTGATGATTAACAATGTTGAGCATCTCTTCATGTGAATGTCCTCCCTGAAAAGATGTCTATTTAATTCTTCCACCTAGTTTTTAATTGGGCTGTCTGAATTTTGATGTTGACTGTATGAGGTGTTTATATATTTTGGTTATTAACCCCTTATTGGTCATATTATTTGCAAATATTTTCTCCCATTAGTAGGTTTTCTCTACATTTTGCCAGTGATTTGCTTTGCTGTGCAAAAGCTTTTAAGTTTAGTTAGGTCCCATTTGTTTTTTTTTTTTTTTTTTACTTTTCTTTAGGAAACAATATCCCCAAAACATAGGATTTATGTCAAAGGGTGTTCTGCCTATGATGATGCTGCATTTCTGTGATAGTACGCATGTGTTCTCCTGATAGCCCCTATTCTAGCATCAAAGAGCAGAAGCATTCTGGAAGCATTCTGCCTTCTTTGGGCCTTGTTATGGATCCTGTGATTGGAGTATAGATGGATAAAAAGTAGAGTATATGTGGTTTCCCAATCTGTTACGTAAAATCTGTGTGACAACTAGGACTTGTATTTCTAAACACTGGGCACACAAAAAAGTAAATTGGATCCTGCCCTCTTCTGTGTCTTTTTTCTCTCACAAAATGGTTTTTGTGTTATTTTTTAAAATTTCAGTCTGAATGTTTTTAGGTATGTATTCTGCTTCATGACAGCCCCAACTAAGCCTGCTTCACTCTGGCTCCTGTAGACATTTGGCTTTGTTCATTTATTTGTTTTCATTTTTTTTCAAGACATAGAACCCATAAAGATGTGTAAAAAAGAAGCTAATTATCCCCTCTCCTATCTCCAATCCAAGTTTGGATCCCAGAGCTATTCAGTGCTGACCAACTCGTGTGTCGCATTCTGTAACTTTTTCTTTGCTCGTGCACACATATAGAAGTGATGAGTTGAGTGTTCTTTTACAGAAATACATGTGTAATATATGCATTATTCTAAACTGTTTTTTGACTATAGCATGGACTTCTCTACAAGTCAGTATAGAAACTCTTTTTTCTTAACTTCTTAGAAAAAATAAATATATATACTTATGTAAAATATATATAAATTTTAGTGAATTGAATCATAACTTATATACTAGTGACTTTAGTGAAGTCTTTCTTTTTTCCTTGCTTCTCCTCTTCTCCTTTCTTCAGTTTCTCTAGCCACCTCATAACCCACCCACCAGATAACACATGGTAACTATTTAATATGTATCATCTTGTAGTTTTAAATATGGGTTAGGGGTTTTAACTTTTTCTAAAACTGGATTACATTTTACATACTTCTCTGTGCCTTATTTTTGTTCACTCAAAATATCCTTTGAAAATCCTTAAAAGTCAACTGATACAGGTCTTATGTGCTTCTGTGTAATTGCTTAATAATATCCCCACGATGCGAACATATCAAAAGTTATTCAGCTATTTTTCAGAATTACGTTCACCCTGAACAACATGGGGGTTAGGGGAATTGACCCTGCACAGTCAAAAATCTGTGCATAACTTTATTTTTTATTTATATTTTTACTGAAGTTAATTACAGTGTGTCTGTCTCTGGTGTACATGTGCATAACTTCACAATTGGCACTCCTCTATATTCAAGGATTCAACCAACTGCAGATCCTGCAATACTGTAATACAAATTTAGTGAAAAAAATCCATGTGTAAGTGGACCTGCACGATCCAAACTCATGTTGTTCAAGGGTCAACCATAACTCATTCATAATTAACAGCTCTGTCTCTAGGTTTTTGTACAAATAAGCAATACTATGAAGAACATCCTTATGCATACATCTTGGAACAGCTTCCTAAGAATGGAATTGCTGATTCGAAGTATATGTATGTTTTAATTTTAAAATATTTGTTGTTAAATCATGTCTATCATTTTTGTATAAGAGTACCTTCTTCTTTCATCCTTACTGCCAATAGATGTTATTGCTCTTTTAAATTTTTGTTAAGTCTGATGGGTGTAAAGTGATTTCTCAGCAGTACTTTAATTTGCATTTCCCTGACTACAGTGAGCATATTTTTGCATACTTATTGACAATGTACTATGAATTAGTTATAAAAAAAAAAAAGCTCAAGTTCATTTTCTTTGGGCTGTCCTTTTCTTGTCAATTTTTAACAGCATTTTTCTAAATTTGTTGTTTCTAATTTTATTTATGATATCATTTTGCCATACAAAAAGTTTTGAACTTCTATGTCAAACATACAGGTCATTTTGTTTATAGCTTGTGAAGTTCCTTCCTTGAGTAACGTAGTTTTTCCAACTTCTAGACAATATATATAGTTTCTTAGAGTTTCTTCAAAGATCTTTATATTTTTCATTTAATATTTAACCCCATTTGAATTATAATTTTGTATGTGATATAAAACAGAAATCGAATTTAAATTTTTATATAAATTTTAAGCTCAGTTAATCCAGTTTTTCCTGATAATTTCCTCTTGGATTCTATTTGGAACTGAATTAAATTTATATATTATCTTTAAAAGAACTGGCATTTTTGTGATAGTAAATTTTTCCATCCAAGTATACACTATGGCTTTCCATTTCTTCATCCCTTATTTTGTGCTGTTAGATAAGGCCTTACAATTTTCTTTGTATAAGTTCTGTGCCTTTCTTTTTAAATTTATTCTCAGGCATTGTATAATTCTTGTCACTATGGTTAAGCGTAATGTTTTACTTTTTCCATATCTAAGAATTTACTGATGGGAGGGGTGGAAACTCAGTGGTAGAGCATATGCTTAGCATGCGCAAGGTCCTGGGTTCAATCCCCAGTACCTCCTCTAAAAATAAAGAAAGGAAGAAACCTAATGCCTCCCAAATAAATTAATTTAAAAAAAGAATTTATTGCTAATATAGGAAAAAAGCCAAATTATCTTTTAATTCTAGTAGTAATTTTACTAAAATTTCTAAAGTTTTTTGAGATATACAATTTTATCAACAAAAATAGTTTTATCTCTTCTACTATTCATATCAGTAATTTTTGTCATATTGCATTTGCTAAAACAGTCCAAGAGAATATTAAATAATAATCATGATTGCTGACAAATCTGTCTAATTTCTGACTTTAGATGAAATTGTTTTAGAGTTTTACTGTTTAGGATAATATTTGTTCTTGATTTATGGTCTTTATTATATGTTTCTATTCCTAATCCACTTAGAGCTTTTAAAATTTGCTGCTGGTTTTGTCAAATGCCTTTTTAGCATCTATGACATCATGTAGTTTTTGTCTGTTAGTTAGTTGATGTGTAATAGACTATGATCCTGATATTGATCCACGTTTGAACTCCTGGAATAAACCTTCTTGGTCATTGTATTCATTTTCTAGGGCTTTCATAACAAAGTGCCACAAACTGGGTGGCTTACAACAACAGAAACTTACTGTCATATAGGTTCTGGAAGCTCCAAGTCCAAAATCAAGGTGTCAGCAGGGCCATGCTCTTTCTGAAACCTGTTGGGGAGGATTCATCTTTGCCTCTTCATAGCTTCTAGTGATTTGCCAACAATCTTTGGCAGTCCTGGAATGAAGATGCATCCGTCCAGGGCTCTGTCTTCACATGGCCGTCTGGCCATCTTCTTTCTGTTTCTTCGTATCATCTTCCCTTCACGTGTGTGTCTCGGTGTCCAGATTCTCCCTTTCGATTGAATACTGGTCATACCGGAGTAGGGTCCACCCTAATGACCTCATTTTCACTTGACTGCCTCTATAAAGGTCTTATTTCCAAATAAGGTCATATGCTGAGGTATTGATAATGGTTAGGACTTCAGCATGTGACAGTCATACTCTTAACAGTTTTTATGTATTACTGGATTCTATTGGATAACATTTTATTTAGAAATTAAGGTTTGTGTGTATAAATGAGATTTGTATATAATTCTTTTTTCTATGCTGGCTTTATAACATAAATTGGGAGCTTTTCATATTTATATGAGTTGTCTAGAATAATTTAAGTAATATTGGAATTACAGTTCTTTAAAGGTTAGAAGGAACTTAGCTGTGAAACCATCTGAATATTGAAGTTTCAGTGAAGTAGATCTTCAATTACCTTTCCATTCTCTTTTAGGGTACTTGGCACATAAAAATTTCACTTCTTCTTAGGTTGTTTTTGGTAATTTTTATTTTTCTAGGAAATCTTTACCCATTCCAATATGTTTCCTTGTTACCGAAGATAGTAAGATCCTGAAGTCCTTTGCATCTCATCTGTATTTTGCATTTGTGTTTCTTTTCTTATTTCTAAGCTTGTGTGGTTTAGCTCTCTTTCTTTTTAAATCTGGCACACCAGATGTGCTTTTCTTATGTAACCTTTCCTTGTGCCATTCTACCATTCAAGAACACGTGCTCAGTTTCCCATAGGAAATCAGAACTCTTCACATTCCGTGGCTTCCTTCATCTGGCTCACCCCCTTGGTTCTCTGTAGTGACCCACACAAAGCCCCCATTGTAGCTAGACCAGTCTTGGTCTCATCTGCACATGTGATGCTCATTTCTCATGCTCTCTTGCTTCTAGGCCTTTGCACATACTTTTCCTTCTACCTAAAACTCCCCTTTCCCTACTTCACATGGTCATGCCCTATTAATTTTTTAAGTCGCTCAGCATAAATTTCATGTTATACAAAATTTTCCTTGATTTTCCTCTGTTAAGTATCCCTCCTTGAAGCTACCATAGCATCTTTTACTTAACGTCTATCATACCACAATATTAAAATTACCTGTTTCTTGTCAACTAGCCATCCCCTTACCAGTCGGCTCATTGAGGGCAGTTGTGTCCTAGTTTACCGCTGTACCTCAGTACTTAGTATAGTGCTGAATATAGGAGGCACTGAAAAATTCACCCATTTTTCAGATGAGTGAATGAACAAATGAGTGAGTGAATAAATGAATGAATCAATCCATTATATGTCCTCCACCTGAGTGCTTTTCCTTTACCAAAGTAAAGACATACCCTTTCTTTACTAAATCCTATCAGTCCCTTAAGGGACTAGATTAAATTTTATCTCCTCCATGAATTCATTTCCCATTACCCATGTCCCTTCTCCAACAGCACTGTTAATTATAACAAACAGTATTTGAATTGTCTTCTTTCATTTTTTAATTATTTAGTATAGGTATGATTTGTCTCATATGATTTGTCAAGAAGTCGTGGACTTCTTGAAGGAAGAAGTGGACTGTACTTTATACTTTTCTTCATGTAAGGTTTGGTATAGGGTAGGGCTCAATGAATACTTGAGGACTTACAGGACTCACCTGTAGTCTAAAAGGTTTGAATAAGTTATCATGGAAACCATCACTAATATCATTAAACGATCACCAAAGCCTTGTCTCATCTCACTTCCTGCATGACCTCAGTCCCAACAGTTGACATTCGTTGATTCAAAAAACATCTGAGTTCCTACTTGGTGCAACATAACTTAACGCATAATTATATCGTATCTGTATTATTCACGATTTTTTCATACATGTTAGTCTGCTCAGTTTTATTGTGTTTTCCATAAAAGCAAGGTCACTTTTTGATTTTTGATTATGTCTGCAGCACTTAGCACTTATATATACATATATAATATATATTTGTCTAAAGATTGATTAGTGGGGCTGTCATAAAATAGAATGCCATTGATGTAGCTTTCCATGTGATGCTTATTAAAAATTTAATCATATATTTTATGTAAGATTGTATTTCATATAGGAAATTTTTTAAATTGAAATATGCTTGACATAAAATATTATGTTAGTTTCAGGTGCACTTCATAGTGATTTAACATTTGCGTATATTATGAAATGAACTTGTTATTTGTTGTCTTTTTTATGATAGCCTTTCTAACAGTATGAGATGGTCACATTGTGGTTTTGATTTGCATTTCCCTGGTGATTAGTGATGCATATATTATGAAGTGATCACCACAATAGTCTAGTAACCATCTGTCCCATATAAAGTTACTTCAGCATTATTGACCATATTCCGTATGCTGTATATTGCATCCCATAGCTGATTTATTTTATGCCTGGATGTTTGTGCCTCTTAATCTCCTTCACTTATTTCACCCAACCATCCTCATGACCTCCCCTCTGGCAACCATCAGTTTTTCCTCTGTGTCCTTGTGTCTGTTTTTGTTTTATTTGCTTGTTTTGTTTTTTAGATTCCATATATAAGTGAGATTATATAGTATTTGTCCTTCTCCATCTGACTTATTTCACTTAGCATAATAGCCTCTAGGTCCATCCATGTTGTCCCAAATAATAAGATTTCATTTTTTATGATGGCTGAGTAATATTCCATTGTATATATACACATCTTCTTTATTCATTTTCTGTTGGTGGACACTTAGGTTGCTTCCATATCTTGGCTATTGAAAATAATGCTTCACTGAATATTGGGGTACATATATCTTTTTGAGTCAGTATTTTTGTTTCATTTAGGTAAATACCCAGATGTAAAATTGCTGGATCATATGACAGTTCTGTTTTTAATTTTTTAAGGAACCTCCATAGTTTTTTCCATAGTGGCTGTTCCAATTTATATTCCTACCAGTAGTGCACGAGCATTCCTTTTCTCCACATCCTCACCAACACTTGTTATTTGTTGTCTTTTTTATGATAGCCTTTCTAACAGTATGAGATGGTCACACTGTGGCTTTGATTTGCATTTCCCTGATGATTAGTGATGTTAGGCATCTTTTCATGTCTTTTGGCTATCTGTATGTCTTCACTGGAAAAATACCTGTTCACATCCTGTATCCATTTTTTAATCAGTTGTTTTTTTGATGTTGAGTTGTGTGAGTTATTTATATATTTTGGATATTAACCTTTATCAGGTGTATCATTTGCAAATATCCTCTATTTGTTAAGCTGCCTTTTTGTTTTGTTGATAGTTTCCTTCCCTGTGCCAAAGCTTTTTAGTTTGATGTAAGACACTTGTTTATCTTTGCTTTTGTTTCCCTTACCTAAAGAGACAGATCCAAAAAAATATTACTGAGACTGATGTCGTGAGCATACTATCTATGTTTTCTTCTAGTTCTTTCATTTCAGGTCTTACATGTAAGTCTTTAGTCCATTTTGTGGGTTTTTTTGTGCATGATGTGAGAGAATAGTCCAATTTGATTCTTTGGTATGTAGCTTTCCAGTTTCCCCAACACCATTTATTGAAGAGGCTGTCTTTTTCCTCTTGTATGTTCTTGCTGCCTTTGTCATAGATTAATTGACCATGTAAGTGTGGATTATTTTCTGGGCTATGTTAGGTTTACAATTGTTGTGTCTTCTTCTTGAATTGATCCCTTTATAATTATGTAATGTCTTTTGTCTCTGTTACAGTTTTTGTTTTAAAGTCTTTTTTTTTTTGTCTGACATAAGTATTGCTAACTCATCTTTCTTTTTATTTCCATTTGCATAGAATACCTTTTTTCATTTGTAAAGAATACATTTTTCCATCTCCTTTCAGTCTGTGTGTATCTTTAGATCTTAAGTGTGTCTGTTGGAGGCAGCATATACATGGGTCTTGTTTTTTATCCATTCAGCCACTCTGTGTCTTTTGAGTGGAGTGTTTAGGCATTTGTATTTAAAGTAATTATTAATAAGCATGTACTTGTTGCCATTTTGTTCATTGTTCTCTTTGTTCTTTTGCTTTTTTCCTTGTGATTTGATGACTGTATTTATGATGATCTTTTAAGTTCAAATGCATTTTGACAACTCTACATTTTTACTCTCCCCTCATGTTTAATATTTTTGAAGTCTTATATCTCTTTGTTTCGTGTATTCCTTAGCTATTTATTATGGATGTAGTTGATTTTACTACTTTTGTCTTTTAACCTTTCTACTAGCTTTATAAGTGGTTGATCTACTACCTTTACAGTATGTTTTCCTTTACCAATGAAATTTTTCCTTTCCTAATTTTCTTATTTCTAGTTGTGGCCTTTTCTTTCCAGTTAGAGAAATCCCTGTAACATTTTCTGTAAAGCTGGCTTAGTGGTGCTGAACTTCTTTAGCTTTTGCTAATCTGTAAAACACTTTCTCTCTCCTTCAAATCTGAGTGATAGCTTTGCTGGTAGAGTATTCTTGGTTGTAGGTTTTTCCCTTTCATCACTTCAAATATATCATGCAATTCCCTGCTGAACTGCAGAGCTTCTGCTGAAAAATCAGCTGACAGTATTGTGGAGTTCCCTTGTATGTAATTAGTTGCTTTCTCCTACTGCTTTTAAGATTATGTCTTGATCATTAATTTTTTCCATTTTAATTATAATGTGTCTTTATGTGGATCTCTTTGGGTTCATTTTGTTTAGGACTGTCTGTGCTTCCTGGACCTGGATGTCTGTTTTCTTCCCCAGGTTAGGGGAGTTTTCAGCTGTTGTTTCCTCCAGTAAGTCTCCTGCTCCTTTCCTTCTCCCTTCTCCTTCTGGGACCCCTGTAATGTGAATGTTAGTATCCTTGATGTTGTCCCAGATGTCTCTTAACCTGTCTTCATTTTTAAAAATTGTTTTTTCTTTTTTCTGTTCAGCTTGGGTGATTTCCCCTACTCTGTCTTCACTGATCTGTTCTTCTCTATCATCTAATCTACTTTTGATTCCTTCTGGTGTATTTTTTACTTCATTTATTGTATTCTTCAGCTCTGTTTGGTTCTTCTTTGTATTTTCTAACTCTGTGAAACTTCTTACTGTGTTCATCCATTCTTCTGCTGAGTTCATTGAGCATCTTTTTGATCATTACCTTGAACTCTTTATTTGATAGATTGCTTATTGCCACTTCACCTAGCTTCTTCATAGGGAACATATACCTCTCCCATCTCATTTTGCCTACTTTTCTGTTTCTATATCTTCATACTAGGTAGGTTGGTTATGATTCCTGATTTTGGAGAAGTGGCCTTATGTAGAAGATGTCCTGTGGGGCCCAGCAGCACATTCCCCTCCATTCACCAGAGCTATGTGCTCTTGAAGTGCCCTGTGTGTGGGCTCAGGAGCCTGATGTAGGGCTCAAATCCCTTGATCCTTGGAGAGGACCTCTGCAATTGTGACATTTCTGCACTTTGAGAGTTGCTGATCCAGGGATGTGGGTCCTTGACTATGCCATGTCTCCATCCTTTCTCCCTGTCTCATTGTGGTTCCTTCTTTATATATTTAGTCATGGAAAAGCTTCTCTGCTAGTCTTCAGGTTGTTCTCACAGATATTTGCTCTATAAGTAGTTGTAATTTTGATGTGCCCCTGGGACAAGGCAAGTTCAGGATCTTCCTACTATGCCATCTTGGCCACACTCCCCTCATACGTAAAGTTGACTTTATAATTGCTCTCCATTTTTTATATGTGAAGAATTGGAATTGAGTTTGGTAATTGAAATAGTCAAGCCATTGCCCAAAGAGAACAATCTCAAGTGTCCACTGAATAATAAATAAAGAGTCCAATATGAGTCCTGGCTTTTTAAGCTTTTATGATCTATTATGTCACTTATTTAGCACCTACTAGCTTAAAGATTTCATGAAGGAAACTCCTACCTGTTACATGTTTAAATTCCATAATTAGTTAATTCTCCCTGAAATATTTGGAGTGAATAAGTAAGCATAGAATTAAGTAATTTGTGCTGAAATTTTACCTCAGGCAATAAGAAACATAATATTTACATCATTATTTTTAGATCTTCTAAAATATATAGTGTTTGTATAATATTAAAATAACAATTACTTTTTCCTTTCTAGACAAGTGGACTTACTGATATAAAGGTAGGTCATTTCTGAATATCAGAGCTTTGAGAATTTTTCTGCTTAATTAACTGTGATACTCCCTGAATATTTACACTAAAGGCAGAAAGGTTGAAAAATGACACCCACCCAGGAACAGGAACAGCAGCCCTGCACTCAGTCCTTACCCATTGCATACCTGGAGCTGTGGCAACTCCCATTCTCCTCTGGAGAATTTAGTGATGGGACCAAGCACCTGGTATGTAAGTTCTCCTGGGGTCTCAGTGAGATACTTAGAGTAGGAACAGAACTAGCAAGATGTTTTTTGCTTTGAAAAAGATGTTTTCCTTGGATTTGTGCAAAATCTTGACTATATGGAGAAAAGTGAGGGGTTTATCTTATTCTGCCGCTGGGTAACTAACAATGAATTAAGTTTATCACGATAGTTTTTTTGATTCCATATTTACTTAGACCTATATTTGTTAAATTCTCTTTCATTTAAGGGAGGCATCATAAAATTAGATTTAATCAGAACTCAGAAGTTATGGTAACTTTTAAGACTAATTTGCCTTTCTCTGTCCATAAAGTTTGCTAAATAAAATAACGGCATAAAAATTAGTACCCTCATAAGCATCTGAAACATCCATTTGCATACTAAAAATTAATATATTAATCTTAAAACATGATCAAAACCAGTCCTTCTGTAGAAATACTTTGTTAGCCTATTACTATAGAATATACATGAATTTAAGAGAAAAAGTGCACATGCAAAATACAGGCAGTTTAGTAACTCATATGGCCTTAAGCCAGTGTGTCCAAGTAAACAGGCACCAGGAAGTTTTGCCATTTCAAGAAACACAAAGGATTAAAACTATGAAACCCTAGTAAGAGGGGGTATAGCTCAGTGGTAGAGCATGTGCTTAGCATGCACGGGGTCCTGGGTTCAGTCCCTAGTACCTCTGTCAAGAAAAAAAAAAGTAAACCTAATTACCTCCCCCCCACAAATAAATCATAATAATAATTTTTTTTAATTTTTAAATTTTTTAAAAAACTACAAAACCCTAAAATTTGGGGAGGGAAACAAGAAATTGAGATGATGAGCCTGTAAAATAACCTATCAGCGATACAGAAGTAAAGTTCCATCAGTGCCTGTTGTCACGGGATAACCGTCTAATGGAAGATACATTTCTGAAATCGCTAGAAAAGTATTTAAGAAAAACATGACATTAGAGAGCCCCAGAAATGTTATCAAGGGAAATGGAAAATGCTTTTAATACAAATAGTGTAAATGCATTACCTGTGTAATTCTGAGGTCAATCTCACACCACTTATTTAATTATGGTACATTTAGAAAATTGTGGGTTTTTTAAAAAATTATTACTATCATTCTTAATTACTTTAAACCAACACTAGACCACAGAGTCACAGATGAAGTCTAATTTTATGGAAAAATTTTGAATAAAATTATAACAGAGCAGCAGACCATCAAGAATTATGTATTTTGACTAGTAGATGTCTTTTTAGGAATAAAATTTTGAACCTTTTCCAAGATCTTTTTCAAACAGATCTGCTCATATGAATATTGTCCTTATGAGGGACAGATTTTGCCTCCTTTATATTTGTCACAATTCTCTACTTTTAGAATGAATAATCCTTTCTCTTTTAAAGCAGACTATAAACTACTTTTTTATGTGCACTAGTGTTATCTCAAATGAGCAAAGTTGAGACATAAACACAAGAACCCAATAAGCAGCGAAATACCTTCAATGGCCCTTCTTTCCCAGAGGTCGCCTTAGTCAATAGACGTATACATATATAACCCTTTCTGTATCGTGTTGAGGAAGTTTGCCCTCTTGGAGCTTTTTTTTTTTTTTTTTTTTTTTCATTCAAAAGTAAGACCTTTCCAAAGATTTATAAACTGCTATAATACATTAGGCAGTAAATAGAAATTATAATAAACAGACTTGGCCTTTGAAACAAAAAATAAAACATAGGTAAACATTTGAATGCCTAATACATATATATTTCTATACTTATTTATAAATATTGATACTAATATAATAGTACATGAAGTATTTTATTTTTCCCATTTTTTATTGAAATACATTTGATTTACAATGTTGTGTTAGTTTCTGGTGCAGCAGAGTAATTCAGTTATATATATACATATTCTTTTTTCATATTTTCATTCATTACACATTGCTACAAGCCATTGATAATATACAAATAATTTTAAATGTGCAATTAGTCAAAATTTTTTGAATGACCTTATGACCAGCAACCCATATGAAATGGCACTCAAAGCCTTAAGTTTAGAAACTTCAAAATGAAAGCTCTAAGCCATAATCATCTATAGTCTTAAGAGCATTTAAACTTAGAAATTTGGAACATTAAAAAGATATTTTACTCATGTTATACTTTTTGTGCTAAAATATTATCTTCTGAAAGCAGAGAACTATTATTTAATCAGGAAATTCAGATCATAGCACTATAAATGTGGGATCATTTAAAGCATTTTCATGAGTTTTCATGTGAGAATATATTCTGTTTTTTAAAACTTTGTGAGAGGGAAAGTTTAGACTCTCCCTCAGAAACTTCTGACAGCATTTAATTAAAACAGCATCAGGAATCTTTATTCTTGCTCTGTACCTCTCATTTTGTGATTTAAATATGTTTCTTATTCCTTTATGAAGATATTAAAATTGGGTTGCCCATACCAGATAGTAGAACTTTATCATGAAGCTACATTGTTCAAAACTGTGTGGTACTGGCACAGTCCCAACCTTAAGATTGTTGGTATAGAACAGTCCAGAATCAGACCCCAGTCTATATAGATTTAATATATAATTTGTTGCATCACCCAACAGTGGGGAAGCAATATGTAATTTTCTGTAATGACATGTATTATTTTAATCAGAAAAAAATCTTTTAAAATTGAAAGTTACGTTGATTCTGTTTCCATTATTAATCAACACTAGAAGGCATACCCTATAAACACAGAAACTCATAAATCTAGCCAAGTTGTTCTAGATACAGAGAACGGTGCATGCAGCAAGCCTGTTCTGGTTGGAGCATGGGCAGTAGTGGAGGTGTCACTTTCATTGCGATGTGTTCAGTGGCAGCTGTCACAGCGTCTGTGTTGTGAGAGGGTGAGGGTGGGAGGGGCATTTAGGAGGTACACACTAGTAGAGCCACATCACTCGACTCAAATGAGATGGTTTTTTCCCCACATGTGTCCAAATGCACAGAAAATGTGTATCACTTGTAAGTAACAATTTTTTAAATAATGGTTTATTTTATTCTCTAGAGTATGGACTTCACTAACAGGGAACAGTCAAGGCATACATCTATTAACAAACTGGAATATGAGAACGAAAGGCTCCGAAGTGATCTTGCAAAACTTCATGCCAATGAAAAATCAACATGGGCTAGTCAAAATACCTATGAAGGAACAGGAAGGTACGCCTATCAAAGCCAAATAAAATGGGAAAAAATGAAGACGGGTATGCTGACTCCATTACATAAGGACATAAATGTATTCACATTTAAGTGAAATTTATTTTAAACAATTCAATTATAATTTTACGTACTTTCTCTTCAGTTTAAAATTTATTTTGTGGTGATAATTCAGTAGCCTAGATACACTGTTTTATATGAAATTCTGTGTTGTCAGTAGCTTATGAAGTATAACAGTGAAGTGGGTAGAGTGTTCAAATGAGTTTTCATCACTTCAGACCCTTCTTAGAACCTGATGTGGCACACGAAATATACAGATAAGTAATCTTATTTTTTATGACAATATATAGGAAGATACCATGTCTGACTTAACTTCAAAAATATATACACTTTATATTGACACTCCTGCTGGGTGATTTCTGACCAGCTGTAGGACATTTCATAGGAAAGAACCTATGGATGTGTAGGAGAGGTTTTCTCTGAGTGAAGAGAAGCATGTGAAAAATCAGTATCTGCTGCCCACGTTGTCCCCATGCTCGTTAAAATGTCTTAGTTCAGAATTTAAGTACATATAACAGCCAAAAAATCTGACTAATTTCTTCAACTTTAATAAAATATTTATGGAGCAGAACTGTCTCTGGAAGCCTTTCACCGTTTTCCCAAACTTGGAAAATGCTCAGCCGAACAAACAAGTTTCTTTTCTATGGGGTTTCCCAGTGCCATTAATATGCTAATTACATTGTGAGTTTCCAAGAACAGGTACGGTGTGCAGTATTCCCCAAACTTGTTTGATATCAGATTTATTAACATTCTGTGGTGCTGAGAAGTGGTGAATTAATAGGTCCAGACCCAACTTCAATACGACTTTTGCTTAGAAGCTTATAATACTTAGCATGAAAAACTTATACACTGTTTTCATACTATATAATTAATAATTGCAACTTTGGGACATTAAGTTAACTTTTGTTTTCCCATCTGACAAATGGGGATAATAATTATAAGGTTTATGTGGGGGTTATAGCAGAAAACATAGTTCCATATAAAATAAATAGTTCCCTAAATGTTAGCTGCCATTATGATACTATTATTACTATTACTAACAGAGTTGTTAACATTTATAATAATATTAATGCTTCTCCAACAACTCACAGTGCTTAAGAAGTATATTTCGGTGACTAGACAAATGGCTGAACCTGACATTTCCTCAAAACATAGTCCTGTGGGGAAGGAGTGATGCCAAGCTTGTCTTTATAACTAAGCGTACTCTGTTCTACAGGTGGATAAATCTGTAAATCCATGGAACATACTAAAAAATGCTCAGCATTCTTGTGGCTGTAGTACAGTTCCCTCCTGCTTTCAGCCCCCCAGCCCTGTGTGTGTTAGAAGGAAACACTCTAATCTGATGTACAAAACAGCAAGCATTCAAAAGTGCTAAAGTAATAGCCCCTCTTCAGGTGGTTAAGGGAGGGAACGAGGGAAGACTGGCTGTCACCCCAGAGGAGCTCTGTTGGTGGGGTGCTGTGGCAGGGCGGTGGTGGCAGTGTGGGGAGGAAGAAAGAGGTCGCTGAGCCACGCCACGGGCCGGTCCTCTGGTGGGCATGCCCATGCCAACTGGCCAGTGTCACCGAAAGTCTGTCCAGAGGGGTCTAATCTTGATTGGGGGGCACGAATATATTTTTTCATATAGAATGAGCCCTTTACAAAGTGCTTCCCTACTCTGCAGATTCATTTCTCCGTGGGTCAGATCACCACCCCACGTGTATAGTTTTCCCATTGGAAGAAAAAAGCAGGCCCCTGGCGATGTTCAGAAGGGTCCCTGTATATCCAGTCAGTCACTGTTGAGCACCCATTAGATGCAGAACATTGTTTCCTGTTCCTACTTGTTGGGAATAACTTTAAAGCCTCAGATGAAGGTACTAGGCATTGTTATTTAAACAAAAAGACAAGTCACTCTGCCTTTTACTATTTTTAAAGAGTATTTTTATTGTTTGGATTTCTCCCTTTTCTCTTCATCGGGGCAGTACGGAATGTGTTAAAAGTGCCTAACAAAAACAAGACCGTAGGGGCCACGGAAAGCAGCAGAAGAGGCAGAGCGCCCAGCAAGAGACTATCTTAATAAGCAGCTCGGGCGACTGTTCCTGCTGCAAAGGCTTGAGTCCTGCCAGTCGCATTTGTTGAAAGTTTCATTAAATTTGTTTTAATGGCTTGTCTGATTTCAGTGTTCTCCAGTGACCTGATTTTTAAAAGAAACAGCATTTCGAATGTTCTGAATAAATTACTACCATGTGAAACCCACTGTGGGGAAAGAGTTGTTGAGAGGCAAGGACACTGTGAGCTCACCAGTGGAGAACTGTGAAGCATGTATCTATCCATTTTAGCAGCTGAAAAATGAAATATCCTTTCCCTCCCACACAGCACAGCTCAGTGAAGTCAAATAGTAAAAGCTATAGGAATTTATTAGGTATCAAATAATTGGAAAAATACATGCGTCATACTTACATATCAATGGCTAATGAAATATGGTCTTATTAAACTATTTTAGAAAAGAAAAAGCTTTTAGGTAAAGATATATGAAGGCAATGTTTCGCAAAATTTTGAAGTCTGCAGCCTAATTTTTAGCCACTTCTTGCTTTTAACTGAGGAAGATTTGTATAATACATGATTAAAATAATCTTTTATCCACTTGGAAGTAACTCAGTTTTCGTTGTTTTTCACTCCTATTAGAAGTGATAAGAAAATTCTCATGCTCATCCACTTAAAATGTGAAGAATTTTAGGATATTCCAAAGGATTTGCTTTCCAATAAAAAAGTTATTTGGCACTTTTTAAAAAAATGGGATGTAATTGAATCTGGTGAGGATGTATTGAATGTTTTAAAAGTTTTTTAAAAGTTAGAGTTTTGATATTTAAGGATAATTTTTACACTAACTTGGAGTAGTGGTATCCAGAGCTATTAGTATATAACTAATTTTAATGGCAAATCGATTTTGTAATAAATGGAGTTTTATCTGTGCCTCATACTCAAAAGTGAATATATGATTTTTAAAGTTATATCATGTACTGGAAAGATTTTGGCAATCACAAGTATTGATCATTAAAATTGCTTCAAATCTAGTCAATAAAGTTTCTAAAACTAAAAAGCCACAAAGTCAGATTTGTCATAACCACTCTACAGGATCCCATGTCAAGGAATGGGTAGTCATCCAGAAGCAAAAACTGTATGGAGTAAATTTTTGTACCACGGTGTGGCTCCATTACAGAAAAGTGCAGCAGGAGGAGCGATCTAGGCCAGGAAGTAATGAGTGGTTCACAGAGCAAAGGAGCAGCATGTGGAGTGTTAGGAGGCGAGGCTGGAAGCAGGTAAATTGGCACAGTTTGTGACAGAATCCTGTTCCATGCTGAGGACATTCTGCTACAGCCCAGGGAGGGCTATAAAACTGATGGAGGGCCAGGATTGGGTGTACATCAGACAGCTCTGTGAACTGTGCAGAGCTGACTCAAGTCTCAAGCTGACTCAAGTTGGGTCGAGTTCTGTTCCCCAACAAAGCAGCTGGGTCTTGCCCTCCTGGCAAAGTAGGCAGAGACTTCGGCTCAGGGCCTGTGGAAAAGGTAACCGGACAGACGAGCTTGTGCGAGGGCAGTAAAAGCCTTCTGAGAGAATGTTTAAGATAGGTTTTAAATTGATACACTTAGCATTTTTTGCAAAATGGTTTTATGAAGTATTTGAGAAGCTGTATTCTAGAAGAACTTGTCAGATATAAAGATGATTTAAAGCAAAAGTACTTTACTTCATAATGTAGTCTTTCCTTTCAATCTCTATATTTTATTGATCTTATAATAAAAAGAATGTCCGTATATAAATTTTAGTAATTAGGACCATAAAGCTGTATCTATACACCAAAGCAAAGCGGGTAATTGAGATGATTATTTCGATAATTTAGGACAAATATTACTTTCCCTGAAATCTCTGTATAATTGAGATTACAGAGAGATATATTTCTTGAACCACTTGTATAATTATATTATTTTATTCCACTGTGCTTTGCAATATATAGATGGTAGCCTCACTCAGATTAAAAGGTTCAGCTGAAGATTCTCTGCAGATGTACTCTGCAATTGTCATAATTCTATTTGAACAGTGGGATGTTGCATTTTATTGTGCACATCATAAACCATGTTATTTCAGTTTAATTTGCTGTTCTGTTTCCATGGTAATTATGGTTTGGGAGAATGGATTTTTTTTAAAAAAAGATCTATTTCAAGATAAGCAAGAATGGAAGCATGTTGTGTTTGTTTTTATGTACTGGTTTACAGATGCCTCACTTAACTTTTACTGCTATTTGTATGCGTAGCTTTGAAAATGTTTGCATAATAAGAAACAAGCCTGTATAGATAGATAGTCTTTGGGTAAGAATAGAGAAAAATAATGTAAATTTTTTTGAATTGTGTGGTTAAAATATGAAGGCTTTGGAAATGGTTAATACTGGTAATAATTTGAATTATTAGTAAAAGTAAATAATTTTGAATGAGGGGATTTTTATGTTTTCATGACCTTAGATGGGTTTGATGAAATTTAAGCCCCACTTTAAGAATTAATGTTCAGAAAGATACTTATTTAGTCCCAAACAGCCCATACTGTTAGGACCTTTTTGTGTAAAATTCTAGGGTAAGTTCATTTGTTTCTTTTTATTATTATTACTTTGTTTAGTTAGCATACCAAAATTTAAAAATCTGACTGGTGTATTCAGGCTCATCTTCAACTCTATATTTTAGCACAAACAACAAATTATGTACTGTGCCTTTCATCAAATTGTTGAGTTCAGTCCTCATAACAACCCTTTTTTGTAAGTGAAAAAATTAAAGTCACAGAAAGATATAGTCACCTGCTCAAGGTCATACAGCTAAGTGTGGAGGAGTTTCAGAAATGATGTAAATTGAAAACATCCTATAAATTATTAAGCCCTATAGAAATTAGAATTATTATATGGACAGTTGTTCTAGCATCAAAAAAAAAAAGTATAATTCTGTTAAGAAAGCCAGTGAGCTTAGGTGAAATAGAGAATAGAAGAAGAGTATCTATTTAGAACTGTCAAGGGCAGCCATGGTGACCGTTTTGAAATTTTTCTCAAACTGGTTTCTTGTTATTTAACTAAATGGCAAAGAGATACAACAGTAAAACACAGAAAGGGAAGCCATTAAGACTAGCAGAATATTTTTAACAATTACAAAAGTTTTCTGCTTCATTATTAATCGTTCGAAGTCTTTTAAGTGGAGTAGAAATTATCAGGAAAATGATTTTCAAAAAAATACCCAGATAACAAGCCCAAACATTTTGTTGCGTTTTCCCCCCAGTCAGATGTCAGAGGAATTTAAATCTTCAGCTACGTAAATAAGCAGGTGTCCTTGGTGGCAGTAACAACAGCCCTTCTCTTTTAGATTCAGCCATGATCGTGAGCCAAACAGAAGCGCCACGCCTCCCTTGCCAGCTTTGCCATTTCATACCAAAGAAATGACAAGTCCTTTGGTTAGTGATGATGAAGTATTCCCCATGGTGAGTTGCTGATTGTTACTTTTTTTTCCCCCTTTACAGGGTGGTTACTCTTACGCTGATATGATATACTAATATGTACATTAGTGGTTAAAAAAAAAAGTTTCTCCTTGAATAGGATGGGCCTGCGAGTTGTTTGGCAATGACTATCTGTAAAAGGAAAAGGATCCATCATGTTTTACAAAGTATTGCATCTCTAACACAGGCCAGAATTACTGGTGGCACTTTTTTAAAAATGCAGGTCACCCATGGATATTCTACGAGCCCTCAAAGATCTGTGTATTTAAAGAGCTACAAGTGATCTTTTGTACCTGTTTAAAAAAAGAAAATCTCTCTTATTGACTCTGACGTACGTACAGAAACACGCACGAATCAGAATTAGACAGCTTGATGAACTACCACAAAGGGAACACAGCAGTGTAGCTCCTACCCAGGCAGTAAACAGAACATTAGTAGCACTCCACAGGCTCCCTTACTGTCCTCTTCCGGTCACTCCTCACTCCCAAGGTAACCTCAGTCCTGATTTTTAACGTCATAAATACGTTGTGGCCATATGTAAATTTTATATAAATGATATCACACTATATGCGTTCTTTTGTTCAACATTGTTTCTGAGAGTCATCATCCATATAGTTGGCTGTAGTTTATCCATCTTTGTTTCTCTATAGCATTATATTGTATATAAGTATTACATACAGTGATACCACAGTTTATCCATTCTGCTGTCGACAGACATTTGAGTTATTTCCTGCTTAAGTCTGTTATAAGTAATGCTGCTAAAAACATTCCTGTGAGTGTCCTTTGTTGCACACGTGTCCACATTTCCACTGGATCGATACTTGAGTGGAATTGCTGGGTCATAGGATATGCATAAGGTCAGCTTTCACTGGTACTGCCAAGCTGTTTCCCTGCTGGAGCCAGTTCATACCCCAGCAAGTATTGGTGTTACTGGCCTTTTTAATTTTAGCTCTTACGGTCAGTGTGTAATAACACCATAATGTGGTTTTAACTCTTGTTTCCTGGTAACTAATGTGGTTGAACACCTTTTCATAAATTTATTGGCCATTTTGATATACTCCTCTGCAAAGCGTCTATTTGATTTCTTTGCCTAATCTTCTGTTGCATTGTCTTTATTCTTCTTGATTATTAAGAGTTCTTTATATATTCTAGATATAAGCCTTTTGTTGATTATGTGTATTACAAATATCTTCTCCTATTCTTACTTAACCTCTTCACTTAATGGAATCTTTTGATGACTAGAAGTTCCTAATTTTAATGCATTCAAACTTACAAATGTTTCCCATTATAGTTAATCTTTTGGTGTCCTATTTAATACTTTTTGCCTGTCCCAAAGTTGTAAAAATATTATCCTATGTTATCTTCCAGAGGCTTTGGCTCTTTTTTTTTTTTAAGTATACATCTGGAATTAATTTCGTGCAAAGTAGGATTCTTAATCCCTTTTCCCATGGAAATATTCAGTTGAACTCACACATGTTTTCCAGTCCTATAAATTCTTTGGATTTTCTATATTTAGAATCAATTTGATTTCCTGCTTTCAAACCTTTATACCTTTTTTCCTTTTTCTTGCTTTATTTTGCTAACTAGGACCTTTAGTAAATGTTGGGTAGAAGTAGTAGTATTTCCAGCATCTTTCTCTCACATTTAAGGGAAAGCCTTAAATATTTCATTGTTATGTATAATATTTTCTGTAGATATTTGGTAGGTTCCTTTTAAAAGATTAAGGAAGTTCCTTTTATTCCTAGATTAGTAAATTTGTTTTCATGAATTGATGTGAATTTTATCAAATGCTTTTTCTGCTTCTATTGAATTTACGTAATTTCTCCTTTGCTCTGTTAATGTGTTTTTTCTTGATGTGAGATAGTTAACCCAATTTTGAATTCTTAGACTATATCACACCTGATCTCTGAATTTGGTTGTTCATATTGGTTTAGAATTTTTGCCTTATGTTCACAAGAAATTAGCCTGTAATGTTCCTTTGTTGTCCTTGTCAAGCTTTGGTATCAGATTGTACTGACCTCATAAAACAGGTAGGAAGGGTTTTTAATTTCATATTCCTCCATTTCTTCATTTTCCTTGACTCTCTGTGTTGGTTTCTCTGCATAAGATGAAAGAGCCATCTCTCCTAGTCTTGAGGAAGTGGTCTCATGTAGGTTAGTTTCAGTTTTAGTATTTCTCTGTTCTCGAATTTTCATTTCATTCTTTTTTAGTTTCCAGTTCTCTGCTGAAGCTTTCTACTTTGTGATTTGATTTATTGAACATAATAATCATAGATTTTTTAAAGATATGTGGGTTTTCACTTCAGAAACTAGTAGTATTCTCAGCCATTACCTTTGCTTATATTCAAAGTACATTATGTAGTATTTCAGTTCCTCTCTATAATCTACAAATATTGGATACAAATTGTAAAAACAAACAAGCAAACAAAACAAAAACAGAAAATGTTTAAATTGGATGAATTATCCCATGAGTATTTTTCTGCCTTTCTGGAATCTATCACCTTTTGGTCGAGACTGGTATTAAGATATAAGCTACTGTGGAGGAAGGAGACTTAAAACCATTAACTTCTACAGTTTTAGAGTTATCTAAAGCCCTGAAATGCTCTTTTGTTTCATTTCAACATAAAATGCCAAAATTATTTGAACAGAATAAAATTCGTATCAATAAAGTAAAGTAAATAAACTTCCTCATTTTAACTATAGGAACCTCTAAGGGGACTTAGCAAATTGTGTATCAACAAAACTTTGATCTTTAAGGACTCCAGCGTAAGCCACAGTCCAGTCCAGCAAGAAGGGAAAAAAGTGATAAATTGCTAAGTGTTCTGTTGTTCTAATATCAGATGTTTTTAGGACTTTAGGATTATTAGTGTCTGCTCAAATATCACCTCATCAGAGGCACCTGAGAAGCCACCGCACAGAAGCACCTCCCTCTTCACTCCCTGTCCCCTCATCCAGTTTTCTGTCTTTCTCATAGCACTTTACCATAAGACATTTTATTTGTTTGCTTGTTTGTTTGGCTCCTGCCTGTAGAATTTGATCTCCATTAAAGTAGGATCTTTTCCTATTTTTGTTTAGTGTTTTAACCCCAGCACCTAAAATAGTGCCTGGCACCAGCAGGCACATAAAAAACATGCAAGAGTGTTTGTTGTGTAACTTAACGAACACTGGGTTTCTTTCCACCTCTAAAATTCTGAATTACTCCCTTCCTAACTCCAGAGTCAACCAAGAAAGAAAATTCTGTGCTGTTGTGGCTCTTGGCATGGGGACTTAAGCTGTGGTGGAGGCCCTAGAGTTCCCTGAAAGACATGGCCCAGCCCACTGTTTTCAGTCCAGTGGTTTCCACCCACTGCTGCATTTTGACTTCTACACCAGCACTGTTTATGCTTGGACCACCAGTGACCTCGTAGTTGTTCATTAAATACACAGTTTAAAGAAGCCATCTTCCTTAATCCCTTTCCGTTGATACTCTCATATTCTCTGGCTTCTAAGACACTCTTCTCCACTGATTCTCCTGCTGCCTTTCCCAATCTGCTTCTAGGGGTTTCCCTCCTATACCTGTCCCTTAAGTATTGGTGTTCATCATTCATTCATTCATTCATTCACTGATAAAATAAATGTGTATTAAGCACCCACTGTATGGCAGGTTCTGTTCTAAACACATCTTTGATGAGACTGACAAGTCTACAGTCTGGTGAAAAAAAGAAGGGAATTCCATCAACGGATGAATGGATAAACAAATAGTGGCATGTGTACGCAATGGAATACTCTTCAGCCATTAAAAAGAAGTGAAGTACTGATACAGGCTATGATGTGGACGAACCCAGAAAACGTTATGCTACAGGAAAGAAGCCAGATGTAAAAGGTCATATATTGTATGATTCCATTTATATGAAATGACCAGAATAGGTAAATCCATAAAAACAGAATGAAGATTGGTGGTTACCAGGGGCAAAGAGTGAGGAGGAAATAGGGAGAAATGCTTTAGTGGGTACAGAGTTTCCCTTTGGGATGATGAAAATATTTTGGAACTAGATAGAGGTGTGGCTTTAGCACCTTGTGAATGTTCTAAATCCACTGAATTGTTTATTTTAAAATGGTTAATCTCTTTTATGTGCATTTTATCTCAGAAAGAGAGAACAGTTAATGACCAGAAACAAATGAACAAATAAGAAAATATCAAATAGTAATAAATGCTGTGATGAAAAGAAAAGCAGGTGATATAATAGGAGGTGATGAGAGTGTGGGGAAGGACTTTAGGTTGAGTGGCCAAGAAAATGATTACTGAGGAACGGACATTTAGGTTGAGACCTAATAACAAAAAAGATCCAGTCCTGCAAAGATCTGGAGGAAGAGAGTGTCAGCCAGAGGGAACCAACCACTGGTGCAAACCTCTAAGACAGGAACAACTTTGGTAAGTTTGAGAACCAGAAAAGGAGAAGGGGGTGGTCTGGAGCTTACAAGGGCAAAGAGAGAATGTAATGAAATGGGGACAGAGAAACAGGCAGGGGAAGTTCAGATATGTAAAGACTGTAGGCCATGGGAAGGAATTTGGATTTTATTTTAAAGCAGTGGGAAGCCATTGGAAAGTTGCCAGTGGGGGAGTATGTGATCTGTTTAAAAAATTTAAAAATATCCATTTGACTGCCAAATGAAGAATAAATTATAGATGGGCAAAGGTAGAAGTGCGAAGAACAATTGTCAGGCTATTTCAGTGGTCTAGGCAAGAGATGATGATCCTGGCTTGGGAACAGTGGAAGTAGAGCAACATGTTAGATCCAGGAGATGTTTTGGAGAACAGAGCAGACTTGACAGTGGATTGGCTATAGGGAGTAAGGAAAAGAGAGGACTCAAAGATGTCTCCTAGGGTCTCAGCCTAAGCCTGGGGTAGAGACTGGTACCACTGTCTGACATGAAAGACTAGGAAGGAGCTGTGCTAGAGGAGAAGATCATGACTTCTAGGTTAGATATTAAGTTTAAAGTGTTTATTAGGCATACAAGTGGAGATGTTAAACAGGCAATAGGGTAGATGGATCTGGTATTCAAGGAAGAGATCAGAGCTGGAAATAAAATACGGAAGTAATCAGCATAAGGCTGATATTTAAATCTGTCAGACTAGGTAATAATATTAAGTGGAGAAGTTGTCCCAGGACAAGGCCTTAGACCATAGCATTTAGTGGTCCAGTGGGAATCCCCAAGGAGAGGAAAGACAGTTTGATGGTGAAGGAGGTGGATAGGACCCCCAGAGGGACAAGGTTCATTTGCAAAAGCAAAGTCATTAAGAAGGTAAGAGGAAATAGAATCAGCAGTATAGGTAGACTGAAGAGTCTCTGAAACAGAAGATGGCCTAAAATACAGCTCGCAGGGCCATAAGTGAGAACGTGGACAGACTAGGGAGGAGGAGTAGATGGCCAGGCCGTGGTAACTAACCATTTGACATCTGTGGTCATGATCTAAAGTGAAAGCAGTCCCTGCAGTAATGTAATTTCTCCTCCACCAACCTGCCCCAGCATTCAGATACCCCAGATATAGGCACGGTGCAGGCGGTTTAATTAGGCCTGGGTTTTACCAAGTAGCTAAGATACAGCCAGGTTAAATGGAGGGACAAATTGCCAAGTGGTTATGATGATGGGTATGGAATATACACCGAGTTAGGAAAGAAGGAATGATATGAGAAAGTGGGAGTACTGGACTGTCAGTTGGAAAAAAAATAGGTGGATTGCACAAAATCTTTGTTAGTAAATAACGTAGTTACCACTGATGACCACGTCAGGAACATGGCCATGGGAGTGGGTGCCTGAAATCAAGTGTTCCCCAGGGTTCCGTTTTGAACTTCTTCTTCTTTTATTTGTATATCTTGGATGATTTCAGTCAGACTCATGGCTTTAATTATTACCTATAACTTCCCAATATATGTCTGATCCAGACCTATCTTCTGAGATCTGGATTGATATATCCCACTGTCTACTTGACAATCTGTTTGAGTCCCAAGTCACCTCTAACTAAGGATTATTCAAAATTGAATACATTTCCTTCATTAAATACATTTCCTTCATTAATATATCAATTCAAAAAATGATTAAAAGTATACTCTGTGCTAGACTCTGGGGAATCAAAACTAAATAAGACCTTACCCTTAATGGGCTTCTTTTACTGTTTTTCCCTTCTCACTCAATAAATAACTGGCATTGATGTCACCCAGTCACTCAAGCCAGAATCTAGGAAGTCACTGGTCTGAGGTCGGGTTTCCTAGAACCTGAGGTGGAGGTTCTTGTGAAAGTGATTTATTGAGGCAGTGTTCTCAGCAGGAGTGAGGGAAACAGGCTAGGGGAGAGGGGGAAGGCTAGGTAAGGATGAGGTCTCCGCTAGAGATTTGTTTAACCTGGTCTCATCAGGAGCTTGGAGCATGAATTGCAAAACAGAGTTGATTCCCCTGGAGATAAGAAGTCTGGCTGGTGATTATGATGTTTGTTGTTGTTGTTTTTTTTTATTGAAGTATAGTTTAATTTTTTAACTGATTTATAATACTATGTTAGTTTTATGTGTACAACATAGTGATTCAATATTCTTATAGCTTATACTCCATTTAAAGTTATTACAAAATAATGGCTATATTTCCCTGTGCTGTAAAATATATCCTTGTTATTTATTTATTTTATGCACAGTAGTTTGTATGCTTAATCCCATACCCTGTATCTTGCCCCTACCCTATTCCTTTTCCCCACTGGTAACCACTAGTTTGTTCTCTATATCTGTGAATCTGTTTCTATTTTATACATTCATTTGTTTTAATTTTTAGGTTCCACATGTAAGTGACAATATACAGAATTTGTCTTTCTCTGTCTGACTTATTTCACTAAGTGTACTACCCTCTAGGTCATCCATCCACATTGTTGCAAATGACTAAATTTCATTCTTTTTTATGGCTGAGTAATATTCCATTGTGTATATTACATCTTCTTTATCTAATTGTCTGTCCATGGACACTTAGGTTGCTTCCGTACCTTGGCTATTGTAAATAGTGCTGATACAAACACTGAGGTGCATGTATCTTTTCAAATGATTGTTTTCATATTCTTCAGATGTGTGCCTAGTAGTGGGATTACTGGATCGTGTGGTAACTATTTTTAGTTTCGTGAGGGGCATCTATATTCCCATACTCCCACCAACAGTGTAGGAGGGTGCCTTTTTCTCCACACCCTCTCCAGCATTTATTATTTGTACTTTTTGATGATGGCCATTCTGACTGGTGTGAGGTGATACCTCATTGTTGTTTCGATTTGCATTTCCCTAATAATTAGTGATGTAGGGTTTTTCCATGTGCCTGTTGGCCATCTCTATGTCTTCTTTTAGGTCTTTAGGTCTTCTGACCATTTTTTGACTGGGTTATTTGTTTTTTTGATATTGAGCTGTATAAGCTATGTGTATATTTTGGAAATTAAGCTGTTGTTGGTTGCATCATTTGCAAATATTTTCTCTCATTTCGTAAGTTGTCTTTTTGTTTTGTTTATGGTTTCCTTTGCTGTACAAAGCTTTTAAGTTCAATGAGGTCCTCTTTGCTTATTTTTGCTTTTGTTTCTATTACTCTAGGAGACAGATCCAAAAAAACATTACTGCGATTTATGTCAAAGAGTGTTCTGCCTATGTTTTCCTCTAGTAGTTTTATAGTATCTGGTCTTACATTTAGGTCTTTAATCCATTTTGAGTTTATTTTTGTATATGGTGTTAGAGAATGTTCTTATTTCATTCTTTTACATGAACCTGTCCAGTTTTCCCTGCACTACTTATTTAAGAGATTGTGTTTTCTCCATTGTATTTTCTTGCCTCCTCTGTTCTTGGATTAATTAATTGCCCATAAGTGCAAGGGTTTATTTCTGGGCTCCTTATTCTGTTCCATTGATCTATTGTCTGTTTTTGTGCCAGTAACATGTTGCTTTGATTAATGTAGCTTTGTAGTAGAGTCTGAAGTCAGGGAATGTGATTCCTCTAGCTCTGTTCCTCTTTCTCAAGACTGTTTTGGCTATTCAGGGTCTTTTGTGTTTCCATACAAATTTTAAAAGTATTTGTTCTAGTTATGTGAATAGTGCCATTTGTATTTTGATTGAGATTGCATTGAATCTGAAGATTGCCTTGGGTAGTATGATCATTTTAACAGTATTGATTCTTCCAATCCAGGAACATGGTGTATCTTTCTATCTGTTTGTGTGGTCTTCAGTTTCTTTCATCAGTATCTTAGAGTTTTGGAGTACAGGTCTTTCTCATCCTTAGGCAGGTTTATTCCTAGGTATTTTATTATTTTTGACTTGATGGTAAATGGGATTGTTTCCTTAATTTCTCTTTCTGATACTTCATTGTTAATGTATAGAAATGCAACAGATTTCGGTATATTTATTTTGTATCCTGCAACTTTACCAGATTCACTGATGAGCTCTAGGAGTTTTCTGGTAGCATCTTTCGGATTTTCTATGCATAGTATCATGTCATCTGCAAATAGTGACAATTTTACGTCTTCCTTTCCAGTTTGGATTCCTTTTATTTCTTTTTTTTTTTTCTCTGATTGCTGTGGCTAGGACTTCCAAAACTATGTTGAATATAAGTGGCAAGAATGTGCATCCTTGTCTTGTTCCTGATCTTAGAGGAAATGCTTTCAGGTTTTCACAGCTCAGTGTGATGTTAGCTGTGGGTTTGTCATATATGGTCTTTATTATGTTGAGATATATTCCCTCTATGCCCTCTTTCTGGTGAGTTTTTATCATAATAGATGTTGAGGTTTATCAGAAGCTTTTTCTGCATCTGCTGAGATGATCATATGTTTTTTATTCTTCAATTTGTTAATATGGTGTATCGCATTAATTCATTTGTGGATACTGAAAAATTCTTGCATCTCTGGAATAAATCCCACCTGATCATGGTGTGTGATGCTTTTAATGTGTTGTTGGATTTGGTTTGCTACTATTTTATTGAGATTTTTGCATCTATATTCATCAGTGATATTGGCTTGTAGTTTTCTTTGTGATATATTTGTCTGATTTGGGTATAAGGGTGATGGTGGTCTAAGAATGAATTTATAAGTGTTCCTTGCTCTC